>NC_069367.1:58577500-59202500 GCF_021730395.1 Mercenaria mercenaria
ATGAATGAATTGCAATTTGTGAGTAAAATCGCAATGACACTGTTACTATATTTCTAAAGTTAAATTATGATATTTTAACATCTGACACGTTAAAAATTCAAAATAATGTTTTAAAGTTCATTTTAATCATGGTCAAACATTTCAAAAATAAATACACGGACCTACGTTTTTGATTCACGATATCATAGGCCATATACTCACGTAAATGTTATGAAAGTTATGATTTTCATATAGACTCCCATTACTAAAACTTGCGCGAGGTCCAAATCTTTTAAATTGTCTAGCAAAAAAAAAAATCAAGCACACAACCCTATTTTTTTCTTTCCTAAATTTTCTAAGTTTATTCTGAAATTTTAAAATATCAGAATTTTATTAAATTCTACATTGTAGATTTTTTTCGATCAGAACGAGAACTACCTTTTGACTGAATGGCTAATGCTTTTGAAGGTTTGACTATAAAGTGTTCTAAGTGAATGAATATTTTGATTAAAATACGTTTATATCTGTTCGTTTATTGCGATGAATAACCAATAAATGATGAAAATGATTAAACACAATATATGACGGGGTGTACGCAGAAATTATTTGCATTTTTTTTAGATATACTGCTTAGTTTAGAATTTAGCTGATTATCATTTAAAGGGAGCTACTCGTGTATTTTTCTTTATGTATCAAATAAATACTTTATTAAACTTACCATTTAGTATCCAAATCACTATAATAAAGATAAACAGGAAATATTTTGGATCCAACTTTAAAGAAGATGTTCAAGAAAAGAAAGTAAAATATACACCAGACAATACTAAGATAAATAAACTAGCAGCAAAAACCTTAAGAAATTACCTTAAAAGAGAAAGACACGAATGTTAATTTTGAAAGCCATTCTGCCGAAGTACTAGCTCATGTTCTGTCCACATTTTACGTAGATATTTGAACCAAAAAAGGTGAATTGTTGCGTAATAGGAAAAGTACCTTGGAAAACATAAGGCACAGTCTTAACAGGTACCTTAAAGCATCTCCGGTGTCTCAAGATATATACATTAATACAGGTCAAGAACTGAATAAAGGAAACGAGTCTTATAAATAAGAACTTCGTGAACTTGTAGTTAATGGAAAAGGTTCTGCTGATCTCTATCCTCTCATATCAAATTGTGATTTGACACGCCTATATATGTCAACATTTAGATTGGGCAAGCGGACTTGAGGTTATAGAGACTGCCGAAAGTGCATCAGTAAAACTCCCCGGAATCTGACTTCGTCAGAGAGGTTCACGGAAGTGAGTCTGTTCAAGTCCTCAGAAGTGGACTTGAGGTTAGGGAGGCTTCCTGATATCTGAAGTGAGTATGTTCAGGTCCATGGAAGTGGACTTGAGGTTACAGAAAACACCGGCAGTGCGTCAGTTAAAGTCCCTGGAAGTGAACTCCAGGTCATTGAGGCTCCCTAATGTGATTCTGTTCAAGTCCCCGGAATTGGACTTGAGGTTACAGAGAACGCCGGTAGTGCGTCAGTTAAAGTCCCCGGAAGTGGGTTTAAGATTAGAGGGACACCCGGAAGTGAGTCGATTTAGGTCATCGAAAGATGACATAGGGTGAGAGAGATTCCTGGAATTAAGTTTTCAAATATCCCCGTAAGTGGTCAACAGGTTAACGCTCTCGAAAGAGAGCCAGGTAGAATTTAAGTTGATAGAAATTTATAAGGCAAACGAGTTCGCACAAACATGTAAGCAGACAAGTAATGTTGCAAATAGGTGTGTTCATGTAGGATATAACCACGTTACAGGCGGTAGGAATGCATAAGAATCATGCAAGAGTTCTACCTAGAGGGCATCAGAGGTTATACGTGTACGTTGGGTTTTACTAAGCAAAATAAAACTGTTACAGAATAAAGTAGAGCATTTCTAAGGTTATTTGTCTGCTTACATGTTCTTGCGAACTTTTGCCATATAAATTTCTATCAACGTAAATCCTACCTGGGTGTCCCTGTAATCTTAATCTCGGATAACAAGAGTATTACATAATTGTATTCTCAAATCAGGAAGTAATGTAGAGAACCTACAAACAATTTGTTTACAAATTAATGATGTAAGGGAATTGCACAATAATATATATATTGTTCCGTAGATACCTAAAACTGGAAATCAGAGGGCAGACTATTTAAGTCACTGTTTAGACCCAGTTGACTGGTCAGTTAATGAAGACGTTTACAAATATTTAGATAAATTATCGGGACAACTCTGTACTGATAGGTTTTCAACACATTACAATAATAAATATGTTAGATTCAATTCAAAATAGTGGGTGTCGGGTACTCAAGCCGTAAATTGTTTAGACGACTGTTGGTCAAAAGAACTTAACTGGCTAGTTCCGCCAAGATGTACAGGTATATTAGTAATACATAGGTGGCAGTCGGCACCATTTTGACCACTGTTAATACACACAGCACAGATGGTAAATACAAAGTATTTGTGAAAGATGAGTATGAATTGCAAATTGTAGGGTCTGTTTGTCAAGGCCGAGGAAGCAATGGAGTTTTAGTAAAGATTCATTTTCTTTCAGGGTGTTAGCGCCGAGATTCAGCTTCGCTGACACAGAGAACGTTTACTTTTAAACGAAAATGAGAAAGTTTTATATGTATTTGTATAACGTTATATGTTCTTCAGGCGTTGATTTAAGATACAATCTCAGAGAGGAAGTTTGACAAAGAAGTGACCGCAGTTAAAAATTCTGATTTGGTAGATCGCATATCAACATATTCTTCAGTACAGAGCGGATGGAACTGTATAAAACCATTCCTATCAGGTGAAAGTTTCAAAGATTTCTGCGTAAGTAAAGGGTGTTCACGTTGCTATGTACCTTTCAATTTTAAGGGCAAATCAGACAGTCTTTTCAATGTTTGCCTTGTTCTCGGTGCTTTCGAGGGATCTACTTTTCAGATTTCATGGTATATAATGAAAATTGTCTTCTTTCTGGATTTTTAAACAACCCGTCCGATATATCATTACACTTCAGATTCTACTTGTTTCGGGACTACTTTGCAAGGAATGGCTCTTAAACTAGCTGTGTTTGCAGTGTCATATGCTTCCGGAAAATTTACACTTACCTTTTAATTTTAACAGATTATAAAATGAGAATGTTAAATGTAATTATAGTGGCCGTGTACTTTACACCAAATAACATATTTTGTCGAATAAGACCATGTTTGTATATCAAAATTCAACAGTAGCAGACTAAAGTCATTGTAAGCGGCATCAGGATCCTAGCAACAGAAATATCATGGCGAATAATGAATAATAGTTCATTTTATTTACATTAGTTTAATACTGGGCTTGAATAAAACAAAACAATAATTTGATGAGGTTAAACACCTCACAGCCTTATTGTCACAAATCTTCAGTTCAGGCATTTGTAAATGCATTACAGGTTTTATAGCGCATGAACAATGCTGTAATTAACTGAAGATTACTTCAAACAGCATCGATGTTTTATTACCGTTATGTGCATTTCATTCCTGTAATTGATAGTTTGACGTCAGTCGAGGTGTTTTTTTTTCTATGAAAAACCTCATAAACTTAATTAGAATAAATCACAAAAAGAGAAAAGTCAACAGTCCACCTGTAATAAGATACGAGTCTCGTCATGCGGTAATTAGCCAACTGATTAAAATGCTATATAAAAGAAAAAATAAATCATCTATTCTGAGACAATCTTATATTTCAACGAAGATCAAAAAGGAAATCACACTACAATTTCTTCTCATAATCATGGTTTGTTTATATGTGATTCTATTTGCAGCAGATCTGAGCAAAGACTTGAGGTGTGTGAACGGCCATATGTCGAAGTTCGAGAGTAATGAGATATGTGAATCCATTTAACGAAACAAATGTAAGGAGAACAGAACTAATATATATCTATGTTCTTCCAAACAACAATAATGATAGTGTCGTTAAGCACAACATGTATACGCAACAAAACTCCAAATATCAGGTTTCATAAGATATATATACAATGTGGCTTCAGTCGAAACTATCTTATTACCAGTGGGCTCAATAATTAAATGGAACGTTAATTATCAAAATAAAGTAAATTATTTTATGCTAACTAATGAAATACTGTATTCTATCAGTTAAATATTTTCATATCTCATCGCTCACACTGTGAAAATATGAAATCTATATTTTCACACTGTGAGAGATATGAGCTCCGCCCCCTCACACATTGTGTATGAATTTTAAATTATTTGCTAAAAACAGGATGAAAATTATAGTCGCACTTTGTTCTTTATAGTATATTTCTCGATTCAAATTATTTTATTTAAAGAGAATTTCATACCGTTATGCAGCAAAATATAAAACAAAATGGAACTTTATGTTGCATGCGTCTTTATAACGTCACAGCACGTCTGACGTCATGTCTGTTTACGCGCGTCTGTTTCCCGCGCTGAGATTAAAACAGTTGCAAAATGCATTTCTCAACGTAATTCAGCATAAAATAAAAAGAAAATTTGTTTGTTTTTCGTGAATATGGAATATATCTCACCTCGAAGTGAGAAAATTTTCACATTTTCACTCGCGCTACGCGCTCGTGAAAATATTTGAAATTTTCTCACTTCTCAGTGAGATATATTCCATATTCACTCAAAACAAACAAATATCCTCTATTCATTGTATCATCCCTGGATGATTTAGCATTGCGAACGGAACTATATTTACACAAGGCAAGGTCAGCCTTCCGTAATATGACCCTATATTTGAGCATGCGAGTCAACGAGACTAGATTTTGCGGGTACGGCAATATTATATGTCACACAAAAACGTTTCCCTCCTTCCGATACATCTATGATGTACGAATGCAGCATCAGTCGTCTCATTTATATCGAACAATAATTAAGGACGTGGAAGACGTATTTGAACGTAATGATTAGTCTCGTATATATCAAACATCGGCTCTTCACCTACTCAAAATGATCATATTATCTATATTCAAATTCTTTGCAGTACACAAATTACAAATGATATATGAAACGGATGCGTCACATCTGGTGTCATACCAAAAAGCATACGAAAACACTTAGATGTCTGGGTCTGAAGTCTAAAATGTTTCATTCACCTTATTCTATTTCATTTTTCTGCTGTAATCTCATTTAATAATCTTCCAATTGCATGTTTACCCGTTTCCATTACGAGTCGAAAAACATCAACAGAAGGCTTGGCAAGTAATATGAGAGCTGTTCCGCCAATGAATGTCAATAAAGTACGTACAACGAAATGAGACGAAAACGTACATGTCAAACGAATGCAAACTGGATTTATATTATTTAAAACTATTCAGATAGAAAAACGTGCTATTCTAATCAACAAGGACTGATGTCTTGTAATGACATACAACCAGTTAAGATACAAATATGTCAACATATTTTATATAATGCATATTTACGATGATTGCTTCATGCCCGGAATGTACAAATTGAC
Organism: Mercenaria mercenaria; assembly: GCF_021730395.1. Lineage (NCBI taxonomy): Eukaryota > Metazoa > Mollusca > Bivalvia > Venerida > Veneridae > Mercenaria > Mercenaria mercenaria. The sequence goes on from NC_069367.1 coordinate 58,582,968, forward strand.
AAGAAATAAATCATATGTATTCAGCCTTAATTAACGACCGCCAGTGCAAACAGAAGTGAACGTCCATTTGGAACTTGTAACGCAAACATGTTCGTTTAGGACTCGCGTATTAAATCGATAACAGGGATAAGTTATAAAACTTGGCGTAACACTGCATAGAGCACACACAATTTCTGTATTTACAAGACATCCAAAAATCATCCGGAAAAATGATGAAACAAAGAATATCTGCTTGTAATCAATGTATTATTTCAAAGGAGTTGAGTATTTTATGCAAAACTGCAACTAAATGTTGAAGTTTTAAGACAAAGTGATCCTTGTTGATCAATTAATTGTACAGCAGTAATGCATTTTAAACTTTCATTTTTTACGATTACTTCTGCTTACTATCTAATATAAATGTATATTAAATATGAATAATAAAAGTTGTCCATTGATTATACCAAAATGTTGTGTAATATTTCATATGTTCACAGTATCCTTAAAGGCCCCTTACTAAGACCAAATCGAATTTTCTTTTAAATCTAGAGTTGTAACGGGCGTCTTCTCAGAAGGAAAATATGACATATTGCATCGAATGTGACCATATTGTGTTAAAAATTTGAGTTTAACAAAAGAATTAACAAGTCAAATGGTTTATCGCGGCCAGAAATTTGTACAAACCGGACAGAAGTTGCGAAATTGTCATTTGTGCAGGAAAGAAGCGTTTACCGTAATGTCCAGTACTGGACAGGTATAGTGACCATGCACGGACACAGCCAATTTTCTCAGCGGGGGGCCGATCCCCTGCCCCCCACCCTGGACATTTTGAAATTTAGCACTTCGCTTTTTGCATTCTGGGACAGTTTTATGGACTAACCTGTTAAATTTGGGAAAATGATAAAATCAAGCTTTCTTGAAGGTAAAATTCTTAGTTTCTTTTAGATAAATAAATTATGAATTATGTCGGGGTCGTATGTAGCAGCAGCCGCATATACTTTACATGCAGTCCTAATGTTGCCTTTTTCGAAAAACATTTTCTTTCCTTCTTGTCTTCTTTCCTTTTTTAAAGATTTTCCAGAGGGGGTCCGGACCCCCGGTACCCTCCCCCCACCCTCTGGATCCGCGCATGGTGACATATCATGCTTTCTGTTTATGCAGGTAAACTTGTGTTTGGTTAAATTTCAACAGAGCACAATTGTCTGAACAGTGTACAAACTCATTACTGTTTTTTCGGGCAAGGGTGGAAAAAAAGTGGTAAACAATGAAAGCAATAACGTTTATTTAAAAAAAATAAACAATGAGACAAACATTTCCAACATCTTTGGACGGTTCAAAAATCCCATGTTAAACATACGATAAAGCCCGAAACGCGTGAAAATGTTCTGAATGTAAATCGGGTGAAATAGACGCGCGTATAGTTAGATTATGCGTCTAGATTGATTAAACTGGGCGAGTCTACTTACTTATTACTTGAGGATGAAAAAAACGTATTTTTTAAATGTTGCTCTTAAACAAGGGTGGCGGTTGAACTACTAAAAGTACAACAACAGTTAATTCACAACAAATCGTACGGTATGTTTTTATAATCAGTAGAAGCTAGTCGTATTTACGCTTAATATGAGACCTGTTTCTCCCATAAGTAAAGAATTCACAGGTCCATCATGAAATATTTTCCCCAGCGTGCAAATACTTGTCCTATTCAATATGATCGCGGCCTCATCAATAAATTATATTTTGCCCTTTTCAAAAACGAAAGCAGGTTTTCCAATTTTCAAATATCTTAAGTTTGTAATTTTCCAGAAGTCTCACAGAAAGAAGCTGTAAATAGATTGTACATGAATAAACATGCTTATTTTGAATTATAGTTGAAATATGATGTGCAACGTAAATCTCCAACTGTTTACAACATGCAATAAAGCGAAAGTAGGACAAAAAGACCACCCAGGTCAATCTAAGGAAATACAAAAACATTCCGTATTTTTCTGCAGCAGTATTTCAAACCTGAAAATAATCCGCGGCTATTGTAAAGTTTTAGAAGCCAGTTTCAAACTGTATTTCCCTGTTAAATTCCAGATTTAAAGAAAACTCGATTTGGACATAGTAATGGACCTTTAAAAGCGCCATGTTGTAAACCAATGTCAAATGATAGTCTAAGAAAACGACTTTATTTAACGAATGACAATACATTACGGAACTCCGTAACTGTCTGATACCGGAATACCTTTCATTCTTTGTTGTCCATTTTGTATATAACGACCACTTTTCAGCTTCAGCCTTCATGGTGTGAGGCTAACGGTAATGTAAATTTACAATGTAATTTCTTCAATGGCAGACTTCAAGAAAAGATTTGTATAAGCACGTGATAAATCTAATGTTGCAACACTTGATATTTTGCCAGTATCCCTTACTAAGAGTTCATATTAATATCACATCAGAACTGTATATGATTAATGAACTCTTAATAAAAACGAACTTTGTCGACATATTCTCGAATTATGTTAATGGCCGCTTTTTTAAGTTTATAAGAATCCAAATCTTTGACTGGAGTTAATTAAGGAAGGTGTGGATGTCAAGATATAGAGAATAATAGGTTAGTGCCGTAGATGAGAAAGTTTATCTGGCGAGGTGGAGGAGGTTATCGGGTGAGCCGAAGGCGAACCTGATAACGTCCGGAACCGAGCCAGATAAACTTTCTCCATCTTAGGCACTAACCTATTATTCTATTTATCTTGTCATTACTTCATTTTCCGATATTTGGCAATTTATTTTATCAAAATTAGTGTGCGAAAACCGTTTTAATGACGTCATATTCGTAATGACGTCACTTATATAATGACGTAATCACCGACACAGTAATGTGGTTACAATTAAAAAATCGCAATAACTTCTTCGTTTTTGAATAAAAACTCATTATTTGACCATTCATTTTCTTAGTTCGGACATTTCCAACACAATGATGATGGTTTCGTTGCAAAATTTCTTATGACAACAATATCGATCATAAGGTCACATGATCAACTGACTGTATATCACTGGTCACATGATCAACTGACGGTATATCAAGAAAGATATACGGCACCCTGATATCGGGTCGAAAATACTGCAAGTGACAGGATAAATTGTTTTAAAGTACGTGACAATTGCATAAAGTGACAAAAGAATGCCGGTATATTTAGTGCTGCAGGAAAGGTGCATGCAGAAACATATTAAACAAGTTCGGTCACTTTTAAAATATTCCTACTCGTATTACAGTGCATAATTTACGCCGTGAAATTATTTTGTCTTTATCTCTTGGAAGCACACAATGCAACCAAGTACAGTAATAGTAGGTTTGGTTTGATCTGTTCATTAAAGGAAATGAATGTACAACACCCCTTACGCCAATTAACATCGGCATGGGCGGAATGTTTTCAAATGATCACCAAGGCCAAGAAAATATAACAATACTGACTCCAACACAGAATATACTTCGTATGAAGCATAGTGTAAATAAATATAGCATTATTACGTTCACACTGAAACTAAGATGTTATTTAACAATAATATGTATTTGATTACTCCTAACTACAGGGATGAACAACTTATTTACAGGCATATCAAAATAATGTAAGTTACATGAAAGAATTATGTCTTATTTATTGATAATTGTTCACATGTTTACCCGACTTGAAATGCGCACCAGCTCCGAAATGTAATACAGTCAAGTGAAAATGTATTACAGTAACTTGTTTTCTGCCAAGTTGTCATCATTTAATCAAACGAAGTGTAATTATGATAAATATAAACAGTAAGATTTATATGCATCGTAAACAGTATTCCATACCGTGTATAGCAGATTTATTCATTGATGTCTGCCAGTGCAATTCTACTTGTATATCAATATACGAGTAACAAATGGACTGATCCTACCGTTAGACCATGTTAAAAGCAACACGTAAATTTGTCTGTTAGACATTAAGTTCCCGATATATTGGTGTGTATTTCATATGTTAGTAATGAATAAGATTTGTTTGTAGAAATATGTGCTTGAAGCTTTCAATTCAGTAACATTTTCACGACATGATGCATTAGCTCATAATTGTTATGGCCATATAAAGAAAATAAACATAGCATACCTCTACCGAGTCTAGCATTTTGTTCTTTGTCATACCGCTGGCTTTCTTTATGACGAATCTTTTTTGTTTGTCAGTAAATATCAAACTGCAATAGACGGTTATTGCCTCACAAAATAACAAGAATTGTAAGTTGTTTTGTTTGGCTATCTGATGACTGATGTATGTAAAACTGCTTTGGTGGGTACACAAGCAATTCAATGCACATTAAGACTGTTGTATTCAGGGAAGATAAACATGTATTGGATGGTGCCAGAAATGTATGAATTCAAATCACTCAACTCTGCATTCTTAACTAGGAGTGTTAAGATATTGTATTTATAAAACAGAGGTATACAAATATTGCGAAACAGTCAAACAGACACTTGTGATGTAAACAGAATGTCTTATAGCTCGACTATTTGTAATTTTTCCGAAGTAAGTGCTGTCACATCTTCATTGATTGGAAATCCACACATGGTCGCAGTAACATAAGAGGATCGCTTAAATTTATGATATATAATTTAACTTTTGCTTACCGATTATGAAATTATACCCCTGCTTTGGTTTAAACTTTACAACAAGCCAGTTAGTAATATTAATATTTTTTGTTGTTTTAGTATATTTCAGAGGAGTATAAAATAGTCGACAAATAAGAAAGCTCCTACCAAATTTTATTCCATTTTAGTTGCATTTAGTCTGCTTATAGGCAATGTGAAGGTTTTGAATATGCTGTGTGTTGTAAATTTATAAAGATTTAAAAGGAAAATGGCTTATTTTCTTTCCCTTAGAGTATTTCATTGCAGACAATCTCTGCTACTTTCTGCAGAATGCTGGGTCAGCTAGGGTCAGTGTGTATTAAAACATGTAGCTCAAAATATTGCTATGCTACATAGACAGGGCTAATGCTATAATTTATGAGATAGCATTCTATATTTGGGAGATAGCTTTCAATATTGTAGCTGGTATAAAAGGGGTTGTTTTCATGTTTTCAGGGCTTATTGGAGAGTGTTTGAGGTCAGAAGTCATAAATATATGAGAGAAAGAGAACATCGTTTTGAAACAACTGCTGTACATATTTCTTATAAAATGACTGTAGTATAGATTAAAAATGTAATCGGACTTATTATTTATGATTTGTGTTGTGGATATTTACATTATTGTAACAATGTGGCAGCGTCGCGATGAGTACGTTAAGACGTTTTTAAAGATTGGTTGGTGTGGTCTTAAATAAATTTCTGGTAAAACGAAAAATGGACTTAAAATCTGCTAGTGCTGTGGTCTTTAAATATTCAAATGTCACATAAGAAGCTAACTGAGAAATGTTGACAGTCTTTCGAGAATACTGTGTGACCCTGATGAATGTAAGAAATGTTTGACAGAACTACCCTATTAGAGGATTTACCATTTGGGAGATGTTCTATATGTTTAAGGAAGCATAAAGCCTGGTCAGACTTTGCACAGGTGATGATATTGCCCCCTGTTTGAGAAGGACAGTTCGCGCGAGTCCAGGAACTTGAGAGAAGACATAATTAGAAATGCAAGTCTGTAAAATTGTTCTTCCCTCTACATGTTCCCACCTTGATTGTGCAATCGGGATATATTGACAATATAGCATTTATTAAGTGCATACTGCTGTAATTGCAACATAAAAGAAGAAAAAAGCAAAATTAGTGATTATTATTCATACCCCGCCAAAAGGGTTTTGAATGAGGGGACTGTATTTTGAAACATATTTAATTTGCGGATATATTTATGAATTTTAAAACAAATATAAGGAAATAACTGCAGTTGATGAAGGCACCCTAATGGAACATGTACGTGCACTACCGACCTAAAGTGATCTATATTTGTGTTACATTTCAGCACTATCCATGTATGTTACTTTGTTGTGTGCGAATATATGGATTTTAAAACAATTACAGGGCAATAGCTCTGGACACTGAGGTCCTGACGACATGCACGTGCACCACTGCCCTATAGCGATCTGCATGTGCATAGTTTCATAACGATCCATAACCTGATCTTTTTTTTTTTTTTTTTTTGTTGGGTTTAACGTCGCACCGACACAATTTTAGGTCATATGGCGACTTTCCAGCTTTAATGGTGGAGGAAGACCCCAGGTGCCCCTCCGTGCACAATTTCATCACGAGCGGGCACCTGGGTAGAACCACCGACCTTCCGTAAGCCAGCTGGATGGCTTCCTCACGTGAAGAATTCTACGCCCCAAATGAGGTTTTGAACCCACATCGATGAGGGGCAAATGGTTTGAAGTCAACGACTCTAACCACTCGACCACGGAGGCCCCTATAACCTGATCTAGATACAGTCAAAATTCGTATTTTACTAAATCATGTGGAACAAAGGTCATGTGATAGTAAATAATTATTTGATGTTTGTTGATTCTAACTAAACTATGTTTTGATTTACAAGCATTTCAATTACGTATGGACTGATATACGGATGGACGGACGGAAAGTCCAGTGGGCAATGCCAATGTATATCCATCCTAGTCCGGCAGGTGCTAATAAATAAACATTTCTAAATTAGGGATATAACTCTAAGTAATCTGTTCATTATAATATACTTAAAATGAAAAATGTCATGAAATGTTACTTAAAATGTCTCTGACTGAACACTTACATTTAATTTTCAGTTAATAGTTAAACAAAAGCGGTTATGTTAGAATATCCGTAACGTAATTTTATTCGAAAAACCCGAGTAAAACCCGGATTTGGCACACAGAAATGAAATTCCTTTTATGAATTAATGGCAACCTGTCAGTAAATTTATCAAAATGACACTGTTGCTATTGTTTGTTTTGGGTTTAACGCCGTTTTTCAACAGTATTTCAGTTATGTAACGGCGGGCAGTTAACCTAACCAGTGTTCCTGGATTCTGTACCAGTACAAACCTTTTTTCCGCAAGTAACTGCCAACTTCCCCACATGAATCAGAGGTGGAGGACTTATGATTTCAGACACAATGTCGTTTTTCAAATGGTCACGGAGAACACACGCCCCGCCCGAGGATCGAACTCGCGACCCCGCGATCCGTAGACCGACGCTCTACCTACTGAGCTAAGCGGGCGGGTTAAAGGTTATAACTATATTTCTAAAGTTAAAATATGATATTTAAACATCTGACATGTTGAAAATTCAAAATAATGTTTTAAAGTTAGCGTGAAATGTGTAGTTCATTTTAATCATGGTCAAACATCTCAAAAATAAACACACGGACCTACGCTTTTAATTCACGACATAATAGGTCATATACTCACGTAAATGTTATGAAAGTTATGATTTTCCCATAGACTCCCATTACTAAAAATTGCGCGAGGTCCAAATCTTTTAACTTGTCTAGCAAAAAAAAAAAAAATATCTAGCACACAACCGTTTTTTTTTTCTTTGCTGAATTTTCTAAATTTATTCTGAAATTTTAAAATATCAGATTTTTTTTTAATTCTACACTGGCTAATGCTTTTGAAAGTTTGACTATGAAGTGTTCCAAGCGATTGAATATTTTGCTCAAAAATACGTTTTTATCTGTTCGTTTATTGCGACGAATAACCAATAAATTATGAAAATGATTAAAACACAAGATATGACGGGTTGTACGCAGAAAACATTTGCATTTCTTTTTAAATACACTGCTTAGTTTAGAATTTAGCTAATCATCATTTAAAGGCAGCTACCCGTGTATTATTCTTTATGTATCAAGTAAATACTTTATTGCACAAACCATTTAGTATCCAAATCACTATAATAAAGATAAATAGGAAATATTTTGGATCTAACTTCAAAGAAGAAGTTAAAGAAAAGAAAGTAAAATATACACCAGACAATACTAAGATAAATAAACTAGCACCAAAACCTTAAGAAACTACCTTAAAAGAGAAAGACACGAATGTTAATTTTGAAAGCCATTCTGCCAACGTGCTAGCTGATGTTCTGTCCACATTTTATGTAAATATTTGAACCAAAAAAGGTGAATTGTTGCGTAATAGGAAAAGTACCTTGGAAAACATATTAAGGTACAGTCTTAACAGGTACCTTAAAGCATCTCCAGTGTCTCAAGATATATACATTGATACAGGTCAAGAACTGAATAAAGGAAACGAGTCTTATAATTTATTAAAATAAGAACTTCGTGAACTTGTAGTAAATGGAAAAGGTTCTACTGATCACTATCCTCTTATATCAAATTTTGATTTGACACGCCTATATATGTCAACATTTAGATTGGGCAAGTGGACCTGAGGTTATAGAGACTACCGAAAGTGCATCAATAAAACTCCCCGGAATCTGACTTCATGTCAGAGAGGTTCCCGGAAGTGAGTCTGTTCAAGTCCTCAGAAGTGGACTTGAGGGCAGAGAGGCTTCCTGAAGTCTGAAATGAGTATGTTCAGGTCCATGGAAGTGGACTTGAGGTTACAGAAAACTCCGGCAATGCGTCAGTTAAAGTCCCTGGAAGTGGACTTCAGGTCAGTGAGACTCCCTGATGTGATTCTGTTCAAGTCCCCGGAAGTGGACTTGAGGTTACAGAGAACGCCGGTAGTGCGTCAGTTAAAGTCCCCGGAAGTGGGTTTAAGATTAGAGGGACACCCGGAAGTGAGTCGATTTAGGTCATCGAAAGATGACATAGGGTGAGAGAGATTCGTGGAAATAAGTTTTCAAATATCCCCGTAAGTGGACAACAGGTTAACGCTCTCGAAAGAGAGCCAGGTAGGACTTAAATTGGTAGAAATTTGTAAGGCAAACGAGTTCGCACAAACATGTAAGCAGACAAGTAATGTTGCAAATAGGTGTGTTCATGTAGAATATAACGACGTTACAGGGGGTTGGAACGCATATGAATCACCCAAGAGTTCTATCTAGAGGGCATCAGAGGTTACACGTGTACGTTGGGTTTTACTAAGCAAATTAAAACTGTTACAGAATAAAGTAGAAAATTTCTAAGGTTATTTGTCTGCTTACACGTTTGTGCGAACTTTTGCCTTACAAATTTCTATCATTTTAAATCCTACCTGGGTGTCCCTCTAATCTTAATCTCGGATAACAAAATTATTACATAGTTGTATTCTCAAACCGGAAAGTAATGTAGAGAACCTACATATAGTTTGTTTACAAATTAATGATGTCGGCGAACTGCACAATAATATATATATATTGTTCCGCGGATACCTAACGCTGGAAATCAGAGGGCAGACTATTTAAGTCACTGTTTAGACCCAGATGATTGGTCAGTTAATGAAGACGTTTACAAATATTTAGATAAATTATCGGGACAACACTGTATTGATAGGTTTTCAACACATTACAATAATAAATGTGTTAGATTCAATTCAAAATTGTGGGTGTCGGGTACTAAAACCGTAAATTGTTTAGACGACTGTTTGTCAAAAGAACTTAACTGGCTAGTTCCGCTAAGATGTACAGGTACATTAGTAATACATAGGTGGCAGTCGGCACCATTTTGGCCACTGTAAATACACACAGATGGTAAATACAAAGTACTAGTATTTGTGAAAGATGAGTATGCATTGCTAATTGTAGGGTCGAGGAAGCAATGGGGTTTTAGTAAAGATTCATTTTCTTTCAGAGTGGGAGCGCCGAGATGCAGCTTCGCTGACACAGAGAACGTTTACTTTTAAACAAATATAAGAAAGTTTTATAATATATATTTGTATAACATTAAATGTTCTTCAGGCGTTGACTTAAGTAAAATCTCAGAGAGGAAGTTTGACAAAGAAGTGACCGCAGTTAAAAATTCTGATTTGGTAGATCGCATATCAACATATTCTTCAGTACAGAGCGGATGGAACTGTATAAAACCATTCCTATCAGGTAAAAGTTCCAAAGATTTCTGCGTAAGTTAAGGTTGTTCACGTTGCTATGTACCTTTCAAATTTAATTGACATTGGCAAATCAGACAAAGTCTTTTCAATGTTTGCCTTGTTCTCGGTGCTTTCGAGGGATCTACTTTTCAGATTTAATTGTATATAATGAAAATTTACTTCTTTCTGGATTTTAAACAACCCGTCCGATATATCATTACACTTCAGATTCTACTTGTTTCGGGTCTACTTTGCAGTGAATGGCTCTTAAACTGGCTGTGTTTGCAGAGTCATATGCTTCCGAAATATTTACACTTCCCTTTTAATTTCAACTGATTATAAAATGAGAATGTTAAATGTAATTATAGTTGCCGTGTACTTTACACCAAATAACATATTTTGTCGGATAAGACCATGTTTGTATATCAAAAATTCAACAGTAGCAGACTAAAGTCATTGTAAGCGGCATCAGGATCCTAGCAACAGAAATATCATGGCGAATAATGAGTAATAGTTCATTTTATTTACATTAGTTTAATACTGGGCTTGAATAAAACAAAAAAATATTTTTTATGAGTTTAAATACCACACAGCCTTATTGTCACAAATCTTGAGTTCGGGCATTTGTAAATGCATTACATGTTTTATAGCGCATGAGCAATGCTGTCATTAATTGAAGATTACTTCAAACAGCATCGATGTTTATTACCGTTATGTGCATTTCATTCCTGTAATTGATAGTTTGACGTCAGTCGAGGTGTTTTTTATGAAAAACCTCATAAACTTAATAAGAATAAATCACAAAAAGAGAAAAGTCAACTGTTCACCTGTAATAAGATACGAGTCTCGTCATGCGGTAATTAGCCAACTGATTAAAATGCTATACAAAAGGAAAAATAAATCATCTATTCTGAGACAATCTTATATTTCAACGAAGATCAAAAAGGAAATCACACTACAATTACTTCTCCTAATCATGATTTGTTTATATGTGATTCTATTTGCAGCAAATCTGAGCAAAGACTTGAGGGGTGTGAACGGCCATATGTCAAAGTTCGAGAGTAATAAGATATGTGAATCCGTTTAACGAACCAAAATGTAAGGAGAACAGAACTTATATATATCTATGTTCTTCCAAACAACAATAATGATAGTATCGTTAAGCACAGCATATATATACGCAAACAAAACAGCTATTATCAGGTTTTATAATATATATATATATATATATATATATATATATATATATATATATATATATATATATATATATATATATATATATAAATAAAAAAGAAAATATATATATATATATAAATAAAAAAGAAAAACATCCAATGGGTTTCCTCTATCTGTATTTCTGTCTACCTGTAGACAGAAATACAGATAGAGGAAACCCATTGGATGTTTTTCTTTTTTATTTATTATATACTTGTCCAGGAGTAACTTTTAATATTTTCTATTATATATATATATATATATATATAATACAATGTGGCGTTAGTCGAAAATATCTCATTACCAGTGAGCTCAATAATTAATGGAACGTTAATTATCAAAATAAAGTAAATTATTATATCATCCCTGGATGATTACGCATTGCGAACGGAAATATATTTACACAAGGCAAGGTCAGCCTTCAGTAATGTGACCCTATATTTGAGGCTGTGAGTCCACGAGACTAGCTTTTGCCGGTAAATGATCATATTATCGTTATTCAAATTCTTTGCAGTACACAAATTAAATATGATATATGAAACGGATGCATTACAACCGGTGTCATACCAAAAAGCATACGATGTCTGGTTCTGAAGTCTAAAATGTTTCATTCACCTTATTCCATTTCATTTTAATTTCTGCTGTAATCTCATTAAAAAATCTTCCAATTGCATGTTTACCCGTTTCCATTACGAGTCGAGAAACATCAACAGGAAGCTTGGCAAGTAATATGAGAGCTGTTCCGCCAATGAATGTCAATAAAGTAAAAAATGGCCGTTTTTTATTTTTATAAGAATCCACATCTTTGAATAGAGTTAATTAAGGAAGGTGTGGATGTCAACATATTGTTTTAAAGTATGTGACAGTTCCATAAAGTGACAAAAGAATGCCGGTATATTTAGTGCTGCAGGAAAGGTGCATGCAGAAAACATAATAAACAAGTTTCGTCACTTTTAAAATATTCCTACTCGTATTACAGTGCATAATTTACGCCGTGAAATTATTTTGTCTTTATCTCTTGGAAGCACACAATGCAACCAAGTACAGTAATAGTAGGTTTGGTTTGATCTGTTCATTAAAGGAAATGAATGTACAACACCTCTTACGCCAATTAACATCGGCATAGGCGGAATGTTATCAAATGATCACCAAGGCCAAGAAAATATAAGAATACTGACTCCAACACAGAATATACTTCGTATGAAGCATAGTGTAAATAAATATAGCATTATTACCTTTACACTGAAACTGAGATGTTATTTAACAATAATATGTATTCGATTACTCACAACTTATTTACAGGCATATCAAAATAATGTAAGTTACATGAAAGAATTATGTCTTATTTATTGATAATTGTTCACATGTTTACCCGACTTGAAATGTGCACCAGCTCCGAAATGTAATACAGTCAAGTGAAAATGTATTACAGTAACTTGTTTTCTGCCAAGTTGTCATCATTTAATCAAACGAAGTGTAATTATGATAAATATAAACAGTAAGATTTATATGCATCGTAAACAGTATTCCATACCGTGTATAGCAGATTTATTCATTGATGTCTGCCAGTGCAATTCTACTTGTATATCAATATACGAGTAACAAATGGACTGATCCTACCGTTAGACCATGTTAAAAGCAACACGTAAATTTGTCTGTTAGACATTAAGTTCCCGATATATTGGTGTGTATTTCATATGTTAGTAATGAATAAGATTTGTTTGTAGAAATATGTGCTTGAAGCTTTCAATTCAGTAACATTTTCACGACATGATGCATTAGCTCATAATTGTTATGGCCATATAAAGAAAATAAACATAGCATACCTCTACCGAGTCTAGCATTTTGTTCTTTGTCATACCGCTGGCTTTCTTTATGACGAATCTTTTTTGTTTGTCAGTAAATATCAAACTGCAATAGACGGTTATTGCCTCACAAAATAACAAGAATTGTAAGTTGTTTTGTTTGGCTATCTGATGACTGATGTATGTAAAACTGCTTTGGTGGGTACACAAGCAATTCAATGCACATTAAGACTGTTGTATTCAGGGAAGATAAACATGTATTGGATGGTGCCAGAAATGTATGAATTCAATTCACTTCAATTCTGCATTCTTAACTAGGAGTGTTAAGATTGTATTTATAAAATAGAAGTATACAAATATGGCGAAACCGTCAAACAGACACTTGTGATGTAAACAGAATGTCTTATAGCTCGACTATTTGTAATTTTTCCGAAGTAAGTGCTGTCACATTTTCATTGATTGGAAATCCACACATGGTCGCAGTAACATAAGAGGATCGCTTAAATTTATGATATATAATTTAACTTTTGCTTACCGATTATGAAATTATACCCCTGCTTTGGTTTAAACTTTACAACAAGCCAGTTAGTAATATTAATATTTTTTCTATTTGTTCCTTCTCTTGAGAAGGAATATCTTAATTCGGTAAGTCACACTTGACTGAGCTACTGATATCGAAAGCTGTTGTAATTACAAGCTGGCCAATTAAACTCCGTGACCTTAGAAATAACCTCTGACGTTAAACTATTCTTTCTCAATTGAGGCGACTCTCTGACTGAACGCGTTCCATGGATTACATAATACTAAACCCGAGGATGATTGAATGATTCTTTTATTTCCTCCATTCTTGAAGAACATAACATATGTACATTCAGTCGACCAGATAGACATATATCAGCAAATTTAAATGTAAACAACCAAATATTATCGTTTACTTCAAATGCATGGTTAATATGTGAAAACAAAATCCCATTGCGACCCTCAAATTATGCGCAACGAATTCACACATCGAATCATAATGGATTGACCGGGTCAATGTCTTATTGCCGTATTTACTCTGCTGAAAGTGGTAACAGATTTAATTTGTTGTTGGATTTAACAATTAAAACTAGCGTAAATACTTACCTGATATTTTTGGCAGTATAAAACAGACATTGCAACCAAACTTTTACAAGATGATCATTTTATATTTATATAGATGTGCCCTAGAAGGAACTTTTGCTATGCTTTAACTTGTTTTAGTATATTTCAGAGGAGTATAAAATAGTCGACATATAAGATAGCTCCTACCAAATTGTATTCCATTTTAATTGCATTTAGTCTGCTTAAAGGCAATGTGAAGGTTTTGAATATGCTGTGTTTTGTAATTTTATAAAGATTTAAAAGAAAAATGGCTTATTTTTTTTCCCTTTGAGTATTTCGTTGCAGACAATCTCTGCTACATTCTGCAGAATGCTGGGTCAGCTAGGGTCAGTGTGTATTTCAACATGTAGCTCAATAAATCACTAGGCTACCCAGACAGGGCTAATGCTATAATTTATGAGATAGCATTCTATATTTGGGAGATTTCAGTATTGTAGCTGGTATAACAGGGGTTGTTTTCATGTTTTCTGGGCTTATTGGAGAGTTTTTGAGGTCAGAAGTCATAAATATATATGAGAAAGAGAACATCGTTTTGAAACAACTGCTGTACATATTTCTTATAAAATGACTGTAGTATAGATTAAAAATGTAATCGGACTTATTATTTATGATTCGTGTTGTGGATATTTACATTATTATATCAATGGTGGCAGCGTCGCGATGAGTACGTTAAGACGTTTTTAAAGATTGGTTGGTGTGGTCTTAAATAAATTTCTGGTAAAACAAAAAATGGACTTAAAATCTGCTAGTGTTGTGGTCTTTAAATATTCAAATGTCACATAAGAAGCTAACTGAGAAATGTTGACAGTCTTTCGAGAATATTGTGTGACCCTGATGAATGTAAGAAATGTTTGACAGAACTACCCTATTAGAGGACTTACCATTTGAGGGATGTGCTACATGTTTAAGGAAGCATAAAGTCTGGTCAGACTTTGCACAGGTGATGAATCAGATATTGTCCCCCTGTTTGAGAAGGACAGTTCGCGCGAGTCCAAGAACTTGAGAGAAGACATCGAGTGCCTGGATTTCCAGAAAGAATTTCAAGGGTGTGAACTTTGGACTTTGGTTCTTCTGGTGTTACAAATATTTTGTGTAAAAGCCTGGAATTGTGGAGTGTCTTTGTGCAGTGGTCTATTCAGAATCAGAATCAAACCCGCCCGCTTAGCTCTGTAGGTAGAGCGTCGGTCTACGGATCGCGGGGTCGCGAGTTCGATCCTCGGGCGGGGCGTGTGTTCTCCGTGACTACTTGATAAACGACGTTGTGTCTGAAATCATTAGTCCTCCACCTCTGATTCATGTGGGGAAGTTGGCAGTTACTTGCGGAGAACAGGTTTGTACTGGTACAGAATCCAGGAACACTGGTTAGGTTAACTGCCCGCCGTTACATAACTGAAATACTGTTGAAAAACGGCGTTAAACCCAAAACAAACAAACAAACTATTCAGAATCAGGAAATATCGTCGCTGCGGTATCAACCGATTGCGCTTCCAGCAGTATTCTGAAACCACAGGGCTATCAAACGACAGTAATTCTAATTCTCGTGAAAGCATGGTTTTTGTAAAAGCCTGGAATTGTGGTGTGTCTTTGTACAGTGGACTAATGAGAATCAGGAAATATCGTTGCGGCGGTGTCAACCGATTGCGCTTCAAGCAGTATTCTGAAACCACTGGGTTTTCAAATGACAGCAATTCTACTTCTCGTGAATTGATACACAAAAAGGAAATAGCATACACACTGACAACGATGATGGCTCACTACTCGACAGTGAAGCACACCAAACATCTCCCGCAAAGCAAATATGTGAGAGAAAGAGTATGTATCGTTTTGAATCAACTGCTGCGCATATTTTTATAAAATGACTATAGTATAGATTAAAGTTGTAATCGGACTTATTATTTGTGATTTGTTTTGTGGATTTTTATATTATTGTAACATGTGATCCTAAAATTGCGTTAACAAAATTTTGATAATTGATTTTTGCAAATAATGATTTATAGGCATTTAGAGTTTGGAGTGTCATACGCATTTGCATGCACTTTTAGAATATTTAACTTGGGTTTCACAGCTGTTTTCCATACCGTGTAGCAGTTTTAATATGAAATAATTGTTTCCATAATGTAATTGTTTCCATAATGAAAGTTTAATGTTAAAATTTGAAGTCGTCCAATTAATCCCATCCATTTCTTATATTTCTTAAGACACTTGTACTTTTATCTGTTTTATGACAATGTTTAGTATGGTATACATGTAATGGGACGCTAATAAAATATTTGACTTGACTCGACTTGTCTTATTTTTGTGTCGCTTTTGTTATCCGCTCTGGTTTGCCCGATACTGGCATAAATTTTATAGCTAATTGCTTAACGTTGTAAATGATTATTTTAAAGTAGCGCTGTAAAGTTAAATATTGACACTTGTATTAGAACTATAACAGTAAGACTATTTTAGAAATAGTAGCGTATTTAGAGAAAAGGTTGTTATTGTTGCTGCAGTTGTGTAAACAACTCTATCACACTACAAAATGTAATATCAATCAGATCACGTAGAGATGTGTAATAGTCAACATAAGATAATATCAATTATTTACAGTACAATAATCTTCTACTGTATCAATGCAGTTAAAACAAGTTCTCTCTTTCTCATTTATGTTTTATACCTTCCAGTCTTTAAACTAATTGGTGAAACGCCACATCTGACATTGGCTATGTGGATGCATCGCAAATTTCACATTAAAATCTATCACAAACAGCTTGTACGTTCTTAGTTTTTTTCTTCCATTTTCTGTGCGTGAAGTTCCGTTATTTACAGATATTCTCCATTAACAATTTCAATAACCAAAAGTTTGGATTCAACACACGAAAACTGTTATATATAAAGGAGTTATATCATGGGCTGACTAACATTTGATTGACATATTATTTAGAAGCCGTTATCAAACTGCTGGGAGGTTTACTTATCATTTGATTAATTCAGTTATAATTCAAGACGAGTAACACAACTGTCAGAAACTAATTTGTAATTTTGGATCGTGTTTGGCTTGTAAGCAAAGAAAATAACCTGTCAATTAACTTGACGCATTCTTGACCGAAAATCCTTTTATTTAGTAATTTGACTTGACAACTATTAGTATAATGGATATTTAAACCGTTATAGTTTAAGTTTAAGTTTAAATCTTTATTATAGTCTCATCTATGTACATACAACGTCAAAAACATAATATACACTACATCAATACATAGTACATAGCCATTCAATATAGAAGAATTATAAGAGACTTAATTATCACAGCAAATATATCCACATCACATCATATAACAGTAAAAGGTATATACAGCATAAAACGGAGGAACAACTGCTAATTGAAGAATAAAAAGTTTCTAAAGCCAACACAAATAAGACACAGAAGAAATAATACAAGCACTAATGCCCACATTAAGAAATATCTTAGAAAAACAGATATCAGCCTCGATCAGGTCGAGAGTGAACTAATTAGCAGCTGCTTCTCAATGGAAATAAAACACTATAACAATTTAAGAAAATGTGAGCATTACTTACACAAGCTAAAACTACGTCTTTGTATTATATTAAAACAGGTTTTGGCACATAACCTTACCAAATAAGCATTTGTGAACGACTCTCGCCCTTATCTTGTGAATTCGCCTTTTTCTTTAAAAAATCTGGGAGAGAATGAAATATAAAAAAAAAAGGAAAATGATTAAAAGAAAAAAATCCAGGCAGTAATTGATAATTATAGAGATAGTTATTTTTCAGGTTTTGTCAATACGTAGCTCTAACAATTAAAAACTGCCAAATTTGGTAGTGATAAAATTGAAATTTATTAACATAAAATAACACAATGTGATACATAAAATCAAGAATATAAGTTAAATACATAATATAGAAACGCAGTTGAAGAATATAAGATCAACACACAATAAGATACGTTGATCACAATTTCAAATGTAAATACAATATAATAGAAGTAAATATAACAAAAAGATTCCATTTCTGAAGTCGGGTTGGATGCAATGTTTTTGTATTCGCCCTAGCGTTATCTTCTTTCTTGAGTCAAAATCTAATTTAAATTCAAGTTCTCTTTACTTTAAATAAAAACAGCATTGTAAGTTTTAGTAAGAAACAACATTTTTTCAATACTATGTAATATATAGAAAGTCACTGCTAGAACACGTGTTATTCCTACCGTGCCAGAATATTGTAACTGGGTTGCGTACGTTTAGCAATGATAACAGTTAAAGTGAAAAGAAATAAAATATAAAGTTTAAGAAATTGGATCTTATAATTATTATAGTGGATTCTTTAACATATGCCAAATAGTATGAATATGTCTTGTCCTAACGGCCCTAAGGATTTCTTCTTTTACTTCGAATACGCTGTAAAACACATCTTATTAAGCTGTAGAATGTATTGTCCATACAATGCAAAAGGTGACTTGTTCAAAGTAGAGCAGCTTATTAGGAGATCACGTAAGGACAACGAATAGACATAGATATAACCACTATTTAAAGCTATTTCCTTCTTAAATCCCTTATCTATTGATTCATTGTGACATACCGAAGTTACAGGTACATAATGTTCCATAAGTCACGTGTGTTTGTATAAATTGTCTACAAAAAGTATGCGTTATGACACGACTTTATTGTATTTACGTTTACTAGGATATGTTTGACTCTTAACATCTCATGCGTTTTCGCCGGCTCGAGTCAGCGGTTGTATTTGATAAACTCTAGATATAGTTTTTTCCTGGAATTTAGTGAGGGAATTTGTGGTTATGGAGCCTGCATATCACAGAAATTGCCAAAATACAAAAGTAACAAGCAGACACCATACCATAGGCCTGGGGTGATTACACAATACCTAAAGCTTTTAAAGCGGGAATGTTGGAACTAGACATGCCGAAAAGTTGAAGCTCAAGCTGGAAAAGTAACAGTACACTAACGCAACATAAAGACCTCGTTTTCAGTGCTTTAGAACAACATTTCAATAGGACAGATAATAAATCGACATGAATATTGTCTTCTAACCAAGCATATAAATGCTTATTTACTAGGTAAGAATTTGTCAACAATGAGATTGCATTTGCATAAACAGTTCAATACGATTTAGACTCCCTTTTATTCTTTTACGTGTGCAATGTTCGCTTTCTTTTTGTCTTACAATTAATATGTAAAAAGATTTGTAAGCTGTATTTAATGTGCTTATACAAACCACTGTAAGCTCAAAGTACCCATTATGAGATCATCATTTGTCCAGCTTACTAATTAAAAAGGTTTATGTTTGTTGTAAGTTGTGTTTTATATTCATTTACAGCACCCTATCTCGTCTTCTCTTCTTTCTACAAGATTGTTATTAATTTTGGTTTCATTAGAATAAAAACTGACTATGGTATTCCTTTTCTCCAGATGATAATTTCTGCTTCAGCTTCAGCGGACCTTATTGCTGATAGGAAATACCGAAGAACACTCCTTGTGGTGATAACACTCAGTCATTTACTTAGTGTGACAAACGTCTTTAAAACGCCCATTATTGTACAAAATGTCACAAAATGCCATTAGTCAGTCGGGGTAATGTAGGAAATGTGTTTGTGACCATGATCAATGTATCGTTAGGCTTGACATGATGATAGCGTGCGACAAAATCATCATTTGTTCTCTCTTCGTTTGTCAAGAGCCCTGATGAGTATTCATGAAACTGTTTTAATGACATGTGATAAATAAGACATATTGCATTTAGTAAGGACATAGATGCAAATAAATTGACTATTGTAAGTGCTACTAGCGTATAATATTCTGCGGCTTAAAGACAACTATTCATTTAGCAAGGCGGAAAATATATTTTTGCTTTCGTTGCAACACAGAATTCTGTATATTCAAGTTTAAAAGTATGTTTGCAAATATGAGCATTAACAGAGATTATTGGCATTATATTAAAAACTAGGTAACATGTATCATATTAGACTGTATTCGCGTTAAACTGGAAGGGAATCGATACATAGGGTATTTTGGACTTCATCTCAGTGTTGTTATATTTTCTGGTCCTTCGGGATCATTGATTTCAACTCATTTAGATTTGAAGATTGAATACTGCTTAAGCCGGTGCTAGGGGGCGTGGGCAGTGTTGCATTTTCCATTACTGCCCATGAACAGACTCAATCAAACCGAGTCTGCAATTTTCACTGTTTGCATTGTTCTCGATGCTTCCGAGGGATCTAATTTCCGGATTTTATTTACTTCACAACAGCGGGTGTTAAGTGCTGTGTGGCGGCCGTAAAAAGTCGCCCCGACTTCATCTCAGTGTTGTTATATTTTCTGGTCCTTCGGGATCATTGATTTCAACTCATTTAGATTTGAAGATTGAATACTGCTTAAGCCGGTGCTAGGGGGCGTGGGCAGTGTTGCATTTTCCATTACTGCCCATGAACAGACTCAATCAAACCGAGTCTGCAATTTTCACTGTTTGCATTGTTCTCGATGCTTCCGAGGGATCTAATTTCCGGATTTTATTTACTTCACAACAGCGGGTGTTAAGTGCTGTGTGGCGGCCGTAAAAAGTCGCCCCGACTTCATCTCAGTGTTGTTATATTTTCTGGTCCTTCGGGATCATTGATTTCAACTCATTTAGATTTGAAGATTGAATACTGCTTAAGCCGGTGCTAGGGGGCGTGGGCAGTGTTGCATTTTCCATTACTGCCCATGAACAGACTCAATCAAACCGAGTCTGCAATTTTCACTGTTTGCATTGTTCTCGATGCTTCCGAGGGATCTAATTTCCGGATTTTATTCAATGTTATTCGAGTAATAACACTGCATTCAAAGAACGTAGCCACCATTACATACGTTGACCTTTACTCATTGGATAATAGTTTTCTTTTTTAGTTTTAACTTGGAGTACAAAGTGGTCAGATTATGGATTTGACTTTAAAAAAAAAACAAAAAAACAAAACAAAAAAAAAACATCTACGTTCACATGTACAATTAAGATCTAATTAACTGTTTTCTTAAGAATATTAGCGCGGTCAAAAATACTCATTTCAAATGGAAAGTACTTCATTGCTATACCTTGACCGCATCCTGCTCATTATTAAAAATTCTATAGTACACTAGATTTCATGAATTTGTAAGGCAAAATTGAGAAATAAAGCAGAACTTAAACTACTATTTTCAAACAAGTTCTGGCTATCTTTTATCCATTAAGATTAGGGCTGTCATTGATTGGGTCCTAGGCATATCGACGATACCGATATATCGGAAAATAAATATCGACGATACATCGATATATCGATTATTAAGTTAGATTAACAAACTTTTTGTTCATGTGCCTGCTATATACCTCATTGTAAATATAATTATTTTGTTTTATTGTCCACTTTTCATATTACTGTTTCAGGCTGTTTGGTTGTGTTGTATTTATATATTTGAAATAAATAAAAATTAATACTGTTTTCATTTTTATTTTGACTCCACTCCTCTTTACAAGTGAATACTTAACAAAATTACCAATGTTTGTAAATTCAAATCTATAAATGGTCTCACACCACTTTAAAAAATCTTAAACAGAAAAGTGCAAAGTTTATGTGCTGTTGCTTTACAGCTTTCAGAAATTTCAAATAAAAGTTTATGCTTCAACTGCCATTTAAACTTTAACTAACAAGTGCAGTGAGTTACTTTAGGCTCTTGAGCTAAGTTACTTTAATGTTTTCACACAACTTCTTATAGCTTTTTCAATTTTCTGTAGTTGTGATATAAGAATACAAGCATATCTGCATTCTCTGGAGTTAGTGAAGATCTCTTTTTGGACAGAATGCTTCCTGCAGTAGAAAATACCCTTTCAGATGGTACACTTGTAGCAGGTATATGTAAGTATCTCATTGCCATCTGTGCAAGTGTGGGGTAAAGTCCTCTCTTTTTACACCATCATTCAATGGGATCCTGTTTTAAAGAAAGAATGTCTTCTTTCATATAGCCATCAAACTCCCTGTCAATTACATCTGCCTTTGTAATTTCAGACTTTTCTTCCTTTACAAAAAGAACATCAAAAAAATCAGCCTCATCAACAGGACCACTGACTTCTTGCTTTGTTTTCTTTTTCTGTGGACTTCTCTCAGACTCTTCCGTAACATTAGCTGCCTCGCTTGATGATTCTGTTTCAGTCTTGATGTTATCAACACCAGGTTCACTCTTGATATTAACAGCTGGTAATGGAATTTCTACATTTATTAGATCCTTTTTCAACTCACTATATACATCGTTACGCTTCTCTTGGTCAAGCCACTGTAACTTCTTAAACCTTGGATCTAATGCTGTAGCAGTTAGCAGTAGCTGCTGTTCATCATCTTTCACATATCGTTTCATCAGATCTGAACGAATGGCGTCCTTTGCCTTGACAATCATGCTGCTATCAGTGGCTTTTGGCACAAAGTCATGCTTCACAAATCTCTCCATTGTAGGTAGTATTAAGCTTACTGTACTTGTCTTTTCAGCATATACTTTCTTTGTTGCTTCTTCTACTGGCTGAAGTAAGTCCTTCAGATCTTCCATATGATTGCGGTCAGTGTCTGACGGTAGTAAATGTGAATTCTTCTTGTCCTTGTATAATACAGCCCAAATGGCCGGCAGAATTTCAAGCAGGCGTTTAATCATCATGAGGGCTGAGTTCCATCGCGTTTCTACATCTTGGATCACTTGTAAGTCTTTCAGTTCCAAGTTAGCCTCTGTCGTATGCAGTGCAGTTGTTTTCAAAGAACTTTGCTTGAAAACTGAAACAAGTTTTCTGCATTTCCCCAGCAAAGAAGATATTTCAGGCACAGACAGACATCTGTTGACTGCTAGGTTTAAAATGTGGCCGAAACAACCAAAATGGGGCATCTGGGCAAGGTTACATGCTTTCACAATATTTGCTGCGTTATCAGTCACGCTAACAGAATCTTTCAAGTCCCATTTCTCTACTGTTGCTTTAATTTCTGCCGACAGATTTTCAGCTGTGTGGTTAACTGGACAATATTTTGTATCAAGCACTTTAGAATGGAGCTGGTACATCTGTGGTTCAATATAGTGACAGGTTGTCGTGATAAAACTTTCAGCCGACATAGACGTCCAACCATCAGTAGTGAAGGCATGCCGCTTCCCCTTTGAAAGTTCAAGTTTGACATTTTCAACAGTGTTCTGATACATAGGCACAATGTACCTTTCTAAAAGGTGATTTCTCAAAATAACTGAGTACCTGGGTTCAAGCACTTTCATCAAAGTCTTGAAGCCTTCGCCTTCAACCGTATCAAGCGGCTTCATATCTAAAATTAAAAAGTCTGCTATAGCTTTGGTGATTTCCACCGCTCTTACTGACGTGTTTGGAAAGGACTTCTGCTTGGCAAACAAATGAGTGATGGTTGGCTGTCCTTCTTGATTCAGGGATGGTAGTGGTGGGTCACCACTGCTGCTGGTGCTGGCACTAGCGCTGGTTGTAGTTTGTGAAAGAACCTGAAATGAGATAATTGAAATATTGTCCGAATAAATGTAAACATAGAAATTATCCCTGAAACATCAAGCATCCAAGTCTGGCTTCAAGCACTTCTCTTTCACTGATATTTATTTATTTATTTATCTATTTATCTATATATTTGATTTTTATCTATATATTTATCTGTTTAAACGCTTTTATTTATTTGTTAGCCTGTCTCATACTCTGTCTATTTTCAACTTACATTCGGTGCTGGCTGTCTATATATTTATTTATTTATCAATATATTTATCTATTTACATGTTTTTATGTATTTGTTAGCCTGTTTCATACTCTGTCTGTTTTTTACCATGCACTTACATTCGGTGCTGGCACCGCTTGGTCTTTTACTTCTGCCCAATGTTTACGATCGAGATGGGCCCTCAAATTTGTTATGTTGCCACTGTAGGGCATATTCAGCTTGCAAAGTTTGCAAGCGACGCTTTTTTTGTTGATTACACCCTGTGTTTCAACAAAGCCGAAGAATTTCCATACGAAGCTTTTCTTTCCTCCCTTTGACTCTTTTTCTACTATTTTAAAGTCGGCGACTGCTTCCTCTTCGGCCATCTTGATTGTTATTGTTACGAGCACAGGCTAAATTCTGTACCATTTACAGTGCTCAGCTATATACGCGAACAAATAAAAAAGCCGTCTCGGCGTGGAAACAGATGTTCTAAAAATTGTTCTTACATGCAGAAGCAACGGAGCGACCTTCACGACTGGACGACATAATGGTTTTGCGCATATATTGTAATGTTGAGCCCATGTTACTATTATTACAGGTAGTGCCGACAGCGAAAAAAGGCCGACTACGGTACAAGTTTAGACATGACATTTTCGACAACTTCCGTTACTTAGGGAGCATTTTCGCAAGAAGAAAAGTTGTTTTAGAGAGAATGAGCGTTTATCCGGACATTTTTTTTTCGCTATGTAAAAGATCGATTTTTAGAAATGGGAATCGATAATCGATCGACCAAAAAATATCGTTGATACATCGATATCGTTTCTATCGATGACAGCCCTAATTAAGATTCTTGTATTTGATTCATTTATTCAATGATGTCAATACCGGCTTTCTAAATCCATTTCTCTCTGATCATCCTGAAAGAAAAACATTCAAATGCGTATATCCGCTTCGAACTAGGATGAGTTACATAAAAATAAAGTAGTAACAAGGATTACAGATGAAACTTATAGGACTGTGAAGACATTGTAATGTCAACCACTGGAATCGCAATAGTATTGGGTAGTCAAGTTGTTTCAGTTCACTGAATAAGCAAAGTGATTTGTCAATGGATTAACAATGTTTGTCATATAATTGGTTATGTAATCTATACAGTATAGTTCATGTCAATGGATTAGGTTACTGTTACTTGATAAGTCATGTGCGTCTTGAAATGTGATGTGTTCCAAGTCATGTGATTGGCAAATATGTTCCGTAAAATTGTTTTTACATGTTTGATGCCGCGGGAGTAAAATGAAGCCATTATGTAATTTTTGTATTGTTCTAGTGTAGTACAGTTTCGACGCTGACACCTTATTAAGTGTAGAAGATGTTAGGCAAATCACCTTGGTCTTTAACAGGTGAAAAAGGAAGGTATGTTGATGTTTCAGCACCTAATACGTGATGGAAAGAATATTACACTTGTGTCGTTCCACGTCGAATTGATAAAACTGTTTAAATAAAATTGATACAATTCGCAATAGAACTTTACTTTATTTTCGTATTCAACTCCTTTCTTAAATTCAATATGAAAAGACACTAGTAATGCCTTCTTATACGTAATGTTCTCTATCAACATACTATATGCTATTGAATATGCAGTGTTATACTATGAATAATCAAACAGCTCTATGTAACATACCACTTAAGCCACATGAGGCCCTTTGCCACATTCCCTTAGACGTAAGTTTATACATACCATGCCACCGGTTACAAAAAAAATGTTCCATTGGCGCGGATAGGCAAGGTGGTCAATAGCATTAGATCAGCAAGACGTTCCTTGTCACAGTGTACGCAGTGTTCTTTGTACCATAACATTGAACGCGCACAATGATCTTTGTTGGTTTGTATAAACTGTGTTTTATGACACTGGATACGCACGATGCTCCATGCCAGCGGATGCACAAGGTGTTTTATGTTACTGGATATATTATAGTGTCCATTCCATCGTATATGTTACATGCTTCTGAGTATACAAATTGAATGTGGTTTTTGACATACCGCTTGGTATTTAAAATGGTCCATCAAACATGATCCGCTATGCGATACTTACCTAAGCCGATAAGCCGTGTAAAATGGAACAATGTTGCTGTCAGTTAAGTCGCAATGATATGCATGCCAAAATACTGTCATCGGTTTAGAATGTACTTTTACACTGTTTGCGTGTGTTCGGTTTCAGCGTCTTTTCCAACAGTTTTTCAGTCATATAAACGACGGTGTCTTCTTGTTAGCTGTGAGCGCAATGCCGAACTTCATAGTGCTGCATTACTAGAATATAACGCCGTAGACACGTGACATGATACCCCTTCCAGTCACATTATACTGACACCGGGCTGACAAGACGTAGCACTATCGTCTTAATGCTGAGCGCCAAGCGAGGAAGCTACTACTACCATTTTCTACGTCTTTGCGGCCAGGGATCGAACCCGCGACTTTTACACTGTGAACCCAGTAACACTATGATATATACAATATGTAACATGTCGCTAAAACCCAATGAGTTTTACAATTATTACACAATCTGTCTTATCAGCTTGATTTCCAGATTCAAATATGCGCTCCTTGATAAAACTGTCCATTCTAGTCTATCAACAGCGTACATGAAAATAAATGTGTATAATTTAAAAGGTAAGAGTAGTCTCTTTAGAGTCGTTTAACATATAAATACAGCCAGGGCCATATTACGCAAATTAGGCAAACCACAAATATATAAACGAGTTGAAAGAGTTCTATTAAACAGATTGTGAAATCGGAGTGCCGGTGCATAAAGGGATGGCAGATAAAGGAATAAACACTATCAGCAGACAATAATATACAAATAATGTACATCGGAACGGACCAAAAAGCAAGTTGAAAATAGTGGCGCCGCCTTGGAGAGGTCAGTAAACTGGGGATGGATTTAAACGCGTTTGAGGCAGCATGCCAGTCTCACACTTGCCCTATTTTCAACTTGTTAGACAGGACAGTATAAATGAAATAATTCCCCTCTCACATAAGCTGTTACATTCGTGGCAAAATATCAAACTGCATAATGTAAGCATACTTTGCAATTTTACATGGTATCTTAATTTATCTTGCCTCCTACAAGTTTCTTACATTTCTATTGGTCAATAGACGTCACGTGGAGACAGGATATATTCCATATCCTGCTAGTACATTTCAGATATGAATTTTGATTTAAAAAGAATGGCTGCCGCTTTGTTAATTTACAAAATATTAGATAATAGCGTGTAAGTAAAGGGTAGTCGGCAAGATAAAATCGTTACACAGCTTGTTGGTGACAGGATACGGGATATACGCTGTCTCGAAAATCCATATCAGGCTCGAGCTTCGCTCTCGCCTGATATGGATTTCCTCGACAGCGTATATCCCGTATCCTGTCACCAACAAGCAGTGTAACTAATAATCTTGGAAATTTTGCTTGTTACTTTGTATATTTGGTCTTTCAATTTGATATTATATTCGGTTAATACCTTGAATGTCAGGATGTGAAATTAACGATACCTCCATGAAAACCCCTTCAATTTCCCTTAACTTAATGGAAATGATTTTGAAAAAAAAGCTGTGAAACGTAACAGTTTTTACCAAAATCATTCAAACCAGTATGCGGGGTTGATTAGTCCGATTTTGAGTTAAATTAAAGGTTACAAACAGCAGGCATCTGAAAAAGAAAATGCCATTTTAACACTTTATTTTACAGATCCAAACTTTATATCGCCAATTTTACAGATCCAAACTTTATATCGCCATTTGTAACCCTGCCACAAAAACACAACCACAATAATCGAAACAATTCTGTAAACAAATTGTGGGTATATGAACTATTAAGGTATTACAAGTAAGGAAACAAGTAAATAAGCATGTTTCTTCTATGTTGAGTGTGTTACGGTTGACGGTTATAACTGTTAATAAATGGAGGGATTGTATTTTGGAAGACAATGATTTTAATTTGTAAAAGTTATAGCAGAAGCTGCATCAAACCATAATAAAAGTGTATCATCAAAACATTCCGCTATCTTGTCTAGAGTAAAACTGCAATTCTCTTGTATTGCCTTGTCTGACTAAGAGAGTAATATTTCCACAGTTCATTGTCTTATCTGAAAAGAGTATTATTTCTGTATTTCCTGAGGTGACCAAGACAATTTGTCTAACGCCAGAAGGAAAAGGGCAGACAATAGCAGTCGTTAAGTGAAATAATTCATTATTTCTTTTTATCATGTCTATAATAATCTATATCCTCAATTTTCTTGGGCTCCATTAGCCTACGGATAGATTAAATGAAATCAACCAGACACGAACCTGTCTTTTTTTGTGATCAATTGCCATGCAATGACATAACAATATAAACTATGCAAGTAGCAGAAATATTACTGGATGTATAAAAATAATGTTTTGTTATAAATACAACTGATTTCTTTTTGTTAAATCTCTTGCATAAGACCCAAGTATAAATCATAACCCTTACGTGATATATTTTGAAGCACGTGATACGGAATTCAAAAGCAGTTTTGATATGGATGTCGAATAAATGATGTGTTACTTTGAGATAATTCAAACTTGAATGTTGTTAGTAGTGAACCCTGTCTATCCAGTCGTTCAGTTTCCTTCTTAATCTATATAAACCGGACGCCATTTTGGAATCGGTGCAGTCAATTTTCGAAATCGGTTGGGCGTGACTTTATCGGTGTGTTTACGTATCTATCCAGTAGCAGACGATTACCTAACAACAGAGAGCCGCACCCCGAGGTGACTCATCGAGAAACAATAGTTGGAGCCTATCCGTCCTATTGTTTAAAATAAAGGGACTGTATTGTTCTCCTTGAGGGTGTTGGAACACGTTTAGGCTCCACCTAATGTTGATAAGAGAATATAAACTCCAGTTGCATTTTTATACTTCCAAAATTTATCAACATCCAAATATCAGTTGAAATTCTTGTCCACTATTTCCTTATATATTTTGATACTGCAAACCCTCACAGTAACACCACTTGGATTGAAAAAACCGCTGCAATATTAAGACAAACATTTAAAAGTCCTTAATTAATAAGATGCATTTAATAAAAATCTAGAAGACCTCACTACAAAGAAGATTTATGTAAGTCCCTAAGGAGGTCTTAAAATGGAGGTTTTACTCTACATAATCACTTTTCTGAAACTTACGGATTTAAAGCATTGTCACAACAAATCTATAAAGATTAAGACCATAACTAAAACACAAGCAGCGCTGACCAAGGTATTACACCCCAAAAGAAGTAATAAGTAATTTGTAATAAGTCAAAACAGCATTATGACTCCTAGCCTTTAAAGCCAATCTTCCAACATAAATATGTGTAATAATAAGGTAAAGGTTCATACTGTAGTTTGCCATAGTATTACTATGAATCGCAGCGATTGTGTAATTAACCAATTTTTAACACTATTACTAACACTAACAAGAAGCATTTGGGTGACTGGCATATCCCCTGCCAAATCATACATACATACGTACCGTACCGTACCAAACCGTAAAACAGTAGTTAAAAAACAGAAAACAGATTAATGGCCCTAAATTGCTCACCTGAGAAAACTTCAAAATAGGACCACTAGTCATTTTAGTAAACAGCTGACAGACAGACGGACGTCGGGTTGTAGATGGCAAAAGCTGAATACTGAATGACAATGCAATATAAACCTTATGAACTTTTGTAAAGTAACATGACAGAAGTCAATATCACAAGTGGCAATTCCTTTCCCAGCTTTCTATAGAAATAACTCTAAACATTGATTAAATATTTTAACAAAAGGAAACAGTAAAGAAAGCAAGATGACTCAAGGTGGCTCCCCTGAGTGAAAACACCAGAATTTGAAACAAGGTCAATAACTATTCCTTGACCGCATCCTCCTCAATATCAAATCTGTGAAAGGTCTTACAAATATATACATTCTCAGAAATTATAAACAAGGTTGGTGAATAATTGAGGCTTCTAGGGCCTGCACAAGGCAAATATAACATTTTCTGATCAGTCAAGGGCAATAACTAAAATCCACATGACCGCATTATGCTCATTTTATGACATTCACTAGATTTTCTACCAATATAAATCCTGAAAAAGTTTGAAGAAGATTGCTGAATAAATATGGCATCTAGAGTATTCACCAGGCAAACTACAACATTTTTTGTTTAATCAAGGGCAATTACTCAGGTCAACATGACCCAATCATGCATGTTATGAAATTTGTCAAAGATATTATATCATTGTGCATCTGCAGACACTTAGAACAAAATTGAAGTATAAATGGGGCTTCTAGAGTTTTCTGAAGGCAAAATACTCGCGGCCACGAATTAGCGTCGAGATCCGATTGGTCTGGTAAGTCGTGGGAACGAGATATGGCAATTTGGTTTTCGTTTTTTTTTCTTAGTTATATTTCTTGGCCACGAATTAAGAAATTGGTTTTTTTTCTTTCTTAGTTATATCTCGTGGCCACGAGATAACATTTGTTTTTGTTAGTTATATAAAATTAAAATTTAAAAAATCCGATGTCCCCTCCATGCTTCCATACTTTTGGCAGCATGAATGATGAAATTTTATCAAAGGATAGAATACATCATCATCTCACTGCAAATGTGACAATTTCGTATTGCAAACAATATTTGGAAACGCATTATTCTTATTTCGTAATTAACTGCATTGGACAATTTAAGCTACACGATCCTTTTATATAATTCATTGACAATTAAATGCATGGAACGTATGTTACATATACATATTATAGGGGACGATCAAAAGTTGTTCTATATGTCCTGTAAAGACTGTTAACACTGACAACTGAAAATGGAACTATTTGGAATTGAAAGAATCAAAAACGCTGTTACCGGCTGGTTTGTTATGCAGGTAATTTGTTTGTTTGTTTTAGGTTTAACCCAGTTTTTCAACAATGTTTTAGCTATATAACGGCGGGCAGTAAACCAAACCGGCGTTCCTGGATTCTGTACCAGTACAAACCTGTTCTCCGCAAGTAACTACCAACTTCCCTGCATGAATCAGAGGTGGAGGACGAAGGACGTCAGACACAACGCCTTTTATCAAATCGTCACGGAGAGCATACGCCCCGCTCGGGAATCGAACTCGCGACACAGCGATACGTACATCTGTGCTCTCCATAATGAGCTAAGTGGGTGGACTGTTACGCAAGTTGAGCAAAAGTATCGATTTCGAGCTCGATATTCAGTGTAGTTTTGATAGAGATCATTACGTCTAAAGTTATTCGTAAACCACACCGTATTCAAGTGGGAAAGATATAATTGGTTGCTGAAAACAGGTCGGTACTTGTTAAGGAATCGTTATCATCGCCGATGTGTTGTTTGTCAAAAATTACATTTACATATTTCACGCACAAAATCAAGGGAATAAGAAATTTAGGGACCACCTGCTGATATGTCAGAAATCAATAAATAAATCTCCATTAGGGTTTGGTTAATGATAATCTGTCTGTTGGTTATTTTAAATTAATGTAAAAATGTTTTACAATAAATGTATGGAAAGTATTGATGCGTGTTTGTCATTTAGACGAAATAAACTCACATAATATATCAACCTGATACTGGTAGAAAATAGATGTTAGATAATTTCTCGTCTGTATTTATCATAAATGTATATAAAAGTATGACAGCTTGGCTAAATGGGTGTTATTAAGTGCAATATAGAGCGTCAGTATTTATTCATCTCAAAAATCATTTGAACGCACTGCTTGTTAGTTGGCAATATGTTACTTTTGGTGGCTGCAATTTGTGATAGAAGTATTAATTTATCTCATAACAAGAAACTTGGACATTCCGCGAAAATCGGGTTTTCAAACTTTGCTTCACGCCAGCATGTTCTCTTTAATGACATGTCGTGACCCGTTTTATTCGGCATTATTAACGGTACACTGGACCAATGCTTTATCCCAATGCACCACGGTGAAAATTTTAATGTATGCAGATTAAGAAATATAGCTGGAACCGTCATTCTATTTTTAGTAACGGTACAAAATGTACCCTTGATCCGAATGATCCCGCACTATATTCCCTACCTCTGACTTTGATAAAAGTTACCTGCACACCAAAGTTGGTGACAAAACTTGTACTCAAACTAAAGTTTGTTATATATCAGGTTTGGTTACAATAAGCTAATCCTAACTAAAGTTACAAACCGGAAACCAGTTTTCAGATGATCACAGTGAAAAATGAAACATCTTAAAAATCTATTTTTGTAAGTGTGACCTTGATATAATGGCAGCAAAATAACAAAACAGTCAATCCAATGGTAGTTCTTTGTATATTAGCTTGCTATTCGCTGCACCAAGTTTGATGACAGTAAGTAAATCCTAACTAAAGGCATAAACCGGAAACCACATTTTGGATGATCACAGTGAAAATCAAACCAATTTATAGTAACTGTGACCTGGACCCAATGGCATCAAAATTACATTTTATCACTACAGAAAGATAGGCCATGATTTTAGCTGCGACCCATCCGCTCCACATCACAAAATGTAGCTTTTGCTACACTCCCTAAACTACAGCGCCACGGTGGCATTTTCAAAGTATGCAGATTTATTAAGTTATGCTGATTTTGAATTTGATCCTACTGACCCATATACAATGCTAACCTTTGCTTTTCTAAACGCTACCTTTCAGGGGGATGAAGCGTTGGTCTAGTGTACTTTTTTTATAATGTTGAATGGACGGGTCACGGTTAAGATCCTGATAATTCACACATCAATTCAAACTAAAGTTACTGAAAGGAAACCGTTTTTGCTTTTCCATTCTAAGCAATAGTGGTCTTAACCCTAATGATCTCATATGCAAGCTACCTATATACCAAATTTCATCGTTATTTGTTTCTCATAACAATTTGTTTTAGCGAAAACCAAAGGCTGACGCCGCCCAACTGCCCGCACGCTTGCGCAACAACATAAGCCAATCTAAAACATGTTTTCCTTTAGTTTTAGTTTTTAAAATCTTGTTGAAACATGTTATCCGAGAATTGTTGTTACTTCATGATATGGCTGACCTGATTTCATTGTGATTATAAGAAGGAAAACAATCACCTGTCAATGAATCGCAGTTGCGATCTCTTGTCAGAGCCATTGATATGACAAAGAACTATACAATTACCTACATTTGTCGGACGTCTCGTTTTATCTGGCCGTTTCGCTATTGAAACAGCAAAAGAGCTGTCTAAAGTTGTACTATTTCCGACTTTTCCTTATAATACTAGCTTAAATGCAAAACACTTTATCAAAATGTCCTAAATTGAAAAAGGGACATAAAAAAACTATTTCTTGTGTACTTGTTGGGTATACCGAAATTATATGAAGAGTTCTGAAATATTTATAATTATGTAATTTAGACAAGTAGTTTCTGAGAAATATTCTTACAAGAAAAACTTTCATAAAAATATATATGCTAAAAAGAGCACAATGTTATGAAATCTACATTTGTACTCTGTGGAATCCTCGTGGATATATATGCATGTGTTGAACTTGAAAGCTTCTTCCACTAACATTTTAAAGATAGACACATGTCCTAAGAGTTCATCTGAGGATGCAAAAACATGCGTTAAGTTTGAAAGCACTTGACTTAAGAGTGAGGTTAGGTGCACCATAAACCGGTTTAAGCTCCCCAGTGGTGTTTTTGCCACTGACCGTTCCAAGGCGGTGCCCCACTGTGTTCCTTTGTTTGTTCGTTTCGTCTTATGTGTTGTCTTTGTGTGCGTGTGTGTTGTTCGTTTTGTCCTTATGTGTTGGCTTTGGGTGTGTGTGTGTGTGTGTGTGTGTGTGTGGTGCACGCGTCTGCGTGCTGGGGGTTTCGTTTTGAGGAGGCTACGTTTTTGGTGCGTGGCATTCCCTGTTTGATATTTTTCTTTGTTTTTTTACTAGTTTTTTAGGAACTTGCTTATACGCTAAACTTTAACCAAATGTTCTAAGCTAAAAAGGCTTAGTTTATACTAAATAAAAGCTAAAATTAAATCAGTTCATATGTCTTGTGGGGGGTCATCTAAAAAATAAAATACATGTATGAAATTTGAAAACATTCGGCTTATTAGTTTCTGAGGACCACTGTTACAAAACTTTCGTGGCGCCTACTTATTGTAAACTTTTAAGCATATAGAAAATTTTGAAATGAGAAGTTAGAAATGTGAAAACTTCCCTTCTCGTCTTCGATACAAACTTGAGAAGTGTAAAGAGAGAAATGTGAAATTTCTCACTTCTCATTTCTTTGTTTCTATATGTTCCATAAAGTATTAGAAGAAATGAGAATAGTGAAAAGTTTAGACGACACCGGACATTCGTAGAATTTAAAAGAGGAATATGTATGACAAGTGCAATACTGGAACGAGGAGGATTTACCTATAATGATTGATTTAAAACTCAACAATCAGGTTACTTCATTCCGATTTGTGTATTTCGCCAAACGCTCCTTTGTTGACATTTTAGTTGAGGGCGCAGGTGTGTGAAAGTAACTGTTATTGTGTTAGTTTGTTTTATTGAGTAAGAACATTTACTGAAAGTCCATCTTCCCCTAAATATGGACTAAGTCCTTTAAAACACATTGTAATCATTTCAGAATTCGAGAAAGATGTCCATTTTCGTTTTGTTCAGGTTATAGAAACAGTTGAACATTAAACTGAATCTACGTGAAACGATTTTCATGTAACAAGTTACGCCTAAATTTTATCTGCGCCATAAGTAGGCTGCTTTAAAAGGGCCCCAGGTGCCTAATCTATATTTTGATTTTCCTCTCAGTTAGAATAATATTGATCATGGTGTAAGCACATACTAGATATGCGATTACAAATTAAAAAACCGTAGTGTATTGTTATAATGCTTTCAATGAGATGAAAATAGTTACACGAAAGGTCAGCTTACGACGGTTTTCTCTATTTTAGGGGACACTCTTACCAAAATAAATTTATTCACGATCGTGCCTGCATCCAACAATCAACTTTCAATACATTTGGAAAATCTAATTTACACCCCTACGCCTTTTCTTCACACACTAGCTATGTAGAAAATTTAATAAAATATCTAGGTTCAAATAATCAAAACAGGGAAGTAAGAATGAATTAATATTTTTCCTTTAATATAAAACAGGTGAAAGAGCACACTTTCCCCAAGTCAGTTATTCACCGGAGAAGTATGATCAACCATGTGGTTTTGCCACCCTCGTTTATTTCCCCCCTGCCCCGCCCACATTTTGCACTTGGAAGGTGTAGAACACACTAGTTATTAGTTTTTCCCTGTTGTAGGAATTTAAAACTCAACGGTCGTCAGTTCAGTATAACTTTTTTGACCATAACGTTTGTTATGCGGTTGCGGCTAAAAAGGCACTCGTCATTCTACACAAATATATAAATTATATTGCTTGTGTGAATAAAATGAATATAATTATTTAACTATAGAATAAAGCAATAACATGTCGACTGGACTGAAAATTGAATATTTTCTTTCAATTGTATATTTCAGGATACTCATTGTATAAAAGTCCTACAAAAAAGGTCTTCACTTTTTGTAAAACGATAGTAATAAGCAGTCAGTTTCTATGCCATCTAGGCTGGTAGAAAACAAGAACAAATCTCCAACTGGAAAAGTCACAATCAAAGAATGCAGCCTCCTATACAGCAGTCCACATAGAAATGTCGGTATGTGAAACTGCATACATGTACAAAGTGTCTTAGCACGTGTACTCATTTAGACAAACGAGTGCAGTAATAACAAAGAAATAACAGAAAACAAAACATATTGAAGAAGGAACACAGTAGGGTACGGCATGGTATTCTTATATTTTAGGTATGTAGATACATACATGTACTCGGAAAGAATCAACTTTAAAGTTTCTATCCCTTTCACGGAGTATCATTCAAGTATGTATATCCGGTTATGTTCTTACTAGGCGGTTAGTTTCTTCCCCTTTCACTTTGATTCAATTTTTCAGGCGTGCAGATGTATTCATGCCAGGAAGAACCAACCAGTTATATAATAGTTTCTGTTCCCTCAGCATTCATCACCTATTGAACCAATTAGTAAGTTTCTTTACTATTCATTCTCCTTTGTTTACATTATGTAGATATTTACCAGCAATTGGGGAACAACCAATAAATCAATCAGTGTCTGTTGTGTTTACACTCCCTTCACTATTCATTATTTTATATCACTTTTTATTAATGAGATACTAGATACATTTATAATTATCCTTTGGCTATATATTGCAGGGAAAGAAACAACTAATTTGTTTTTATAATTATACACATGTTTAATCTTCGTTTGTAGCGGATCTGCAGAGTGGATCGGTTATTGTGTACAAGCCAATTTTAACAGTCTTGCCATGGAAATGTAGTTAAAGTGTTAATTGACCATGAAGAGGAAATTTGGTGGAATTACCCAATACCAGGTCCGTTCCAGTAATATAATAGCGGGGTATATTTCCGGCATAATTTGATAAACTCAAAAATACCGCACAAAGTATGCAATGTAAAAGTAAATACATGCTGCATGTGCAGTATATGTTGCCTTTGCTGCATATCTGCATTATATTTTACATGATTTCAATATTTGAAATATACAGCACGAATGCTTTAGCGTGTTTGCGTATATTTCAGCATAATTTAATTATTTGAAATAGTTTGCGTTCATGCTTCCTGTATTTAAATGCAAGTAGAAAATCAAAGCCCTGAAAGGACTGATAGCCAGTGCTTACTGAGTAATATTTCAGCCGATAAATCTGAAGAATCAACATTTCATTGTGCATAGACCAGTCATGATTTGAACAATGTTGGTATAAGAGGTCCACTAGACAATGCTAAATATCTAAGCTCTGTGCATTGTTAATTAAAGAAGATTTTTAAAGATTTTCCCTATACAACTCTATGTAAAACTAAGTTTGCTCAGGGTGGGGCAAATTTCAACCCTAATCCCTAACCCAAAACTCTAACCTTAGAGCGGAGGGAGTCGAATATTTTGAATGTGAATATAAAGTTCATAATTATTTTGCGTTGCTGCTTGTTTTTGTTGTTTAAAACAATAGTCCTCAGTTTCTCACACAATTGCACAATACCAATATTTAAAAGAAATAAATATGGGACTATTTTTAGAATATTTGTATGATGCAGTCATATAGAAATAGAAGAAAAACGACGCGGGGTTGAAACTTGATAGCTGATTTAGAGCTATAGCCAGTTGCTAAAGCACTGGCTAAAACGAGCAAGATTGCATCATTGCTTCAAATATATTGAAGATATTCTGCAAAGGCATACTGAAAGTACCTGAAAGCGTGTTGCAATTCAGTAAAAGTTGATAAATATATCGAGCGCTGCATAATTAAACACTAATCACCTATGTTTTCCCTTCAAAAGTATTTGAAATCGGTTCGTTATTCTGATAGCTGGGAGGAATATTTGATAAGAAAAGAGAAAAAAATCGAATAGTTAACCGAGAAATAAACAAGAAGTGATGTAATTTATTTAATAATTGTAGTTTTGGGTACAATTACATATCAGACTAGTTTTACCACATTGTTCAAGAATGTTTAGTTATTAATTAAACTTCGAAGTGAACAAAACAACAATTAAGCAGCCTCGCATTCAAATATTTCTCAAATGTCAGTGTGAAAACGCAACTTCCCCTGGGTATTATTAAATTTGTCTAATTTGTAGTGGAAGTTATTATTTGCCTAATAATATAACCATATTTTGGAAATTATGACTAATTTCACTGTGATGAAATGATAGGTGCTAATACCTTTCCTGAACTTCCTCTGTTTCTTTTAGGTTAAATGCATTGATGGTGCTGTCGTACGTCTCTGTCGAGCTGAGAAAAAATCAATCCAGTAAATGTTTTCGGTTTCCAAAAGACAGCTACTACACTAATTGGACATGCTGCGATGGGTAATAAAAGTCTCTGCAGCTGAGAGAGATTGCTCGTAAAATGCAAATTTATTAACTGTTTACAGCTTCGTTTTCTGATAATGCGATAAATTATCATACAAAACAGCATTATCCTTACTGTAACAGTCTTTTTATTAGCCAGAAAACTAAACTAACCGCTTGCACTCTTTGAATAAAGCACGAGATATAAATTAAGAAATTTAGGGTCTGCTGCGAATCAACTTTGGTAGGTACTTCCTTGACTAATGTTACGCCTCACTGTTTACCTGCACATATTATATAATATCCAATGACGATACATGTGGCCTTAATTTTTGGTCGCACTTGCAGTAGAATGCCACACGTGTGTAGACCCAGCAAGTTGACGACCTTTTCATAGGTAAACAATGGATTAATCAAACGTTCATTGCATGTACATATGCGTTAAACAATATACGAGTTTAATTTCAAATAAGCATTTCAGCACAGTTAATTGATATACACGATAAACGACGGTAGTATTTGTTCTTTGCGTCTGCTTGAGTCGCCACAGTTTTACGTTGACTTACCTTAGTGTAGATTTCACTACCTGATCCTCGAATTGTGGCGATGAAATGAAATGAAATGAATCAGGAATTTTTCCTGGTAGACCAGCGTATTTACGCAGTTGAGTTAGCTGAAACTTTCACATTTACTTCTAAAGGAAATATGCATATACTATATATTTGCTGGTAATTAAGTGAATGCTTAAAACAAATCCTAATATAAAGAATTCCACAATATTTACTTCAATCTGTTATTTGCAGCTTATAAGCAAACTGCAGTCTCTAACTATATTACAGCGGAAATAAGAAGTCAATACAGTTTGGTGGGTTATATACACTTCTTCAACAGTTTTTGAGCTATGCAGTGGCGATTTGTTGCCCAATTCACGAAGAATGTATAAAGGAATGTTAAGGCAAAACCACATCATAAATTGTTACTAGTACACCAGGAACGCTAGAATTCAGTAAGGCAAAAACAGAGTACACTAGGGACGCTAGACTTCAGTAAGGCAATAACAGCAGTAGTAATAACAACACCAGCAAACAGATGTGGTATTTGGAGCTACAAGAAACTTTTCCAATAGCGTTTAACGGCAAATTGTTTACTTTTGATAAAGGAAGCGGCGTGACAAGAGTTGAATGTAAAGCGGCTATCAAGTACTAGTTATTACTCATGACGAAAATTTAAATGATGTATCCGATAATGTATTAAATATACACGTCTTTAGGTCACATGTGTGCGTTGCTGGTAAGTCTGATGGTGACACAACGGGACACCATGCAACAGAGCAAGATCGAAATATGTACATCAGTACGAAAAAAAAAACAGTTTGTTTGGAAATACATTAAGATAAAATAATCACAATAAATAGACAAAAGATGTTGCATCACCTTTTGCATGACAAAACTGTCGAGATCGATATTATCGAAAAATGCTAGTTAAAAACTCCTAACAGTTGAAATCCTGGAGTACAATAGGTTTCCCAATCGCATGGGCGTCTGTCCATTTGTCATCAAAATGTAGAGCAGCAGGTGCGTTAATATTGAAGTTTAATTTAAAAGCTAATTATACCCAGCCAGTTATGTTTAATAAAGAAATGTCTAAAAGTTTAGTGAAAACTGGGTTTTGGACAAACTCAACTTTTGATAGGATTTCCTTATCAACATTTCTCTTGGTAAGATTTCCTTGAGTGGATAGTCTTGTGGAAAACTTCATTGAGTGTAACCGTCAATAATCAGTACAATCGCGTCTTATAAAGTACCCTACCTTGGAAATTACATTTTTCATACATATTGCACACCAACGATTGATTTCATGACTACATAAAGCCATTAGGCAAAGATCAATAGTTTATGAGTCTTAAAAAGTTTTCTTGCCCATTAACTTCTTATATAAACCGACGCATTTATGCCTGACTTTGAAATAATAAAGGAATCATGCTGTTGCATTTTGTATGCCAGTGAATTTTCTTTTATACCCGAGCTTGCCAAGATGATGTTTCTGTTAAAGCATGTTAATTGTCCATGTTTAATTTTGATTATAAATCCTGTAAGAGAAGAAGAGCAAACACTAACTGGCTACATTATAGTTATTGCAGATCTCTAAATTTATGTGAATTATTGTAAAAATGATGTGTTAATAATACACTCTTAGTATATATGTCTCGCAAATCTGGCCTAATTTTGACTTTGGGGTTTACGTATAAACCCTAAATAATAAAACAAATACACATCGCAAATTGTTTCAATGGACGGAGTTTTCCTAGACTCTAATGGCTCTTCCTCTAGATGATCTTGCGTATTTGCTCGTTTTATATTCATATTTTATAATAATTGTAACGCGGGCTTTATTTAAGAAATAATAAATATGTCCCTATATCTTATCAGTTAATAAAATATGGACAGGAGATCTGATGCTACGCACTCGTGATTTAATGTTCGCATCCCAACGACTTCACATATTTTATTAACTTGTAAAAAGTGATCATGTTACCACGCGCCGCTTTTCATGGAATTACACGCTAGTATATCATTGAAGGTTCCATGTGCACTGCCGTGTGAATACATCTGCGAATGTTTCTAAATTGATTTTTGTACTTGTAGCATGTGTAAATGTTCTGCTCAACCCGGGGCTAGAGGGCATGGACGGTAGCATTCATTTCTACCACCGTACATGAACAGACTCAATCAAACCGAGCCTGCAATATTTTCGTTTTTGTCGTGTTGAGCGACCTGTTGGGTTTCCACTTTTTCTATTTTGTTTGCCGATGACTTTGTCGAAAGTCTATTTTTCTTTCAGCATCACTTGAGGCTATTCTAATTTATTTCTAATAGATGTACATGCATTAAGAAAACATTAGTACTATCTTTTCTAGAGCTATTTGAATTCGTAGGTATTATTAAAACCATTTCGTCTTTAGAAAAGGATATCAAAAGAACAGAAAATGAAATTCAAACACGACCCGATTTGTTGTCATATTAAACCTAGGAGGCTGAAATATATGTGTTATTATGCAACAATTAATTTTTCCGACGTCACGGTTATTCTTTCATAGCGTCAAACGGCATAGCTGTGCACAAGCAAAAACTTAGTGGATGTCGTCAAAGATGTACGTAATAATCCTTGATAACGTGTAAGAAACTAAGAATCAAAATGATATATCTCACACAGTGATTTGCTTTTGAATAAAATCATTGTTGTTTAGAACCCGAAACAATCATTTTATTCAATGTCAAATCACTGTTTGGGATATATTATTTCTAAAATAAAATATTAAAGACGTTCTTTTGATGATTTTTAGTCATTTGAAAGTTAATTTTATTTTGTCATGACACTCTTTACAATGTGGGGGAACACGTGACCTCAAATGATGCTTCGCACTGAAAACATGGCGGACAAAGTGCAAATTTTGACAGAAAAAGCCAGGTAAGTGCTATTTCTACGTAACAGATTTTTATCAGATACAGCGCAGGCTTAGCAGAACAAAAATCGCGATCGAACCGTATATCTCTCAGTCCTGTATCTTGGCTAGTTTTCTAGATTACTTCAAGGTTCGGAGCGAGTCGGGGCATTTTTCATAACAAAATGTTATGGTGTTACCCACGTAAAGTTAATAATTTATCAAAATTACCGATTTAGAAACGGAATACTCTCTTGGCCGCTTAGAGCTACAGAACGTGAGAGGTACTGGTTATTCTATTACCTCTCAACAACAGTCAGAATTTGTTATTATCTCCCTTCTATCTTCCAAAGGATCTCCAGATTTGTATATACATTTTATTGAAAATTATATACGCGATCTGTAAATCAATTACATCGCAACCATGAAAGATGTGCGTACTTCTCAATGCAAAACTGCTTTATAAACGTTCTATCCGCTGAAGATATTTGATTGGTTTTGCTGAGACGTTCACACTTCTAAACAAAACATATATGTGACGCACCATGACATTTTGGGTCCAAATTCGGCGTTACGTCATTTGAGAAAACATCGATTAAAGTTACGTCACAAAAAAAAATGGTGGACGTTACCACGTGTTCGTGGCAATTAATGCATTTCTTGTTTTCAATAATACTCTACCTTGCCACAAGAAAAAATGAAGTGACATTTATAAACATTTCCGTGTTTTGCAATTCCGTTTCTTTAAAAGTTTTAAATGATTGATAATTTATCGCCCTTTGAATCGACACGCCATTTGTAAACATCGAAGGTCGCGGAGAAAATCAAACTACCAAAAACAATTATTTGATGATTTATTCCGATTGTATAAAGAATGACAGTTAGCGAATCTCAAGGTAAGTAAGTATTTAAGCGATATATAGTGTTAAAAATATTATTTGAGT
The DNA here is from genome assembly GCF_021730395.1 of Mercenaria mercenaria. Lineage (NCBI taxonomy): Eukaryota > Metazoa > Mollusca > Bivalvia > Venerida > Veneridae > Mercenaria > Mercenaria mercenaria. Next base: position 58,625,050 of record NC_069367.1, read on the forward strand.
TCATATCGTCAGTTTTGTCCGATATCTTTTCCAAAAATAGCCCGGATTTGACACTTATGACAGATTGGAGGTAGATTTAGCGCAGTTCACATTTTATTTACAAGTGTCAATATATTGTAGACTATATTTTATTTACTAAATCTGCCATGAATTCAACTTTTTTGCAAGACAATTACAAGAAGTATTCAGTAGAATCAGTATGCAAGACAATTACATAAGACCTTGTGACTCTGGTGCCATACAAAATTACAACAGTCAGTCATAATGTTTAGTTACATATTAAAGTTAAAGCCCTGATCATTTTATAAATACAGCCATGCCATGAAAGTAACTGATTAGGAATACTTGAAACACATCTATTGTCAGCTTCAACCACTAATTTCTTACATGTAATCAGTCCATACATAAAACTTCTACAAGGCATAAATATTGTTTTTACTTGGAAAGAGACAGTTTTTTCCAAGGCTTTTTCCAAAGCTTTTCATGTTAAATTTGCATACTGTTCACTTGGCCATTATTTCTGGATTCCTCACCATTTTGTACTGTTCTTGGGAAGTGACTAAAAACCACTTAGTAAAATAAATAAACTTTAGATACATTTTGTTTTGAAAGCCTTGCCAGAAATTCAAACCTATTACTCTTTTTCTAGAAGTCTTTGTGCTAAATATGTACTGAGCTAACTGCCCAGGGCATTTTTATCTAACATTTCAGCTTTTTTCAGTATTTTTTTCATTTTACAGATCAAACACTGAGAATTGTTTGGCTAGATGCAATGACCTTAAACAGTGAAATGATTTTCCAGGAGGGTCTATACACAACAAGCTGGATTTTATGGGGGTTTGTAAATTTCTTCATACATTTTTACAGTTACTATACTGCTATTCTAAGACAGATAAAGACATTAAAGTAGCATAAACATAAATGATCTATTTCATTCATAACATTTTAAGAGAAATGATTTTGATTATAGACCCATTCAACAAATATGTGTAATATATTAAGAAGTGAATAAGTAATGAATACAATAATTGAATATATCATGTATGTATTTTTTCATATTTTCAAAATTATTTTTACAGTTTTTGTGTATACATTAAGTTTGATTGCATGAATTGTATGTCTAGTCTGTAGGAATCTTAGCTAGTTTATGTATTCTTGAAAAACTACTTTTTCTGCATGAATACTGTAAGATTCTTGGATGAGTTTATACTTATCAAATCTGCTTTCTTTGAGCTTTTAACAAAAAGACTATCTTAAGCTTAAAAAGATGCTTTACAGTGTTATATTCTGTAAGCTTATACTAATCTTATTAAAATGAAGTTCTAATGTTGATGAATTTTTGTTTTGCAGTGATGAAAGAACTATGAATATGTAAATGGGAATGAAACAGAATTGGTATGTTCTACTGATCATCCAGCTGAAATCATGCCTGCGGAATAGAGTGCATGTCACAAATACTGATATGAGCAAATAACTCCATATTGCACAAATAATGTCATGTTTCCTGCCCTCATAACCTGAAAAAAGTTAAAAATTCTAGTTCAAATTACAAATGTGTTTCAAGAAAAAGTAAAACTTAGTCAACTGTGTGAAATATTGGGTAAAAGTAGTGTTTTGATGTCAGGACAGCTGTGAAGTTTTATGAGAAGCACTATCCTAATACAGAATTTAACTTATAAATTTTCCAAAACTGCATGCATGAAATACTAAGACATGTCTGTTGAATGAATCCTAGTTGTTTCAAAATTACAACATGTGTGACATTAAAGCACAACCTTTGGAGAAAACATTTTTACAATCAAAACTGCCTTGCCAGTGTGAGTGTAGGAAGGACTTTTCCAGAAATGGCAGAAAACTACCAATATAGCAGAAAATATTAGTTACTGGCTGAATATAATATATTTCATTTCAAGAATTAATCATGTTAATCCATGGTTATAGTTGTGTTAAAAGATATTTTTACATGACATGACCTTTGCAGAAATAGATAATTGTTTTGCAAAACATTGTGAGTTGCCATGGTAACACAAATTTGACTTAAATTTAGATTTGTTTGATTATGTAAACAGCATGTGTCTTGTTTATATTCTGCTAATCAGACTATGTTCTGCAAGAAAATATCTTTTATGTGTAACCATCAACAAAACATGTTATAACACAAATCTGCCATAAAATGGCAGAGCTGTAATGCAGGTAGGCATATCAGGAAAATATGTAGTTCTGGAAGACAAGTTATATTACATAAAATGATGTTTGTTTTTTATAAATGATCATAATTAACCATTTGTGGTGTAAAACAAATGTATACTGAACATATGCTAAATGAATGTTCTGATTCGTTCTAGAAAATTTACAAAAAACTACTATTTTAAGAAAATAGTGCATTGTTGCCATGGTAACATTAATTTAACTTTTAAATTATTTTGGATATTATCATATGTAAACAACATCTTTCTTGTTTATATGTTATATATGTTAAGCTGTATTATGTTAGTGAATATATTTTCATATGTAATTATAGTTGCATCAACAAAGCACTATGTTATTACACAAGCCTGCCTTAGAATGGCAATAGTTGTAACTGAGAGGTGTATCTGAAAATTATGTATTTCTCAAACCATATTACATTAATTTTCACGGAATGATGTCTACTCTCTTACTTTTAAATAAGAAAACAGACAGCTTTTGATGTAAATATATGGAAAAACACTTCCAATATTCAATTTATTACAAAGAAATTGCCCAAAATGTTAGTATTTTTGTAAGAAAATACCACATTATTGCCATGGTAATGTTAGTATTTTTATAAGAAAATACCACATCGTTGCCATGGTAATGATTCACAGATCAGTATATCTAAGTCTTTTGAAATTTTAGCAAACTCACAGTTGATAATAACAGTCTAATAATTATATCTTCTTGCCTGATTTTCTTTCTTACTGTTTAATAGATAAGGTGTCTATAATAATAAGATTAATGTCCTAGTTTTTGGGATGTTGTCTAATTTGATATCAAATAAATTCTGTATCTTGTTCAAAAGAATGTCATAAAACAGTTGTCTGTAAAATGTTAGCACACTAGAAAAAGTTAATTGTGTATTTATTTCACATTCTATGTAATTTATTGCTAGATTCATCAAGAGACAGTTAAAAAAGAGGTTAAACAACAGTGTTGCTATAGAAACGATTTTTAGAACATAAATATTTTTATACTACATGAAAGAAAGAGACAAAAAGAAATACATTCCATTAATTGCATGTTGCTTTTGTTATTTTATCATGTATTTTATCTTGATATTATTTAAATATGATGTCATTATTAAGATATACTGCCTCAATTTTGATACAGTTAGACAAAAACATGGTGTCCAAAAATTGGTAATATCTCCATGACAACGACTGATTTTGTTGTCAAATTGAAGATTTTTACTCAGAACGGATCAGTCTGTCAGATTAGCCCAAAACCCCATTTTTGACCAAAATTGCATTTGGACCCAAAATCTCATGCTCTGTCACATATGTATATATTAGCCCATATCCTACACGATAATTTTGCTTTCGATCTATAATTTTACAAAAAAGTGTTTTCTAAATAGATTCTTATTGGTGCTGGAATAGATTTATTAGCATTAAAATGCTTAAATTTAATCATGTTTGTGTTATTGCATGTATAAACCCAGACGTACCTTTTAACGAACGCTGAATAAACATTGGTGTATGATAATTTGATCCTATGCCCATTGTCACATAAAACTTATATAATAATGCAAAACTTAATCACGTGACATTACAATGACGACATGTTATAGCGTTATGCAACTGATTGAATACAGATTAAGTTTCAATTAAAATAAGTCGGTGTAAGGAAACGAGTATGTAATAATTTATAAAGCTTGTTATTTGCATCTATAATTTATGGGGACACTTATCTTTTAAACTGATATTAATAAATGTATACATGTGCTTATTAGCTACATATAGTTGTAAATGAAATTTCACGATAATCGTTTTTTAATTTCATATTTCAGGATGGAAAATCTGTGCAAGCAATGTGGGAAATTCTTCAGGAGTAAATCAGGCCTCTGTGATCATAAAAGGAGGCATCTCAACAAAGCTCCGTACAAATGCTGTGGATAGTTTTTATAGTAAAACTCACTTGACAAGGCATAGGTAAGTTTTTACAGATCTAGAACATTGTGTTTATTTACTAGTATACAAAAAGAACGATATCTGAAACAGTAGAGCTATTTATTGAACAGAAAAGATACATGTCAAGCAAAATTAAAGGACTAGCGATAATTATTGCGATGGACCAGCGAATTTGCTAGAAGGCGACAATTTTCACGTAGCACCGCTGTTTGATGGTACCTGTAGGTTACAACGCACTAAATAGCTCTTCTTCTTTATTCTATATAAAATTGACATATTTTCAATAGCCGCAGCACAAGCCATGACCCATTTTAAACGTCTGTAATATACATTTTCTAGTGGAATATTGTCAGTCCTGAATAAAAATCAAAAGAAAAGTGGAGGTCATATTTGATGTACGCAAGCTGTAAAATCGGCTAAAAAAGGAGACCCAAATTGTAGTGGTGGTTTATGATCTAAGTTTCCATGAACAATTCTGTCATGTTTTTGTTTTAATATAAAATGCTACCTACATGTCAAACATAGATCAGACATGTGATATCAGCAAAAAAACTTGTTAAGAAAATGAGGAAAATAGCTCTACAGAGATAGGAAATTGAGGACAATTTGAATCCGCCTTTAATGCGACTACCACTTTTCTATTTAGTGTCTTTATGCCTGTATTTCGGTATCTTTAATCCATGTGCTACACATTAGATTAGCATCGGCAAAATCATCCTACATTAACAGATTACCGGCTCGTAAATATTATCTCAGGTTAGAATCATGACATAATTTAACTAACATTATTTAGCTAGTCTCCCAACCTCCCGGAATGTTCTCTACATGCCAAATTCAGCTGCAACTCGGGAGACTCGTAAAATTTCGCAACTACATGTACCTCTAAGCTGAGGGAAAATAAGCTGGCACAGTATGTTTAATTCCAATTGTATTGTCTGCATATTTTAGATGCAGCGCCCATGGTGAAGAGAAACGGTTCAAGTGCAATAAATGTGAAAAGGTATTTGCACTGCTTAGAGATCTGAACAGGCATGAACGTTAGGAGACTTGTGGGCCGAAACTAAAGTGTGAAAGATGTGGAGCCTTGTTTCACCACAATAATGACTTAACAGAACATATGGATAAGCATCTTGGGCAGAAGAAATTTGTTTGTGGTTGTGGGAAGGTCTACAGGTATCACCAAGGATTAAGTAGACACAGAAAACCCTGTAAAACATAAATGCTTGATCAAAATATGTTTTTTATGGAAAAATGTTGTTTTCTTAATGGAAATATGACGCTTAGATAAGCTGAATTCCTGTTATACCTGGTTACATTAGTCGCTGTTCATGTATTCTACTGAAAAAGATACAAAAACACTCCAAATCTTACTTTACTTTATTCGAAAAAATTTAAAAGATATTCACAAATAATAACGAAGTTCTACAATATTTATTTCAGTTACAGTAACCGTATTAATGTTTTCATCTTTTCGGTGTTATTTGCAGTGTAGTACTTATAATGCCGTACACATATCATTATCAGCTATACTTGAAAAGATAATGAATCTGACATGTAACATGTTTGGCGCAATTAAACTGCTTGGAGTTTATTAAATAGGTTCTTAATAAACAGGTAATGGTTGAAAGAGGCATTTTTGGGGTTCTCGTAATAGTTAGAAAACACTGAAAGTCGAATATTGTGTTTTATCGTAGCAAATTGTTTCAATGATTTAAAAGACAAGAGGGCCATGATGGCCCTATATCGCTCACCTGAGTACCATTGCTCTCAATGATAAGATCAAGTTTTGAGAAAGATCATATAGGCATACATATTAAATATCATCAGGATAAATATTTTCTTGTAACAGTTCCTTTTGACCTATGTGTCACGTACTAGTCAGAGCCAATAGGGTCCTATGCTCAAATGCTGCATTTTTGTACTAGCATTACTATTCCTTACCCTGGAAGACTTAATAACATTTAAAACCAATCTCATTAGATGCTGCTGAGGTATGTTCATTTACTTAAAATAAAGGGAGGTAATTTGTCATAAATTCAGTCAAACGTTATCTACCCTGATTGTCCGAGTCCATCTGATGGCATAAATGACATTTCAAATCAGTATCTTCATTGGTTACTGAGATACACCCATTTTAATTTGAAACAAAGGGAGGAATAAAAACAGTCCATAGTTATCTACCCTAATTGTCTCGGTCCAACTAATGACAGTAATGAAATTTCAAATTAGTCCTATAAATACTTTCTGAGGTAAATCCATTTTTATTAAAATCAGGAAAGGTAATCAGCATTGGTATATGCATGTAGAAGACACAGAGTTCAAGCCTTTACAACAATATTTTTAGAAAAGTAAATAAAAGTAGAAATGTCTTACCATGGAAGACATAAGTAACGTTTCAAACCAATCTCATTAGAAGGTGCTAGGTATATTCATTTTACATAAAAAATAAAGGGAGGTAATTTGTCATAAATTCAGTCAGTATGCATCTTCACTGATTGTCCAAGTCCATCTGATGGCATAAATGAAATTTCAGATCAGTATCTTCATTAGTTACGGAGATATACCCATTTTAATCTGAAATAAAAGGAGGTAATTTAACATAAAATGTGTCCATAGTTATCTACCCTGATTGTCTGAGTCCAACTAATGACAATAATGAAATTTCAAATGAGTCCTATAAGTGATATCAATCCATTTTGATTAAAATCAGGGAAGGTAATCAGATATAAAATAATTCCAGAACCTATGACTGGATCTGACAAATTGATCATGGAATCCAAGATATATTGTTGTTGAAAATATTTCGCAAGTTTGTATCAAATCCAATCATAAATGAAGTCTCTATATGGCTGCAAAAGCCAAAATAGCAAATTTTGGACCTTTAAGGGGCAATAACTCTGAAACCCATGATGAAATCTGGCCAGTTTTCCAAAGGAACCGAGATATTATGCCAATACAAGTTGTGTGCAAGTTTGATTGAAGTTGATTGCAAACTGTTGTCTCTATCGTGTTCACAAGCCAAAAAAGGTAAAATTTGGCCCTTTAAGGGGCCATAACTCATAATGGGATCTGGCCAGTTTTCGGAAGGAACTGAGATATAATGCCAATACAAGTTGTGTGCCAGTTTCATTAAAGTTGATTGCAAAATGTTGTCTCTATCGTGTTCACACGCAAAAAAATAGCACATTTTGGCCCTTTAAGGAGCCATAACTCTGGAACCCATGATGGAATATGGCCAGTTTTCAAAAGCACCCGAGATATTATGCCAATACAAGTTGTATGCAAGTTTGATTAAAGTTGATTGCAAAATGTGGTCTCTATCATGTTCACAAGCCAAAAATGGTAAATTTTGGTCCTTTAAGGGGCCATAACTCTGGAACCCATGATGGGATTTGGCCAGTTTTCGAAAGGAACCGAGATATTAAGCCAGTACAAGTTGTGTGCAAGTTTTATTAAAGTTGATTGCAAAACGTGGTCTCGAACATGTTCACAAACCAAAAATGGCAAATTTTGGCCCTTTATGGGGCCGTGACTCTTGAACCAATGATGGGATCTGGCCAGTTTTCGAAAGGAACCGAGATATTATGCCAATACAAATTGTGTGCAAGTTGAATTAAAGTTGATTGCAAAATGTCTCTATCGTGTTCACAAGCCAAAAATAGCAAATTTTGGCCCTTGTAGGGCATGTACATCTATTACAAATAACCCATTAAGGGATCTGGCCAGTTTTCGAAAAGAACCGAGATATTATGTCCATACAAGTTGAGATCAAGTGTGATTAAAATCAAATACAAAATGTGGTCTCTATCGTTTTCACAAGGAAAAAGTGGACGGATGGACGGACGAAGGCGATCAAAAAAGCTCACCTTGTCACTACGTGACAGGTGAGCTAAAAAAAAAACACTGAATATGTTAAAGACTATTATTGTTAGCACCGTACCTGTTCGATATTTGTGCATGAAAAAAGTTGAAATTAAACATGAAAGCTGTTTGGTAACTATTTTCTGTAACGTTTTTGTTATCTTGAAAATTGTGTTAATGCTACAAGCGACTTGGATAGGACGTTCCGTTACAAAACCTGAATTAGGGATAAAAACTGAAAGAACAAAGAATTCAAAAGGAACACTGATTTACCTTTCAAACATGAAAAAATTTAAGGAGATATATATATCTAATTACAATAAGTAAGTTACCTACGTGACGTCAAAAATTACGTGAAAGCAATACAATGTCGTCGTGCATGATGTGTACATTTCATTTCTTTCTGCAAATTATGTCAATTGTAAATTTATACCTGTATTTTAATATTAAAAGACTGTTTGAAAACACCTTAACGAAAAATAACGTACCCGTATGTTTTTGTTTTTATCACGAGTATTTAAATATACATCCCTGTCATCACGGTACTTTTTTTACTAAAATTTCGGTTGTCCCAATTACAAAATTACATTTAAATAAATATCATATCATTTCACTTATACATTTTTTTCATGGAATCTATATATGTTCATGTAATTCTAAACTCCGTCCACATCTTACAGACATCACTGATTTATTCTAAAGCACTTCCGCTACATATTTTTTGTAGTCATCACATAGGAATACTTATTACATTTTTGAGATTTTAACCATTTGCATTCAAGGTGATCTCGCTTGACAAAGTCATTAATATTGACAGTTTGGAAATATTACATCACCAATATTCAAATAGGTGATTTTATGTCATCGTCTTTTAAATATTTGAAGTTTATATCTCAAAAGTGTATAAAAAGTAAAACGGCAAACGACGTATCTTCTAGTCATTGTTTTTGTTTTATGTATAGTTTTACTTGATTTTGTTAATGATTTGTTACTACTGCTACTGTAAGTACAGTAATACATAAATCGCATACTTATTGCTCAGATTAGGCGGTTTGCCATTTGTGTTCATTACAAGTGATTTACAATGATTATCTGTGATTTTACTGTGATTAGTTTTTTTACAACAATTTACACAAATCATGTACAATATAATAAAATATAAAAAAAATAAATATGCTCTTTTCTTTTTTATGATATGAATATGCATGTGATATGAAAATCAAAGAGATCAATACTATCTTTACTAATTCACAACATTGGCATAAATTCCTGGCGTCAAGTAACTCAACTGTCCTGATGTTGTTGTTGTTTTTTTTCTTTTTTTTTTTAAATATTCAAGTCCCATTCTTTTTGTTGGTAGCATTTTGGTTTCATTCTTTTTAGCATATTTCAATAGAACACCTAACGCGCCTTTCTGCATAGCATTCCTGTTAATACTGACGGTTCCTTCGCTTCTGCGGCCGTTCAGCCTCTTGCGTCCTTCAGAATCAAATGCTTGATTTCTGAATATAGAACAAATTCAGTAAGAAAAGAAACGGGGAATTACTCAGTGCTTTGATTTCTTTTTTCTTTTTTTTTTATTTGGTTTAGAACTGATTGGTTACTTACATTTCAAAGTCATTTGACATTTAAACAAGAACTATTTTTTCTAAAACAAATTTAAATTTTTCGGCCTGTACAACTAAACCTTTAATGCACTTGATTTAACTTACTTTGTTTCTATATTGCTTGGTATTGAAGTAGGGTAGGTAAAACACAAACGGCATGTAGATTCTTGCATGTCCTCAATGTCTACATCTTCAACTAGTCTATACGCAGTTGACCTTTTCGTAGAGTACTCAAAGTTCCTGTAAAGTACACACGATATAAACTAATAACATTCTTACATGGCATTTTGATTTTTTTAAACTATGTAGATCTACTGTTCTTCACAATAACTTATTTTATGTTGTAGACCTGTAAGAATGACATAGTGCCTTAAAGGTGTTAGTCCAGAAATAGCGCTGATTAGTCATAGAAATACATTATAAAAACATGTTCGAATTTAAATAAGACTTACAACAAAATTCAGAATTAGTAAGACTGCGTATAGCCCAATCTGATGTTGTTTTGTCTTGAATTCATTCATAAATCTACCTCAATATATTTCATTATGATTGCAAACTTCCATAAAGTAAATAAAAGACAAATTCACTCTACAGTATTTTTAGAATAGTACCTGTCTGGGTCAAGACGCATCTGTAACTGCTCAATGGAATTGCCAATATAAATCTTCTAAACTCCTCACTTGTCACAGTACCTTGTCCTCTTTTATTGTTTAGGGATAGCTCAGAGAAAAAGGTCTCCCCTATCATGCTACTTAATGCTCGTACGTTTTAGGTTCCGCCATGAAAAAGAGTGTATAATAAAGCCTTGGCATCCATGTTAGCAAATATTGCCTCCCATAGCTGAAGCGGCCATCCACGGACTTGCACAAGGAAATTTATCAAAATTAACTAAAGAGAACAGTCGATTCCGGAGCCCTGCCCTAAGCTCGATTCGGTCCATTGCTGCAATACCAGATTTGTCTTCTGATATCCGCCAGTTACGAATATCGCGGCATAAATCTGCTGCTACGTCATCACCATTTATGCGCATAATATGTTCGACAGATTCCGAGAAATGCGTTATTGCCATGTCAACTGACATTGGGTCAGTTATTTCCTCAACCATAATTGTTGTCAAAATGACTTTGGCACTTTAAGCCATGGCTCGTTTGTTACACCATCAAGGCCTCCTTTACAACTTTTATGCCGTGTTCGTGTTAATAGATGGGTTGAATCAATACATTTTACCTCAAACTGTTGTCGTTTTTCACTGAACTCTAGCATGTAAAACCATTCGTCCTCGCTGTCATTGATTTTTATTTCCGTCTTTCCTGGAGCGTGTTTCTTCCAATCACTTAAACGTTCTGGCCTGATATATTCTGCATATTAAGACACATTCAGTTCATGTTTCGGCAACCGCGATACAACGTCCGCAGCCAAGTCTTTCAAAGGCTTTATTGTTTTAATCTTTTTCACATTACACTCGTTGTCTGGCTCTAATCCAAGCAGACTCGCAAGCTCTTTAATTTTTCTTTGCTTTGAACTTAACTCCTTGATATTAATACCCTTGGTCTTTTTCAAGTACTTGACAATTTTCCTTAATTCAATGTCAAGGAAAGATTTGAGCTTTTCTGTAGAGTCAAAATACTTTAAAAGTGTTCCACTCTCAGTATTGTCCCACTTTTCCTTTTTTTGTTACAATAATTTTATTGTTTGTAGATATGAATAAAGATAAAATATGATCTGCATCTCTGTTTGTTATATGAATTTGGCGTTTTTGTTGTCAGTAACTGGACTTTGCTTTGACACTTGGCCACATCAAGATTCAGGTCGAGTGGCCCTTTCATAAATGTCAGCTTTACTAATTTCGACAGATTGAATGTCGCCAACGTGTATTTCTGTTTCAAGTTCAGTTTCCTCTGAGTCATTGTTTCGATGATCATGTCCGCATAATATCTCACCAAATTCATCTGCCCACATGTCCTCGTTAATATTTGAAGAAAATGCATCAACTTCGAGCTGATCATCAACATTTGTACACGCCATTATTTTGGTACTAATTTTAGTGCATTCTGTAATCAGATCGGGGAGAACGTCAGCTAGATTTATTGTACATTCTTTTCTCTTCTCTTAGTGCCTTGCTTGGCCTCCAAGTAGGAATGGGGTTTTCAGACAATATTGTGTAAATAGTTGTTGTACATGTATTGTTTCGACTTGATACTTCAAAATTCCATTGTGGTTTAGTATTTGCATTCTTTAACTCTGACAAAACACTTGATTTTTCCATCTTCTCCACTTCGCGCCAAACGTCTTTCTGTAGCTGAAGTAGTGTCAGTGGTCGACCACCTTGAGATCTAGCAACAAGACGACTGGCAGAGGTCATGTATGTTAGGTTCTTGACACTTTGTGTGATCTTTTTCTGCTATCTTGCGCATAGTTTATGTTTGAAGGCTATAACCTTTCGAAAACCACGCAACAGGGGTACATCTCATTTTCTTTTTCTCCCAGCTTCTATCAAGATCGGCTACTAGAGCCTCTGATGCTCGTTCTCTATCAAATCATAGAACTGGTTTAAGAGCATAGTGATTTAGGAGATCAATTAGTATTACTACAGTGATGCTATCAGATGTATACATATTATTTCCTTTGTCAGACGTACGTGATGAAAATGTTCCTACAAATTCAATCAACTTGCTTTTTTCAGTTATGTCAGATTTCAGTTCTTTTTGCTCTGTGGTGAGTTTTGTTGTTTTTTTACTTTTTCCCCAAGATAAATGTCAAAACCAATCTGCATTGCTTTCTTAAACAAACGTTCATCTCTCTCAACTTTGAAAACGTTTGATTCCAACTGACGTATAGTGAGCTTTTAACGCCCAAAGCCTCAGTTTCAGACAGGCACTGTAACAGGTAACGTGGGGGAAATTCCGTGTGTATTTTCGTTACAGGGCATTTTAGTTCAACTGTTGCAAACGTCGAATCAAAACTTTCATCTGTCCTCAAACTACCATCAGGAGAAACAACCATGAAAGGCATTCCAGTATCTGTAACAATCTCCACACATCCTCCTCGAAGAACAATGCAGTTGGCTCTATAACCGGAAGCACTTTACCAACAACGGTAGCGACAGCGTTTTCTTCATTATCTGTGTCATGTTGAATAGAAGCTTTGATCTTTTCAGATGGCTCTTTCTCTGTTACCTTTTCAAAATGATTTTTCTAATTTCCAATACCATCACAACCCACTGCTTTAAACAAAGTACTTCCAGTAACCATTGCCTTGCTTCTTATGTCGAACCATTTAGGAGACCGCTGCTTCACCAGTCGAGTTACATTAGAGTCTACACTGTCTTCGGAAATTCCAAAATAACCTCGATTGTCTACCAGGTTAATTGTGCTTCCTTTTATAAACTTCGCTTTGTTTATATAGGCTATGTATTGACAAAGCATCTCATTAACTTCTTTTGCTCTTTGTAACAAACTTTTCTATGTCGTATAAAAAGGCAGTAATTGCACTTATGTACGGAATCCTGTTTCCGCCATCGACTTTTCGACTAGACAGATACGCGAAAACTTTAAATTAAGCATCTAATTTCATCTTTTCGTGCTATAAATTTACCGCGAAAAGTCGAAATCTTGAAGTTTTTGACCCGGCAATTGTCGTGCAAACGTCAACTTTTCGACCTAGAATCAAGTGCGAAAAGTAGAAATTAAGAGAGCTAATTTCAACTTCTCGTGCTAAGATATTTCCTCGAAAAGGTGAAAAGTCGAAGTTTGTAACGCGACAATTGTCGTGCAAATGTCAACTTATCGACTGAATTTGTAGGGCGAAAAGTATAAATTTAAGTCTTAACTTCTACTTTTCGTGCCAGTTACTTGGCCGATTATTTCTCGATATTATCGCTTAAATTTCGACTTCGTTCTAGGGTTAGGGTTAGGGTTAGGGCTACTTAGTTTAGGGTTAGGGCTAGGGTTAGGGTTAGTTAGTTAGTCCCAGAACGAAAAGTCGAAACTTAAGCGATAGTATCGCGAAGTTATCGGCCAAAGAACTGGCACGAAAAGTAGAAGAAAGGCCACTTAATTTCAACATTTCGCGCTAGATTATGGGTCGACAAGTTGTTGTTTGCACGACAATTCTCGGGTCAAAATCTTAAAGATTTCTACTTTTCGTGGGACATCTTTACGCGAGAAGTTGAAGTTAAGGCTTTTAAATTTCTACTTTTCGCGCTTGATTCTAGATCGAGAAGTTGACGTTTGCACGACAATTGTCGTGTTAAAAAGTTTTCGACTTTTCACGGTAAATTTTTAGCGCGAAAAGTTGAAATTAGATGCTTAATTTCAAGTTTTCGCGTATCAGTCTGGTCGAAAAGTCGATGGCGGAAACAGGATTCCGTACTTATGGCATAGACATATTTTTCCTTCCGCCAATCTCTCTCACCGCTCCTTTCAATCAACTTATTTTTGCAGTACTCTTTTTTTCAGTTTATTTGCAGCAATGAGGTTTGTAGAAATGCGTTTCAGTGATTTCAACATGAATCCCTTTATATTTTCTTTTTGGGTATTGGATAGAGATGTCATATTTAGTGTTTGTTCAATGTCACCTAATTCACGACAGAGCCGATCGACCTCTTTTAAATTCTCCTTTAGTTTAATTTTACGATCCTGAAGAGTTTCATATGTTTCAAACCCAAGTAAATCAACGTCACCGGTACTCTCCGTAAGTCCTTATTTGAACGTTTTGCCATCATATGTGAGACATGCAGATTTGTGTCCCATATTTTCGCTTATCGTATTCATTACGTCTGTATTGATTCCCAGTTTCCACTGATCACTGATATTGTACTTATCATGTGCTCGAAGAACTTTTATTTCAGGAACGGCAAAATTTATGACAGATGTTTGAGGGGATTGAGAGCCAGGACAAGAAATACAAAAAAACGATTCATCTTTATTTTTATATCCGCTCACAAAGTTGACAAACCTGCCCCCGAATATCCTCCAACCTAACTTCCAAAACATTTTCGTTAGACTGAAGTATCTCATTTGCGTTGTGCTTCTACAATCAAACCACTTAACGACTTCGCTCCAGAGCAGAAATGCAATATTGTTTAAAGGAAATTTTTTTTCTTTTACTTGCCTAAAAACAGCAACATAACTTGATCGGGACCATTAGCTGCTGACAAGCATTCCATTACATCTGGTACATGTTTTTTCATTTCCCCAATGTCTGTTTGAAAAGACTGTTCTTCAGACCTTAATTCTTCAGGACCATCTGAGAATTCTATGTCTTGAAGATTTTCTTCATCCGTTACAGTTCCAAATAATGATCTAGATGTGTTGGTTCTTATTTTCTTTTAAAGAGGAGATTTGTTATACGGAGGGTTCTTATATAGCGGTGATTTAAACGACAAAGGAGACTTCGCTGGAGTCAGCATTCGCTTTACTCTTTTCTTTGGTGTAATTCTAAAAGGACATGGCGGTGAGGCGGTTGCAAGTGAATCAGGGCGGATGCTTGAATTCTTTCTTACTGCATTGACCGACCTTTTTTTTTCGTCCTAGTGAAAGATTTGATTTCTTCTTAGCCATTATAACCTGAAATTCATACAATGGAACTTTTAAGAGATGTCAAGAATATGAAATCAGATGAATGAGAAAGCTACATATGATTTCTTTTCATAAATGTTGTAAAATAGACATTTTCGTAAACGTGCTACATATTTTTCTCAAAGATTCCGAAACAAAAGTATTCAATAATGATGGTTTAATTAAATGTAAACTCTTAACAAACGTCCTTTTCCACTATTCCTTCCTACTGTTGAAGATAAAATCTGGTATATCGTTTCTGTTTAGTATCAACTAAAAATTATTGTTACAGAAGTTGAACTGGTATACTAAATTTTGAATACGAGAAGATATGTTTTCCTAAAGCAATCTTGTTTCAAGTCAGTGTACACAGATCATTAAAGATGTAATTTTTAAAACTATGGAAAGTATTGAATTGAAACTATTTTAAACATATTACTGACAGATATTGCCCTATTTAGGGACAGTTCGTAAAAAATATTCGCATAGATTTTTCTAAAGAAGCGTCTAAATAGCAAACAGAAAAAAATTACAGGGCATTTTAAATTCTTTACGTGTTACGCAGCCACAAATTTATCCAGAAATGCTTACGTGATACGCACCAATTTTTCAATTTCTTTAATATCTTTTACATTTAACTGCGTTTCGGCAGAAAAAGAATTGACGATACGGGTTTCTACCTACAGTAAACTACAGTTGCACCAGCTTGGTAAATTTCGTTTCTTAATCGGTAATTTTGATAAATTATTAACTTTACGTGGGTAGCACCATAACATTTTATTATGAAAAATGCCCCGACTCGCTCAGAACCTCGAAGTAATCTAGAAAACTAGCCAAGATACAGGGCTGAGAGATATACCGTTCGATGGCGATTATTGTTCTGCTTAGTCTGCGCTATATCTGATAAAAATCTGTTACGTAGAAATAGCACTTACCTGGCTTTTTTTTGTCAAAATTTGCACTTTGTCCGCCATTTTTTCAGTGCGAAGCATCTTTTGAGGTCACGTGTTCCCCCACACTGCTCTTTAGAAACTGAGAACAAACATAATTCTGAAACACGAAAATTTAGGTAGTCGATAAACCTCCATGTATATGAAGCTGTATCGCCGAGACTGCTTATGAGTTAAGAGTCTGCAAGGACAAAGGAACTGGCTGATTTTGTCTTCACGGCCTGTGGGTAATAATGCTGGTGTAATTAAGTATGTCTTATCTTAATAACATATTAATATGTTTTGTCTTTACTTTTCAGTGCTTACTGTTTTCAGATTCAAATTCTGTGAACGAGAGTCGGTAGCACAATAGTCGGTACTCCGAGTCAAAGTTTTGCAGTATTCGGTGGATTTCATCGTTATGCAATATTTTTCTTCCGATGATAAACAGAAAGTGAAGTTTCAGCGTGATATATCATAGACTCTATATGTCATTCTTAGATAATGAATAAATTGTAAAATACTGCAGTTTGATAAAAATACTTCTTGAAGAAAAACTTTACACTATACAGAGATTCTGTTTATGGGCCATTTTTGGGGCAAAAGTATACCTTTTCCTTGAAAAATACAAAATAATGCTGAAGATGGTTCTAATCACTATACGCGAATTTATGACAACTGTACAACTCATGACTGCTTCCACTACGAGTGTGGAGATCCCTGGCCGCGTAATACCAAAGACATAAAAATGATACTAGTAGCTTACTTGCTTGGCGCTCAGCATTAAGAGGATAGTGCTAGGACTGGCCAGCCCGGTGTCTGTCAGTATAATTTAAATGGGTGGGGTATCATGGCACGTGTCTAGGGCGTGATATTCCAGAGAGGCAACACTATAAAGGCACTGCTAAATGTAGGCTCCTTCGTTTATATGACAGAAAAAAAAAAGTTGCATATAAAATGTCTCCCATGATGACAATGGTCGGTACATGCAACTGGATACAAAAATATGTAGAAGTTAGAAAGCTGATAGAAATGATGACACATAGATCAATGGCGAGTATCTTATGTTACCCACCAGTCTTATATTAGCTTTTATTTCATTTTGTCTAGATCCTGCAAATAATGATAGAAATCAAAACATTACATTGTCTATTCCATCAAAGAACATCTTTGCGTCATCAGATAACGCAACTATGCTAAACAACAAAAAGAAGCAGAATATGGTGCCAATGCTATTGAAAATACGTTTGAAGAACAGTTGTGTTAATCTAAATAATATCGTGTTTCCTGAGTAATCGCTTCTGTATAAAATATGCTTACGTTGCATACATGTCTAAATATATGACATGTTTATAAGCAATGACACCGCAATGTAGCCAGTAAACAGCAAATTAAAGAAACGGCATTATGTCAACCAACTATAGTTATATGACAGACTTTATGGTCAGCAGTGTAGTTTTAAATATAATTTTTAATATTATACAAAGCTTGGCGATGTTTCAGGATTTGGTTCCTTCTCGCTTAATCTCGAACCGCTTCGTAAAGTTTTAAATAAAATGGTGTTTTTTAATACTTTATCGGAGCGTGTATGATGGTTCCGTTTCTGATTTACAGCATTGTTTAAATATGCAGAAAAAGGAACATTGCACACTGCTTCGAAGTATATATACAATAAAATGCACTTTTTTCATTTTGTTCATAAATTTGCTCCGAATTCGTCAGTTTCAATTCCCGCATATGTTCGTAATATTACGTTGCACGTGTTAATAGTTTTGCATTCTTGCACTTCTATTTTTATAATAGGATAAAAAGACCTGTTGTACGATACAATACCAGTAATAGTGTTCAAAATGTTTATTTCAGAATGTAAATTGCTGACATTTCAAAAAACTATGACAAGCTGAATGCGAACCAAAATTTATTAATCAAATTTTAAAACATTAATATTATCTATTTATCGTTTCTGTAGCCCCGTCCCTCCCGCAGTACAAAGTCTTTATGTCGGACATGCAGTTAGTAGTTATTTATTCTGTCTTGCCATGTAATGGATTTTCTACAACTTTCCCCAAAGAATAAAATATATTCATATAACATTTCTTTGTAATCGATATGATGGGAAATTAAACTGTGATATGACGATTATTATAAAAAAAAAGTTTAATTTTAAAGACATGAATGAATGCTGTTGTCTTCTGATTTGAGTGTTAAGTCGACATTATTCTTTAACAATGCTTTTCAAAGTATAGCATTGTTTTTGTCAATTTCGGACTCGCATCGCAGTCTAGATAATTTCCGTCCGACGCTCGTTTTCAGGTAATGACCTAAACAAATTGCCTACTTAACTCACAAATGGTGCACGATTAATGAATTGACATTATTGTGTTAATGTACTGAAATTGTAATTTAATGGTACACACACAGCTCGTCATAATCTATCATAATTCGGTACTTCAGAAAAGTAGCTTCGGGAATAAAGAAGATAACTATCCCGGGCACTTTTTGAGCACTCCTCGTACAATAATATAGTTCAGCAATGCTTCTGCTATATTGTTTAACAAATTGAGAATTACAAATAATTACAAAAAAAAGCAGTTACATTACTTAAATGTATAGAAATAATGGCATATTTATAGCATTCCAGTACATGATTAATGTAGATCATTCTCATTTGTAATTATTGTCTTGTAATGAAACGTTGTTGTCATGGGATTTTTTTGCAGCTATATGTACTTATTAATACAACTAGGACTTTATTGATGAATAATTTAGAATATAATTGTTTCATATATTATCTAATATAAAAATCCTGTTTTATATTTATTCACTTTTATTTCAGGAGCTCGAGTTATTTTAGCATCATTTTCGACGGTTAAATGGCATATACTAGTATTATACTCGTAAAAATTCTTAAAGTGGTTGTTACATGTTCACGTGATATTAATCTTATCAAATACTTCGTTTTAGCATCATATATTGTTTACCTTGATGTGTCTTGACCAGATCTTTTATCTAACAAACGTATAATGTAATACTTTTAGTCGTAACTTTATGTATAACATTTGTTATGGCACAGACAAATATATTTCCAATTTTAAGTTTTATGGCTACTATTCGGTGGCAAATATTGTAGACTATCACGATTCTTGTCAAGATAAATGTGTTTGCGATACTTTATATGACATTCCATGCAACGGTGAGATATACAGGGACATGTTTCATTTTCCCTCGTATGTTTTTGATGTTAAGTCTGATGCATATGCAGGAAAAAAATGGATCAAACAAATAATATTGTTTCACTTAAGAGTATGTAGAGAAGGTATGAAATTTCAACTTATATACACGATATTGTAGAACGTGTTTAAATAAACTGTATCAAAAGTTACATGTAAAATTTTGAAGACTTTCGGGGCTACAGGACCGTTTTAATAATTTCTAAGCACTTTACACATTTGACGTTCGATAAAATAAATAAGCTATGTAGATATCTACCCAAAATGGAGAAAATCATGGAATGCCATCATCAAAGGATCATTTAAATTTGCATCATAACCTCGTAATAAGGCCTCCTTTAATTTTTTGTTTCCAAATCACCAAAGAAATTAAAAATCATACTTAACGCTAAAAGGCAATACTACAAACTTTACAAGAAAAAAAATGAAATCAGAAAAATGTGTAAGTGGAACATACGTTTTAGAGGAGTTGCACTTTCCATTTCATCTCATCAACAGACTCAGTCAAATCAGGTCTGCTTTTATTTGCCATGACTAACAGTTTATAATACTGTTCATTGTTGTGTTATACGTTAGGAAGGATCACTAGATATATAGTTGGTTTAAACGCGGTCAATAAATAGTTCATAATTTGATACTTGTTTTAAAGATAAAACATAATTTCTATTTTTTAAGTGTACATATTTCGTTTCAATGCAAACGTTACCCAATTATTAGAGTACACAGTTAAACCTAATAAATTGGAAGGAATGATGGAAAACGTCCATATGCATTATGAAATTTTATTTTTCACTATTGTGCAACAAGTGTATTTTAAGACAGTCTTAGAACACTGCAAAAACCTTCCGCGCAAACTGATACCTTTATCCTTCGCATGTTTACCAATATGTAACACATATACAAACAAATACGAAAGATGCTGCAAGATGCAGCAAATGGAAACTCCGTGCCAAACAAAGCAGTGTATGTAGTACTGGTAGAACAGGTGATATGACGATGACAGTCTGATAGGGTTTCATGAATGTTGGACAAAGAGGCGTTTGAAAGATAAAACCAATGTGGCTATTTCGATTACCAATTGGCAAAATTTAATCTAGAACTATAATGCCATACAAAAGTAAGATTATGGACGTAAATAACGTCCTTGATAAAATTAACAAAATTTATGTAAATATTTAGAATACCTGTCAGGATTTGATATTTTATTCGTGTTTGTGAAGTTGCAATTTCTGTTTTCAAATGTTAACCTATAAAAGCATTAGAAGGTTAAGAATAATAAATACTTATAAAATACACATGGGAGGACGATAAGTATCTGTAAACCCGACGTTTAAAGAAATAGTACGTAAATTACCAAGAATGTAAGTATCTCCTTCACATAACTGCATAAAGGTATGGATCAACTTTTTAATATTTAAAGAAATGCACACTTAAAACAGAACGGCTTGGACAATGAACACCTTCAAGCCTGTCTGAACTTTGTCATTTGTATCATTCAATAATGTTATATGAAAGATCCTCTGATAAAATTTTGTCGTAAGATAAAATCAGTATGTCTTAAATTATAAATTGCGCTGTGCGGCTACAAAACGCGCAGATTGGTAATTTGCGCGAAACATTTACTTAGCTACTTTAGTGGCAGGGGCCAGTTACGCATTTGGCCCGGGTACGTTTTTAAATAAAATAGATAGATGTACTTTACAGGCATATATATTCAACTGGTTATTTATGATGTTTATAGAACTAAGAATTCCTGCGCACGAGTAATTATTGTGTAAAATAAATATGTGCTTGAGTCGATTTTCCTAGCTCCGTGTAGACGGCCGGGTCTAACCTCTTACCTGAGGTAACGGAAGTCAGACGAAATGGAAACGGTCATCCATCCATCCATCCATCCATCCATCCAGATTCAGCTCAAATTTGAGGAAAAAATAAACGGTTAAGAGACATTTTTCTTCCCACCATTATTGTCGTCTGGTCACATGCTTTAAAAATATACATGTGTTTTAAGTCAGTCATTTGCAGATAATACGGTACAGGTCGCGCAAGGTGTGCATTTTGAGCCATTTTTGCCTCAAAATTGAGTGTGCTGAAACCGGAATTTTACTCATTTTTACCACAGAAGCAACAGAACCGGCAGGCTGAAAATGTCACATAATGAAGAACTAAGTATATGCAATATATCCGCTCAAACTTGCCTCGAATCTATCAAAATTTGATTTTTTAAAGATTTTTTCGCACTGGTACCAGCGCAGATATGTGGAATTTTCAAATCTACTGTCCCTTGCCCCCATAACAATATCTTTACGCAAATTAGGCAAACGGTAATTATTTCGACACAATGAACAAAGTATCTGGATACGCTAACATTTAAAACAATATAGGTAAGCCATCAATATGTGCTTTAGATATGTACATTCACATGTTTTAGAGATTATTGATCAAAATTATTTCTTTCTGGCGCATTCATCAAACTGAAAAGGAAAGGAATTTTCCAAGTGATGTCCGCCAAAAATTGCTTTCTTTTCTCTTCTTTAATTTCTTTTCTGGCTTATGAAACTTATTTTCCTCGTTTGTGTTTTTAAAGTTGATGTCATTATTATGGGCCAGGCCAGACAGTAAAAATGAAAATTTGAAATTTTGCAAGTCGAAAGGATAAAATCATCATTTTCGACATGCATTGCACTGACAAAAAGCCGTCACAAATACTCCGCGCCTGTGGGAGCGGAGAATAACGAGCTCCGTTCATTTGCCAATCAAATAACCTTATCTAATCTAATTAGAACATAATGCAAAGTAACGCATCCGGGTCTATAAATATTGCAACTAAAATAATTTTACTATAAAAGTTATTCTTTACTCAAAATAGTTTTATGTCTGTTCCACGCACATGTACTTTTGAATTTAGAAACAAAAGACAATAATATCTCACGAATACACTTTAAGAGCGATGCTATTCTGATTCATTCTTTCTTGTGTTTAACAACGAAATAAATCATTCCTGGCAGAAAGTAATGAAAGAACAGTAAACTTGTTGTGAAACACCACCGACAACAAGATTAATGGCTGATGTGCCGTGGCTAGACTGGCATCAGTCGTTAGAGTCATTGAATGTAAAGCACCTGGCCATAAAATCAGTCCTCTCTGATACCACTTTCTAAAAGAATTTACAATATCTCTTGCCTCTGTCTCTAACGACTGGACAAATGCGATTCTGAACCGGACAGATTTCATACTCGCTCGTAATCACCATCTCATTAAGATCATTGCAAGCGTGTTCATGATGTAATGTAACCTTTGGCTGACTGCCCCAAGAGTTCAATAAGCAGTGCTTTGCTTTTATGACTTGGTGAGTAAGGTAGAGAGAGAAATCAATTTTCACTAATTGTAAAAGATCCCAGTAAGTATAAATAAATTACAATTTAAATTTGAAAATGTATAAATTACATCAAAATACTGTCAATTTAATTCTATTTATGAATTGTTTAAATCCTTGATAAGAAAAACAGTGGGAAGAGATTTGAAATTGAAAAAAAAATAAATGTTTTTTTCAAGATACCTTCAAATCATTTTTGTGAATGAATTAAATACATTTTATTCAGTATACCGCCAAAGATTTTTTACTTATGTCAGAGGGTAGATTAATCTCTGCAATAAGTCACAAAATTATTTTCCTATCTACAGTCCCCATGCAGATTCATGTTAATTAGACTGTAGTGGTCCCTGTGAATGGCATGGTGCAATGTATTACATCAATTATAATTCTGATTAGATAGTGAAGACATGCTGTGCACTAGGGTGCTAAGTAATAACAATAACAAATGACTTGAAAACTGACCAACATAATTGAAGGTGGCAACTTTAGAAAATCTTATCAATCTGAAAGTTTATATGTCATATGTGTAGAGAAATTTTTCAATCATAGTTAAAATTAAGCCTGTTTAATCAATCAGGTTGTTTAAGGGAAAAATAATATAAATATGATTTCAACTTTCCATGATTTAAGAAAGCATTTTTATGTTGTATGTATTATGGAACATAATGTAACGTTATAGAGGGTGTAGGAAAGTTTGTTCCAACTGGAAAAGTAAATCAGCAAAAACACGAAAAGTAAGACCTGCATAGTTTTCAGTCATATTGAATGCTGATATGCTTACTCAGTGCTGCTACAAAATGTGGTTAATTGCAGTTTTAAGCTCGACATTTCGAAGAAAATGTAGAGCTATTGCACTCGCCCTGGTGTCGTCGTCGGCGTCGGTGTTGGTTAAAGATTTTGATAAAGTCAAATATCTCTGTTACTATCAAAGCTATTGACTTGAAACTTAAAATAGTTATTTACTATCACAGTCTACACCAGGAGAAATAATCCCCATAACTCTGATTGAATTTTGACAGATTTATGCCCCTTTTTAATTTAGAACTTTTTGTCAATTTTTTTAAATAATGATGAAAATGGTACTTCCGGTCTGGTTAACATGCTAAAATTTTCACATACACAAAGAATGAAATTCCTTATGATGCTTACTTTTCCTAATATAAACCGAGGTATGTTACGCGTACATTTTAACTGGATTCGCGATTTGGTAAAAAAAATTGTGCAAAAATAATCACGTCTGCAGTATTTGATAAGTAGTATTTTTATGAAATTAAGTTCAACTGTTGACAGAAATAAATGAAAATTAAGCGGTCAAAATAATTCATGCAGGAAATATTTATATTTTAATACACATGGTTTTAAGGAAATTTCATGAAAATATGTATAACACTTTACAGACAGATGCAAATGTAATGTACAATAATATGTAATTTATCCCCAATCAAATAACATACATACAAAAGTGCACCAATTAAATGTTGAATTCCTGTTGATATAAGCCACAGTAAATGTAATTTTCATTTGTAATGATTTCTTAAAGTCAAAACTAGCGATTTCTAAAGCAATTTTAATAATATTATATTGAAAACATAAACTCCTGACTCCTGTCATATTTTCTACAATAATGTAAACAAATAAAAAAAAGCATTTCGAAAGATGTGAATGTTAAAAAAAGTTCTGCAGCAGTTATTCAGCAACTATAAATGCCTAACCAATTACTTCAGTTCTGCATGAAAAAGGCTTGGCTTTCTTTCAATTCTAGAGAAAAATCAAACATCTGGTACAGCTCATTTGAAATAGTTTATTCAATTAATCTTGTTGCCGGTCAGTTTGTGGTGGCTATTGACAGGTGCTACTAATGGCTCTTCATGATGTTATATAACCTCAGAATCGCATTTTATAAGTCTGTTGAGATGAGCCTAGAGAGAAAATGTTTTTCTGAGAAAATAATTAATGTCAGTATGAAGAAATTAATATTATTACAGACTATTTGATCTCAACAGACTTTGTAAGTCTATGCCGTGGCATACGAAATAGGAAACTTATTATGTTTTGATCTTCTCGTTGCAAAAATATTTAAGTAGAATTTACCCACCACTGGAATTAATGTATTTTCTCGATCCTCCTTCTTATGTTTCATGGTGTGCGGTTTATTTGTAAATAATCATTTCCTTGATACGCTATTGAAACCAAGCTTGAAGTAGAATCATTAGCAATTCGTACCGAAGAATGATTTATATAACGACAGCAGAAAAGCTTAACTTCAAAATCCCACTATGCATGATTTTTGTATCAAATAAATGATAACAACCCGCGGAGGTCACGGTCTGATGAAGGTTCTCCAATGGAGTACCGAATCTGTCACAAAGGTAAACAATTCAATGGATATGTGTAGTAGAACTCTTTGAAATAAGTGTTATTCTATCCTGATGAACTTCTTTCGAGACCTACGAAAAAGAGTGTTTTTAAACGTGTTTAATGCTCTTTTTTCGTTTATTTGGAGGTGTTTCTGCATTTTGTTTATTTGTACCCTCAATTACACACAACAAAACAGACCTGAATGTTTAAATGTAAATATGTCTACACGCCGTCTGCTGCAGTAATAATATGCAGTTAGTACATGCATTACATTTCATTTATATATATTATTGATAATTAAATAATGACTTGGACTTTTCCAATTTTTTGATAGTTTGAATGAAATAATTTATTCTTCGTGTGAAACTGTCAAAAAATTTTCATGCAAATAATTTTTGTAGATTTAAATGTGGCGTAATATCATTTTTTCTACATGTATCTAAATACGTTTTTCATTTTACATAATTATTCAAACCTACATAAACAATACCTGATACATTATGTCAGCATTCTAATGATTTTACTTTTGCCACAGCAGGAAAAATATCAAAAATGTGAAAAATAAAACTCATACTGTGAAAATACTCGTCATTTATCTTAGTTAAATTTGAAACAAAGTTACGTCAGTTACGTTGAATATTCGGTAAGAAGTATTTTATTTTTCAAATTTCAATAAACATTCTTGAAATAACCCAATTCTCTGTCTTTGCATTCTGCATAGTTTTGTTATAAAAAAAGCTTACATCTTCCGTAATTGTCCATTTCCTATCTGTTGCATAATGTATAAACATTACGGGTATTTTTATAGAGCGATACAATCGTCTCGGCATCCTATTTTGCCGGTGTCAATATTTTGTTATATAATTTCTTTTTCCAGGAGAACAAATTTTCTGCATCGTGAGATCATATTGTCAAGTTAGGAAAATGCAATATTTGAAATGTGACCTAGAAAACACAACTAATTTTTTAAAAAGTAGAACCAAACATTATGCTCTTTTTTTGCAATACACAATAGTAAAAACATTTACTTCATCTTGATATATTTCAGTTCAAATGATTTATTTAATCCTGATTAATATGCAGCCTCTCTTTCAAAAGGTAGTACAGAAGTACAAGAGTGTCTAGTCTGTTCTTTGCCTTACTCGTAACGTAATATATAGTCACGTAACTAACTATGAAGATAAATCTTAGGTATTCATTTGATGTTATATCTAGCATTATAGACAAGGATTAAAAAGTAGTATATGTCTACTGTTAAGACGAAATAGCTATGCAACAGCCTATCAAGTTATTTTAAAAAGTAGTAAGAATACAAATTGTTATTTTTGTCAGTCATTGGTTTGGAAATATTTCTTATTTATTGGAGATGTTTTAATATGTCATTTTCTCACTGATTTTATATACAGTATGAATTGAGAAAATTCTCTAGCGGATCTGACAACGACCGTTCCCTAGACACTACTATTGCTTTGAAATAATATCAGAAGATCAAATAAACGAATAATCCGTTAAAACACTAGTGATTGGTACACCACAAAATCATAGATATATCGCAGTGATTGTAAATGCATCGAAACCGAAACACACAATATAACTATAGTGATAAGGTTTTCCTGGGTGTCAAATTTAAGTGTAGGATATAAAATGATTGAAGTTCAGTCTTCCTCAACATGCAGAGGAAAGCGAGGATAATTCTATAAGACTTGTCTTTAATTTTTTCCTTTCCTGTTTTGCATTGTCCATAGTATGACATATGTACCAATATTATGTACTCTATTTAAGAAATAAACTAAAGGCACGCGTGCAAAGGATTTTATACTGCCTTAAGAGAGGCGTAGACATGAAATTTGCTTTAAATGGTTTGCCTGAAATCAAATTAAAGGTTTGAATGACACAAGCTTTTAATTCAAGATTTGGAAATTATATCATGTCAAGGATAAACATGATCGTGTTAAAGGCAGCAATCAAAACAGCAGGAACATTTGCACGTAACTATGGTATGAACAGGGTATACAGTACTCGAATATTATACTCGTTGGTTGCATTACTCCTGTCTTTCCGAATTGAGCTATATCAACAAAGAACACAAAAAATCCGACCTGATACAAAAACCTAGACAAACACACTTTTAAGCTTCCTGTATCATATACAGTGCTTAGTGACGCAAATTGTAACAAAACCTGATTTTATTGGCAAAAGTTGTCAATACATAAAATCGCAGGTGATGTAGCGCGTTACGTGACATAAAAACGCCTGCATGCATACAATTAACCAATTATCGCGGACTAAATCATGTTTATTATTCATGAAACCGTTTATGGTAAATATGTTAGGTGTATCATCCACATTACAAAATAAGTTGTTGAAAATGAAAGTTTAGATCTGTTCTCAGTGTCAGCAGGCATTAGTTTATAGTTTATACTAATTTATTCTAGGTCGATTGTGAAGCAAGTTCAACAACATCTATTAATCGCTGACACACGTCATTCCTGATTGAAACCACCGCCACGAGGGTGTGAGAGAAGTGGCCAGTTTCGCTTTAAATGTTGAGCACCAAGCAAGGGAGCTACTGATACCATTTTTACGTACTTGGTACGTCGCGGCCGAGGATCGAACCCATGATCTCCCGCATTCAAAGCGGACGCTCTACCACTAGGCTATCGAGGCGTGATTAGTGCGTTTTACAGTGAAGTAGCCTTGAAGTTCATAAATGTCTGTTTAAAAGACCGGAAGTGGCAGTATTTATCGTATAAATTTAATTACTCAAATATGGTGGCATATTATTTGGAGCGAGATACATGTCTAAGCTGACCGCCCACTTAGCCCAATAGGAAGGGCACAAATCTACGGATCTCGGGGTCGTGCGTTCGAGCACTGGGCGAGGCGTATGTTCTCCGTGACGATTTGATAAAAGACATTGTTTCTGAAATCATTCGTCTTCAACATCTGAATCATGTGGGGAAGTTGGCAGTTACTTGCGGAGAACAGGTTTGTACTGGTACATGATCTAGGAACACTGGTTAGGTTAACTGCCTGCCGTTACATAACTGAAATACTGTTGGAAAACGGCATTAAACCCAAAACAAACAAACAAACAAACATGTCTAACCTGAAAATATTTTAAACGGTACCTTAATCCACGACTTGCTGATGTAGTCATAAGCTGAACAATATTACTTTCAGTGACAGACACGTAATGTACTGGAACCAATGTTGAACTTGGTCTTGAAGCAAGTAACCACATATCAGTTGTTTTTTCCCCCTCTTAATTGTTAACATTCCTACGATTCGTGAATTATTGTTTTGTGTTCGGAGAAACGTTTGTTCGCTTTATTTTTTCAGTCGTAACCTCATCTTGATGCAGCAATATTCTCATTTAATGTGTCCCAGTGGTTGTCATTTGAAACACCTTTCATAAACGATTAATGCCTCTAGATAAAAAAAAATGCGACAAACAGGATTTCATATCTACAGGCATTAATTACTCGTCGTATGAATGTGACGGATATTTTTCAAGGGAGGTTTTCTAACGCTAATTTCTCAGACAGAAATGGTCATGTTTCACTATTTTAGTCAGCCGTCACTTGTCTCGCGATCTTATTTGGGACCATCAACTTTAGGAATGGAAAGTTCTACATAACTAAAACTATAGAGTTTAAAATTAAATATCAGTCATATCATTTGAGTATTTTTAAATAATGGACAGTAATCAGTGCTAACTGGCTCACGCTCAATTTTCCCACTACAAAAAGAAGTGGTTTCATTTTAAAGATAAGAACCGCTGTTTGGATACAGCCACTGTTGACAACATTGACAGTATCTGATCGAAGCTGATCATATTGGATTGGTATGGTATTTAGCAAATTGTACTTTTGGTTTGCAATTATCAGTGCCTTGTACAGCAAATAAAACATTTTATACTCGAGTTTTGAATGTCTCATAATTACGTTATTTTGTTTACAGAGAAAGATTTATTAATAAAATGAATAATATTTTGCATTCTATTGCCCAACACGTGACGGTCCCTTTGCTTGCCAACTTTTCTTTCAAACATCTAGTATAGCGGCAAAACTGACTTGTTGGAAACGGAAGACCCTCATTTGGAAAACGCAAACCCTTCTTGAATGAAAATGAAAACCCTTTGAAGTCTGAATGAATATGACTTGGTAAATATAGTTTATTCGGTCTTCTCTGTGTATGATTGACATTCAGTAATATATAGTTTGAAAAGTGATGTGACATACTGTGAAATAATTGGTATGCTTTTAAGCTCTTCTTTCATCTGATCCTATGGGTATTAGAAGTTGTATATTATTTTAGGCGGCGTGTTACTGACATACAGATATCGTTTTTGTTGTGTTAACCTTATTCCGTATCACGAATAAGCATCAGCTCTGTCTATTTGCTTTGTGGCAGTTACATGTTCTCCAATAATTCTTATTAATGGTTTCCATCAGCAGAGTTCAACTATGCATAGCCATTATATTTACATTTTTTGAGAAAACATCTGTTTCACTCAAATGAAATCACACAGAAGCTTACGCCTGAAAGGATTCTTTTTAATTATATATGTGATAATTTTAAGAATCATTACAATAATGGATTTACTTGATCTTTTAATTATTCATTTACTGTGGTGCCTGTTGAATTAGTTGAGCATTTGCGCAAAACAAGCTTCGAAATATAACATGTTGTTTCAACCGAATTTCTCATAAATTCGAAATAAATGTGTCATTCTTGCATCTTTAACTTGAAAGTAACAATTGCTGATCAAAATATTATTTCGCGCTATATGAAATACATCTCAGATATAAGAACACGAAGTTATCTGGTAGAACATTGCAGCACTGCCGCATTGTTGTACCTGTTTTGACCATCAATGGATAGA
Source organism: Mercenaria mercenaria (assembly GCF_021730395.1). Classification (NCBI taxonomy): domain Eukaryota; kingdom Metazoa; phylum Mollusca; class Bivalvia; order Venerida; family Veneridae; genus Mercenaria; species Mercenaria mercenaria. The sequence goes on from NC_069367.1 coordinate 58,655,005, forward strand.
ATTATATGGTAGGCTTTTGTTTGTCTCACTGTATTGTCGAAGTATCTCTCACCAAAGTTTTAATGAACACTAGCTGAAGCATATATATTGATCACATTTGTACGAACAATGATTTTCCATCTGTTTAAATGGTTTTACCATCAATTTACCCAATTTTCCAGCGAAACGTAATGCACGACGCTTATCGTCGTGTTCGCGAAATGCCCTTCATGATATTACAATAACCTAAATAGTTCCACGATATTTATAAATTTGCGTTTAAATATGGCCGGAATGAATGGAATGATTTAAGTAAATGAGTCGCGCCATGAGAAAACCAACATAGTGCGTTTGCGACCAGCATGGATCCAGACCAGCCTGCGCATCCGCGCAATCTGGTCTGGATCCATGCTGTTCGCTAACGATTTCTCTAATTGCAATAGGCTTTGAAAGCGAATAGCATGGATACTGACCAGACTGTGCGGATACGCAGGCTGGTCTGGATCCATGCTGGTCGCAAACGCACTATGTTGGGTTTCTCATGGTGCGGCTCTTTTATTTTTTTACATATAGATGAAATTTTAATAATTTAAATCTTCTCTCCTAAAATCGGCAAGAATTCTAAAAATTGTATATGAGTGGTAAAGTACGAGGAGTTCTGGAGAGTTGCCGCAATCCGTAATGGGGGATCGGGTGGAGCCGGCGGAGCCAAGGGGTTACGTAATTGGTCAAGGTTATGACTCGCCCGGGGTCATTACGCGACCGTCACGTCATCTAGCGGGACTGACTCATTATTTCCTAAGACCGTTCTTATTAGATTACGGTAAACCCATTAAATTTTCTTTAGTATCTAACAATATCTACGACCTAATTATCGATTCCCGCCTAGCGTCCTTTTTCCTATCAAATATTTGACCTAACGGTATAGAAAATTCAATAATCAAAGCGCTGACCGATAATTACAATCTCGATATATCAGTAAAATTGATAAAACCCTGTTAAAGTAACCAGTCGTTACTAAAGTCAGACCTTCTCGGGTCACTTCTTTATGAAGTAACAGACATATCGGTAGTAAGCCCCTATATTCCTGGATATATTTTAAAATTATACGCGAATAAAGCTGAAACGATAATAAAATATCGCCAACTACTTACATCTCCCCCCTCTAAACGCGGGGTGGATTGATCTTCCTCCACGATCTGAAAAGGTGAATTTTTTTGGTTCATAACGTACTTAAATCGAATGCTAAGGTATTGATTACAATTAAGTTCAAAACTTTACGCTTTGTACAATTCTATTATTAATCTTTTTATAAACTTTACCTGAACAAGACAGAACATTCACAAGAGCCGGTTGTTAAGTTAAATACCTTACTTTTCTATTTCTTTATTGCCTAATTAATCTCTTATAAGTATATAGATACTGTATTATAATTTATAAAATACCAATTTTAATTGTTACTAATATTGAATGCTTAGAATAACTTCTCCGTCGAAAGAGCGTTTCCGAAAGAAAAGAAAAATGAAAATAAATACATGTGCATGTACTATTAGGCTTACACCTGGAAGTAGCAATAACAGAAAACGGAGTAGGGATAGAATCTTTGATAGATACTAAATATCCCAATAAATGATCTATTAAATATTAGGACGCTGCGTACGAATCATAAATCGATACACCGGTAATAAACTGTATGGTTCAATTACCCATCTCTAGTAGTCTTATTCGTACTAAATTTAGCTATAGAAATTATTATAAATCATAATCGATACACTGTATGATTCATATTCAATAACCGATCTTAAATCGGTGACGCTAAATAACGCCGTTATGAATCATAACAGCAATTACTAATTATAATCCATACACTGGTAATAAACTGTATGATTCATATTCAATAATAATCGATACACTGGTAATAAACTGTGTGATTCATATTCAATAATCGATCTTACATCGGTGACGCTAAATAACGCCACAAGAGTTATGAATCATAACCCACGGGCTATTCGCAGACTCTATTAATCATATATTTAATTTATATAGGAGCCAATCCCAGGGTGGAGACGGACGCGGTGAATCATACTGGACGACGCCACGCTTCCTAAAAGACGCGATATATATTAATATTAATGACAACAGATATACGTTATTTCAAACCACCCAATTGCTGATCAGAGAAAGCTAATTTTTAAAAGTCATTATCCAATGAATATACTTTATCCGTCCTAACGTTACGTAACTGAGTATAAATACGACTATTTCAAATTCCAAAATTTATTTATAGTTTGACCAGTAACACTCCGCAGACCTTTATTTTGCGCGGATATAGAATATATTTTCACCGATTCAGAATCCTGGATAAAAGAATTGAAGACAAGTTTGATATTAAAATTAGAATTTATACGTGTATTAAGTAATACCCTAGGAATTATTAATAAAAGGATTATAACCCTCACGAGGTAAACATATTTTAAAATACATTCTACAAAATCATCATCTTATAATGTATAGTAATAACCCAGATATTATACAATATTCTAATGGATTGAAAACCGTACAAATATATTACCGGAATCCTAGTCTAATATATTTAAACTATGAATATATTAACTTACTTGTTGTTTCTTATCCATGTTTGATAAGGAATGTAGGGTAAGCGGAATTCCTAGATATATTAATAACCGTATGTGCCCACCATTTGATATATCACCTTTGGGTAGTACTACCGTACGTAATTTCTCATATAGTTGCAATATTACTGTCCTGTTATTGATAATTGATAGAACTTGCAATGCTTGTATAAATAAATTAAAATAATCATAGCCGATCTGCAATACACTATCCATCTATTTAATTACCCGTTATCCGCCTTTGAACAAACCGATAGTTAGAAATTGCACTGTGTTGCAAATTTTGAAATACTTTTACCGTGCCGTTTTTTGTAAATTTTGTATAATTTATGGTATTTCTTCAAACTCAAGTAGGGACAAATTTCAACGTGATGGCCACTATCTAAAACATTTGCAGAGAATTCAATATAGCATTAATTCTGATAAAAGAAACATCAAACTGTTGGTAAACAATCATAAAACACAAAATAAAAATGTCAGTATCATTTTTTTCGAGGGTGTCTCAAGTAAACGGATTTGATGAGACAGAATTCTAACTCCAACATTGAAAAATTAAGGTCGAATCCTGTGAGTCTGTTTTGGATTTTGCTCACTTCATGCAAAACTAACCTTGGGGCAGAAGTAAAATCTACCTACATTTCTTCCACAATATGTAGTCTAAAGAATGAAGGCAAAATAGAGAACTTTTACCGCATGTAACTCATTATTTTTAAAGATTTCTAGCTCTACCCCTTCTGTTTCAGAGGTAAATTCACTTTGAACAGCAAGAAATCGCTTATTAAATGAAAAAAAGTTTCCGCTTTTGTAAAATACATCAATAATAAGTCTTGAAAAAAAGTAAAAATTGCTAGAAAAAAAAGAGAAAATTAGAAGAAAAAAATTGGTCCCAGTGAGGTTTGAACCTATGCACCCCTGAAAATTGCAGTCAAAGTAGGTTTATAGTAGGAATTGAATACTCTTCAAAAAGGAGGTACTCTATTACGGGTCCAATACCTTTAGTAGAACCTTTTACCTAACAATTCAGTGCAGACTCCTCCAACAAGGAACTTTTTATCACATATGGTCTTTTACCTTCATTCATATACATCATTTACAGTTTCCATATAAACGCATTTACTTGAACATGAAGATACAACTTTGTCTTTCTATCAATATATCTGTAACTAAATTTGAATTATAGACCAGATTTTTATAGAGTTACATATGCATCTCACTGTCGGTCTAAATATCAGATATATAGAACCTGTTCGTTCTAATGTAGCGATATATTTTGGGACGTGAAAGTTAAAAGTATTTTCAACTTAGTTTCTTTCCATGCAAAATTTATATTAGAAACATGTAAATAGTTTGAATTTAGGATCGCTAAACAGCTTTCTGTAATATTTCAATGGACCGTATTTCTTTATCTGGACATTCATGGTTGACAAAATGCGCAATCTAATTCTATATTGATACATATCTGTAAGACTGTGAGTGGTTTTAACCAAAGCGTTGAAAGTACTTTTTATTTATTTCAGTCGGAGAAGATCTTTCTTGTTATTTGAGGAACATTAATATATCTTTGTTTTATAAGTAGTAGTATATAACAATCGATTTCGCATCCAGCCTCCGAGGCTCCGAGGCTATCACGTGACCCCAAGACGTCATCGCATAGGGGCGTGGCCAATGCGGGAAAAACCCGTGACGTCATAGCCCAACCCTAATATAGGACAATAAGGGCAACCGCACCTTCGGGTGAGTCATAGGATCAAGATCTTCCGGTCAATGCCCTAGAACAATGGGGGAGCCGCACCCAACATTCAAAATAACATTAGAGAGTAGGTAATTCCCATGACGTCATAGGTCGCATCCAACATTCCAAATAACAATAGAAAGTAATTAATTTCCATGACGTCATAGGCCGCACCCAACATTCCAAAACAATAGAGACTAGGTGAGTCAATCAGAAAGTCCCATGACGTCACTTTCCCATGATTCATGTCACTCCTATATAAGAAAGAGTCAGGACCAATCCCTTATTAGTTTTAAAATCTTTAGAGATAAACCAGCAAAGCGTCTTGTTCTCAGATAGATTAATTTAATATGACGTCACACAGTTAAGAAGCCATGGTGTGTACCGACTCCGTTTGCTCTGTACCCGCGGGAATGGACTTTTATGAGAATAGACTTAAAACTTTCGAAACATATCCTAAACAAATGTTACCAGATAAATACCAGTTAGCCAGAGCCGGATTTTACTTTACCAAAGAGGGAGATACCGTTATTTGCTTTCGATGTCGCGTTAAAGTGAATCAGTGGGAACGATATGATAATGCTACCGCGGAGCATTACAAATGGTCTCCCAATTGCGAGTACTTAAAAATGGTGGGAATAGAAAAACCTCAGCCAAACTTCCACGGATTTGGAGCATTCACTTCCGAGACTCCTTCATTCGGATTTAGAGGTATTCAAAGTAGCGATAGACCTTCCTTCGGATTCGGCTCCACTACCGGCGCAAACTTATTCTGTAATAAACCTATTCAGTAAATAAAACGTAAAAATGGAAACAAGCATTGAGGAAATAAAACTTAATATTAAAACCCCAGAAACACGTTTGAAAAGGCATTCATTCAAAAGACACGAGATGGATCAGTCCAGGATTTATCTAAGAATACATTATCTACTCGCCCTTGGGAGGGAAACGACTCGTCACAGGCGTTTTATGATAGAAACAATGACCACGGACCAGATGGAGTACTTACAAATCATACCTAAACAGATCGTAGACGGACAAATACCTATTTTGGATAGGGACTCCAATTACTTCCATCGTTATCAACGTTTACTCAAAACATTAAAGAGCGGTTGGGTGTCGGTTGCTCGCAAGAAACGTTTACTATTAAGGAGACATACCGTCGTTCCGGGACTTTTGCGACTGCACTACCTCCGATACGCTATACGAAATGAAATAAGATCTTCTGAGAACTGATGAGTCACCAAAAGTAGGTCAGCCCATCCCTATAACGAGAACAATAGAGGATGGGTGAGTCATTTAGGACATGCTCGTACATGAACCAGGGAGCAGGCGAATGAGTCATCCTTACGTCATCACCCACGCCAATTCTCAACCAATCAGTGAGAAGGAACCACGCCCACGATATCTTTCAACCAATGGAAACATAACACTCCGTTCCATATTATCTCAGGACGGTATTAAAATCTCACTTGAGTTTAATTCTTCCCAGGAGAAACACCTCGCGAAAATATTACAAAAATATAAATATTATTTGTTCAATACTTATCAAGAAAATATGGCTGCCAGCGTTCCCGAGAATAGCGGTATACAGGCCCGCTACTACCAACCGATCGGAAAAGGACTTTATTTGTTTGACAGTTCATTTAAAGGCCAAACTTACATTCACATCTGTATAGTAGTGAATGATAAAATACCAAGCAAGGACGGAGTTTCTCTGACTTTACAGAGGTGTAACGAGCTGTTCACGAGCTTGACTAACTTGGAAAACGCGGTGCATATGATGGAATTAAAACAGGATACGTTCTTTCAACGTCATCTTGGCGGAAACTGGCACGTAACCGTACAGAGCGGATTCGATCGCGTTGATATCCGAAAGTTCTGGTATCCCAACGACTCTACAGAAATACAGGCTAGCCGAAAAGGAATTTCATTGACTTTTGAGCAGTTCAAAGAGTTGAGAAACGGATTTCTCATTTTGGATACTTTCGTGCCTGAACTACGAGACGTGATCCCTTGTTATTCCCACACTCTTCACAACGTGAAGAATTGTTCCGAGTGTACGCCCGCCTGAAACGTGTTATCCCAAAGACAATGCGAAATGATCTATCACGAGTTAGTGGGGAGACCATATGTGTCTTTGAAGTATATTATAGACTACGATCTCTATAAACTGGCATTGTTCAAATCATGCTCTCACGCGCATACTTTATCAAATATCAGACAGTGGTTAGTTAAGGAGGAATCTTTCAGCGTATTCAGACAGTGCTTAAGATTACTAACGCAAAAATACGATATAAACTTAAACATTAACGCCTTGGATCGTAATGCTTGGAACCAATTTGTCTCGCATAATGAAAGAGTCGTGGAGCTCGTTTATGACTGGATTCAAGGCGGATGTATTTGTTACCGTTTAGGATGTAACGATCCCTATATAGATTATCATTTTCTTTTATTAATGTGCGATGCATAATCTTTTATTTATATCTATATGCCTGCATGTATAAAAATAGTCCTTCAAAAAATAAATGAGTGAAAACGAATCAGATATTTATGTTGTATATAAACTAACTAGAAAATCATTTCTTATCATTTTCCTTTCTTGTATTAACCTTTTCCTATGGACATCCAAATAATTAAACAACACTATGACCAGTTTACTTTAAGTTAACGCCTTATTTTTCTGATAGTTTTCCACTGTCAAAGTCGATTCGGTTTTTGTACTTTAACATGTAATTTTCCGTAGGGTCCGTTTACGTTTTTGTCAATGCTGTTTCAAAAAATGTAAAAGCTGTTTTAAAAAATTATATAGACGTTTAGATATGTGTCAAAGTCAATTCGGTTTTTGTATTTTAACATGTAATTTTCGTAGGGTCCGTTTACGATTTTGTCAATGCTGTTTAAAAAATGTAAAAGTCTTTTTAAAAAATGTTATAGACGCTTAGATATTTGTCAAAGTCGATTAGGTTTTTGTACTTTAACATGTAATTTTCCGTAGGGTCCGTTTACGATTTTGTCAATGCTGTTTCAAAAAATGTAAAAGCTTTTTTAAAAAATGTTATAGACGTTTAGATATTTGTCAAAGTCGATTCGGTTTTTGTACTTTAACATGTAATTTTCTGTAGGGTCCGTTTACGTTTTTGTCAATGCTGTTTCAAAAAATGTAAAAGCTGTTTTAAAAAATGTTATAGACGTTTAGATATTTGCCAGTGTGTGTGTGTGTGTGTGCGTGAAAAAATAAAAGATAGAATAGTATAAAATGCGGTTGTGTTGTATCTTTAACTAATAACAATAGATTCAAACAAAATCAAGGAATATTTCACGATTTTATTCAGTAAAAGTTGTCACACTATTTCAAATATTACAATAAGTTGGCACACTATATCTTTTGAAAATATATTTACAAACTCAGTTAACTGTTTTTTTAAACGAATTAATTCGCAAGTTAGTCTATACAGTTTGGTTTTCCAGGCAAATGTTTCCATATCCGTTTTCCTCCAGTCACGACAGTGAATTTTTAATTTGTACATGTCCACGAGTTCGGGTGCAACGTCCCGCATGACAGAAACGGCAGAATTCCAGTTCCTTAAAATCTCTGATTCATTCGCTTCGCGAAGAATCTCTTCCAAGTACAGTTTAAGCTGTTCGTATTCAGTTAAGCTTAAACACGTGTGACTTAACTGAGATAATTTCCCTTCTTGGCATCCGGAACAATTCTTTTTAAACACCGCGTACATTTTGTTCATAATTTCCTTGGCGTAGAAAAACTCGAAATAAGACTCTAGCAATTTAACTTCATCCATAACGTTAGCTATCCTAACCTTGGTTCTCTTCCAAGTAATGTTTTAGAAAAGTCACACTGACCTGAGAGAGACAAAGTCCCTCAAAAATATCGAAAGGAAGTTTTAAGCGCCTCCTTCCGCTTTTTAGAAACAGTCGAATGGAATGCCTTTGACGTTTCACAACGATCGAAAATCTGTCGTTCAGTTCACAAGTCACTTCATTATTTGAAAACACCACGCGTTGAAATTCGTCGTTGTTTAATAGAAATTGGGAAAGGTCTAACTGTCTTTGCGTCATATTAAATGTTTAACATAATGACGTGAACTGTATGAGTACTCTGCTCTAAATGATAGTAATACTTAAGGTACTTACAATATACGGACAATAAATATCACGTGATACAATGATTGACAGTCGAAAACTATCAGAAAAATAAGGCGTTAACTTAAAGTAAACTGGTCATAGTGTTGTTCAATTATTTGGATGTCCCATAGGAAAAGGTTAATACAAGAGAGGAAAATGATAAGAAATGATTTTCTAGTTAGTTTATATACAACATAAATATCTGATTCGTTTTCACTCATTTACTTTTTGAAGGACTATTTTTATACATGCAGGCATATAGATATAAATAAAAGATTATGCATCGCACATTAATAAAAGAAAATGATAATCTATATAGGGATCGTTACATCCCAAACTGTAACAAATACATCCGCCTTGAATCCAGTCATAAACGAGCTCTACGACTCTTTCATTATGCGAGACAAATTGGTTCCAAGCATTACGATCCAAGGCGTTAATGTTTAAGTTTATATCGTATTTTTGCGTTAGTAATCTTAAGCACTGTTTGAATACGCTGAAAGATTCCTCCTTAACTAACCACTGTCTGATATTTGATAAAGTATGCGCGTGAGAGCATGATTTGAACAATGCCAGTTTATAGAGATCGTAGTCTATAATATACTTCAAAGACACATACGGTCTCTCCACTAACTCGTGATAGATCATTTCGCATTGTCTTTGGGATAACACGTTTCAGGCGGGCGTACACTCGGAACAATTCTTCACGTTGTGAAGAGTGTGGGAATAACAAGGGATCACGTCTCGTAGTTCAGGCACGAAAGTATCCAAAATGAGAAATCCGTTTCTCAACTCTTTGAACTGCTCAAAAGTCAATGAAATTCCTTTTCGGCTAGCCTGTATTTCTGTAGAGTCGTTGGGATACCAGAACTTTCGGATATCAACGCGATCGAATCCGCTCTGTACGGTTACGTGCCAGTTTCCGCCAAGATGACGTTGAAAGAACGTATCCTGTTTTAATTCCATCATATGCACCGCGTTTTCCAAGTCAGTCAAGCTCGTGAACAGCTCGTTACACCTCTGTAAAGTCAGAGAAACTCTGTCCTTGCTTGGTATTTTATCATTCACTACTTTTCTGATGTGAATGTAAGTTTGGCCTTTAAATGAACTGCCAAACAAATAAAGTCCTTTTCCGATCGGTTGGTAGTAGCGGGCCTGTATACCGCTATTCTCGGGAACGCTGGCAGCCATATTTTCTTGATAAGTATTGAACAAATAATATTTATATTTTTGTAATATTTTCGCGACGTGTATCTCCTGGGAAGAATTAAACTGAAGTGAGATTTTTAATACCGTCCTGAGATAATATGGAACGGAGTGTTATGTTTCCATTGGTTGAAAGATATCGTGGGCGTGGTTCCTTCTCACTGATTGGTTGAGAATTGGCGTGGGCGATGACGTAAGGATGACTCATTCGCCTGCTCCCTGGTTCATGTACGAGCATGTCCTAAATGACTCACCCATCCTCTATTGTTCTCGTATTAGGGATGGGCTGACCTACTTTTGGTGACTCATCAGTTCTCAGAAGATCTTATTTCGTTTCGTATAGAGTAACGGAGGTAGTGCAGTCGCAAAAGTCTCGGAACGACGGTATGTCTCCTTAATAGTAAACGTTTCTTGAGAGCAACCGACACCCAACCGCTCTTTAATGTTTTGAGTAAACGTTGATAACGATGGAAGTAATTGGAGTCCCTATCCAAAATAGGTATTTGTCCGTCTACGATCTGTTTAGGTATGATTTGTAAGTACTCCATCTGGTCCGTGGTCATTGTTTCTATCATAAAACGCCTATGACGAGTCGTTTCCCTCCCAAGGGCGAGTAGATAATGTATTCTTAGATAAATCCTGGACTGATCAATCTCGTGTCTTTTGAATGAATGCCTTTTCAAACGTGTTTCTGGGGTTTTAATAAGTTTTATTTCCTCAATGCTTGTTTCCATTTTTACGTTTTATTTACTGAATAGGTTTATTACAGAATAAGTTTGCGCCGGTAGTGGAGCCGAATCCGAAGGAAGGTTTATCGCTACTTTGAATACCTCTAAATGCAGGAGTCTCGGAAGTGAATGCTCCAGATCCGTGGGAGTTTGGCTGAGGTTTTTCTATTCCCACCATTTTTAAGTACTCGCAATTGGGAGACCATTTGTAATGCTCCGCGGTAGCATTATCATATCGTTCCCACTGATTCACTTTAACGCGACATCGAAAGCAAATAACGGTATCTCCCTCTTTGGTATAGTAAAATCCGGCTCTGGCTAACTGGTATTTATCTGGTAACATTTGTTTAGGATATGTTTCGAAAGTTTTAAGTCTATTCTCATAAAGGTCCATTCCCGCGGGTACAGAGCAAACGGAGTCGGTACACACCATGGCTTCTAAACTGTGTGACGTCATATTAGATTAATCTATCTGAGAACACGACGCTTTGCTAGTTTATCTCTAAAGATTTTAAAACTAATAAGGGATTTGTCCTGACTCTTTCTTATATAGGAGTGACATGAATCATGGGAAAGTGACGTCATGGGACTTTCTGATTGACTCACCTAGTCTCTATTGTTTTGGAATGTTGGGTGCGGCCTATGACGTCATGGAAATTAATTACTTTCTATTGTTATTTGGAATGTTGGATGCGACCTATGACGTCATGGGAATTACCTACTCTCTAATGTTATTTTGAATGTTGGGTGCGGCTCCCCCATTGTTCTAGGGCATTGACCGGAAGATCTTGATCCGATGACTCATCCGAAGGTGCGGTTGCCCTTATTGTCCTATAATAGGGTTGGGCTATGACGTCACGGGTTTTTCCCGCATTGGCCACGTCCCTATGCGATTACGTCTTGGGGTCACGTGATAGCCTCGGAGCCTCGGAGGCTGGATGCGAAATCGATTGTTATATACTACTACTTATAAAACAAAGATATATTAATGTTCTTCAAATAACAAGAAAGATCTTCTCCGACTGAAATAAATAAAAAGTACTTTCAACGCTTTGGTTAAAACCACTCACAGTCTTACAGATATGTATCAATATAGAATTAGATTGCGTATTTTGTCAACCATGAATGTCCAGATAAAGAAATACGGTCCATTGAAATATTACAGAAAGCTGTTTAGCAATCCTAAATTCAAACTATTTACATGTTTCTAATATAAATTTTGCATGGAAAGAAACTAAGTTGAAAATACTTTTAACTTTCACGTCCCAAAATATATCGCTACATTAGAACGAACAGGTTCTGTATATCTGATATTTAGACCGACAGTGAGATGCATATGTAACTCTATAAAAATCTGGGCTATAATTCAAATTTAGTTACAGATATATTGATAGAAAGACAAAGTTGTATCTTCATGTTCAAGTAAATGCGTTTATATGGAAACTGTAACTGATGTATATGAATGAAGGTAAAAGACCATATGTGATAAAAAGTTCCTTGTTGGAGGAGTCTGCACTGAATTGTTAGGTAAAAGGTTCTACTTAAGGTACTGGACCCGTAATAGAGTACCTCCTTTTTGAAGAGTATTCAATTCCTACTATAAACCTACTTTGACTGCAATTTTCAGGGGTGCATAGGTTCAAACCTCACTGGGACCAATTTTTTTTCTTCTAATTTTCTTTTTTTTTTTTTCTAGCAGTTTTTACTTTTTTTCAAGACTTATTATTGATGTATTTTACAAAAGCGGAAACTTTTTTTTCATTTAATAAGCGATTTCTTGCTGTTCAAAGTGAATTTACCTCTGAAACAGAAGGGGTAGAGCTAGAAATCTTTAAAAATAATGAGTTACATGCGGTAAAAGTTCTCTATTTTGCCTTCATTCTTTAGACTACATATTGTGGAAGAAATGTAGGTAGATTTTACTTCTGCCCCAAGGTTAGTTTTGCATGAAGTGAGCAAAATCCAAAACAGACTCACAGGATTCGACCTTAATTTTTCAATGTTGGAGTTAGAATTCTGTCTCATCAAATCCGTTTACTTGAGACACCCTCGAAAAAAATGATACTGACATTTTTATTTTGTGTTTTATGATTGTTTACCAACAGTTTGATGTTTCTTTTATCAGAATTAATGCTATATTGAATTCTCTGCAAATGTTTTAGATAGTGGCCATCACGTTGAAATTTGTCCCTACTTGAGCTTGAGGAAATACCATAAATTATACAAAATTTACAAAAAACGGCACGGTAAAAGTATTTCAAAATTTGTAACACAGTGCAATTTCTAACTATCGGTTTGTTCAAAGGCGGATAACGGGTAATTAAATAGATGGATAGTGTATTGCAGATCGGCTATGATTATTTTAATTTATTTATACAAGCATTGCAAGTTCTATCAATTATCAATAACAGGACAGTAATATTGCAACTATATGAGAAATTACGTACGGTAGTACTACCCAAAGGTGATATATCAAATGGTAGGCACATACGGTTATTAATATATCTAGGAATTCCGCTTTCCCTACATTCCTTATCAAACATGGATAAGAAACAACAAGTAAGTTAATATATTCATAGTTTAAATAAATTAGGCTAGGATTCCGGTAATATATTTGTACGGTTTTCAATCCATTAGAATATTGTATAATATCTGGGTTATTACTATACATTATAAGATGATGATTTTGTAGAATGTATTTTAAAATATGTTTACCTCGTGAGGGTTATAATCCTTTTATTAATAATTCCTAGGGTATTACTTAATACACGTATAAATTCTAATTTTAATATCAAACTTGTCTTCAATTCTTTTATCCAGGATTCTGAATCGGTGAAAATATATTCTATATCCGCGCAAAATAAGGGTCTGCGGAGTGTTACTGGTCAAACTATAAATAATTTTTGGAATTTGAAATAGTCGTATTTATACTCAGTTACGTAGCGTTAGGACGGATAAAGTATATTCATTGGATAATGACTTTTAAAAATTAGCTTTCTCTGATCAGCAATTGGGTGGTTTGAAATAACGTATATCTGTTGTCATTAATATTGATATATATCGCGTCTTTTAGGAAGCGTGGCGTCGTCCAGTATGATTCACCGCGTCCGTCTCCACCCTGGGATTGGCTCCTATATAAATTAAATATATGATTAATAGAGTCTGCGAATAGCCCGTGGGTTATGATTCATAACTCTTGTGGCGTTATTTAGCGTCACCGATTTAAGATCGATTATTGAATATGAATCATACAGTTTATTACCAGTGTATCGATTATTATTGAATATGAATCATACAGTTTATTACCAGTGTATGGATTATAATTAGTAATTGCTGTTATGATTTATAACTCGTGCGGCGTTATTTAGCGTCACCGATTTAAGATCGGTTATTGAATATGAATCATACAGTTTATTATGAGTGTATCGATTATGATTTATAATAATTTCTATAGCTAAATTTAGTACGAATAAGACTACTAGAGAGGGGTAATTGAACCATACAGTTTATTACCGGTGTTTCGATTTATGATTCGTACGCAGCGTCCTAATATTTAATAGATCATTTATTGGGATATTTAGTATCTATCAAAGATTCTATCCCTACTCCGTTTTCTGTTATTGCTACTTCCAGGTGTAAGCCTAATAGTACATGCACATGTATTTATTTTCATTTTTCTTTTCTTTCGGAAACGCTCTTTCGACGGAGAAGTTATTCTAAACATTCAATAGTAGTCACAATTAAAATTGGTATTTTATAAATTATAATACAGTATCTATATACTTATAAGAGATTAATTAGGCAATAAAGAAATAGAAAAGTAAGGTATTTAACTTAACACCCGGCTCTTGTGAATGTTCTGTCTTGTTCAGGTAAAGTTTATAAAAAGATTAATAATAGAATTGTACAAAGCGTAAAGTTTTGAACTTAATTGTAATTGTAATCAATACCTTAGCATTCGATTTAAGTACGTTATGAACCAAACAATTTCACCTTTTCAGATCGTGGAGGGAGATCAATCCACCCCGCGTTTAGAGGGGGGAGATGTAAGTAGTTGGCGATATTTTATTATCGTTTCAGCTTTATTCGCGTATAATTTTAAAATATATCCAGGAATATAGGGGCTTACTACCGATATGTCTGTTACTTCATAATGGAGTGACCCGAGAAGGTCTGACTTTAGTAATGACTGGTTACTTTAACAGAGTTTTATCAATTTTACTGATATATCGAGATTGTAATTATCGGTCAGCGCTTTGATTATCGAATTTTCTATACCGTTAGGTCAAATATTTGATAGGAAAAAGGACGCTAGGCGGGAATCGATAATTAGGTCGTAAATATTGTTAGATACTAAAGAAAATTTAATGGGTTTACCGTAATCTAATAAGAACGGTCTTTGGAAATAATGAGTCAGTCCCCCTAGATGACGTGACGGTCGCGTAATGACCCCGGGCGAGTCATAACCTTGACCAATTACGTAACCCCTTGGCTCCGCCGGCTCCACCCGATCCCCCATTGCGGATTGCGGCAACTCTCCAGAACTCCTCGTACTATACTACTTATATGCATGATCATTTGGTAATTCTCCACAGAAACAGCTTCATTTAGTATATATAATATGTAGAAACTATAGAAAACTTCAAAACATTTTCTCGTCTGAACTCGATGGTCAAAGGTCAGATCAATAAGCTGAGGACTCTATACACGAATATCAAAATTGAAAATAGATCTAAATAGCGAAAACAAAAAGCCCATCACGTGTACTGACATCTTAATCAGTAGGAGAGCCGAAATACGGACATCATGGTCCTCTTCATTTAGTTCATCGGTCAATAAATATAAAATGCCACATTCTTTAAAATAACATTCGCATTTCGGATCTGTAAAGAAATTTTCGACGGGTTGACCAGTCAAAAACATAAAACAATATTTAAGCAAAATGGAAATAAAAGAACATTTTACAAATGAACACACTTTAATGTGGATTGTAAATCGTCAGTTGAAATGTTATAAAATTATAAAACAGTTTTGTTCCTGTGAAAATATGTACAGTATAACGTTTTTGATGCACATTTTTTTTTTTGATTGACTGAATGTGCAAGGAAGCGTTTCTTTAAAAAAAATAAATAAAAAATGTAGTTACTGTACATAATCGCAGTAACTTCTGGGAAATTGCTTATTTACGATCAGTATTATTTGTGAAAATTGGTTATTTATTTCAATATTTTGTTTCCAATACGGTGTCATAACTTTTAATCTTTGCTAATGCAAGCAATTTTATGTGCAGTAGTCAAGTTTAATTACCATGAGAAACAATTATTTATCGTAATTAAATTTTTGAATCAATTAGTTCATCTTTTTAAAACTATTCCTGCATTATAAAGGAATATGTGTTCAAGTGTCGTTACATGTCACTTGTATTTTTCAAGGAAATGTATAGATTTCATGAACATTGAATGAAGTTTTTACTTTTGAGTTTTTCGTACGCCAGATTTACGATGTTGCAAAAAATAAATGTTGACAATAATTGCTGCTTTATACTGTAATAAAAACAGTAATTCCTTTATCCCAACAACGGGGAGTACATCATAGCATTCTATATCCGAAAGACATATCGGGCTATTAATTGCTAAATATCTGCGTGGCCCAGATAAATAAGTTAATACGTTGTATGATCAAGTGTGTATTTAGTTGATAAAGTATTGGCAGTCATATAGGCGGGAATTGTAGTTTGTGAAATTATGTATACAACTGTTAGAAGAACAAGCTCATACAATTCCTCTTAAGCAGCTGGCAGTGTCCTAAGTAAAATGTTTTGTCCGAAACCAATCCCTTTAAGAAAATGAGAATTTAACCCTTAAGAAAAATACGTTGACGTGAAGCTTTGTTTATCACAAATAGGCACAAAGTAACTGGAGTTTACTCAACCGGACCAGCTGAATGAGTATGAATTCATTGTGACTACTTTCCGGTTACATGCCCGGTAATGTCCAGAATCATAACCAGCCTGGTACAGAACCTCTGAAATGTCAACATATGTACAACTTTTAAAGTTGACAGAAAGCAATTAGCTGGTCGCTGCACGTAATATCATGTGCGTCTGTAAACGTTTTCGTGGATTTTTCATTGGCAGTAACGTGAGAAAAATATGTAAGATTTCTTTACCTGTGTCAATGTTTTTCTGGTTATGATTGTAGAGTTTACCGGGCGTGAGTTAATAACCAGTCTTAAAACCCCTGGAGTAAATATATTTTCTTATTTCAAATTGAACCATACATATATTTAAAAGATAGTAGACTGCATATTGTACTGAAACGTGATTGAAGAACTTAGCACAGAAAATGCTTGAAAATTCCTTAATTTACAATATACATATACGTTTATAACAATATAATCTGTGCGATGTCGTTGTCTATAAAACCATTTAAAATGGCAATGATCTTCTGTATGATGTTTATGATATTAAATATCCTACATTTAATTTAAATTATTTTCTAAGTGATATCAAATAGTTAAGATAGTGTGGATCAATATTTATAATTCTGGTAACGCACATGCTATGATAAAAAGTATGGTTATTGTAATTTATAAAAAGCTTCCTATCAAATTCCACTTAGATTTCTGGTTACTATCATACTCATTTAGTAACAGATCAGATAAAGTACTGGGTTCTAATGTGTCTTCTGATGCGTTTTCAATGAGCTCTGTGCATTATACAAAATAGAGAGATCAAGCAAATTAGCTTCAGTTGTGTTCAATTTGATATGTTTTTCGTGAGTTATGTTGATGTCGTTTGAATTTGCAAGCCTTGATAAGTACTTTTGAAATTAAATTTGTTTAAGTAATTGCGAAACAATTGCGTTTTATTATTACGCTTGCTTAATCAGGTAAAACCGATCTCAGTATATTCATTATCTTTGAAATTCGTGATATTTTCTGAATGTACCAATCATGATATTGCAGCAAAGTAGTCAGGTTTGTGTCAGTTATCGGAAACAATACCTTTTCCAGAAAATAATGACCTAGGATACAATAAATGTTTAAATCTTGAATCAGAACGTAGTTTGTACGTGTCAAATTGCGCGGTTAGATAAATATACATGTTTATTTTGATAATTACAGTGTTACTCAGATGTATGCAAAAACACATTTTACAAAAAGCATACTATTAGATGATCTCAAAATATTTGAATATGTTTTGTTTTGTCTTCAATATTTTCATTATTTCATTCATTGACATTGAAACCTATCCCTCTGTTTATTATATTCTCAGATCTTTGTTTTAATTTGAACATTTTAAACTAGCACCAAGAACAATAATTATTTCCACACAGCTCATATTCAGTACTATTTCTAACTGAATGAGAAGAACAAATGTAGTTAATTTAGCATCAACAAAGAAATTTCCCAGGATGTCTGGCTGTACAAGCTGCGCACAATCTCCACTAATTTCATATAGTACTTAACCATTAGCCTGCTGGCGGCAAGTGTCCCTGCCTTAGCGACCAGTGCAGACCAAGATCAGCCTGTACTTCCACGTAGTCTGATCATGATCTGCACTGATCGCCATTCCGTCAGTATCATTTTGGTAAGCACCCCTTTTAAGTGTTAATGGTACTGTCCAAATTGAAAGATAGACAAGTTCATTATAGAAATTTATCAGGGTAAGGGTTAAGTGGCAGGGGACACCCGGGTACGTTTTTTTGTATGAAATAGGTAGGTGTACTTTATGATGTTTATAGAACTAAGGATTCCTGCGTACGAGTAATTATTGTGTAATTGAGTCGATGTTCCTAGGTGCGTTTGGACGACTGGGTCAAAAATCTTACCTGAAATAACGGAAGTCAAAAGACACCATCCATCCATCCATCCATCCATCCAGATTCAGCTCAAATTTGCGGAAAAGATAAACGGTTATGAGTCACTTTTCTTCCCACCATTAGTGGGTCACATGTTTTATACATAGTTTGTAGGTCAGTCATTTGGAGATAATACGATACAGGTCACGCAATGTGTGTATTTTGGGCCATTTTTGCCTCAAGATTTAGTGTCCTGAAACCGGAAATTTACCCGTTTTTTATCACAGAAACAACGAAATCGGCAAGCTGAAAATGTCACACGATGAAGTGCTAAGTATGTGCAATACATCCGCTCAACACTTTCCTGGAATTTCCCAAAATTTACTGTTCCTTGCCCCTCATTTTCATGTCTCTTCTATGGTATCTAAAGCTTAGAAACGTATAGAAATGTTACGGGGTTTAAAATACCTACTTAAAAGATCGTGTCTTGAACGACTATATTTTTCATTCATTCGACCTTTATTGGAATATAGCGATACTGTCTGGGATAACTGCACTGCTGAAGGAAAAAAAATCGAAGCAATACAAGCCGAAGCCGCGAGAATCATTACCGGTGCTACAAAATTATGCAGTATCAGTAACCTCTTAAATATGTTAAAATGGGAACCATTATCTTCTAGAAAGAAAAAACATAAGCTAATTACCTTTTATAAGATGATTAATCGTCTTACTCCAAATTATCTGTCAGACTTGATTCCGACGAACTCACAAACTCTGTACGCTTTAAGGAACATAAATGATGTTCCTTTAATACACACGCGCGCGAAACTTTATAGAGAATCATTCCTTCCTTCCGTCATCCGCGAATGGAACGCGCTACCCGAGCATATAAAAATTCATCTAC
Source organism: Mercenaria mercenaria (assembly GCF_021730395.1). Taxonomy (NCBI): domain Eukaryota; kingdom Metazoa; phylum Mollusca; class Bivalvia; order Venerida; family Veneridae; genus Mercenaria; species Mercenaria mercenaria. Next base: position 58,674,135 of record NC_069367.1, read on the forward strand.
ATTAAGTGAATTCAAGCGTAAACTTGATACAAACTGTCATAGTGTACCCCCACATTTTCCTTTTTGGAGCAGACTTGGGCAAATCCTTCATAGTCGTCTTCGTCTAGAATGTAGCTTCCTGAAATACGACTTATTCAGAAAATCAATTGTAGATAGCCCGCACTGCATATGTGGAGAGATCGAAACAGTGAACCACATCCTACCAGTAAGTCCTCTTTATAACGCACATAGACAAACATTCTTTTCAAATTTACTGTGTCCAACAACCTTCCAAAATCTCATTTACGGTTTACGGTTCTGAAAACCTAAGCCAACCAGAAAACATTACCGTGTTCTTGCAAGTTCAATCATATATCGTTGCCACACGACGTTTCACGACATGATGCTTATTAAAAAGTTTGGATTGTCGAGTCGCGTGCACAGCGGGCGTTGGGCGTTTATTGATTTCAGCAAACTTCATTTTCTTTCCTTTTTTGTTTATTTCTTCTTTTTTATCCTTCACGCTTCAAAAATCTCATAATATGTTATCTCAAAAATATACACACATACAGACTCAAAATTTTGACCAACGCCATTAAATATTACACACTCAAGGAAACGAATTCATTATGTCTTCTTTGAAGACTTGTTTTCGAATCCTATGTATAATTTGCTTAAATGTATCGAACTGTATGTATGCATGTATATACTCATTGTAATCGAAATAAATACTGTTTAAACCAAGGTTTTACCAGTGTTAGTATATACCAGTAACTTTAAAATGAGAAAAACTTTAAACGCATTTAACAATGTATGTACAGTCAAACATACTGACATATGAAATGTACAAAATTTCCTAACAAATTACCAAAATTTTTTACAGATATTACACAAAGACGCTTTTTAAATAATTGAGAAAATCAAGGTTCTCTTTCCGTTTTACAATATCTGTATATCTCTTATTGTCACATACTTTATCCGTTTTCAATGTCATATATACGCTCTGTGCCAATTGACTGTGGGCGAATAGCTTACATGAATTATTAAACATTTTAATTCATTTAGAAAAACTTCTGCAGGAAATGAATGGAATTCCTGTTGATCAGAATGTCGTTACGAAACAAGTGTTCATTAAAATGAAACATTAATAGTTTCCATTCTATTTTAAGTCTACTTACTAGATACATTAATATTTTCCTAATTGACACGCTAGTAACAATACAATGATATATTTATATAAAGATATTTCAGACTGGTGTGATCAGATTCAGTGCGTAACAAACGCATTGAATTCATATTCTTAGAATCTATGAATATTCTCTTTCGGGTTCGTATACAAGGCGTAAAAGTAGGAACAATAATAATTAATTTATATTGGTCAGAGTCTTCGTAAATCACTAATGAAGGATTTTAAGCTATCTATACCTTGTTTAAAAATAACAGAGCTAACAAGCAGAGATAAAATGCGAGAGTTTGATATTTCGGTCGTGATTGTGCAAAAAAAAACTTTACAACACTCGGTGTCGTTTGTTTCAAGTGGTCAGACTCATTTTGTTTACGTTATATAATGACCGAAAGCAGTTTTTTGAAAGCCCCTAAAAGAGATAGATATAAATTAGCTATAAATAAACTCTTGCATTAATTTTTAGGCTGAGAAATCATATCGTTTGTTTTATAATTAGTAGATAAATGGTGTCCGAGCTATAAGCAACAAAAGCTATATTGATATGCTTATTCCTAGATCAAAAGTAATCCTACATGAATTTCCTATTAATTAGAAGAGACATAATTCTTTTTAGTCCATTTTCATTGTATTTAGTTACAAACGAGTAGTATTAAAGTATTTGGTAACACAGCAAATGTTGAAGATCACTAAAATTTAATTTGATAAGACAGTGTTGCCTAGATATTTAAATTAATAGTAAAACAACTCTCTAGACAAAGAATAAAGTCGGTTCTTGGATTCACGATACATGATTGTCTAGAAGAGAAGAAGGTTGTAGTTAGTTTCATTTAAGTTGACCCACTTCACACATGGTAAACATATTCTTGTTATCAATATTCATGTCATGACTCGATATCAGACTTGTCTATTTGCTTTTGCTTGCAATTATGCCTTGCCATTAAGGCAACTATAAGATGTTTCCACAAAGAATTTTCAACACAAGCATTTCTTATAATGTTATAAGAAATGTGATATGGTGCCTGCTTTTTAATTTTGTCTTTTGGCAGTTCCTGTAATATGCAGGCTCCATAACCTCAGATCCCCTATCTAAAGTCCAGTTTGTTTAGTTCTGCCCATTGTTTTCTGGTTTTGGGCAAACCCATTATTTCAACTGGCGACTATACGCCGTTTTTCATGGAATTACACGCCAGTGTATCATTGGAGGTTCCATGTGCGTATGATAAATCTGCGGATGTCTCTAAATTGTTTTTGTACTTGTAGCATGTATAAATAATGAGTTCTGCTCAATCCGAGGCTAGAGGGCGTGGACGGTAGCATGCATTTCCACTACCGTCCATGAACAGGCTCAATCAAACCGAGCCTGCAACATTTTCGTTTTTGTCGTGTTGGGCGACCTGTGGAGTTTCCTATTCAATTTTCCATTTTTTATTAGTAGGAGTTTACGAAAGCTGAATATAAAAGGTTAGTGGGCGAACATAGGAAAAGATGAAAGGAATACGTTAGCGAAGCTTCTTTTATCATCTCGGGACTACAACTAGTGACTGCAAAAGATGAATAATATTACAGAGATTCGATTACGTCCCGTTATCTTTATCGTAACGTTGTTGTTTCTTTCAATATGTTTCGAATCGACAAATATGCCTTTGGAACACAGCTATGAAAGTATTTGATTGTTTTACTGTATACGTAAAAACTGAAAGTAACTACTTAAATCTGCTAGACCGATACAACTTGGAATTTATCAGGCTTGTACAGTAAACTGGTGATGTGTTTAGCTAGCAGTAATTTCATAACGTCAGTGTCAGCCATATTTTCCATTGAGATGTAAACGTCAAATCTTAACATTAAATAAAACCGCTCATAACACGGTAGCGGCGGTCTAATGATTATGGTTGATGCCGCTCAAGCCGGGGATCGTGAGTTCTAGCCCCACTTGGGTCAAAACCTTACCTCATACGACACCAGTACTGTTATTTCCAGGAAACGGATTTCATGAATGGTTCGATACGCTTGAAGCTTTCATCACTGTCGAGCTAAACAGATTACTTTCAACTAAAATGTGCATGATTGATTCGATAATTTCAAGCAGACGGGTAATCTATTTTGTTATGTTATCATGCTGCCAAAATATATTGTTTCCAAAATTCGTTTATCTTAATTGCAGCATTTATTGATGTCAACGAGAGCAAGTTAACATTCCGTTCATCGAAGTAACGCTTCAAAATACATTTTTCCTGTTACATTTGGTATTGCCCCAATAAAGCAAAACATTATTTTCTGCGACGGTAACAAACACATCTGGATTGTTCAGTTATTGTCATGCTCCTGACACAATTAAATGCAAAAGTGACACTAAAGATAAAGTATGATGATACTCTTAAAACTTTACTCCATGCTTGATCGTTGTTATATAGTATCCTGTATAGAGTTGTCAAATAAATACGTAGACAAAAGACATATTTTCAATAGGCATAAACATTTCGTTAACATTAATGACATGTTCCCATGTTCTTCTATTGTATTGAATACTCACTAACGATTTTAGATACACACTGTGTGGCCATCACACACGTTTAACTGATTTGTGCTTGTACAAGTAAGAAAAAGTGAAACTATCCAACACGGAAAATACACTTTCAAAGAACACAAATGTCATCCTCCCCAAAAGTTAATTCAAGCACACAGGCAAAGGCAAACCAGTGAATGAGGCCAAAATTAACAAATAAAGGAATAAAATCTATAAGTGGTAGCAGGACCGGTTTGGTTGAATCTATTCAGAAAAGGTAATAAACGTCCCTTAGCAATGGCTTAATAGTACGTGTATTAATTAAATGGACTAAAAAAGCAACACAGTACTGAGTCCTTTGGATGCATAGACCACAATTACGTGCCGCCTTCTGTTGCACAACATTATACAAACATTATCAATTTTCGAAGCGATTTCTTGGCGCACTGCAATTGGCATACTCAATAATTATGTTGATACATTTGTACATGTCAGTTTCGGAAAAGAAAAATAATTGTTATAAAGTTCAGCACACTAAGTCTGACCCAATGTTAAACTTGTGCCTGTTTCATGAAACATCAATAATTTAAAAGCATTTTATTTATTTAATTAACCGTATGCAAATATATTTTAACAATTCATCGGTACCTTTTACATTAAATACTAAATTATTATAACATTTTTTTATATGTAAAATGCTGCAATTACTATAAATTTCATGAAATAGAGTAGAACTTTATTTTTAGAAACTTTCATTTTTAGACACTATACATTCATTTCCATTTTTAATTGACACTATTTATCACGTTGCAAGCATTACAATACTGCAAATGTGTCGGTGAATGTAACCAAATGTTCCATGCTAACTGCTAATCGCTTTTCAACTACTCAGTTCTTTCAATGTCACTATATCTGTCTACAGATTTGGTAGATATTAAGATAAATGCTTCATTTTCTCAGAATCCTTATTGCCGTTAGACGCTGTCTATTGTATAACGTTCCATCACAGTAAATGCATTGTCAGTACCAGTCAAATCAATACCTTCTTACTTATCAATACGTTTATGGTATGTACCAGAGAAATGTTTACGAAACACACTTCTGCTAATACAGCTAATGTATGTCCATGAAACAGTGTGTTTTTCACTGAAATATAACACTGTGAATGATATAGTTTGTGTTTATTTTTTTAGTTCTTTGCTTGTTATCAATTAGTCTAGTCACACGCTCTTCAGAATATGGTAATTGTCTTGTTTCCCTAGGAGATATATCTAGCATTCACTAGAAACAAACAATTATCCTGCAGGTGTTTCAGAAGTTAATTTTTCTAATGCATTTATATTTATGAAACCCGTTATACAAATTAAGATATTAAATAAATCTGCTTCATTTCCTTAGATAAATATCATTTAATTGAATGCAAAATAGCTACGATCTTATCTGGAAAATGAGTTAATTGCACATATTTGTTAAAATATAAAATTATGTTCAATTTTAAGAACATGTGAAAACTGGTCACATACTATGCGGTAATATACAAAAATATGTAAAAATCTTTTGTCTATCATTTTGTAGTGTTCAATACACTAGACATGACTTTCTTCAGGCATAATTTGATGATATTTAACGTTCCATAAGGCTTTAAATTTTATGTTTAAAGCAGATAATGCTGCTGTCCAACTAGAGACTACACATAATTAACTAGTTAGGAAAATGCTACTTTCAATATTAAACATGAAATGATAAAGTTAGGGTCATAAAAAGAGATAATCAAAACAGTGCATTTTATAATACTTTCTTTTTATGTTAATCATATAGTCAAACCTATGAAAACAATTACCAAACATTGGATTCGACAGGAAAATAATATATTTTATGTTCATAAAAAAACTGTGGCAGCCACATTTCAATCAAAAGCATTATGACCCTTTAAAAGGTTCTTGACGTTCGTCCTATGACAATACAACAGAATATAAAACATGTATATTATTCTTTAAAATGATTGTTAATTTACTGATATATGTCTTGAATTACGGGCAAGAGCCACGTAGAGGGATTCTTTTGCATATGTCAAGAGAAAATAACAATTCAGTAATATAATTAACATGCTATATTTTCTGTTCGATATTCATATAAAGCAGAAGTCTTTCTTCCTGTGGTTTATGATAGACAGCTATTCTTTACCGGTAAAACAATTGCTTTTATAGCGGTATGCATCATTTTGTGATAAGAACCATGATCCTTTCGTAGCATAACTACATTGAGATTAAATTTCAGTCACAGTTACTAAAATGTCTTTTCTGATTCTCCGTGATAAGCGGTGCGCATTAATTACTGCATATAAATGTTCAGTATCGTAATATAGCCATTAGACTGATCCTAATGGTAGCTTTTACCTTGTAATGAAAACAACTTCCTGGTTTCTTTACCTGAATATGTATATAAGGTATAATGTTTATATTACTCTACTAAGGTATATATTTGAAAATAAGGAATATACAACCCGCTCAAAAACTATGGAGGGTATTATCCGCCACAATACAAACTTACATATTTCAAATTAATAAATGCAAAGTTCATGCACCTAGATGACAACTTCTAACTTTTTGTGAATGTAATTGCTTTTTTGTACCTTTTAAATTGATAATTATAAATTACATGCACAAAGATGACAAATTCTTACTTCCTTGTGCGTAGACTAAATGTTGCAAATGAGAAATTTGAGTTTACACTTATGCAAAACCTGAATTCTTATTCCCATGCATGTACAATTGATGTTGCAACTTGGTAATGTAAATTTCATAATACACCTCGCAAGTGTTTCATCAAGTCTCATTACTCGCATTTCTTTTCATGCAAAATGTATTTTTCGTTTGTATAATCTATTTCAAACATATATAACTTATAGAAGTTATAATAGCAAACTTGTCTCGTACGCATTTAGAAGTTACAACTTGGAAAATAGAATTTAGAAGGGTACCAGTAATATTGGTATCCAGCTACATAGAAATTATCAAACAGAAGGAACCAGAAATACCGGTTCCTTTTTAAGACAGAGGGCGCTTTAGTCTAGACTAGGTTTTTTCCAGGGATTTTCCAGTGTTATAAATAGCAACTCTATCTGGAGGTCGTATCTGTCGAAATATTGACTTGATTATATAGACTATGATACTGTGTTATATTGAATTGGTTTTAGTTGCCGGTCGGCGCGTAGAGGCTCAACCCATTTTACACTGGAATTTTTTTTAATTACAGGTATGACATGATAGCCTCTGGTGTTTTACTGGTGGCTGTACTCCCCTCATTTTAGGTGGTCAGGGGCTCTACCCATGGATACTGTTTGTTTTTGGGTTTAACGCCGTTTTTCAACAGTTTTTCAGTAATGTAACGGCGGGCAGTTAACCTAACCAGTGTTCCTGGATTCTGTACCAGTACAAACCTGTTCTCTGCAATTGAAGGACGAATGATTTTAGACACCATGTCTTTTATCAAATCGTCACGGAGAGCATACGCCTGCCCAGGGCTCGTACTCACAACCCCGAGATCCGTCGTTCTGCGCTCTCCCTATTGAGGTAAGCGGGCGGACTTAAATATATATACAGGCCATGGAATGGTGGCATCTGGTGCATTTTATGTCTAAATTTTGAGGTAATCGAGGGGTTACTCCCCTCATGATTGTGTGGGGTCAGGGGGCTCTCCCCTTGAGAATTTTGAAATACAGGTATGAAATGGTGGCTTTTGGTGCGTTTTTGAGTCTAAATTTTGAGAAAAAAATGTATTCCTTTCCTAAAATAGTAGGGTGCATCTTTGATGAGTATAGGTCACTTCTCAACCAAGTGTGTGTGTTTGGGGTTGGGGTCTGGTCCACGAGCCCCCTCGGCCCGGCCCTGGACCCGAGTCTGTTTGTCAATCCTCGTATGCCAAATAACTGTAGGACCGACTATAAACTTGTTTCAGTTAAGTTTATTGAACAGCTAAAATAACAACACCATCGGCGACCTTCAACTTCGCCTTCCAAGGAGCAGTCGTTAATCTTTTTTCGGAAATGTAGAAAACTACAATTTTTTACGCTAGGTGTCCCTGTAGATTATGACGAAAAGTAATACAGTGGGTAACGATCTAATATAAGCATCCTTGATACAAAATTTGTTTTAAGGATGGGCCAGAAGTTTCAAACAGTAAAAAAAAAATCGCACTTGATTTTGAATGAAATGCAATTTGGTAATTACCAAGTTGCAACATCAAATGTACATGCATGAGAATAAGAATTTAGGATTTGCTTAAGTGTAAACTCAAATTTCTCATTTGCAACATTTAGTCTACACACAAGGAAGTAAGAATGTGTCATCTTGGTTCCTGTAATTTATAATTATCAATTTGAAAGTTGTCTCCTAGGTTCATGACCAAAAGGGAAACCCCCTTTTCCCAAATCGTACGTTTCTAAATAAAATTCGACAAAATTTTAAAAAAGTTTGGGATATGTTTCCAAAATTAGGGTAAAAAAAAATCAGATAATCCTTTTATACAAAAAAGATTTTGCAAACCCCTTTGGTGACACTTTTTCATCAAAAAATATTTTAAACGTTAAAAGTAAAATCAACTAAAAAAATTAAGTTTTAAAATGTTTTTCATTTCGCCACAATCTTCTGAATAAATTTTAATAAAATCTTAAAAAGATCCTTGGAACAAAAATGCAACCAAGAAGAAAAATAGCAGACGGGTTTTGATAAGTCTGTTTAAAAAGAATAAAATTACAACACCTCTCACCCCCCCAATCTTTTTTGGTATTAATAAACGAGGCGACACTGCAGAAAAGAAACTTTTCCTTTATCAAAACCAAAATTTGAAATTCCCATAAAACAATTTTTTAAAACCAAATGTAAAAAAAATACATTTTATCAAAGGGCAAGGCACAGAACAATGCTTCGCAAAAAACTTCCATGTTTTAAAAAAACCTGTTTTGGTGAATGACACCAGGAAACAATCATTGCGGGAAAGGAAATTGTTCTTTCGCGTTGTTTGTTTTTTTTGGGTTAACGCCATTTTTTCAAAGTATTTCAGTAAAAAAAAAAACAAAGAAAAAGTCAACAGGAACCACGCACCAAAAACGTAGCCTCCTAAAAACGAAACCCCCAGCCGCTCTGCGTGCACCACAAAAACAAACCACACACGACACCACCCCAAAAACCAACACAAAAGGAAAAAAACAACAACACACACCACACAAAGCCAAACATCAGACGAAACGAAAAAACAAAGGAACACAGGGGGGCCCCGCCTTGGAACGGCATGGAAAAAACCCCCACTGGGATTAAACCGTTTATGGTGCACCTAACCTCACCTTACCCCCCACCATGTTCCAAAACATGGGGCAGTGTAAAAAAAAAGAAAACCCCTCCAGGGGAAACCTTACACACGTAATGGGAAACAAAAAGGCATACATGTAAAACAAAAAATCTCGTTAAAAAATATAAAAACAAACCTTAAAAACCAAAAAATATGTACCAATGCCTTTTTTAAAGACAGGCAAAGAGAAAACACCCTTAAGGGGCCCGACGAAACCCTGGGGAGGATTTTAAAAAATGCTTACATAGATCCTCCCCCTCTTTTCCCTCAGACCAATCAAAGAGGGAAGGTAGTGTCCAAATGTAAACGGGGTTTAACATAAACTGCGGTAGTCTCAAAACTTGGGTCGAAAACCCTTTTAATAAAACTTTTTATAATCTTTCCAAATACTTTGGGAAAAAAACCGTACCCAAGATCTTACGAGTTTGTAAACCAATCCCCCAAAAAAAACGGGTTTTTGGGAAAAACCCTTTCCAGAAAAATGTCTTTTTAAAAAAAAATTAATTTAAAAAAATAAACAAATTCATAAAAAATTTAGCAAAATATTTACGCAATTTGTAATAACGGTCAGCCTTGTGAAGAAGTTTACCTGTAATCTATTGATTACGTTCATTGAAATGCTTTGACAAGACTACACGCTCTGGCAAACCGAATTAATTGAGAAATATATACCCCATAAGAGGTAGCTGAAGTAAATCCCCATCCAAATGGGGAAAATTTACATAGCTACAATTAAAATCATCCCTCTTGTCATAAATTTTGGTATGTATAAAATTGTCATAAATTGAGAGATGTAAATCTATAAGGAAGCATCAGTATCCGTTTGTTAGTTTTATTACTTAAGCTCCCTAGGATAAAAGTACCCAACCAATTGACCTAAAAAACGGATCTATCCTATTAAGATATATCTTCCTAGATCAGCGTGATGTAATATTTAAATGCCGTTATAATATCCTGCTGCGTATCTGGGGAGAGGCTCAAAACTTAAAGTCTCTTTCATAACAATATACAAACAAATCTGCGACAAGGGGTGCACAATTTGTTCCCATGGGAATACCCATCATCTTGTCTAAAAATGCATCCCAACCTGTTGTAATGTTGTTCAATAAAAAGGAAGGGCTTTACAAAACTTCGTCACAGGTCCACATTGTTATAACGTTTAAATAATATTGTTAGTAAAAACAAGCTTTATTAAAATTGCAAAGCAATAAAAGAGCATTCTCTCTGGCAAAAAGTCTTTTGAATTAGGGCAGTTAATTTGTCATTTATTAAGTTATGTGGTAAAGTGGTATACAAGTCTAGAAAAAATCGTATGTACTGATGTTGATACTTGAAATTATTAATTTTAAACTTATCCAGGATTTTCACCAGAATTTTTAACTCGACTCCAAAATAAGTGTTTACCAGAGTTCTCGTATACTTTATCGGTCACCACATGTTTGTGGTGTGCACGTCTGCACGTCTGCGTGCTGTAGGTTTCATTTTGTGGAGGCTGCGATTTTGGTACGTGGCATTCCCTGTTGTTATTTGTCTTTGTTTTTTTATGTCGTGGTTACTGGTACTGTTTAGTTTCTCCAGCATGAATTTTTAAGCATTAAAAAAAATTTATAATAATTAAAATTTAATTAATTAAAACCTTTCGGCCTGGGATGGTTCTAATACTACACACTTTCATTAGCTTTGGGTATGTTTAATCACCCCTTGGATATGTGTTTCCTGCTTTTTAATTTTGCGTCTTTTGGCAGTTCCTGTGATATGCAGGTCCATAACCTCGAACCCCTTGCTAAAATCAGTTTGTTTAGTTCTGCTCATTGTTTTCTGTTTAGGGCAAACCCATTATTTTAAAACTGGGGACCATACGCCGCTTTTCATGGAATTACACGCTAGTGAAGGTTCCATGTGCACGCCCGTATTGAACACATCTGCGGACGCCTCTAAATTGTTTTTTTTTTGTACCTTTTCGCATGTGTAAATGTTCGAGTATGCTCAAGCCGGGGCTAGAGGGCTTGGACAGTAGCAGGCATTTAACTATCGTCCATGAACAGGCTGTATCAAACCGAGCCTGCAACATTTTCGTATTTGTTGTGTTGAGCGACCTGTGGAGTTTCCACTGTTTCTATTTTGTTATATATCGATATCTTCCGATCTTTCTTCACGACATTAATGTTTGTTTGGTTACTTTCTAATTTTTAAGCTTGATCATCTCGGCTTGTGTGATTCTAATAGCTTTATTAGCTTTTGGTATTGTTTAATCAGCCTTTGAATATGGTGCCTGCTTTGAAACTTTGTCTGTTGGCAATTTCTGTGATACGCAGGCTCCATACCCTAACCAAATTTCAGTTTGTTTAGTTCTGCCATTTTGTCTCGTTTAGGGCAAAACCTTTATCTTAACTGGGGACCATACGCCGCATTTCATGAATTTCAAATTGTACTATGTGTATCATTGAAAGAAAAAAAAAAAAAAAATGTTTCATGTATTACGCGCCCTTGCCGGTCGGGGGGATAGAAAATGCCGCTGTATCTCCATTGAGAGGGTACGACTTCCCCCGAAAATGGAGCACCTGTTTGCCGTGGTGGCGGCCCGTATGCGGAGAAGAGGGTCCTGGATGTTGAGGATGCCAATGGCATCTCGGGGAGATGATGTGTACTTGTTTACATGTATCATTCTCTTTCCGGGATGTGGATGCCAATACCATCTTTGGCCTTGATTCGGTGTAGAGTTTTTGGCGGACGTATTGGCCCGATACGATCAATTCGCGCTAGTATGCCAAGCCCTAGGAAAAATCTCTTTAATTACGTTTGCATCTTTTGTTTCTTCACTTTTATATTAAATCTATGTGTTTTCTTTTCTAGATTGTACAATTTTCTGAACTGTTGCACATTTATATGGATACAAATTAATGTCTCCCTCAATGGTCATATCTTACTGCGCTCAGCAAATTTCATGTACGTTCACACAGTTATAGAACACTGCACTGTAATATGTATTTCATCTTATTTCCTAGAAGGCGGTGCTTAGGGTCAAATGGTTGGGTAGAGTAGGCAAAACCATTCAATCCTTATGGTTTTTCTGCAATACAGCTGGTGATATTAAAGATTGCAAAATATCGGCCGAGTATATCACTACAGTATCCCAACATGTATACGCTGGAATCCGCTTGTTTACATGTTCCCTTGTTGGGATCCGCGGCGGGTGGGGGCTGCGAGTGATGAATCTGAAACATTTCAAGCATGAAAATACAAATAAAAAGTAAACGACCGCATTCGGAAAACAGACTCTGACGACAAGGAAAGGTGAGAATCTTTCACCGACCATTTGGCTCAAAACACTATTACTAGAATTCTTCTGATTCAGTCCACCAACGAAAATTTAAAAATGGTCAGTATCTCTCCATTTGTGATTGAGGGTAAAACACTCGAGAGTCGTCGCTGGTGTTTCAAATCAGTTAAGAAACTGCGTACAGGGACCTGCTCGTGAGAGGTTGACAAAGCAAGCGCATGCCACATAATTACTTGGCATGACGTAATTTTTAACCACCCTGCAAAGTGGTATCCCACACCGTTCTCTCGAACACCTCAAGGGGATCATTCGTTGTCCTGATCTTGCAGGAGTATCGGAACGACGGAAATTGTGCGAGAACTTGCTGCGCAACCATGGGCACTGCTGTAGAGCATCAAAATAAAGAAACTAGGCAAAGAAATCCAAACGAACACTCTTCATCCAACCAACATTTGGGCGCTCCATTTCTTTCCTCTGTTTTCAACATTGGCTTCTTCGTACAAAGATTCCACCTTACATTCAAATCCTCTTCAATGTTATAATTGTTTCACAGTTTGGCCACAATGAAAAAAACTGTAAACGTGATCACATTTGCCCAATGTGCTGCCAAGATGGCTATTCTCATGAACATGACACCTGCAGATATCCGTTGCGTTGTGAGAACTTGCGGCGAGCCCATTCAGCAAGTCTCGAGACTGCAAGGACATGGAAGATCGAAAAGGAAGTTCTCCCATGTCAAATTCACACAGGAACATTCGGATTTCCTGAAAACAGACAAATTGCCAATGCTAAATCGTATCTCCATCACTGAACTCGCAACATTTTCTTCATACAAAAACTAACTCAAACAAATCTACTCAATGTATTGATGCGTACTACGCCAAACTGATCCGTGCCTATTCCTCAAATGCTCAAAACGAAAAGCAAAACTACCAGCAAAACCTGTTCAGACACCAGTAGTTCAAATGCTGCTGTACCAAGCTGCACCAGGCTGTACAAAATGTTCCCAACTACACCAAAATTCGCAGTCGTCAAAGCAAAAATTCTAATCAACGAGGGGTGAGTCAAACACCCAAACAAAAATTGACTTGAAAACTGATGGGTTTGGAAAGGGATCAAAACGATCCCATTCAAACTCATACCGGTTCACTCTTGTTATGAACCGGGTGACGGGGGAGGATGATGACGATCCGCCATTATCTGTCCGTCAGTGTAATTCGCCAAAGTGGGGAAGGACAAAAAGGTTCCCACCTCCTGCATCAATGCAACACTAATACTTTAACTTAACCAGTCGTTTAATTTTGTTTACCAGTGTAAATGCGAAAGTAAATTATCCAGTGGAAATTGCCGGGGACTTAACGCAATTATAATGAAATTCTCCTCTTATTCAAAAATATAATCCTTCAATTATGTTTCGCCGTAGTGAAACATTTTGAAAGGAAACGGACAAAAATAGCATTCAAAACGTTTTCAGTGTATAATTCAGAAATACTAACACGATGAGCTTTGTGGTACTTCTACATATTATTAATAATGGCATGTCCGCACAGACAAAAAATTTTTGCGAATAAGTCTTCAATAAGTTGGCAATAAACGTACATTACATAGACCAATTACTATCTGTTCGATATACATACCCCAAATTTAAACTAAATCTGAAGATCTTGAGGTTCTTATACAAACAATTACCACAACCATTTTTGGTTCTGGGAGATTATAATGATCTTGTCATCCATGAATTTGGGTGTTCTGACAGCAACACTAGAGGTAAAATTATTGAAACTTTTATATGAAAGAAATGCCCCTCTGTTTTATTAAAGATAAATCCAAAACTTACCTTCATCCTGCAACAGGTAACGTTTCTTCGCTTATTTGACCCAATTTGTCAACGACATCTTTCTGGATTATGAATGGAAGTACTGGGGATTGACTTGCATGGTATTGGACCATTTTCAAATTATTATTTCAAATACTTCTAATCTGCATCAGACCACCCTTCATATTTCAATTTAATAAAGCTGACTGCGAAGCAATTTGAAAACGCTATGTAAAATGATTTGGTTTGGAGAATTTTACTAAATTTTATAGATCCTATTGATCGGTTTCGGTTCTTCTGTCCGAATTGCTGACACAGTCCATTCCTAAAACATTCAAGAAATGGTAACATTAACAATAAGCCTTCGGTATAATGATGATTGTAGGACCCTGTTCGGAACACGTAGAGCGGCCATATAGAAGTTCATATACGGCCCGATACAAAAGAAAACCTACAATCAGTAGAATCTGAGGCAAAAGCTCGCAGAACTATAAAACAAGCAAAGAAAAATCATGCATCATACGTTTCAAAACTTAATTCTAGGTCATCGGATTACACAAGTCTGGGAAAATATGATTCGCAAAAATAAGGCAAAGGAAAAAAAACTTCAAATGTTTCCATCTTACAAAATCAGACAGTCTATTGCATCCTAGCAAGGCCGAGGACATTGCAATACACTTGGTGGAAACTTTCAAACACTCTTCATACAAAACAATATGATAAAGATTTCAATACATAAAATCGACTAAAAGAAAGTAAACCTTTAAAATTTTGATTCGAATAAATGATGAACAAATTATATTAAACCTTTTTCGCTCACAGAACTACTCTGACTCGTTAGACAAATGATCATGATACTGCAGCGGGCCCAGACCAAATTCATTATCAACTTCTAAAACATTTACCACAAGAATCATTAGACCCCTACTTGAATGTATAATATAACATGGAAACTGGCCTCTTTTCAGATTCTCGGAGGGAATGCTATAAGTTAATTCATTACCAAAAGCCGGGAAACGATAGCACGAAACCCCAGTAATTATTGACAGATTGCCCTTACTAGTACTTGTTTATGTTAAACTCTAGAACGTATGATCAATTCTTAGACTAGTTTGGTATTTGGAATCTCAAGGCCTAATTACTAAAACTTTCAATAGCGGGTTTTCGCAAGCTGAGCAGCACAAAAAATGAACCTCTTGTGCGACTGGAAAATTAATTCGTGATGCATTTGTTTAAAAAGAGAATCTAGTGTCTATCTTTTCGATTGAAATAAGCTTATGACACTACCTGGACGTATGGTATTATGAATGATCTAACGACTTAGGTTTAAAAGGTTCGTCTTCAACATTTATATCCACAATTTTTATCTGATCGCAATTTTAAAGTACGTGTTGGTTTCACCCTTGTCTGACTCATTGAGCAAGAACAGGTGCACAAGGTTCTCTACTTTTATTGTTACACTTTTTAGCATCCAATTTAACAGATAGTGAACATGTTTGTTACCCAGAGGACAGATTGTTCATTACATGTTGAGATTTTTTGATATGTTAACGTTCAAAAAATATGCGTACGATTGAACGCCAATAACAGAGTGTATTGAATAAACTTCAAACTTGGGCCAGAACATGGTATTTCACTTTTATACTTCAATCAAAAAACTCAGTGTGTCCCTATTTACCAACGGTGTGGGAAACGTCATTGTGGCTGAGCTTTTTCAAATGTACGAAAAATACCGTTGTTGAACGAAGCAAAATTTCTTGGTGTCATTTTGATAAAAAACGTTCTTTTATAACCCACACATAGAAAAACCTGAAAGCCAAATGTTTGAAAATCGTTGAATATTTTAAAGGTAATTTCAAATACTGATTGGGGAGCAGATCGCAAGGTTTTGTTAAGGATCTTTATAGAGCTTTGATTAGATCCAAGCTGGATTAGGTTGTGTTGTTTATGGTTCTGCAGGAAAATCGTATTTACAAATGTATGGATACTATCCATAATCAAGTCTTCGGTATTGCTCTTGGCGCATTAGAACATCGCCTGTGAAAGTTGTATGTTGAAGCCAACGAACCCTCCCTTTACAGAGGACGTGAAAAACTATCATTACCAATATGCTTGAGGGTAGCTGCCAACAAATCCAATCCAGCTCATACAAAATCATATTTAAACCAAGGTACCAGGATTCGTTATGACAGAAAACCAAAACAAATAAAACCTTTTGGGAATTCGCATCAGCAATTCTATGAACGGAGGAAACTGATTGTGAATTTGAGGATATAAAAGAAAACCTTAGTGCGAATACACCACCATGGTCTCTCGAGTTCTCCAACAAGTCTGTTTGATATGAGACCGCCTTGAAAAGTACCTGACTGAAACAAAACCTGAAATATTCAAGTCCAAATATAATGAAATCAAGGTCGACTTTCAAAGAATCATTTCATTTACTACAGCGGTTTAAAGAGGATTCAAAGGTTGGCTGTGCCGCCGTTAGCCATCTGCATCAATCAAAATTACGTTTGCCAAATAACGCTACAATTTTTTCAGCCGAGGCAACAACAGCTACAGATTTGGCCTTAATTGTATTTTTAGAATATAAGAAGAAAGTTTATCATTCTTATCCGACTCACTTTCTTGTATTACAACCTCAATACACAAAGGTCATACAGACAAATCCTCTAATTCAAAATTTCTCTATGTCAAGGGTTAATGAATATCTTTTAAGAAGTCCTCATATTCTGTGGCATTCCTAGTCATGTTGTATTCATGGAACATGAGGATGCTGATACCGCAGCAAAGAAATCACTTTCATAAATCAATCTAATGAAATTTTACCTATACTGATTTTAGGTCAAATATCAACAAAACATTTTAACTAAATGAGCGTCTTCATGCCTTCGTGTCAATAAATTCGTGCAATTAAATAAACCTAATTCGGTGAATGGCACAGGGAAATAGATCTGTTCGCAGGGAGGAAGTTGTTCTTTTACTCGTTGTCGAATAGGTCATACTCGCGTTAACTCATTCGTATCTTTTGAACAATGAAGATCAACCGAGTGAGTACCATATCAAAAACACGCTTTCTATAAAACATATTATAATCAACTGTGTTTGACTTCGATCCACGCGCAATCATACTTATTAAGTTGAATCGTTAAAAAGATTTGTGTTGAACAAGTTCCTGCGACAAATTTTGCAATTTTTGAAACAAATAGGCCATATATCATAAATCTGACTTTATTGAGTTGTATTTACATGTTTTTACATTTTTTTATGTTGTGCAATTGTCTTTTTACGCTATATATGATTTCCTTTTTCACTTTAATAGTTTTATAGTATGCTTGTACAATTAACGTATTCATTTAACTTTTCTTTCTAGGCGATTATGACCTTTTTGTGTCGATCGCCGTAAAACCAAAACTCATTTCATTCATTCATGTATGACGAGTTAATAAATACATCTTTTGGGTTTTTCTAAATTATAATTTGGACTTTAACCTATGCAAATGTTGTATTTGCTCAACCGAAGCTAGAGCGTGGACGGTAGGCTGCATGATCCACTACCGTCCATGAACAGACTCAATCAAACCGAGCCTGTAACATTTTCATTTGTCGTTTTCTTTAACCTGGAATCTTGCACATACCATGTACTCTATGGTGATTTAGTTGATAAAATATGGAAATGAAACAAAACATTTATTTCAACCCCATCTTTGTAAAGCCTGTTCGACCTGGGAACTTATCAAAAATGTTTAGAGTGGATATCATTTAAATCTTACAAAGCACTATGCATTTTTGTGATTGGCTCTACAGTTAGGCAATACGCTCTCCTATTTGATATTACATTTACTACTTTTCTTAACGGACGGAGGAAGTGGATGTTTTTCTTGCAACTTGCCTAACTTACTCTGCTGCTGATACGTTGGTGTACTGATGCCTTCGATGGGCCCTATTTATGTTTCTTTATGAGAAATATCAGTTAAAATACAAACTATTGTACAGGTTAAAAACGCAGCCCACTCATGACACTTCAGTTTATGACAGCTATTTCTTTCTCTAAAATGTAAGCAAAATGCAGGATTTAGCATTTAGAATACCGACATTTTGCAGGATGGGGTTCCCCATCTGATAGTCTCCACCACCCTGGTCTCCAAACTTTAAATATACTACTACAACCTGGTATACATTGTATATACATGCATATATATGAAACTGTGTATACACCATCTGATTTAGGGCCCAGTGCATCAACCTAAAAATAGCAAGCATACATTTTGATTGCCTAGAATTCAGACATCAGAGCATTTAAATCGCTACACTCGCAGACATCGTATCAGTAGTATCAGATAAAGTTAAGATAGTTTTAACCTGGTTGAACTTTTAAAGCAATTGTTATTAAAATGTATAGGTGAACTTTATCATGAATGTTTGCTTGAATTTACATCACACAGGCGTGTTAGGGTAGTTATTGGCATAATTATTATCTATTAGGCCCACAGGTCCTTCATGCACATGAATTTCACAGGTATATTTTATTATATTATTAATTCCAAAATGGTGTGTGTGTGTGGGGGGGGGGGGGGGGGGGGGGGGGGGGCGAGAGTGAGGTTAGTGATCTCAAAAATATATATAAAAATGCACCAGAACAGTTCTACAATTGAACTTTTCCGGGGGAGCATGCCCGGATCCCCTTAATTTGTCCCTTAACAGCCATCCATTTTCGGCCGGCTATGCAACTTGCGGCTCATTTATATATATATAAAGGAAGTGAAGTTGTTTTTTTACCCGATTGTAGAATCTGTAACCACATACAAACAAACATGATAATAGAAATAAAATATCTTAATGGACTTTGGCAACATTTCAACTGTTACGTCATTTTGAAAAAACGCTATATAGTAAAACTTTGAAACGGACCTGTAGAGTGTGAGCCTTAGCCCACCGCGACATATCAGAAGGAGATTGAATTGAAATCACACTAATTATGTTTAACAGTGACATATATAAATATTTGTGTCCCGTGGACTGTACAATACAGAGCAAAGATCCAGCCAAAGAAACATTGTAACATGTAAGACTTACTTTTCAACTCCATAAACCGTAGAATGATCTAGTTAAAATTTACTAAATGCGCTTATAGTGTCCAGCCCTGACGCACATCGTGATGCTGATTTCCTATTTTTATCAAATACGTTTTTAAAAATTGACATTATGGGTCAAGAACGGCTCAACTGAGTTAATAGTATAACCCTGCACTTTATGAATAGTAGATGTCCATGCACGGGTGAGAAAGAATTGTAGTCGACTAACTGTTCTACTATTTATTCTGAATGTATGCTCAAGTTTTTCAATACAAATAGCATACCGGTAATTGTCGTTAAATTGGAAAGTCTGACACTAATTGTATAGCATTTTTCTGACAAGTAATTAACATTTCATAACGTTTATAAAACTTACAAATTGACAAAGAACAATACTCTAAATAAGTTAATCTAAAATAACTTCGTCTGGACATCTTGTGAACCTTGATATTTGCTCGAATTCACTTTTACTGAATTATTACTGAATGATTTTGAAGACAAATCAATATAAAGCACATTACTACTGTGCTCGTCCGGACCATTCGACAACTAAGCTTCACACATACTGATTCTACGAATAGCATTCTCAACT
The DNA here is from genome assembly GCF_021730395.1 of Mercenaria mercenaria. Taxonomy (NCBI): domain Eukaryota; kingdom Metazoa; phylum Mollusca; class Bivalvia; order Venerida; family Veneridae; genus Mercenaria; species Mercenaria mercenaria. The sequence goes on from NC_069367.1 coordinate 58,693,915, forward strand.
TCCTTCCTGCAATATTCTCTGAAAGAGAAACAAAAATATGATTTATGTTTTGATCTGTGTGGGAGAAGAAGTATAAGCATGCTGTAATAATAATTGTCTGACCAAAAAGGGAACTTTGAATGCAAATCAACATTTTTTTTTTCTTACAAAACCATATATCTTAAGACGGGCGATGAAATGTCTCAGACTTATTTCGAGGTTCAGGTGTTGATTAAAGCACCTGAACCTCGACATTTAATAAACTATGAAGCAAACCGAAATAAATTGAACTCCTCCAAAGTATAATCAAGAATGTTATGTTGCAATACATCTGTCTTATTTGGTGTTTCTGGATTATTTGAACGCCGAAGAATTTTCATTCGTTTAACAGAATACGTGGCAACATACACAAACTGACGAGAAGCATGTAGAAGTTACAATAAAGTCGTTCTAAAAGCAGCCTCTCTGGTACTCATTTGCCTACGTTTGAAGTACATAAAGTCCAATTTTCAGAAGTCTAACATTTTAGGCATATTACAATTGTTATTAAGAACAGCGTGTATCAAAGAACCAAGAGCTTTCGTCTACCTGTCGGGCTTAGATTTACATAGATATGAACAAACACAGTGTGATATTCCTTCAGTATTTTGTTTATAATTTGATTAAAGAATATGGTTGTTCGGTAAATACGTAGACGCTACAACTTTATCCTCTTAATTAATGATACCGTTATAACCAGTAACATATTCGCTTGCTACTGCAATTATTAGAAAATAATGACATCAAATAACACAAAACTAGATTTTTTAAAACAACCATTGCAACTTGCCAGCGGAAAAGCCGACGTTTTGACGTCTTAAATGTAAAAGCACCAATAACTGCAAATAAAATTACATACTGTGTTTTTTTTTAAAAAGGAGAAGAAAATTAGAGCAATTTTGTAAATGTATTTTAATATTATTTAAGTGATGTCTTCGTAAAATTTAAAATCAATCGGTCATTCGAATTTGAAATAAACAAATGCCATGTGTGGTCTTACAAAAAATAACGTCATAAAACATGGAAATCTGAGTAAAACATTAATTAGTACAAGAACTTGGGATAACACAAACAGAAACTTAAATTAATGTAGAAAACATGTTTTAGTTGACATATCTTAAAAGATAGCTCAATCATCCTAAAACATATATTTTAATAACTTGATAAGGCATAATACACCTACGAATAGATTGTTAACTGATTTCCAGTGAAATTGATGATAAAAGAAATCCAATATCTACATACTTCAGTTAAATGTATGTTTTCATGAAACAAGGATGATATCTTGTTAAATGTATATTCTTAGTGTTCATTCGAAACACTTGAGTTCTAATCACAGAGGGGACCTCCGTGGCCGAGTGGTCAAGATTACTGACTTCCAATCACTTGCACCTCATCGATGTGGGTTCGAGCCTTAGTCGGGGCGTTGAATTACTTAGTATGCATTTGAGGAAGTTATCTATTGCTGGTTTACGGTAGGTCGGTGGTTCTATCCAGGTGCCCGCTTTTGATGAAATAATGCACGGAGGGGCACCCGGGGTCTTCCTCCGTCATGCCATCAAAGCTGACCTATAATTATGTCGGTGCAACGTTAAATCCAACAAAAATATTTAGTAAATTCCGATAGATTTAAAACTCAATTAAATTAATTACGAAAGTTTTGTAAACAAAGTCTTGACGTTATGAAGACGGCGTTGACCTGGATCACACGGCGTACCATTTGCTTAAACACAAACATACTGCATGATTAAATTTCAGAGTTGGTACATACGTAACAGAGACACTATGTTAATTTAAGACTTCTTTATTGGTCACTTTTGAAGTTATGGTATCATTCCGTGTATTCATTTAACAACCGTTATAATGTTAAACATCCTGTGACTAACAACATTGGTACCATTTATATACAATATATTTGCATTTCTTTTAGAACGTGGAACTCTACGATTTTATGGCAAAAACTATTATCCCAATACCATATATACAACATTTTTATCTTGGCTTTGCTTGCAAAAATAGGTAAATATTTTAACGTGTAGTTATTGAATTAATTGACACTGAAACTTTACGGAAATAACTGTTTTCTATTGTTTGGTGCATTATTTTAGATTGACTTGGGGTATTCGAGCAGACTGCATATATTATTCATTCTTCTATATTATGAAACATTTATATTAAGTGTATAAAATCCGTACAGTCTGTCAAATGTGTAACAGTGCATTTTTTCCAGATACCGTGATTGTATGTTTACACGAGTGGCAATTTTTATTAACACATTTACCTGGACAGGACGTTTTTGGCTCAAGGAGGTGTACATTTACACATGGACTTAAGATTGGACAACTTGTAGCTTTCTCTACATAAAGCTAGCAACAAGAACATAAAGCTCTCAGACAAGAACTTCTTGTTAATTTGGAAGCTGCGAAAAATAAGTATGTTTTTATGCTCCCTGTAGGAGCGGGAGCATAAAGTTTCCAACTTGTCCGTCCGTCCGTCCGTGCGTAGATACCAACTTGTAACTTTATACAATGTTAAACCGCATTGAGAGGAAGTTTAGTGACAGAAACCATAACTCAAGGTGGTCCGATGTTTTAATTATCTTCCGTTTTGAAGATCTTGTCCAGGTTATAACTTGAATACTATTTAAGAGATTGACTATACTTTAAATATTTATAGAGGTCAATGAGAGGGAGTTCAGTGACAAGTAACCACAACTCTAGGTGATCCCTTTTTAATTATCTCAGTTTAAAAAAAAACATTGTCCGGGGTATTAGTCAAATACTATGTAAGGTATTGACGTCATACTTTACATATTGATGACTGAGTACAGTGAGAAGGCGTGCAGATTTAAAGAACCACAACTCTTGCTGACCACATTTTTCCTTAACATAACCTCAGTGACTAAAATGCCCCTTAAGATTGAGCATCCATCGGTGTTACCGATCGCCTTGTGCTGATGTATGATGTATGTAATTATATTACATGTAATAGAATATTGATTGTTAATCGCATCTGGAATATTGTATGCACCAACCCACAAGAACATGTGGGGATTTTCTCTATTCTGAAGAAAACAGGAGCAAAAATTAATAACCTCTCACAATTGGTACTATCACTCAAAATACAAACAAGTACTTTAATAACTTCTCATCTATTTATTGCTGCAACTTGTATTCATTTTTTTTTAAAAATATTTACTAATGATCAATCATTACATCTGATCCAATATACATACAGTACGTACGTATTTTTTCTCTCGATGCACTAGAACGCGGACATTGTCATCTGTGCACACGTGAAGCTCATACTAACTCACGACTTAAAAACGCCATTGAGCGCATTTACAAAAATTATACGTTATTACATAATTTTAATTATTTAAGTTGACTGCAAATTCATTAAGAACAATTTTGATAATGTCCCCGAGTGATATTAAATTCAAGATCAAAATATCATAATGCCTTTGTTTAAAATGTGTCCTCTTCAAATAATAGTAGGCGTTGCTCAATTATTTTATTCGAACCTCGAAATCAACAATAATAACCACCATCCTGTTATTTCAGTATGGGGAGCCGCCGAAATTACTAGACAGGCTGAAAGTCTGAAGTTTTAAATTTGACTACACAACGTGAAACCTTAGATTACGTGGACGTCACGTACGCTAGCGTTCTGCAACGCAAAAATCACCTTAATCGTTTATCTTTGAATCTGGTGAAGTTAGTTTCGTTTCCTACGGTGTATTGACTTACATGGATGATCGGTGGTATTTTCCTAGGACGACAATCAAGCCTCTTTATACCCAAATAAAACATCCGAATATTTATGAGCTTATATGAGTGGTAGTCACGCTTTATTTAGCACAGTGAATTGTCCAACTTTATATTTCTATACATCATGCATATTTATAAAAAAATACATTACGAATATCGTTTTGAATCAAATTTTCCAAATACATAGATGGGACGTTTTTTCTTCCGAAACGAACAACATTCTGTACAGGATCATTGTGCATTGAACTGAAGAAAGATTTGTATAAAGCTCCTTCAAAACGTTTACCATCTAATTATATCTTTCATTCTGACCAATGCAAGCAACAGCAGAAAGACTTACAAGAAGCGTAGGACCTCATCTATTATAAAAATCCAAATGCTGTCAAAGTTTCACAGCTAATGAACAGTACCGACAAATTAGTATTAACCTTTAGCATGCTGGCAGCAAGTGATTCTGCCTTTGCGACCAGTGTAGACCAAGATGAGCCTGCACGTCCGTCTACACTGTTCGCTATTCAGTCAGTAAATTTTCAGTGAACACCCCTTCAAATAGTAAACGCGGTACTGCCCAAATTAAATGATAAACCAGTCCATTCTAGATATTTAGCTGGGTAAGAGTTAATAAAACTTTCAATCTTAAGTAAACATATCATGTCCATATGCAAACAACTGCCGTAAATAGTCCCATTCTCCCACACCAACTACGTGGGTTTCTATTCTACAAGATGACTTGTGGGCAATTTGAGCTCTCCCTGAATTAATGTGATTTCAAAACTTCCTCAGCAAACTTATTCCGTCAATTTCTTTTCAGTATAGCTTTTAAATTAAGAACATAGAAAAATAACTATCTTATAACTATAGAAACAAAGGGTGGTCTTAATACAGCAAGTACTGTGCATACAGTAGTTTAATAATATATTAAGTCATAAAGCGAAACGTCTGTTACCGTCAATTTGTAACTAGATAATTGTATTTCTTTTTTTTTCATGCAAATCTTGTATAAACACCATCATGGAAACACAAAATAATACAGTTTTTCTGTGACGCGTCTTTAAAGCCCCAATTGCCGAATGTAGAGGGAATTTTTAGAACATCAGGTACTAGTTTTATCAAACAGAGAAGTCAGTCTACACCAAAAAACCATTGCCGATACCCACTTTTTTAAAAAATCAAACTATTACAAGAATATTTCAATTAGAGCAACAAAGTTTTCATTTTTTGTTTTTATCGACCAGCAAAGTTTTTAGTGTTTTATTAGCTCACCTGTCACGTAGTGACAAGGTAAGCTTTTGTGATCGCCTTTCGTCCGTCGTCCGTTCACAATTTCTTGTGAAGACGATAAAGACCACAGTTTGCAATCAATTTTAATCAAACTTGCACACAACTTGTATTGGCATAAGATCTCGGTTTCTTTTGACAACTGGCTAGATCCCATCATGGGTTCCAGAGTTATGGCCCCTTAAAGGGCCAAAATTTACTAATTTGGGTTTGTGAACACGATATAGTCCACATTTTGCAATAAACTTTAATCAAACTTGCACACTAGTTGTACTGGCATAATATCTCGGTTCCTTTCGAAAACTGGCCAGCTCCCGTCATGGGTTCCAGAGTTATGGTCCCTTAAAGGGCCAAAATTTGCCATTATTTGCTTGTGAACATGATAGAGACCAAGTTTTGCAATCAACTTTAATCAAACTTGCACACAACTTGTATTGGCATAATATCTCGGTTCTTTTCGAAAACTGGCCAGTTCCCATCGTGGGTTCCAGAGTTAGGGCCCCTTAAAAGTTCCAAAATTTGTTATTTTGGCTTTTGAAGCCATATAGAGACTTCATTTATGGTTTGATTTGATACAAACTTGCAAAATATCTTCAATAACAAAAATTCTTTGATTCCATGATGAATTTATCAGATTCAATCATAGGTTCTGGAGTTATTTTATATCTGATTACCTCCCCTGATGTTAATCAAAATGTATTTATATCTGTAAGTACTTATAGGACTCATTTGAAATTTCATTATTGTCATTAGTTGGACTGAGACAATCAGGGTAGATTACTATAGACTGATTTTATGTCCAATTACCTCCCTTTATTTCAAATTAAAATGGGTATATCTCCGTAACTAATAAAGATACTGATCTGAAATTTCATTTATGCAATTAGATGGACTTGGACAATCAGCGAAGATACATTTTGACTTAATTTATGACAAATTATCTCCCTTTATTTTTTATGTAAATGAATTTACCTAGCAGCTTCTAATGAGATTGGTTTGAAATGTTATTTATGTATTCCATGGTAAGAAATTTCTACTTTATTTACTTTGATAATATATTGTTGTAAAGGCTTGTACTCTGTATCTTCTACGCGCATATACCAATGGATGATTACCACCCCTGGTTTTAATAAAAATGGATTTATCTCAGTTAGTATTTATAGGACTCATTTGAAATTTCATTATTGTCATTAGTTGGACTGAGACAATCAGGGTAGATGACTATGGACTGATTATATGTCAAATTACCTCCATTATTACCTCCCTTTGTTTCAAATTAAAATGGGTATATCTCCATAACTAATGAAAATACTGATCTGAAATTTCATTTATGCCATCACATGGACTTGGAAAATCAGTTAAGATACATATTGACTGAAGTTATGACAAATTACCTCCTTTTTTTTTATGTAAGTGAATATACGTTAGCAGCTTTAAATGAGATTGGTTTTAAATGTTATTTAAGTCTACCATTAAATGTTATTAAAGTCTTCCAGGGTAAAGAATAGTCATGCTAGTACAAAAAAAATGCAGCATTTGAACCTAGGACCCTCAAACTTGGTATGGAGATTGCCCCTGACAAGTACGTGACCCATAGGTCAAAAGTGACTGTTACAAGAAAATATTTATCCTGATGAAATTTAATGTGTATGCCTATGTGATCTATGTCAAAACTTGATTTTATAATTAAGAGCAATGGTACTCAGGTGAGCGATATAGGGCCATCATGACCCTCTTGTTTACACTTTAATGACCTTTCGGTAAAGGTATACATTTATTGGAGATTGAATATATATTGAACAATAGGTAGACCGCATGTGATTACAGGATTTAGCAGTAATGTTGATATACATAAAGAAACAAAGTTGGATTTTAATTTTTCAAGACAATGGTAGACTAGAATCGATTCTCTGTGGTCAGAATTGATTTAGCCGACTTTGAAACTTTGGCGACGATCACATGTACACGATCATTGGAGACAATTGGAGCATTACTAAGCACGGTGTATAAAAGGAGTGATGTTATAAAAAAAATTTCTTCCAAGTACTGCCGACTTAAAAACACTTTCCCTTAACCGATGTGGGTGCTATACACATTTTTGGCGTAGAAATATACGGAACCTAGGTATCCGCCCGAGATGAAAGAATGCACGGAGGGGCACTTAGGGTCTTCCTCTACCATGAAAAGCTGGGAAATCGCCATATGACATATACTTGAGTCATAGTGAATTCAACGTAAAAGAAAACAAAACATCTCTAAAATTTCTGCTCAAAACTACAAATATAACATTTATAAAATCACTTGACTTAGTTAATAATAGTAGTACTACGTACAAAGACCGTGCAAAAATATATGTTCAATAAACATTTAAACAGAATTTGAATTTATCCGCAGACGGACTTCTTTCGTGCAAATATATTTAAGGTTTTTTGTCTTGAGTTATGCCAGGACTACGGCGCTTCACATATTCCGCTAGCCTTGGTAACATCACTCAAGAAAAGAACGATGTGAGCGTATATCATGTGAATCTTAGTGAAAAAACCCCAGGTTTGTTTTCAGTCTTGTGTTTGAAACTTCAAAATTACATTTTAAAGTAGCCTCTGGCGTTCACAAATCATTTCTTATGTCTCAATAACGTTTTATAAACTGACGCATAGTGGTCCAGAATGATTAAAGTCTAGTCCCAAGTAACGGATAGTACAATTAAAACCGCCTCGATAGCCTAGTGGTAGAGCGTCCGCTTCGAGTGCGGGAGGTCGTGGGTTCGATCCCCCGCCGCGTCATACCAAAGACGTGAAAAATGGTACCAGTAGCTCCCTTGCTTGGCGCTCAGCATTAAAAGGGAAACTGGCCTTTTCTCTCATACCCTCGTGGCGATGGATACCATCAGGAATGAGGTGTCGAGAGTGATTAATATAAGTTGTAGAACTTCCTGCACAATCGACCTATGATAAATTATGTATAAACTAATTAAATTGTGAATACATTTGTAGATCTACTTGTGTTTTATTAGATTCGGAATTTCACTGAATATCGCATTTCAGACGAAAACTATCAAAACTTGAAAAGTCTTTCTCTATTAAAATTTTGCACTAGTTATTTACTGCTATGAAGAAGCTGTTTCCTTTCATGTATTTGACAATGACAAATGTATGGGGTACGCAGAAAACATTGTTTGGTTTTATATTAATTGGATAATCAGTAACATTACATTTTTATGGAAAGCACATTGCGTCAAAAATACGCAAAGGTAGTCTTGCGCAACCCTTTCAACTAAAATAATCCGAAATAATACAAAATAGTATCATTAACTGGCAAGTAATTTATCATTTAAATCGTTTTGATCAAAATGAATTGTTTTGGGTTTTGCTCGGGGTATTCTATAATTCCAAAGTACACTTCATTTAATACAGACATAATTGCCGCAAAATAAAAATCTCGGATGCAATTAGGGACGATAAATCGAGAGACTGTTGTTTTATGTAATTTTACGATTACTGTATTTACTGTAATACAGGAAACACTTTTTGTAAATCAGTGTTGCACGTAATGACATAAAATGATACCAGAAGAAGATGTGTTCAGTTCGAAATGTTAGCGAGTCAGTGAAAGTAAAGCGTTTGTTTACTATAGTGTCACCCCTACTGGATGGGCCAGCCAAGTTGGCTTATGAGACACCTACATATATTGAACAGCATTATTTCTCGATTCCTATTTTTTAATGCCAGGCACCAGGCAGGTAGGCAATCGGTAACCATTATTTAAGGTATTAGATCACTAATAGTAATGTTTACAAAATGGCCTTTGCTTGGTATATTCTGAAAGGTAACCGTGTTTTGCACTATTTCGCAATTTTTAAAAAACTCAAGTAAACGGATTTAATGAGACAGAAATCATACTTAACAATTGAAAAAATAAGGTCGAATGCTGTGTTTCTGTTTTGAATTTGCTTATTCCATTTAAAAAAAACCTTAAGGCAGACGTAAAACCTATCTAAATTTCTTCCACAATATATAATCTAAGAGTGAAAGCAAAAAAGAGAACTTTCACCGCGTGTAACTCAATATTTTTGAAGATGTGTAACTCTAACCCTTCTGTTTAAGTAGTAAATTCACTTTGAACACCAGGAAATCGCTTATACGATTCATCTTTTTCCATTTTTGTACAAGAAATAAATAATAGGTCTTGAAAGAAGTAAACACTTACTAGAAGAAAGGAAAATAAGGAAACAAATGGTTCTAGTAGGGCTTGAACCTACGCCCCCCCCCCCCCCCACCCCCCTCCAAGAATTGCAGTAAAATAGGTTTATGGTAGGAATTGAATACTCTTCAAGAAGGAGGTTCTCTATTAGTGATCTAATACCTTAACTAGCTGGCGGCTCACCAACCAGTCTCTCCAAAATGACAAGACCTGTCTCTGAAAGGGGTCGAACTTTCGACCTCCCAATTGTTGGGCAGGCGCCTTATCCATTAGGCAACAGCAGCTCGACATATTTACTTTTTACATATTAAATTATTTTTGCGAAGACAGTTTGTAGTTTGATTCTTTATAATTATTAAGTATGTTAGATATTCTCTCACATTTTAAGTTATACTGGAGTAAACGTTTTCATGCTGCGCATCATATAAGGTAGGCCTACCGGGAAATCAACACTGGGCAATCTCACATCACAGGATTTATTTTACGTGACAAATAACAAATTTGACATTTAAAACGTATCTCACAAGGATGTAAATTTTAAAAAAACAAATTCTTACACGACCTGATTTGTTTTCCTATTAAACAAAGAAGGCTGAAAACTGTGTGTTATTATTCAACAATTCATTTTTCTGTCGTCACAAGTATTGCGTCCTAGCGTTAGACGGCATAGCGGCGCGCTGTAGGAGAAATCAACAGCAATCAGGCAAATATTTGATGGATATCATCAAGGATGTACATAATAATCATTGATAACGTGTTAGAATCGAAATAATATATCCGGGCTGTGTCATATTACATGAGCGATAATGGGAAAAATAGCAAATTTTCAAATACTTATAAAACAAAGCTTGATATATCGTTTCAGAAGAAAATGCGTTATTTCAATGTAGAATAACATGCAATATTATTGTACAGTAGAAAAAAGACACAACTGACAAAACTGAAATTACACGTTCTTCATCTTGCAAATTTAGAAGCACAAGATCTATTTTAAGCTAAATGCTCCATTCAAATGTGATTCTCTTAAACATTCATCCTATTTTTAAAACTCTATGCCCGTTTGTGTCGGTTTATAAATGTACCCGGTCCACTGCTGTTATATTTCCTGGTCCGTTGGTATATTTGTCGAGTCTATTGACTTCATCTGTATAAAAAAAATCCCACTTATTAAGCTGGTAATAGGATCGTGATAGTGTCGCACGTTCCATTACCTCAACTAGACGTCAAACAGAAGCTATCATACTGCTTTAATAAATTACTCCACATTTTGTGTTCAATAGTATCTTTCTGCATAAGGGCATATCTACCTAGTTCGTATCTAAACAGGTTAATTTGAGACCGTTGAATTAAGTTACACTTTGCATATAATACTTACCGTTACTCCAAAGTTATTTTCGTCTATAAATGTTTCAATGTAACGACTACTGCTTAGCATATTGAACTGAAACAAATTTCTAAGCCAAGAAAAAAATGTAATACAAGCAGTAACTATTGGTCTTGAAAGCTTTTTCCCATTTAGGTGCGGTGTTCAAAAGATAAATTCTTTGAAAAATGTGCCTGTAGCATGGATTTAGTTATTTGAACAGTTCAAGTACATATCGAGGGTTATAAAACTACAGTATAAATGTATTACGTTCATTACTTGGCCGAAACATCCTTAATTAATCCCTATGCATTTAGCGAATAGAATTCTTATGAATTTATATACATTACCTACAACAGTCCACATTTGATAAATGTAATATTTTTGCACTCTTACTTTAAAGTTGACACTTTGCAAAAAAGAAACAGAAGCCCACAGAACTACGGAACGCGTGGTCGTTAGTTTGATTCCCGGGCGAAGCGACATCCTACCCAACTTTAGAGAGTTTCCGGTATGTGAAAATATATTTTTAAAGCATAAACGCAACCAAGAAACATAATAGCAGACTCGGTAAAACAGTCCTATCATGAGCGGTAATAAGATATGCACCTGCTTTTAATAAGCGGAATTCTATAACAGGAAAAACAATGTATCATATAATCCGAAAGAGCCAGAAAATTAAACAACACTTAGTCTAAGAGCGGGAAGGCTTTTTACAGCCGCAACATGGCACTCTAACACTGCTGTCAACAACGCATCCAAGCAACATAATAGCAGACTCGGCTTAATTGAGTGTGTTCATGACAGGTAAGAAATCTGCAACACCCTTCATGCCCCCTTGCAACGGCTGAAAAGGAATTCGTCTGTAGTAAAATTTTACAGTCATCACACGGCATTTAAAGACTGCTGTTGTACTCGAGAATAGCGTCTCCGGTTAACACAGCTCGTCCGCTAAGCTCTATTGGGGTAGAAAAAACATGCGGATGATCGGGTCGTGAGGTCGGCTAGCACTATGTTCTCCGCGACGATTTGAATAGGGGTTATTTCCCAACTCTGAACTGTGTGGAAAAGGTGGCAGCTAATGAAATTCTGATGAAAAACGGCACTAAACCAAAAACAAACATACACATTTTAGCTTACACTTAATGGGGAACATAGACGTTTATTATACGCTATCAAACATTAAGAGCTAGTATTATTAATTGATTTATCACTTATTATAATAAACAAAAGAGTAACTGAAGTACGTAGAAGAAAAAAATTTTCAGTTCTTATCTTAAAACTACTGTCCGTTTGCTTAACCTTTTTTAGCAATCTGATTGCTGTGTGGCGGCCTTAAAGTCTCTGTACCTGGATTCTGTGTTATATGTTCTGGTCCTTTGAGATCATGGAGTCCATTTTATATCTATTTAATATAATTCAACTTTAGCCGGAGCCAGGGACGTGAGGGATGTTGCATTTTAATACTAGTACCTCTCATAAACAGACTCGGTCATTTGTTTTAGTATTTTGTAAATTATTGAATAATGTTAATTTTTGATAATGAATATTTACTTAGCTTTTGTTAATAATCTAAATTGTATAAGATATAATTGTCTTTTTTTCGGGAGTAATGTATATGAATCGGTAAGAATTGTGTCACCTTTATTGAAACACACTAACCACAAAAAAGTTATCCGTGAATGCTTATTCATTCAAATATCTCTAAATTAATTCAAACGTTTTGATTGCATTAATCTGAACGTTAATACAGCTGTTTATCATTTTAGCTAGTGCTTTAGCAACTGGCTATAGCTCTAAATCAACTACCAAGTTTCAACCTCGCGTCGTTTGAGTTTTCCATTTATTTCTATGTGACCGCATCACACAAATATTCTGAACGTGTAAAAAATAGTCCCATATTTATGTTTTATAATCTTGGTATTGTGTGAGTGTGTGAGCAATTGAGGACTACCGTTTTAAACAACAAAAACAAGCAGCAACGGATTCTAGAATAATTATGAACTTTATATTCACATTCGAAATATTCGGAATCACTCCGCTCTAGGGTTAAGGTTAGGGTTAGGGAGTTTTACATAGAGTTGTATAGGGAAAACCTTTAAAAAACTTTCTTGTCTTGAACCACAATGCACAGAGCTTAGATATTTGGCATGTTGTCTAGTGGACCTCTACCAACATTGTTCAAATCATGACCGGTCTATGCACAATGAGATGTTGATTCTTCAGGTGTATCGGTTAAAATATGACTCAATAAGCACTGGCTGTCAGTCCTTTCTGGATTTGATTCAGTGTTGCACCGATGCCGAAACCAAATAGAAGTACTGTTAAAAAAAGATGATAAGTTTCTTATTTCTGAACAAAACATGTATATGTGTAAGCACTCATTATATCGGATCATTTCTCGTCCCATCATCATGCGTTCAATTCGTTTTCATAAAAAGTGGTTTTCGAAATTTTCGGGAATTGATGGCGAAACATGTTTACTTTGTATTATAGGATTTGATTTTTTTCTTGAGTTCATGCATGTGTTAATCATACCTAGCACGTACACATTAGACATATAACCCCCGGGGCTTTATTTAATGTGTCTGCTATTCGGGATAAAATGAGAGAATGAAAATTAATATGCAGATGATATTTGTTTGTTTCAGTATAACATTGAAATTTATTTCACCAAGTGAATTTTGTTTGTTTGTTTGTTTTGGGTTTAACGCCGTTTTTCAACAGTATTTCAGTCATGTAACGGCGGGCAGTTAACCTAACCAGTATTCCTGGATTCTGTACCAGTACAAACCTGTTCTCCGCAAGTAACTGCCAACTTCCCCACATGAATCAGAGGTGGAGGACTAATGATATCAGACACAATGTCGTTTATCAAATAGTCACGGAGAACATACGCCCCGCCCGAGGATCGAACTCGCGACCCCGAGATCCGTAGACCAACGCTCTTACCTATTGAGCTAAGCGGGCGGGCTTCACCAAGTGAATACCAGATGCAATGTTTCCACGAGAATTGCATGTTAAATACGGCGTTCATTATATTTACATGCAACAAATATATTGACTGTTTCGTTTTATTTCTTAAAGTTGTTTTGTCAATGGTTTCAACACATTATGACACAACAATGTCAGAACATCACAGTATTTATGTAAGCAAAATCCTTGTACTTAATTTCATTTAAACTGGAATACGGTGGAGTATATCATTTTAGATTGGTGTAGTCATTACACCAGTATACATTCTGAATTGTATTTTGGATTCAGTCATTTATACTTCACATACTTTCGCATCCATTACCAGTGAATTTTTTTTCACTGCTGCTTTAAAACAATGAAACTTGCAATATATTCCACATAATATATATAACTGCCAGGAAGCGTGCAATAATTGTTTTTGTATGTATTTAAAATGCAGTCCGCTACAAGTTATGTTGACAATGCAATGTTTGCTCAAATTTTGGAGTTGAAGTGTTTTGAATGCAATATTTTTACAAATACTATTTTCCGAGCTGATTGTTCGTACCTCTAATGCTTCCACTTTTAAAGAAATAATTAGTAAATGTATATAAACTTAATATGTTTGATAAGTATTAGTCAATAAATATAGATATAATCTGATAAAATAAGATTGTAATGCCTAACGGAATGTGTTGATTCAACAGACCATGCTTTAATGTATTTTCACATAAAAGCGAAAAACAACATTTCTAGTACATTTGTAACATAACTATTGTATTATTACATATAACAACAAACCGATGTTTCAAACTTACATTGTCAAATGAAGATTTGGCACCAACTAATTGACATCAAACTGAATATGGACACACTAAGACTTACTAACTCACTTTTGTAGGGTCTTTTGTTTCATTTCAATATATAAATCGATACCACCATGAACACACACTATTTAACAACTTTATGTATAATACTTTTCCTTTGAAATATTCTGTAAATATTGCATTGCAAATAGTTGTTTGATAATACCATGAACTCTCATCGTTTTCAAACTTGAAATTATCACTTTTCCCAAGACGACCGTCTCCATGTCACGTCGCCTTGTAATAGATTAAGTCTTAGTGTGGTTAATGGTACAGCATATAGCAAGAACAGACACGTTTTATTTATGCAATACATAATCTAATATCTAAAAGGAATTATTAAGTCTTAAACCTAGAGAACATGATCTTTTCTCCGAGGAAATAATGTATAATGTGATACTGTGTGATTGATATGAATAGTCAACATCTTGAATTTCTACGAAGTTTTATTGTTTTGCCCCCACTATAGGAAGTGTTTCATAAAGTGTAACACAGTCGCAATAGTTTGAAGAGAAAGCAATCAATTTTATGTCTGGGGAGGCCGCACACATATATGGATGGAGGGCAATGCATTTTATACTTTTAAGACATTATAACAATCACCAAATGTGTATAAAGACATTACATGTAACATGAATAATCTTAGAGGTAACCGTTGTATTCGTATATTTTATATGTAATTTTCAGTACACTAAGTTTTGAAATAAATTTCGATAGTTCGATTTAATTTACTAGAAATTGGCAATGAATAAACAACTAGCTATATACTTTTTATAAACTTCATCCGAAGGTAAAACTTTGCAGCTGTTTATAGAAAATTCTAATTTGTATAAGACTAAAACCGATTTGGTATTATTCTTGATCTTTGCAAATTTCCAATAGTTTTTTTTTTGTACTTTGTAAAATAAAGAGAGGCTTTTATCAATTAAATGATTTCATGATACGACCGTATGAGACGCACCGTTTATGTTGTATAAATCACTTTTACAACTGAATGATTAGTTTTCCCACTCCAATGTGCCTAAGAGTCTATAATACAACCGAAATGCATTGATATTCCTCTTTTTGTCTTTTTATTTCGGCGCTTATGTTGTTTTGCTTGTTTCTCTGTCTTCTGCAAAGCCATTGAGGATATTTTTGTTAGGTATATGCAACAGGTAAAGCCGCAGCCAAATTCGACATAATCAGATGCTGCGACTATAAAACATGCGTTGTATGTTTAAACAGTGATATGTACTTACAGAATGTATGTAAAAATCGTGATGTAAAACAGTCGGTGTAAGGTCAAATGAGATACGAATTGCTTGCCTACCTAGCAGCAAAAGAAAAGGTTATTCAAGTAGAATAAAGCTAAGCTACACGTTCACATACCGACGTTATAAGATGACGTCACATTATGACGTCGTAGTGACAGAGTGGTTACAAACTTACAGTGTCTTTTTCCAACCCACGGTACTGCGTAAATAAAAAACCTGGGTAACACTCGTTTTTTTTTCACCATCTGTCCTTCGAAGACAGTCAACTGTTTTAAGATCCTTATAATCTATCGCAAGTTTAAATCTGGGGAAGGTAACAAACACGGTAATTGAAACTTCCACTAAAATATCAACAATATTTATACCACACAACACCGTCCGAGAAGTAAAAATGAAAACGAAATTTTCATTGTCGTCCAGTGTATTTTTTTTTTGCCGCCGAATGTGATATACACATCAAGATTGTGTAATTGTATCCTCTTATGATTCGTTTTAAAAATATTACCATTATATTGTTTTGAAACATGTAATCTGGTATTGAAACGTTTCTGCTGATCTTAAATTTGTTTGATAAGATCATTAATATTACATGATTGTGTTGAAGAATATGGACTCATTCAACAACAACAACAAAAACAACAAAATTTATTTAGCATTAAGTAATATAACATTACTTCTAGCCTACATACGAGTGTAGTGACAAACACAATGAAAGTTTTGCAACTCCAGTTTTAAGGGAAATGTGAACTTCAAATATATCTTTAAGCAGAAGCTTAAGTGTTACGATAAGTTACTAAAATAACAATAACATGTTAATATTTATTTGTCTAGTTCTTTTCTACGTTTATTTGCGAAATATATACATTTTGATAGATTAATTATATCTTTCTTGTTTCTAGACATTATAAGATTATCAAATTTTTGCAAAGTTGGCCAGGTAAAATAATATGACTAAGAGTTTCCTACGTAAATTTGAATATACAGGACATGTTAACAGAAAATGATATTCGTTTTCTACAGTTTTCGATGTACAAAATTTACAGATTCGTTCTGATCTTGAAATATTGTAATATCTTCCCCTCTCTCTTTCAAGACTATGTGAAGATAAACGAAATCTACTAAGGGCGACTTTGAATCGTTTTGCTAGGCTATAGTAATCAAGATATGGTTCGAGAGTAAAATTATGTTTGAACTTAGAATATGTTATTAATCTCTGTGAGTTATTATTATCTGCATACAAAATTTGAGGATACTGAATAATCTAATATTCTTTGTTTAATAAAATCAAATACCGACATATTTTGATAATTATGAAGATTATTCCACATATCAGATAAGCCCAGACTGTCCAAAATAGTTTTGATTTGATACGCCCAGTTCTGACCATTATATGTTATATTGTTTTCTGTATCTTCCTTTAGCATATTAAGACCAATTCTCTGTAAGAACCAAAAAATGTTGGAAACTCATAGTCACAGATTTCCTTTAAACCGAGTTTTTCTTGAAGAGGGTGCAAAATTAAGAAAATCCTGTTTTTCATTTTTTCAATATATGTCCTGGTTACCATGGAAACGAGGATGCAAATCCCCAACATGCTGAATTTTCAAAAAAGTAGGGGTGCATGTCTATTTTGTTATCTGGAAACTACTAGAAAGTGTCCTTTATTTTCGTACTTGCAAATTTTAAAGGCAAATGAACAAGGTTTCATACCAAACAAATATTTCCAAATATTTATTTGATTCTTGTATGATCTAGACTTTTATCTGCAAGAAAAAATATATTTATGGAGCAAAACATATGTTTATATTGTGCTCTACATCTTGAAAAGTGCACAGGTCTCAGCAGAAAAGTATATTTGTTTGTATAAAGGGAAGATGATATTTCAAAAAGAAACATAAATCGTAGTGGGTCATTCAGACACATTCTTGTAGATTCGGGTCAAAGTTTATGATTTGGGGCATTTTTTCCTATTTTTATTACCCCCCCTTGATGCTCTTCATTTAGGAAATCACAAAGAGTTATCTAAGTTTACTTCCTGGATTATGCTGAATTCAGATTCTACTCGGATTTTGCAAATTTTTAGTATATAGATACAATGACAGTCAGAGATTTTATGCTAAATGGGCATGTGATGCTTGGATGTGTCCTTTTAAACCAAGTCCACGTTTAAAATTTGCTGAATAGCGAAATTGTTTGGGAAAATACTCTGGCAGAAAAGAGTCTAAACTGTGGATAGACAATAATAAGGCATCAGAGTCTGACATCTGTCTATTTATCTCCATAAGTGAAGTTTGTATCAACTGACTGAAGGATCAGTGTTAAAGGATAACACTACAGTACAATGAAAACAGGCGAGTCTCATAATATTTTATGTTTTAATATAACATGTAAAATTTCAAGCTATGCAAGATACTGTATGTGCTCACTTCCTTCAACATATTCAAAGACAATACAGAGGTTATTTTCTTAAATATTGGACAGACATTTCATATTATTTTATCAAGATAAAACTTACAGGCATGTTTCCATCATTTTGGGAATACCATGCACCAACACCAGTGGAATTGGGGAAATGCTCTCAGAAATTGTCTAATGTTGAAATTTTCCAAATTACCAAAATCTATGTAAAGATATTTTTTGTGTAAAATGTTAATGGATTACATTTCAATAATTGAGCAACACTATAAATGTTGTTGTAATAACCTAAATATAGATATATACAAATTTTCAAAACCATTTTAAAACATCAAACACCCATATAAGGTAATACATTTGGGAATTTCATATTCAGACTTGGGAAGAAACTTACTGTTTTCTTTGGGATTACCTCCTTTCATTGGAGGTAGATTTATTATGGGGAAAGCCCTGATTTTAATTGTAAATGACCATTTGCATGCTTTTTATGTTTTTTGTAAAAAGCAGATAAAGATATTTTCATTTCAAAATTTTTGTAAATTTATTTGTTCTTTTTTTCAGCTGTGAGTTGTTTCTTTTGAAAATTACTGCTTGATGATAAAGTTTCAAACAACTATGAAATGAGTGGATGTTCTAGAGAGGTAATCATAATTTAGTCATTTGCAACAGTGTATGTGTTTGCCAAAGTACCTGTAGAAATATAGACTTACTGATTGCTGAAAAATGAAAACATTTAATTGCATCCATTGCTACATATAAGTCAGCATGTTTTAATTTGCACATGCCTGTTTTACTGTTTTACAAGTACATACTGAATGTAAATGATTTGTGTCAAAGTTAATATGGTTTTTTATATATATATATTTACACATCAGAGGCCTACATGTATTTAAATAAAGAATAAAGTCCCCCACATGCCCATATTCATACAAGTATGAAATCTTGACCTCTCAGTCTATGATACAAGAATAGCTAGTAGGACTTCATATAACTTAAATTGACATACATTTGTATTGTGACTATAAATATTGATAAGTTTTTGAAATATTAAAATATACCCTTTTTCAGAAAAGGACATTCTGCACAGATTTTACCTTTAAAGTGGTTCATATAATGTTGAAAAGGATGAAATCCTGTATCTGTCAAAATGTAACAACAATAACAACCATTTTAGTTTGATTTGTGTTATTTTCCCGACTAATTCTTCAAAGAATGAATGATCATCATCATCATTATATTGGAATAAAAGGAAGGAAGGTATCTACATTTTATTTATAGTTTGTCTTAGTGTCTGGTCAGGTCTTATTTCAGATCTTTATAAATGCTTGATTGAATGTTATGTTTTGACAGAATATTTATGAACTTTGTTTAGAATTTCATGTATCTTAAATTTAAACAAAGTGCAGTAAAGTCAAAAGTATTTAATGTATTTCATACAATTGTTCCTTTTAAAATCATTTCAAGGAGAGGGAGGTCTATGTGATAAATTATTTTCATTAAAAGAATAAAGGAAAGATGTATATATTATACATTTACTTATACAAAATTAATTAAATGATTGAAATAGTGTATGTAATTTTTATTCATTTACAAATTTGTGAGAGGAAAACCTCCAGCTGGCTTGAAGAAGATCAGTAGTTCTACCCAGTAACATAATGTCACAAATATTTTAACTGGAGAGCCCATCCCCATCCCACCACCACCCATAGTCAAATGAAAGACATTCAGATTGTTCTCTCACATCTCTATTTTCAGTGACAGCTACAGTCATGGTAAAAGTAAATGCAGTCAGAAGACCTCTGATATCACCTGAGGAGCCAGCCTTCTCAAGATTCTGTATCAAATAAAAATAACAAGGACTGCTAAAAAGACTTTTTATAACTTGCAAATGTGCAGTCTGTGACATAACTGTCTGATCCAGGTAGTTTAGTGTTAACAAGATGACATTTCATCTCTATAGTAGAGGACACACGTTTGAAATGCAGTATGTCATTGTGAAGACAAAATGTTTATGAAAATAGTGTGTGTGTTTTCCAAATAGAGAGGCTGAAAGTGGGGAATCATAAATTTAATAGTGTTTTTGGAATAAGTTATGGACATCTGAATAGTGAAGATCTATCCCTTTTTCGGATTGCCACAGACCAAAATAATGATTGGTGCCTTTGACATAAATAGAAGAATTCACACTGGACACCCTGAAGATGGAATTATGTTGTTTGCATTAATGTTTCTTTTTCAGATTTATGGAAAAAAATTAGAATGTCATTTCTTAAAAATGTTTGATAGTTGTTTAACCAAAGGCCCTGTAATTGAAAAATATCTTTATTCTTAACTTTACATTAAAATTTAAAAAAATCTAATACTGTTAGATTACTTTTGCATGTATAACATTAAATTTGTTATATTTAAATTTCATTTCATAAATAAACTTACCTGACATTACAGTCTGGATTTGTCTTCTGTATACCGTGATCCGCATTATAGCCCTACCCGGGAGTGAACTTTTTACCTCGACACCGTTCACTTCCGACACATGGCTTGTATATTCAGTTTGTTCTTTCTTGCGAAAGTATTCGCATCGTATAAGCAACCGTGGCCGCATACTATTAAAAATGTTTCATATGTTAGTGTGAATATTTTCTTATTTTACATTTTCTTCGCAATGGCATCGAACAAATCGATGGAAGAGGGCGAGTGTCCCTCGGATAATAACGCGGTGGAGAATTTTTCAGACGGGTCGGATGGGACAAACCTATCGGCGTCATTACCATTACAGGAAAGTGGGTCTGTAAAAACTAAAAAGAAATCTCACAAGTCGAGATATAGTACTTTAGAAAAAAGATTTACAGCAATGGAATCAATGTTACAAAAATTAATTGAAAGAGATCAAACGTTTCAGAAGGGAACAAATCCCAGTTCTTGTCATTCGGACACTGATTGTTTGTCACAATGACAACAAAGACATGACTCTGAGATGGAGGATGATACAGTCTCAATCCATGCACCTAGATAACAATTCTCACCAAGAGAACCTTGCCTGTCGGATTCTGAATCCGATTCAGACTCTCATTTTTCCCGTCACAAAGACGATTCTTCAAATGTTAACTGTTCTGCTGCCTTGGCTGAAAATTTGACAGAGGCTCTAAAGAAATGCCTTTATGAAATGTTTGGCGACGACGCCCTTGTCAAGAAAAGTGATAAAAAGGAGGGTCTTGTGCTAGACAGTTCTCAAATAGACATTCTGAACAGTAGTTATAGATGTAAAGAACCTAATTTTTTAACATCTTTTTCAGAGGAAAATTTTGATTCAATCCCTGTGGACAGTGAGTCAGAAAAATTGCTTGAAGAACCCTCGCTTGATTCATTGATAGAGTGCTGTTTAACCAAAAAGTACGGTAACAAGGCATCTTTCACCAAAGGTACTAATGGTAAAACTCTTTATACACAACCCGCTAAAATGGTTGAAAAGATAGTTTATAGAGGACAACAGGCCGCAAGATTTGGACTGGTAATTCAAATGTACATACAGCAGAGCCTAGGAAACCTGTTACAGTTTGTGCAGTCAGGCAACTTCAGTAAAGATCAGGCTACACAGCAGGTGAAAGACATTTTTGCTATGTCGACAAAATGTCTTGATCAGATTGGTAGAGCAGGGGCTTTTCATCACATTATAAGAAGATCTGTGGCTATATCAGACACTAGCCTCTACGAACAGCCAAATAATCTAGAATTCTCAAATCTGCCTCTTACAGGAGATGGTGTGTTTGGTGCAGAGCTGGAGTCGTTGCTAAAATCACGTAAAGATAAGAAGAAACAAGTTGAGGAGTTGATTCCCGACATTAAAAAGAAAGATTATAAACGCAAGTTTTCAGGAACTCTACCTGAAACGAAAAAAAGGACCTGCACTTAATAAAGATGACAAGTCGTACAATTCTGGTTCTGCTTGAATAATGTTCGGATCCCCAAGTTATCCCGGGACAGATCTGACGGTAGACAGTCCTCTTTTCGGACAAGGGGTGGCTATGGAAACTACGACAAACGCTCCTCAACCTCAACTAGAGGAAGAGTGGGTAAAACAGATGAAAAATGACAACGTAAGTATTATTGCAAAAAAAACGGAGATACCTGTAGAGGGGAGACTGTCTCATTTCCTTACAGAGTGGGAGAAAATAACCACAGACAAATGGGTTTTAGAAATTATAAACACAGGTTTCAAGTTGGATTTTTTAAGAAAACCAGCTTTTTTTAGGGATAAAACCTACCAATGTTCCTTTAAAATGTCAAGAAATCATAAAATAGGAAATAAACAACCTTTTAAAGAAAAACGCTGTAGAAATAGGAGACCAAAAGAAAATACATTCAGGTCTCTACAGCACATTGTTTCTAGTGCCAAAAAAGAATGGGGAAATGAGATCAATTTAAAACCCCTCAACGAGTATCTCCGCAAGCAACATTTCAAGATGGATACCTTGTCAAAAGTTCTAAATCTGGTAACCAAAAACGACTGAGCCTTAACGGTCGATTTAAAAGATGCATACTTCCATATCAAAATTTTCAAAGACCACCGTCAGTTTCTTCGGTTTCAATTTCAGGGAGTAGTCTATCAGTTCCGAGCTCTTTGCTTCGGCCCAACAAGTGCTCCCATGGTATTTGTAAAAGTAACATCAGTTGTGGTAGCACATTTACGAAAGCACAATATTCGTCTAGCAAGTTACTTGGACGATTGGCTGGCAGCAAACAAAGAAAGAAAGTATCTTTTGGAAGATCGATCGTCAATTCTCAGTCTCCTTTATCAGCTAGGATTCATTGTAAACAAAACAAAGTCACAATTAATCCCAGTTCAGAATCTAACTTACATAGGAAGCCGATTCGATCTACACAAAGGCTTACTTTATCCGACAGAAGAAAGATTGAAAAACTTAAAATTAGCTGTTCTAAATATGTTACAAGGACAAAACTCGGCGAGGCATTATCTGATTCTTCTAGGTATGATAGCGTCTTGTCTAGAACTAGTCCCAAATGCACGATTGTTCATGAGACCAATCCAGCTTCATCTCCTGCAAAACTGGAGTCCTTCAAGGATGGAATTGTCTGTAAAAATTCCAGTTACACAGAAGTTGACCTCACATCTGAATTGGTGGTTGTCGGATCACAACATGTACATGGGCAGATCTTTGCAGAAAGATCAGTTTCCAATTATACTGACCACCGATGCCAGCAGCAAATGGGGCTGGGGAGGTCACATGAACAATTTGACATGTCAAGGTCAATGGAGCAATTATCAGAAACTAATGCACATAAATTGTTTGGAAATGATGGCAGTTCAGTTCAGTTTACAGCATTTCCTCTCCCACCTGAAGGGCTGCAATGTTCTGATCAGATCAGACAATGTGGCAGTGTGCCAATACATAAACCATCAAGGGGTGACAAAGTCTGTTCAACTGTGCAAATTAACAATGAAACTTTGGACATTAGCTTTGGAAAACAAGATATCATTAAAAGCAGTGCATGTTATGGGGAAAAAGAACATTCTGGCAGATATATTAAGCAGACAGAAAATCAGGGAAACAGAGTGGGCCTTGAACAGTACAGTAGTCTAGAAAATTTTCAGTTGCTGGGGTCAACCAAATATAGACCTATTTGCAATTTTCCAGAACAAGAAGACGGCTCTATTCTGCTTATGGACTCCACATCCTCTAGCATATGCTATGGATGCCCTGTCAGTTGTTTGGCACAGCATGTTTGTATATGCATTCCCACCTCTACAGTTAATACCCAGAGTTCTGAATCATTTCCAAACATTTCATTGTACAATGATCCTAACTGCTCCTCAGTGGCCACGACAGCATTGGTATCCAAAGCTTCTAGATCTCTCGATAGCATGTCCACTGAAACTACCATACAGTCAGGAATTGTTGACACTATGCAACGGGAGAATATCCCATCCTCATCCGGAAACACTTCATCTGACTGCATGGTTGCTATCGACCGACGTTTCTCTTCAACAGGATTTTCTAGCGACACAAGAAAGTTACCCCGCTAAATCCTGGAGAAAAGGAACACAAAAAGATAATTGCGGTAAATTCAGAAAATTTGATAGCTGGTGTCGTTCAAAAAGAGATTGATCCGTATCTTGCCTCTTTAGCAGAATGTGCAGATTTTCTGACACACCTGTTTTTAAAGGGTCTTAGTTATAAGACAATCAATGGTTACAGATCTATGCTTTCATCTGTTTTGGCCCCAGTTGAGAACATTCCTGTTGGTCAGCATCCTTTCGTCATTCGTTTACTTAAAACAGTGTTTAACGAAAGACCTCCCATTAAAAAGCTTGTACCTGAATGGGATCTTTTACTCATTTTAGGATGTCTGAAGAAATCTTCATTCGAGCTGTTGAAGGATGCATCATTGAAGTTTCTGACTTGGAAAACCTGCTTTCTCCTGGCGATAACAACATTTAGACGTTGCAGTGATCTTCAAGCGCTACAACTAGGAGAAGGATCGGTAAATGTTCAAAAACATGGGGTTACATTCTTAAGATCAGGATTATCTAAACAGGACAGACCTAGTCATTTTGGTCAAAGCATTTTTATACCTGCTTTGCCGAATAACAAGCTTTTAAACCCTAAACGTTGTCTAGCCTATTACTTGAAACATACAGAACAGTTCAGACAAAGTGAAACAGATGATGTTGTCAAGCTATTCTTAGCTTTAAACAAGCCACATTGACGAGTGTCTCCTCAAACAATCTCTAGATGGATAGTACAGTTGATAAAATTCTGTTATCAAAAAGAAAACAAACCTGTTGGGAAGGTCAGGGGACACTCTACACGTAGTATAGGCCCATCTTGGGCATTGTTCAAGGGCGCATCTTTACAACGAATCTTGGAGGCTGCTGATTGGTCAAGAGAGGCCACTTTTACAAAGTATTATTTAAAACCTGTTTCAGATGATCTTTTAAATGAGTAAACAACTCATATGTCTGGCTCGTTCTTTCTTGCGGATCGCATTCTGTGTACATATTATTGTGATTAATGAAACTATGTGTGAATTTGGTGATGTTTACCAATATAGATATGAGGGATATACATTTGTCAATATATGTGTTCTTTAAACATGAAGTACAACAATATTAAACCAGTGGAAGTGTAACAGCAATTTATTAATTGATCACTTGTTGTACAGTGGATCCACCTATGATTATTAGGTGAGTAATGAATTTCTTTTATATAGTAAGCTATGATATATATGTTTGCTATTTTGGGAGGTTCTATGTTTAGAACTGTTAAAATGTCTCCCACCACCAAGGGGTACTGCTTTGTAATCATGATAAATCCAGACTGTAATGTCAGGTAAGTTTATTTATGAAATAAAAATGGAAATTTTGTATTCAAATTAGAGTTTTATGAATAAATAATACTTACCTGACATTACAGGTACCCCCACCCCTCCTACCCCACATGCTAGTATAACAGTTCTAAGTAGGGCGAATACTTTCGCCAGAAAAGAAACTGAATATACAAGCCATGTGTCGGAAGTGAGCGGTGTCGAGGTAAAAAGTTCACTTCCGGGTAGGGCTATAATGCGGATCACGGTATACGGAAAGACAAATCCAGACTGTAATGTCAGGTAAGTATTATTAGTCCCGTACTGGTTGAAAACCAGTTTCGGGGACTATAGAAATGCGCTTTTCCGTCATTCCGTCTTTCCGTCATTCCGTCATTCTGTCATTCCGTCATTCCGTCCGTCCGCAATTTCATGTCCGGTCCATAACTCTGTCATCCATGAAGGGATTTTAATATTACTTGGCACACATGTTCTCTACGATGAGACGACGTGTCATGCGCAAAACCCGGACCCCTAGCTCAAAGGTCAAGGTCACAATAGGAGGTCAAATGTCAACAGGGCTTTTTACCTGTCCGGTCCACAACTCTCCCATCCTTGAAGGGATTTTAGTATTACTTAGCACAAATGTTCCCCATGATGAGATGATGTGTCATGCGCAAATCCCGGACCCCTAGCTCAAAGGTCAAGGTCACAATAGGAGGTCAAAGGTCAACAGGGCTTTTTACCTGTCCGGTCCACAACTCTCCCATCCTTGAAGGGATTTTAGTATTACTTGGTACAAATGTTCCCCATGATGAGATGATGTGTCATGCGTAAATCCCGGACCCCTAGCTCAAAGGTCAAGGTCACAATTGGAGGTCAAATGTCAACAGGGCTTTTTTCCTGTCCGGTCCATAACTCTCCCATCCATGAAGAGATTTTAATATTACTTGGCACAACTGTTCCCCATGAGGAGTCGACGTGTCATGCGCAAAACCTGGACCCCTAGCTTAAAGGTCAAGGTCACAATTGGAGGTCAAAGGTCAACAAGGCTTTTTTCCTGTCCGGTCCATAACTCTCCCATCTATGAAGGGATTTTAATATTACTTGGCACAAATGTACCTCATAATAAGACGATGTGTCATGCACAACTTTCAGACCCCTAGCTCAAAGGTCAAGGTCACACTTAGCAGTAAAATGTTAACATAACATGAACAGGGTCTGTTTCGTGTCCGGTCCATAACTCTGACATTCATTAAGGGATTTTAATATCACTTAGCACAAGTGTTCCCCATGATGAGACAACGTGTCATGCGCAAATCCCGGACCCCTAGCTCAAAGGTCATGGTCACAATTGGGGGTCAAAGGTCAACAGAGTTTTTTCCTGTCCCGTCCATAACTCTGCCATCCATGAAGGGATTTTAATATTACTTGGCACAAATGTTTCCCATGATGAGAAGACGTGTCATGCGCAACACCCAGTACCCTAGCTTAAAGGTCAAGGTCACACTTTGAGATCAAAGGTCAAGAGGATTTTTTTCCTGTCCGGTCTATAACTTTGTCATGCAAAGCAGGATTTAGATATCAGTTGGCACAAATATTCCCCTGGATGAGACAACATGTCATGCGCAAGAACCAGGTCCCTAGGTCTAAGGTCAAGGTCATATTTATAGGCCAAAGATCAAATTCAAGAATGACTTTGTACGGAACATTTCTTCTTCATGCATGGAGGGATTTCGATGTAACTTGGACCAAATGTTCACCACCATAAGGCACCCTTGTTTTTCGAATTATGTCCCTTTGTTGTTACTATAAATAGATTTTATTGTAACTTTTTTATTACTGGCGGTAGAGAAAAATCGAGACCACTTTTCTGTGGTACAGCATGCATGTTACATCCAATTTTTAGGTGTATTTTGACCTATCTCTACCTGGTAAAGAGTTTCTTATGGACTTATATTATTTTTTTTTTACTTTTTTTTTAAGATTAATTTCCCTTTGTTGTTACTATAAATAACTTACATGATAACATTTTTATAATCAGCCAAAAAAATTCAATATGAAAACAACTGTGGGTTTTTATATATGCACATTATAATCCAAGTGTGTTGTTATAACATATTGTATATGTAGTACAATATTGTTTATACATCATTGACAGATATCAGTTCATTATGTTATACTGCAGTAGAAAAAATTAGGTGCCTTTCAGTAGGGGACTTTGTATTGCATGGCAATACTTCATTCACTTGTTTATTCATAAAACTCTAATTTAAATACAAATTTTCCATTTTGATAAAATTTAATGTATTTTGAAAAAGATGCACTTGAACATATATAAATGGAATAAACAGATGTATGACAGTCTTTGAATATCTGTAAAAAAGCACATGGTTTGCATTTCTCATCAGATTTGGTTACCAGTTACAGCATAATTATACAGGAAGGCTTATCACTCAAACATCTGCAGATCTAACTGTATATTTTCTACCATAGATAATTTTATTTCATATAGATTTTTTAAATCTTTAAAAAATACTGAGAAAATATAGCAAAACAATGGTTGAATTAGTATACTTGAATTTGTGAGACTGTTGAAATATTACAATTCTTTTTCCCTCTTAAGCCTGTATCATAAAATCATATTTTCTGATGAAATTTATTTTTTAAGAATGTCTGCAATGCAGATTTTAATGAAAATTCATACATTTGTAAAGTTACCTATACTGTGTTAGGTAATTACTTAAGCCCCTATAAACTAACTGGCCAATGATTAAAGAGAACATCTGAGTTTCTAGCTGACTTTCGGACTAATGTAAGACCTCATTCATGTAACAACATCTATTAATCTTCAGAAATCCAGTAAAATTGTCATCTGTAAAACAGGTTTCATTCTAAGATATACGAGGCATATAAAATCCTATTTTACCAGCATTATTTACTTTAATAAATTTTTAGATTTAGTTGTGTATTTTGATAAAGTTTGGAAAAAGCATTAGGAGATATGTCTGCAACTGCAGTTTGTATTAACTGAGTATTTACTGGCACTGGAATGTGCATGATCAGGGTTTTTCTGAATAAACTTAGTAAAGTCTTAAATCTACATTATCTATAGCTATTCGTAAAAAGACTGGCCATAGTTTGATAGTTTGAAGAATTAAATACATTTGAGCCACGCCATGAGAAAACCAACATAGTGGCTTTGCGACCAGCAAAGATCCAGAGCAGCCCACGCAGTCTGGTCAAGATCCATCCTGTTCGCTTTCAAAGCATATTGCAATTAGAGAAACTGTTAGCAAACAGCATGGATCCTCATCAGACAAGCTGGTATGGATCCATGCTGGTAGCAAACGCACTATGTTGGTTTTCTCATGGCGCGGCTCATTTAAAGTTGTATCTAGCAAAATATTGACTAAACTGTTCTGTAGATCATTTGATTTAATTTGATTGTTAAAGGAAGAATGTGCATCATGATTGTTATTACGTGAACATACTGTATTATTTTTAAATAGCATGATATTTTTCAGACTTGGATATACACTTTTATTTGTTCATAATTTTGAATTGTATTTAAAATGTATATATTAAATCAAATGGCGAAGTAGACATGATTTTGCTTTTACTAGTATTTGTTCCCATGGCAACAAAATGATTTCCAAAGGTGAAAGGACACTGTCTTTAAACAAACACACATAGATAGTTTTGTTATTTTATCCAAAAATGTCATTTAATATTAATGGCTTTATAATAACTGCAGCAAAAAAAAAAACTACGATTTAAAGCTCTTTTTTAATGCAAAATGAATGTTGTAACCATGGCAACTTGAAAAAAAAAATGGACAGTCATGATTAGTAACCATACAATACCTTAAAGGCCAGTATCAGTTGGTTATGAGTATTTCCAACTGCTTTGAAACTCAAAATTAGTTTACCTAAATGAAAAGTGCATACAAGGTTGTTGAGAACTGACCTTGTGACAATGCTTTAAGTAACATAGATAATTATTATGGTTGTATCCTTCTTAATTCTGCCCAGAATGTGCTTCAAGTGCATTAGATGCATTGACAGTTTGCAGATGAACTTTTCTTGTTTGTTTCATAGAATACAAAATTGATACAGAAAGTGCTTTAAAAAGATCTGGATTTTAATTTTCTTGTACATTGCCATGGTAACGGAACATTCTCCTTAATTTCTAGACAAAGTGTTGGACAGTACAACACTTGTAAAATGATTTTACATGAAATACTAATGTTTTACTATAATTCTGTATCTGGCAATGTAATATTATTTCAGGTTATTCTGTAATTTAGGCATAAATGACTTTCCTGAAAACTCATTTTTTGTCAATTTTCAAATTTCTGTAAAAAGCTCAAATGTGAATGACCCACTAAAATTCTTCCTTAAATTGAAATGGGTATTATAGCTCTGCTGAATCCATACAAGTATTATATTCAGATGGGTGCACTTTTTTCTATTAGAAGTTGAAAAATATACATGTAGACCACATGATCAACAATTAGGTAAAATTTGTCGTCTTATCGGTAAAATTATCCCCCTTGAAATCACCTGGCAGTGCGATATCGATTTTTTATCTGGTTGATATTTTCCAATAGAAACAAAGAAGGAAACAAAGTTTGAACAAATATTGTTTTAATTAGAATAAACACACAATATTTATTATCCTATTGAAGTGTTCGTCATTCTTTTCTCTTTACAAAGATATAAAAATTATTTATCTAAAATAAAGAATTAATGCTTCCCTTGGCGAATAAAAAACATCACTATCAGTCTCTGTTTACGGCATATAGTTACTGAATAAAATAAGCAAAAACCTGTGATACGTATCTTATTCTTTTCCATGTAGCCACTTTATTCATATTTTGAGAATATTTATTATCCTATTGAAGTATTCTACAGACAATAAACTTTTTATATATGTTTTTATTTTGAAATTATTTTAATGTCTTCTTGCTTCCCTAGACGTTTAAAAGTTGGTGATTTTTGCATTATTTCTTTATTTGACGTGTCCGTGGTATTTCCGGACGCGTGCGGAAACGCACGAACTCGCCCGAAGTTTAGCTGCCGATGATACAGAAAATATGATTGTTACAACATAGTATTAAGTGATAATAACAGTGCGGGAAAAATATCAGTTAATATATTAAGGCGATCCATAGTTTTTGGGAATTACAAGCTTTCCGCAAAATAAATGTTACAGAGAAAGATGCTGATGTATCTTGTTAATAAATAAAAAAAAATATAAGACATGATGCACGTTGCAACTATATACATTTCTTTCTAAACCACTGTCTCGTATTTTAAAGATTCGTTTAATTATACTTATACCCCTTAGTTTAAGTTTTAACCATAAATATGTTAAAAAGAATTTATATAATGCAACATTTGAGTAAATTGTTTTCGGAGCCTCTGAAACAGCCATATTAAAGTGCTTTTCGATAGTTGTTTATTACCAATTATAACAGCTTTTTGCAAGTTTATTGTTTATCAACACCTTTTTATTAGGGGATTAGGGACGTATGGATCAGGTCTATTTATTACACAGATAAGAATCTTCTCGGTGACTGCGTAAGAGCATTTTGAAAATTGTAACATGTTTAATGAACGAGACTTAAATACACAATAAATATATTTTTTCATTTTCAAGTACAAATGTTGTTAGATACATAAGATAATGGGACAGTGATTGAGTATTTACTTGTATTTGATTAACAGTATTTTTTCCCGAATACAAGTTAATTGTTCGATATTAAAGTATAGATATATAGAACACGTGTTAAAAGTTCGCCTTAGAGTGAAAATATTATACTATAGAAGTTTTGTGACAACATTGTGAAAAATTGTCGTTTATTGATTTATAAGTTTATTCAAAGAAGTATAAAATACATTTTTAATTTTTTATAGCTCTTTGGTTTATTGTATGTACTTTCTCTGCTCCATATTATATAATGCTTTCACTTGCTGTAGGCATTGTATTAAATCGAAATTGAATTGAACTGAATGTACGCACAGCTAATCTCAAGAAGGTATAGCACGCGCTAAAAGATATGAAAAATCTGTAATCCCCTGTTCATATAGTAAAAATATTCGTGATAGTTATTATGAATAACCTTTACACTACATTAGTGTCACTTTATCCTAAATCTTTTCTAAAAGACTTTTTTCTATGGTGTGCTTGTTTTATTCTTAGGTTTTCCACATTTTTTAAAAAACCTGACATTTATTAAATCAGTCAGTCAGTCCCTTTTGAGAAACCTTGAGAAGTCATAATTCGCACATCCTTTATTACACAATGACTGGCTCGGGGGCAAATAGGTCACACTTCCAATTAACAGGCTCTGGTGTCATAAAAAGATACCTTTTACATTGTCAAGTATGTTTGCTAGTTTGTTTTTCTGTTCATTTTTCATCAGTGTGTGACAATATGTTTTTCAAATGTTCATTACATAGCAAAATTAATTTTGACAAGTTAAATATGATTAATAATAATAATAAAAAACGCATTTCACATCTATTTATAATAACTGAAAATGAAATTGTCAAGTTTGTAAGCACTTTTAAAAAAAAATATATTTTTTCCTGCTTTCTATTTTTTAAGATAATAGTAGTTTCATGTACATGTATGTTATGCTCGCCTAATATACATGATTTTGTGTATTTATATTTGTTTTTATGTCTCAGTTTCTTTAATGTAAAATATAAAGAAGATAATATAGTGTTGATCATATTTTCATATACTATGCCAAAGAAGTATAAAACACTTCTTTATATCTCTTTGACTATGCAAAATAAAAGAATAAATAACGTAGTGTCTTCTTTTTTTCCGTTCCGTATTTTACATTATTGAAAAACAGAATTAAACCAAGTTGATGACTATATTTGCTGTTGTTGGTTTACCGGTAGTGTGTAAAATAAACCACCCTTCCCACTACGTTTTTACAGGGGATCTCTAATCTATAATCCTTGTTTTGTTTATGATCGGCACCTCCCGTGATACGATAAGCGGAGATAGCCGAACCATAACGATCTCCAACACTCGCTAAAAAATATCCGATAGTGATCGATATTTAGCTAAACGGTCGGAGGGAGACAACAAGGTATAGCGTTGATCTCAATAAACAAGGACAGATAATAGAATCGATTTTTGCCCAATTCTTCAGTATGGTTTTTAAAGATAATGTAAAATCTTAAAAAGGGGGTATTTATAAAATTTTTGCTTCTAAAACTGTGAAAATGTTGAAAGACAATATTTGTTATAAATAATTACTTCAGGTATGTATTTCAGGCAAATATGAAAATTAGTGCTTTATTTCAGACATAGAGACCACTATGTGTGAAGAAAATTGTAACATTTTAGTAAAATTTGGCTCTCAGAAATTGCCATTTTTCGCAAAAGTATAATGTTCCTGTTTCCATGGTAACCAGAGCTGATTCATATCTTTTCACCCTTGATTCTTCATATATGGCTTGAATACTAAAAAGGGTGCAAATAGACATTGTCGGCTTAAGTTGATGTGGACAGTGAACTGTGAATGTGTTGTAAATCCAGGGGGTCTTCTCAAGACAAACTTGTATTTCATGCACTGTTACAGTAGCTGACTTTGTTCATGGCAGAACGTCATTCAAGTATAATATTAACAGACCGAATGAAACATAGTCTTGGTTATGTTCTATACTTTTATAGGAAGTAATTAAATTTGGGACAATTTAAATGAATGTTAGTATAGGAGTGTTCTCATAAAACATTAGAAGAGGTAACTTTAACCAAGCTTGAGTAAAGTGTTTGTATACATGTACTTAGAAAAAGATTTCTTTTTTTTTAAAAAAAAGATAGTGATTCTACAAAAGCTCCATAAACTATGTTTCCCATTTCATTTGATACATTTTGTTTCTGCCTTCGTCATATGTACGTCCGTCTGGCCGTCTTCATATAGCCTGATCTAGCTTCTCAAAATGCTCTGCTAGGATTTAAACGGAACTTCACAGAATAGATATTTTGAAGCCTTGTTGTGCGTATCCTCTGGGTTTTTTTGTGTGGAGTTAAGGTGCCTTAAAAGTAGTTTTTGCATGAAATTTGTCCGAACTTCTTTATAATTAGAATTTTTTGAAAATAATTTCATAGGAATGATCCGTACAAATTCTAGCTGAGCATGTATCACGAGGTTCTTATTTAAATGATCTTGTACTGAGTAATGGCTCTTTGATTATCATACATAAAGTCTATGAAGAGATTTTTTCTGTAATTCATCTCCAAATTTCATTGAATCCTAAGGGATTTATTGAAATATGATGTGCATATCGTTCGTACATACTGCTCGAAATATTTTTCCGGACTTATGTCCATTATTCATTTTACTGAAAAAAATTGTTCTGACTACTCCTAGTATACTGTTTGTGTGATTTGACTGAAACGTCTTAGGAATGATAGTTGCCGGTCTATTTTATAAGTTCATAAGTTACTTCATAAGTTATGGTTTGTACACTGAATGATTTGACGAATTAATTATTAGAGACAGAAATTATGTAGACATGCCCTTTTTCATCATTTTGGGAACGCCATCAATACCAGTGGAATTAGGAAAATGTTCTTGAAATTTGTTTAATTTGAGAAAATTTGCAAATAAACAAAATCTATGTAAAGATATTTTTATGTAGACTATTAATGGACTGAATTTCAGTAATTGTTCAACAGTATAACTGTTGTTTTAATGACCAAAATATACATACAACTTAGCAAAACTATTTTAAAGCGGCAAAATTCCTAAAAGGTATCACTAATTTGGGAATGTTATATTTAGAATTGGGAAAAAATATTTTCTTTGCTTTGGGAGTGGAGAAATCTTTGTCAACGCTTCATTTCAAAATTCTAGTCCAGATTTCAATGATAGTAGGGAGTGCTTGGTATAAAGCCTTGTTGAGCATATCATTGGCACGTCCGCTCGAAATATTGTTTGCGGAGTTATTACTCTTAAAATTATTTCTGAATAAAATGAATAGCAACCTAGGTACGGGTCCTGCCGCTAAACAATTTTTCACTGATATATGATCCTTGATTTTTACACAAGTTCACATAATACCGTTAAACTTTTCACATAACACCGTTAATAAATTTCATAGTATTCAGTTACAAAGTTTACATTATTTATTTTGCATCATGTTTTAGAAACTCAATGTAAATGTAAACTGTCATTTTTATACATTTCATTCCGCTATTGTGAAAAGGTAAACAGTTATACCTAATCAGTTTCGCATAAAAGTAATGCTCTGGCTTTTATAAAAATCATATTCTTTAATATAATGAATAATCATCAGACTATATATAAAGGTTACAGCGTCAATAATAGTAAATATAGGCAAGTTGGCGAGCGTAGCGAGCCGCAGAAAAAAGAATGGACATTCAAGGGTATTTTGATATCATGAAAAATGGAAGCTTTACCGAAAAGGGAGTGCGATCGCACCCGTCGCACCCCACCCTTCCCCCTCTGGCTACGCCCTTGCAGTATATGTTTTCTTTTTTTGTAAGTTAACATTAACATCCCCGTTTTATTTTCTCAACAAGGGAGAAAAATTGCTTTCGAAATATCTCTCAAGCATGAGTATAGATTGATGAGCACTTTAATGTATAAGAGACTGTCCAGAAAATAATGTTAAAAAGAGGATAATGTGTTTAGGATTGCGCACTTTAAGCACATAATTGTAGTCACTGAAATGAAATGCACGGCTTCTACCAGTTTCATCCACTAGGGATACACATTTTGATAGTTTAAAAATCTCAACACTAGCTTAAAGTGAACTTCAGATGATCACCAAACTGTAATTAAATGGTCTCCGAACAGTCTAATTTCAGTATGCACAGCTAATGGGTATGACTTGTCACTCTGTTACAGTAACTTTAAATAGCTTGCTCGTTACATTTTAACATTTTCCATGAAAAAAAAAAACAACAGCAACAGTTACTTGCTGAGAACAGGTTAACTTGTACCGGTAAACAATCCAGGAACACTGATTAGGCCAACTGCCTGCCGTAACATAACAGAAATACTGTAAAAACGGCGTTTACCAAAACAAACTCATAAATGACTAAATGTGTTTTGAAACGCTCCCTAGACAGTCCGCATTCTATGTTCACAGTCAGACTTCACATAAACCGACAATGTCTAATATGAAGTAATTCTGAGACTATGAGTTTCCGACCCCTTCTGTAATTTTTTGGTTCTTACAGAGAATTGGTCTTAAACATTTGCTTCTCCAAACTATTCTGACCTAACTTTTGAATTTTTAACCAGTATCTAATCATGTTTATATGTCTTTTAATTTTCATGGGTTCCCTGCCAAGTTCACCATATAATCCTGTCAGATTTGTTGAATTATTAACAACAAGAATTTTTCTGCAGAATATTGTATGGATTAATTCTATGTCTTTTCCATGTACGGAATTCAAGGTACGTAATAAAATTAGCGTTGATATAGGACAGAATTTTATGCAAACTAATATAAATTTATAGCTGAGTGGTGATCATCACGTCCATCAAACTACTTCTACAGTTACTACCAGACCTCTATCATTGCTTTTAAGACTTACCATTTAATGCTAATTAAAAGAATATGTTGATAAATATAGTTTTTAAACTTAAAAAAAGAGATATATTTTGTGACGTCACTTCGAGCTGTTAATATTTGAACATAATGTCACGTCGTATACACATAGTAAATAATTTGCTTTATAAATCAGCTCTGAATTTGGACATAAGTCTTTCTCAAAAAGTATCTGTAAATATGTACTTGGAAGACTCAAATTTGTTAAACTTTAAATTGTATTTTTGAAACACTGTTGTTCGCAATAATTTATCTACTTGAACGGGAAAGAATAATTTAGTTAATAGAAATAAATAACTGTAACGACCCTGTAGTATGAGTTTGCTTCGCAGTTTATTAGGCTTTCTTGTATAATTCCTTAGCCCTTCAATTTTATTTTTTTATATCAGTACATAAAGCATTTTATAGTGTTTAGATATATAATGTTCTTATGCATGTGTTCATCTGTAAATATGTTGCCGAATTATGCCATTATTTTGATGAATTTCTACCCCACGCTCCCTGAAATGTATGTGGTAAATATAGCCAAATTCAATGCAATATTTTATGAATAATCAAGATATATTTAGGGAGATTCACTTTATTTGTATGTTGCTTGATATTAACACTATGGAATTTATCACATGTTATATTGGTATAATACTGTGTGACTGGGTGTTAAGTGCTGTGTGGCGGCCGTAAAAAGTCACCCCGACTTCATCTCAGTGTTGTTATATTTTCTGGTCCTTCGGGATCATTGATTTCAACTCATTTAGATTTGAAGATTGAATACTGCTTAAGCCGGTGCTAGGGGGCGTGGGCAGTGTTGAATTTTCCATTACTGCTCATGAACAGACTCAATCAAACCGAGTCTGCAATTTTCACTGTTTGCATTGTTTTCGGTGCTTCCGAGGGATCTTCTTTCCAGATTTTATTCGTTTGATTGCATTCTTTTTCAGAAATGTAGACGGAATGTTCGTACCCTGAATTTGTCATTTTAATGCTTATTATTAAGTTAAGTATAATGTCACAAGTTATAAACACGTTAGGAATTGATAAACTTACTTGAATGATTAATAAATCCACCGATTTTGCCTTTTATAATCATTTAGTTACGCTGAAAACTGTGAAATAATTATTAGGTGTCGCTTACTTCCTGGTTATGGCGGCCATGTTACCGCACGTTCGCCTCGCTGAGTATGACGTCATTTTAATGAGGTAATCAGCGCGCGGAGTTTTGTTTATGTTGCCCTGTGCTCATTTGGTGTTGGTCATGCACCCTGAACGGTCGCACTAAAATCTAATATTTTACTAAAGTTTTAAGTTTACTAAAAGACTAAAAACTAAAATCCAGAAGATGCCAACGGACGAAGAGGTAGTAATATTATTCCAGAGT
Organism: Mercenaria mercenaria; assembly: GCF_021730395.1. Lineage (NCBI taxonomy): Eukaryota > Metazoa > Mollusca > Bivalvia > Venerida > Veneridae > Mercenaria > Mercenaria mercenaria. The sequence continues at coordinate 58,731,347 of NC_069367.1, forward strand.
CTAAAATTATATTTGTTCTAAACTTTAGTGAAATAAATATTAGTCCTGTTTCCAAGTTATCGAAATTTAGTGAAACCAGTATTAGCCCATCTCCAGTGAAACCGAAGGTCAAATTATTTTACGAAGTGCCGTAAATTATTAGTGATATTTACTAAAGTGTTGATCGATTATCTACTACATTAAGTAAATCTTAGTACAAACATGTACCGTTAATCCAAGGGATGTTATAAAGCTTAGTTTAGTGATTTTGTCCAATTTTAGTGATCTATCGGGTTTTACTAAACAGTTCTAGAATAATGAGTGACATATCGGCGCGGTATTGAATTGACGAGGTGATTTTTAGTGTAAAAGTGACAAAGTGATTTTTAGTGTAAAACTGACAAAGTGAATTTTAGTGTGAAACTGAACTAAGTGAATTCTTAGTGTAAAATAGGCTAAGTGCGATTTAGTGTTTTAAGTGACAAGCGGTGGGGTGTATTCGGCGTCGCATGAAGATACGTTGTTCCACAAATAAGGATAGTAAAATATTTAATATTCAATAGACTATGAACCTTGTTATTCTCCATACTCTATGTGCACTGTAATATAGCAGAGCGTCGCGGAACTGAATTTTGCATGTTTGATATTTGTCTTGTCAATATTAATATCTATATAAACTTTTATGCTGTATGTTTGACTATGTATGTTCATCTTATTTACTAGTTATATGTTAATAAAATTTTAACTGTTCAATAGCCTCCGTAATAAATTTCCAAAGCCTAACCTACCACAAGCCGGGCCCAGGTGAACTCGTGTGGCTCTCCTTGTATAGCTAACAGGCCAACGCTATACGAGGGGTATGCTACAAAATTGGTGGCAGCGGTGGGATAATAATTTTGACTTCATGTGCAGACGATAGTGTCCTTATTAAGTTATAACTTTGATTAAATATTGTACAGTGAGTCAAATAATTTCCTGGTACTGGTGGTAGGTTTTAGCAGATTAACTATGGATGAATCTGATACAGTTACCTTTAAAAATCCCGATTCAAACGATGAAAGCGGCGATGAGATGCCCCAAGACGAAATTTTTTTAGGTCGTTTTGAAAGCGAAAGTCCTTGTGTACCAATAGGTAGCACGTCGGTAAATGCTGGAGATGGGGCTAGTGTACATAACAGGTTTGTAAAACTTATCAGTGATATGAGTAATGATTTACAGAAAAGTGTACATTCTGTAAAACAAGGCCTTATGTGTTATTTGACCGAATTTGATGACAAACTTCATAATATGCAAGAACAAATAAATATTGCAAAGGTACCGTCTAGCAATCATAAACAAGTTTACGTTGCTAGTCCAGGTGTGAGTTCTCGAGCCCATACCCAAGGAGAGGGGCCAATAAATAGCACTCCATACGGACAGATTTGAACAATAATACTGATACCCCCTTAGTACCTATGAATAGTGGCCGATTTTTAGCCAATACCGTTAGCTCAGATACACGATCAGTTTCCGGGCCGAGTCATGTGGAAACCAGCCTAGGCAGGGGAGATGGTTTTGCAAATAACAATAACTCGCATAACAAACTAAAACCGCATAATTATGATGGTTCAGACGATCTGGACGAGTATCTAGCCCAATTCAATATTGTTTCGGAACTAAATAGTTGGACTTATGACACGAAGTCACTTTACCTTGCTAGTAGTATGGTAGGCCCTGCTCGCGCCATTTTATGTGAATTAGATGGTGAGAAACGTCGTGACTTTAACGCGATCGTGAGTGCATTGCAAACTCGTTATGGTTCCGTACACCGAGCTGAAGTTTTCCGCTCGCAGTTACAAGTTAGATTGTTAGAAAGAAATGAAACAATTCCGGAATTAGCACAATCTGTTAGAAAATTAACTAGGAAGGCATATCCGGGTGCCTCATCAGAGGTTGTAGAGTTGCTTGCACTTGATTATTTCATTGATGCTTTGCCTGATACAGAAATGCGATTAAGAATCAGGGAGGTTGGTCCTAAGTCCATTGCTGAGGCGGAACGAATTGCTGTTCGCTTGGATGCACTTAAAGTTGCTGATAAAAGCAGAGGTCGACATTCCGTAAGAAATGTAACACATGAAACAGATAGAACCGACAAGAGGTTAAAAGAATTATCTAGTCAGTTGAGAAATTTGATGGAACAAATGAAAAGCTATGAATACCGTTCCCAACATACAAATTACCACTATAACGACAGTAGTAATCAGAGAAATTATTCTAATGACAGGAATTACGGAAGACAGAATAGGCCAGACAAATTTAGCCAACCAAGTAGACCAAATCCCCAGAAAAACCGAGGTTCAGGGAAACGAACGAATGTTGAGTTCAGGGGCCGGAGCTCGACAACAAATAACCGGTCCCAGAAAATAAGTTACAGTAGCAAAACTTCAACAGATAATGGTTGCTTTGTAGTGGTTAATATGTTAAACACAGATGTTGTAATGCTTGTGGATACTGGTTCAGGTGTTACTATTTTGAATAAAGACCTATTTGAAAAATGGCCAAAAGCTGAAAGACCAGAAATGAGTCCAGTTAACATATCACTAACTACCGCCACGGGGGACACTTCTCCTTTCCTTTTCTTTAAATCCAATGACTGCCAAATAGATCTTAGTAATCATTGTTTGAAAGTCAATGGTGAATTAATCAAATGTTTCAGTAAAGATGACACATGTGCTTACAGCTGTTGTCGTATCGAAGTAAAAGAAAATGTAGTAATACCAACAGAATCTGAAGTTATCATTTCTGGCACGCCTGTAGGTTCGGTTGCAGATACGATTGGTATAGTTGAACCTAATCTTAAATTTTCTGAGAAAAGTGGTCTCTTGGTAGCCAAAGCTTTGGTTGGCTTTAAGAAAGATGAGGTCCCTATTCGATTGACGAACCTTAGTAGTGTGCCGTGCACTGTATACAGGAAAACAATAGTTGCCTACTACGAGCCGGTAGGTGTGCCTGATGTTAAAGATGTTGAATCAGTAGGAGTGTTATCAAATGAAAAATGCACTGAGGTGCCAACACACATAAAAGAAGTATATGACAGGGCAAAAGCGGATTTGACGCACCCACAACAGCAAAAAGTAAAGGAATTGCTAATAAAACATCAAAATGTGTTTTCAAAAACTGTAGATGACATTGGTAGAACACATATTGTGGAACACACTATTGACACTGGCAGTGCCAAGCCAGTTAAGCAGGCTCCATACAGAGTGCCACTTGCCAAACGTTTAGTAGCAGAAAAAGAGATTAAAGATATGGCTGAGAAGGGAATCATTGAACCGTCCGTAAGTCCTTGGTGTAGTCCCGTGGTCATGGTTACAAAATCGAACGGATCTATTCGCTTTTGCTGTGATTTCAGGAAGATCAATGATTGTACGGTTAAGGATAGCCAACCTCTACCACGTATAGACGATACATTGGATGCACTGTCCGGTTCTGCTTGGTTTAGCACACTTGATTGCAAATCTGATTTTGGCAAGTCGGGTTGGCTGAAAAAGATCGCCCAAAAACGGCATTTTCGGTACAAGGTAGCGGGTTATGGCAATTTTCTGTTATGCCATTCGGTCTCTGCAACTCACCAGCCACTTTTGAAAGACTAATGGAACGAGTGTTAGCTGGTCTTACTTGGAAAGATTGTCTTGTATATTTAGACGACGTCATTTCATATTCTAAGACTTTTGAAGGTCATATAGCGAGTCTAGAAGAAATATTTCAGAGAATGAGTGAGGCTAATTTAAAACTAAGTCCCGAAAAATGCGTCCTGTTTCAACGACAAGTGGGGTTCCTGGGGCATTTAATTAGTAAAGAAGGAATAGCGACTGATCCTAAGAAAATCGAAGATGTAGTGAACTGGAGAACACCCAAAAGTGTAAAGGAAATTAGAAGTTTCTTAGGACTTTGCTCGTACTATAGAAAATTCGTTTTGAATTTTTCTACAATAGCTAAACCGCTACATAAATTGACTAAAAAAGGAGTGTGCTTTGCATGGTCAAGTGACTGTGAGAAAGCATTTCAAACATTGAAAACGGCTTAAACGAATGCACCAGTACTTGCTTATCCCTTATCGGCCGGTGTATATATTCTTGATGCGGATGCTAGTGGCGTTGGTTTGGGGGCAGTACTTTCACAGGTACAAGATGGTGAGGAAAAAGTTATATCCTATTACAGCAAGTGTTTATCAAAGCCGGAGAGACAGTACTGTGTGACCAGAAGGGAACTGCTAGCTGTAATCAGTGCAGTTAAACATTATCACCACTATCTATATGGGCAACATTTTATTGTGAGAAGTGATCACGGAGCCCTAAGGTGGTTATCGAATTTTAAGAGTCCGGAGGGACAAATTGCCAGATGGCTGGAGATTTTATCAACTTATGATTATGAAATAAAACATAGGGCAGGTCGCGTGCATTCAAATGCCGATGCCTTGTCCAGGAGACCATGCCAAGATTTTGGCTGTACGTATTGTAACCAAGCTGAAGAAAGATATTAAGCATCTGCTGATGACATCAAGCGATTGAAAGGAGAGAAAGAAGGTAATAGAAAGGAAAGTTCAAAGAGGACAGATGTTAAACTGAACCGTATGGTTGACATCTGTCGGAACTCATTAGAAGAAGCATCAAACGCTGTTAGCGAATGTGCAAGTGGTTGTTCAAGATTAGCAGACGCCCAAATGCTAGCAGAAAACGTTTGCAGGGAAACCACATGCGTTAAGGAAGAGGTTGACAGTCTTAAGGATAACGATAAGAGTGGCCAGACGTTGACCGTTTGCCCCTCTATCGTCAAAGATTGCACTACTGAGGACAGTAAAGGAATAGTTGCTCAATTAGATGGTTTAAAAGATGTGTTTTCCGGTACTGTTCATACGTCGTCATGTCGGAGTGGTTATGTTATAGACTCAACATGTATGGACAGGGACTCGAACAGGAAAGAGGAGGTCTGCAAGATAGATGCTGATATAAGTAGGCAGAACATAATTACCTATCAAGATGAGGATATAGTCATAAAATTATTAAAGCAGTGGAAGGGAGAGCAGATGAAACCAGAATGGTCGGAAGTAGCGTCGCATTTTGTTATGCTCAAATTTTATTGGAATAGATTAGAGTCACTGTGGATCAAAGAGAGGATGTTATATTATCTGTGGGAAGCAAAGGATGGAAATGAAATTGAATATCTCATAGTGCTTCCGAAGGCATTAGTGCCAGAAGCACTGAAGGAATTACACAATAGTCCTACAGGGGGACACCTTGGCATTAAGAAAACATTGGGCAAAGTACGTCAGAGGTTCTTTTGGTTTGGACTGAAGAAGGACGTAATGGACTGGTGTCAAAAATGTGATCTATGTTCGTCCAGAAGGGGGCCGACTAGAAAAGCAAAGGCGGCTATGAGGCTGTATAGCGTTAGCACTCCCTTAGAGAGAATAGGGATGGATATTATGGGACCTCTACCAAAAACCGAGTTAGGAAATAAGTACATACTAACTATAGTTGACTATTTTACCAAGTGGACAATGGCAATCCCTTTAGAAAATCAAGAAGCTGTTACAATAGCTTCAAAGTTTGTAGAGAAATTTGTTTCTGTGTTTGGGGTTCCCCGGCAAATACATTCAGATCAGGGTCCAAACTTTGAATCTCGTGTATTCAAAGAAATGTGTCATATACTGGGGTCAGATAAGACGAGAACCACGCCCTACAGGCCTCAATCAGACGGACTCTGCGAGAGGGCCCACAGAACAGTACAAACAATGTTGTCAAAATTCGTATCATCGACTCAAAGGGACTGGGATAAATACTTACCAATTTTAACATTGGCTTATAACGCCTCGGTGCAAGAAAGTACCGGGTTTTCCCCAGGTATGATGATGTTTGGAAGAGATATAATCTTACCAATTGATTTAGCCATAGGAAATCCTGAACAGTCCAACAATAAGTCGGACAGTACATTCGCCTTAGACCTGGAAAGTAAAATTGAGAAGGTTCATGAACTGGCTCGCAAACATTTGTCAATTGCAAGCAACTCTCAAAAACGCCTTTATGATCATAAATTAAACCAGCGCGCGTATGACGTAGGTGATATGGTTTGGTTATTCACTCCACAGATAAAGACTGGTTTAAGTGCTAAACTTTCGCGAAGATGGACAGGTCCATATGTAGTTTTGAAGAAGTTGAATGATGTTGTGTACCGAATACAACTAAACAGACGGTCGAAACCTAAAATCGTTCACCATGACCGCCTATCATTGTATAAAGGTGAAAAAGTCTCTTGGCTCAAAACAGATAGTAACTAGAGCATTTAGGATCGAGAACTCACACCTTTCAATGTATTTTAGATGAAGTCTAACATTAAAATTACGAGTTTTCACAATTGTTTATTACAAGCATAACAGTACTTTTATGTGAATGATGACTTTAGCAGAAGTAGTTATATCTCACTCTCCTTTATTCTTCAGTTTTTGTGTGTCATCTGCCAGAACGTGACGTTTCCTAGGTATAACCTCGCCAGTAGACACTTGCAAGAACAACATAGCCATTTCTCATATCAGTGTCTTAAATGTCGTAAATTATTTACTAGAAGATCGTATAAGCACAAACCATGCCTGAATTTGACATTTATGGACTTTGAATTAATGGATCCCGAAGGTAACCGGGAGGGGGCAGCTGAAAAGTTTCTGGAATGGAAACGTGTGGAAATGCCTAAATTAACTAAAAAGGTGGACTCCGGGTATTTAAGACATATACGTCTATTGAAGCAAGACTATAGGCCCACTCAGGTTGGGGCAGATGAGTTTTCAGCTGATGAACTAGTCCAAATGTTATGCCGACCAATTTCCCCTCTAAATACCCCAGAGAGGGTTGTTAAATTCAAGGACCCCAAACCAGTTTACGAGGATATAAGTTCCGAGGAGTTGGACTATGAGGAAGAGGCAGCTTCAAAGAAATCTGTTGGTTTGTTCTCCACCTCTTCCTCTTCTTCCAGTAGTTCTTCCAGTGACTCCTCCTCTACTGACACCACCAGCAGTTCCTCTTCCGCGAGCACAGTAATTTCTCGCAAAAAGAGAAAGAGAACATGGAAAAGATCGCGTCTCTCTGAAACAAGTGATAGCGACACTGATGATGAGTTTAGTGTACCTGTAAAAAGAAAGAAAAATGCACTTAAAAACAAACCAAAAGCAGAAAATAGAAAAATTGAAAACAAGGAAAGTGTAGAAATTCGTAACGACAGTGAAAAACGAAAGAAGACTGAAAAGAGTGAAGAAAGTGACAAACCAAAATCAGAAACTAGTAAAATTAGTAACAAGGCAAGTGAAGAAACTAGTAAAGACAGTGAAAAAAGAAAGAAGACTGAAAAGAGTGAAGAAAGTGACAAACCAAAATCAGAAACTAGTAAAATTAGTAACAAGGCAAGTGAAGAAACTAGTAAAGATAGTGAAAAACGAAAAAAGACTGTAAAGGGTGAAGACAATAATAAATCAAAGGCAGAAAAGAGTAATGTTAATAAGGAAAGTGTAAAAGTTAGTGAAAAACAAAAGATGACTGAAAAGGGTGAAGAAAATAAGAAATCAGAAACAGAGAAGAGAATTGTAAAGTAATAGTGAAACAAAAGACAAATGAAATGAAAAGGGGAGGCATAAGAGAAGTAAGTGTAAAACTAAAGAGAATTGGAGAAATAGGGGAAAAGAAACATCCAAATGGAAAATATAATGCAGAAGACGAAAAACAAAAGACCAACGGAAAAGAAAGTAATGGCGGAAGAGAAGTGAATGTAAAACGAAAAGAGAAAGAACACGAGGAAGAAACGAACAAATCAAAACAAAGTGAAAATGCAGTGAGTGAGAAGCCTAAGAAAAATGTAACTAAGGAGGAACTGAATGATGACCAGTTGAATGAAATGCAAGTACCAAATGAAATAAAACAGACAAAAGATAGTGTAGGAGATGAGAAACAGAAGATAGGTGAAAATTTGAAACAAATTAGTGAAGAACAGAACTCAAGTAAAAAAAAGTGACACAAACAAGTGACACACAAAAGACAAATGAAAATAACAAAGCGGTACAGGATGATTTAGTAAAAGATGACAACGATCAGTTAACCTCTTGTCCTATGGAGGAGTTAGTTTCAGAGTTGGAGTCTGTAATTCCGCTTCTCCAGAAAGCTCAGAATGAGCGAATTATTCTGAATATTGGCGGTCAAAGATTTGAAACTTCAAGGGTTACTCTCCAAAAAGAACCAGATTCTTTACTGGCAGAAGTTGTGTCCGAATTTGGAATGACTCCTCGGAATGGTAATATATACTTTCTGGATCGTGATCCAGCCCACTTTCGTTTTGTTTTGAATTTTCTCCGTAACGGTATGTGTGACCTCAGGACTTTGCCCCATGACTTGAGATATCTTTATGAGTTGTATTATGAGGCTGTTTACTACCGACAACCAGCTCTGGCGGACGCGTTAGTGGGCAAAATAGAACAGTTAATTCTCGTAAGTGCCAATCTGCAAAGGATAGGCAATAGCTCGTGAATATATGGTGGTGGTGCTGCGTACTAAGTTTTAAGGCTGAGATTTGGTGTAGATTTTCTTTTGTGTGTATTTCTGAAAGGTGATTTTAATAGTAATTATTTGATGTGATTCAAATGGTAAAGTGAACTTAATGGTGATTGATTGCACAAAGTGACATTAGTGTTCCCAGAGTTTCTAATTGTTCGAATCGACAGCGGAATATGTAAAACTATAAACTTTTAAGACACAGGAGATAACGTTTTGAATACTTGTAAATAAATGTTATTTTTATTACTTGACTGTAATTTTGTATTTGTTTCATGTTGTAGTAATATGCATTGCTTGTTTCATTTGCTTTGGTTGAAACTGTTTTGTGTATTTTAAATGTACTATGCATTATATTGCTTACTATTAAATTTCTATAAAGGTGTTTGAAAACTACTGATGCTTATTGTTGTATTAATAATGATAAAGAGTATTTTTCACCATGAGCATTATTGATGTTGAGGTTATTGCTAAACTTATTTTTTTTTAGCAAATATTCATCTTAGTGTTTATTCTTTAGAAATTGTGCAGAGGGAAAGTCATGTTATGTATGTAATTCTACAAGGAATATTTTTGTTTTATTTTTGGAGACCAAAACTTTTATGGAGGGGGCATTGTAACGACCCTGTAGTATGAGTTTGCTTCGCAGTTTATTAGGCTTTCTTGTATGTTTCCTTAGCCCTTCAATTTTTTTTTTTTATATCAGTACATAAAGCATTTTATAGTGTTTAGATATATAATGTTCTTATGCATGTGTTCATCTGTAAATATGTTGCCGAATTATGCCATTATTTTGACGAATTTCTACCCCACGCTCCCTGAAATGTATGTGGTATATATAGCCAAATTCGATGCAATATTTTATGAATAATCAAAATATATTTAGGGAGATTCACATTATTTGTATGTTGCTTGATATTAACACAATGGAATTTATCACATGTTATATTGGTATAATACTGTGTGACTTCGTTTGATTGCATTCTTTTTCAGAAATGAAGACAGAATATTCGTACCCTGAATTTGTCATTTTGATGCTTATTATTAAGTTAATTATAAAGTCACAAGTTATAACACGTTAGGAATTGATAAACTTACTTGAATGATTAATAAATCCACCGATGTTGCCTTTTATAATCATTTAGTTACGCTGAAAACTGTGAAATAATTATTAGTTGTCGCTTACTTCCTGGTTATGGCGGCCATGTTACCGCACGTTCGCCTCGCTGAGTATGACGTCATTTTAATGAGGTAATCAGCGCGCGGAGTTTTGTTTATGTTGCCCTGTGCTTATTGGGTGTTGGCCATGAACCCTGAACGGTCGCACTAAAATCTAATATTTTACTAAAGTTTTAAGTTTACTAAAAGACTAAAAACTAAAATCCAGAAGATGCCAACGGACGAAGAGGTAGTAATATTATTCCAGAGTCTAAAATTATATTTGTTCTAAACTTTAGTGAAATAAATATTAGTCCTGTTTCAAAGTTATCGAAATTTAGTGAAACCAGTATTAGCCCATCTCCAGTGAAACCGAAGGTCAAATTATTTTTCGAAGTGCCGTAAATTATTAGTGATATTTACTAAAGTGTTGATCGATTATCTACTACATTAAGTAAATCTTAGTACCGTTAATCCAAGGATGTTATAAAGATTAGTTTAGCGATTTTGTCCAATTTTAGTGATCTATCGGGTTTTACTAAACAGGTCTAGAATAATGAGTGACATATCGGCGCGGTATTGAATTGACGAGGTGATTTTTAGTGTAAAACTGACAAAGTGAATTTTAGTGTGAAATTTGACTAAGTGAATATTATTGTGAAATTTGACTAAGTGAATTTTAGTGTAAAATACATTTTAAGTGTCTTTTAGTGTAAAAGTGACAAAGTGATTTTTAGTGTAAAACTGACAAAGTGAATTTTAGTGTGAAACTCAACTAAGTGAATTCTTAGTGTAAAATAGGCTAAGTACGATTTAGTGTTTTAAAAAGTGACAAACGGCGGGGTGTATTCGGCGTCGCATGAAGATACGTTGTTCCACAAATAAGGATAGTAAAATATTTAATATTCTATAGACTATGAACCTTATTATTCTCCATACTCTATGTGCACTGTAATATAGCAGAGCGTCGCGGAACTGAATTTTGCATGTTTGATATTTGTCTTGCCAATATTAATATCTATATAAACTTTTATGCTGTATGTTTGACTATGTATGTTCATCTTGTTTACTAGTTATATGTTAATAAAATTTTAACTGTTCAATAGCCTCCGTAATAAATTTCCTAAGCCTAACCTACCACAAGCCGGGCCCAGGCGAACTCGTGTGGCTCTCCTTGTGTAGCTAACAGGCCAACGCTATACGAGGGGTACGCTACATAACTAATAGAGCAACTATGAAGATAGATGGATAGGTAATTTATTTATTTCATTCTCATCATAATGTACATCATTATATATAACAAAAAAAACATACATGCATAAGTATACATATACAGTATATAACATGGTACACAGATACCACGCAATGACTAAACATGAATATCACATATGCTGTACAAATACAACATTTTGTTAAAAACCCTTAAAAACAAATTTCAAGACCATTGGAATACGATGATGATTAAAAAAACGCATTCGCCTTTTCGGTGCAAGTGTGAATGTAGGAGTGAGCGAGTATCACGAGAGAATGACGAGTTGTCGTATAAGTAGATGGATGAATGAAAGATTTCTTGGTGGATATTTATAAAGGTGTGTAACTGAATTAAGTATTATGGTTCTGCTTTAATGCTAACCTGACAAATGATAAAAATGCATTGTTCTTAATAACTAAGATGTTTGAGTAATCTATCACATTTACTACTATCTATTAAGGGACCTCCGTGGCCGAATGGTTAAGGTAGCTGACTTTAAATCACTTGCCCCTCATAGATGTGGGTTCGAGCCTCACTCGGGGCGTTGAATTCTTCATGTGAGGAAGCCATCCAGTTGGATTACGGAAGGTCGATGGTTCAACCCAGGTGCCCGCTCGTGATGAAATAATGTACGGAGGGGCACCTGGCGTCTTCCTCCACCATTAAAGCTGGAAGTCGACATATGACCTATCATGTGTCGGTGCGACGTTAAATCAAAAAAAAAAAAATCCTTTCAAGTAAAATATGAAAACATATTTTGGCATATATATATACAACGTTTTCATCATTGCAAATTGTAAACATTTTCTCATTATCAGACAAAAGTATTCTGTTTAGTTTCTTACAAATTATTAATTGCAGTGACTAAGTCTTTCTTTATGTCATTATTTACTGGGCAATAAAAAGTACGTGTTTTTCATCTTCTACAGTATCATGACAATTAAAACATGTTCTGTTTACAACATCAAAATTTTCATATCTACCCGTTTCTAATCTTAGTGGTGCTTCACCACATCTGAATTTTGTGAAGGCCGATCTGTAATGAAACTGCAGTTTACACATTAGGTATTTCTCAGTACAAAATTGATACTTCAACTTCCTGTATGTTCTCAGTTTATTACGACAATGTCCTCTTATAGCATTTTCTCTTTCCAACAATAAAGTCCACTTATTCATTTCAATATCCATCAATATAGATTCTAGCATTGAAACAGTAGGTTTTGTGTTTTTAATACTATCATCTAATAAATGTACATGATTGATATTTGATAAACGTTTCTTAATTCTAAAAGAATTCTTTGTAATCGTAGCTTGTTTTAGACCACACAAATATAGATTTATTAATTATATAGTCATCCATATTCATAACTCTTAAATATTGTTTAAATACTGACCACCTCATTTGTCTAACAATTGGTGGTTTCCACCCTATCCCTCCACATACTGTCACATTTGGGGTATACTTTGCAACACCCAAATAATGACGCATGACTCTATGGTGCACTGCATGAATGCATGAATAAGATTTGTCACCCCAAATAGGAGCACTGTAGTTAATAATGGGCCAAACCATGGAATCATACAGTTTAGTAAGTGTAGAGTAATGAAAAATACCGAATGCTTTACTTATAGAGATTAAAAGACCAAGAACTCTTGATGGAGACATTGTTACGGTCTTCGCAATTTCATTATAATCAGTGAATTAATTTAGTACAAAACCAAGATGCTTATAACTTTGTACAATATCCAGAATGTCAGAGTTAAGTTTAAAAACATGGTCTGTTCTAGATATACTGCTGGTTCAAAAATGAACTACATTTGACTTGTTACAGTTTACAATCATTTTATGCTAACAACACCAAAATGCATCTGACATGGTCTGAAAATCATGGAAATCTTCTGCTAACATAATATAAAATGCATATTTGTATATCTCCGATACATATACATTTGTCTAAGCTTTTCATGTAAGTGCCTAAATCATTACAGTAACTGTACATATTGAACAACATGGGAGATAAAGGAAGTCTTGTTTCAAGCCACACTTAACATCATTCTTTATCAAGACCATCTATCTCCGATACATGTACCTTTGTCTAAACAATTTATGTAAGTACCTAAATCATTACTGTACATATTGAACAACATGGGAGATTTAAGGTAGTTCTGCACGTTTGAAAAACCGGAAGTGATGGCGTAACGTCATTTATCCGGAAAACGTAGAATAAAGCCTGGATTCGGCGTACGGAATTGAAAATCAGTTTATGAATTAATCGAACCCTGTGAGTAAATTTATTACAATGGTACTGTTGCTATATTTCTAAAATCAAAATATGATATTAAAATATATGGCACGTTAAAAAATCAAAATAATGTCTTAAAATTTGCGTGAAATCTCCGGTTCACTTTAATCATGATCACATATCTCAAAAATAAGCACACAGACCGATATATTTTATTTCACCAAATTATAGGCCACATGTTTATTAACAGCCGTGAGAAGTTTCATCAAAATCGACATTGTAGAAAAAATTCTATTTTTGAAAATATTATGAAAGTAATGATTTTCCCATAGACTCCGATTATGAAATATTGCATGAGGTCCAAATTTTTCAAATCAGTCTAGCAAAAAATCAAGCACACGACCCTGTATTTTTTATTTGCTGAATTTTCTAGGTATATTATGAAGTTTTGAAAAATCAGAGTTTAATCAAGTTCTACATTGTAGTAAAATTTTCGATCCAAACGTGCAGAACTACCTTAACACCATTCTTTATCAAAACCATTCAGCCTTACACAACATTAAACATGACGTAATTTCTGCCACATATAACTACGGTCTATGTGGTGGTATACCTTCTTGAAGTCTGTTAAAGCTATAAATGTTGGTAACTTTTTTTAAGTACGTGTTTCAACTATTGTTGTAAGTGACTGTACTTGATCAATTGTGCTTTTTACCTCTTACAAAATCATTTTGCTCAAATGAATGTCCCTTAAAAGAAAAGCCTAGAGATAGCGTGATTTCTTTTAATCATACAATCGAATCATTAGAATAATTGGTATTTATGACAAAAGCTGCCGCGCAAAGACACAACATTATGCTTGTAATTGTTGTTGCAAATTATTTGAAAGCCTTAGGCCAAATTTAAGAGAGTTTATCAACCAGCAATCTTAAGGACACAATGTAATTCCGAGTTAGAAAAAGATTAAGTTGGTTATATTATAAAAAGCGCCTAGACTGTTTTAAAACGTGCTTAAGTTTATACAGCAATTTAGAAAAAAGACACAAAGACGACGAAGAGATTAAACGCCTACGGAAGAATATGCCGGATTAATAATATGCCTGATTTAACTATTATTTGATGTGTATAAACGACTACATTTATGTCTAATGTTGAAGTTACAATGTAGTATGAAATATTACTTCCTGGAGCATGCATGCATCAAATAGTATGTGGACGTGACAAAAAATGTCATATATATATTTCACATGATACGTATTGCTAAATAACATTATAACGTCATTAACTCCCCTGTTTGACGTCGAAATCACGTCCCTTGTTTCCTTGACGTCAACGTCAAAACTATTGAATTAATTCCCTTTCTCTTATTGTTATATATTTAGACACACTGATGAGCCATTCACGGCGAAACTAGTTTGTGACTTTTATATTAAAATTTAAGAAAAACTAAGCGAGCGTGTGAAGTCATATATATATATATATATATAAACATGACTAACAGGTTACACGTCCTACGTAATAATGTTGGTGTAAGTAGACTTCTAATTAACAACTTTCGTTCCTAATTGCACCGCTCTTCTACTGTCAAAAGATGATATGATTTAACTGACGCAATATGAAAAGATAACAAGCATATAATATTTTTAAAATGTCGCTATATAAAAACGGTAGCACAATTTCCCTACGTCCGTATGGCTCTCAATATAATGTTAAGATAATGTCAATATTGCCGTGTTTAAGTAATAAAAACATGAGTTTTCATATCAGATTTGTAGTATGAATCATTTATCATAGTAACATTGGCAAACTTTCTTTTTTTTGAAAATATGAACAATTACTTAACAGTGTGTATGTAATATTAATTAAACATGCATACGTTCCATACAGTGTTAGGTCTTACGTAACACATCTTTACAGAATAAATGTGTAAGTAAGTAGAATAGGAGTACGTAATACCACAAAGACTTGTTTTAATGACTGCTATTATTAGATACTATTTTCTATAACAGTTACTGTAATCCCGCTCTAGATTCACAGTAATGTTATACATTCAGTTAAATGGAATATGATTCATCCTAAATATCTTAAGACAATATTTGTTAAGTACAGCTTCAATATTCAAGGTATTACAATATGTTTAGTGTTATTATTAGAGATGCTCTATTTCGTTAGCTTGATATATTTATGACTATATAGTTCGCAAAAATCTCACAAACTCACTCACTTTCTTCATTACTATGAAAGAAGTCTGTTGAAACTAAGACGTTTTAAAGCCGTTATTTCTATCTCGACATAAGTAAACCTCACAGACTGTTTGAAACGATTAAATGTCTTCAAAACGGGATCATCCGTCAAGCTAAATACGATGTATTCGTATGATTTTTTTGTGCAGTAGCCGTTTAACCTATGACTTTATTAGATCTTACCTTCCAACAAGACTTTCTGTAAAACCTCTTCACACCAATAGCGTATTACTGAAAGGTTCCATGATTTTTTATATTAAAAGCATAGGCGTAGGAGCAGTGGGGGAGGGGCAAATTTTAAAAGAGAGGTGTTGGGAATAGCATATGCTAAGGCTCCTCGTCTTTTGACCTAAAAAACGATTTGTCTTAGAAATAACAATAGATAAAGGTCCAAAGGCAAATTGTCGAGAGCTGATTAGGCTTTAATGCGATGTCTATCGTAAATAAGGGGAAGAACGTTATTTTGATTGTTTAAAATATGGGTAGGTTTAGCTGCCCACCCACCTCTGCCGCTGTTAGCCCCTTCCACCAACGTCGAGATCGCTCCTACACCAATATTAATGTAAAAGTAAACTCGAAACCTGGCTAGTAATTGAAATTAGTTGAGTGGGAGTTACCACTATTCTCCCTCCACAGGCATGTTGCTGAGTGTAACAAAACAATATGTTTTAATTCTTCAAAATCAGGAACTGTGACGCTGTGCTCATGCATCATGTAAAAGGAAATCCCCGTCAGCAAAACATACATAGAAATGTCTAAGACAATATTCATTTTACGTGCCAAATACCAATGAAAAACATGGACCAGGAATCCATTAATTAAAAAATACATAAAAACCGTATTCACTTCATGACAAACAGCTACAACTGAAAATAATTGATATTTGATCTTGTGCGAAAAAGTCTCATTTCAATTTAGCAATCATGGAATATATTTATAACATACAAGTGAATGTCGATGAAACGTTTAAATACAAGAAGCACAACATAGCATAAGATGATAGATAATACAATGATACACATATATAAGCTCATACACTATATTAAGCTATTTAGAATATTTGAAGCAGCAATAAACATAAACCTGTACTGTATAAAACATGATGTTTAATTCTGAAATCACCCATGCGTTAAAACGGAGAAAATAATTTAGGGATCATATTACATGTAGGTCTGCGATAAGTTTATGTGATATGAAGCCAATAGCAAAACTGTTATGAAAATCCTTTTCTATTAAATACATTTTTCCGGTAGATATAGAACGGGCAATACTTACTTTTTTCATCTCGTGCACATAGGGGGTGCTTTTTGTCAGACAGAAATTTTGAAGTACCATCTTCTACAGGGTTAAATTGAACATAGTTTTTTCTAAATTTTTAAAAAGAAATAGCATGCCAATTAAAGACCCACCACGACCTAATGACCTACTTTAATCACTCACGAAAACTTCATGAAAATCATTCTTAAAATACAGGTAATATACAGCTATACTACATGTTTTCAGGTGGACAATTTATGCCTTTCCTGAATAAATGTGTTCTGACAACTTCATCTGCAAAGTTATTCAGTCAATCTGTTTTCAACATAGTTTCAAAAATATAGGTAAATAACCATAATACAATGTAAAAACAAAATGTGATTGAAATATAACTTAATACACTGATTTCTGTACATATTGCTAAAGTAATTAAATAAAATGTCAAGACATTACACACATCGTCTTGGCCTAGAATATGTCACTGTCAGTTCTTAACTAGATACTTGTCATTTCTCATTTTCTTCATGCAAAGCATGTATAATTGCCATCATGGAAACACAAAAGAATACAGTTATTTTGTGGTGCCTCTTTAAACATTTTCGGCACAAGTATTCTGTATTATCAGACATAATAGCGAAAAACTATAACATACATAATAAATCTGAAAGACACTGATTCTGGTATGCCTGGTATGTGGCCTATGGGGATGATAAGGTCTGCGTATTGGTGGTAAGGGCCAATACACAAGTCTGGACCATTAATAGACTTGCTTCTGTTTATCATAATTAGCTACTGTATAGCTACTGTGCAGTAAATAAATTGCAGGTGATATTTCTCACCTTTATAGCAAATCCGTTCTCACCTTTATAACGAGTTTAAAAAGCTTGATTGAATTAGGGCTAAATAAACAAAGTGATAAGATACAACAGTGTTTTATCATATTTTTAATAAAGTAAGTTTTTAAACAATTACATCTCATTATTGCTGTTTTTTATTATCAAAAATATAAAAAAAATGCATTCAGGCACATAGCTTTTAGAAGTAATAAATTATTGTGTATTTTGAACAATGATATATCTTTATTGCTGGATTTTATTATACATAAAAGAAAGTTAACATTATTTAGACAACACAAGAGGAATTAAGCATTTTTAATATATAACATCCTTCTGTCTATATACCTTCTTTATCTATTAAAAATGCAACTGAACGCTTCTTTAATTTCTAATAAAATCCAGCAATTATCTTAATTTTTCGTTTTTATTTTATTACTTTTGATAAAAAGATCATAATCATTGAATAAACAAACTTGTAATTTCTCTTATTAAGTTTTGAATAATTATTTTATAGTGAGAAATGCTTTGCTATAAGAGTTATAATTTAATTGGCCAGGACATTACTCAACATGACTGAGCAATCAAAATTAGTATCTTATCAATTAAAATAATTTTGTGTACATGCTGAAAAAAGACTAAAAACAACAACAGCATTTCAATTAATAAAATGCAAAACACAGGAAATAACCAATTTACCTGTAGGCAATAAAATCTATGATTCTCTGACAATAATTAGGCTACATGTCAAGTCTACAGGGGTTTTATGGACCCTTATCAGACTGGACCAGACAGGATCTTGTATATTGGGGATTAAAAGGTCTGGTATTTCGGGGGGGGGGGGGGTCACTTATATAGGAGATTTTCTTTGCCTTTAACCGGTTGAATTTACAGGTAACTTTACCAAAAGTCTGCAATATACAACAAAAGGAATAGCAGCAATATTATTTATTTACAGGCGTATGCCTGACTAATGAAATCGACCTGACCATTCACAAAACTGCATTTTAAGTACCTGCCATTTTCCACTTTGGTTAAATAAAGCAATTTTACAATATATATTGACTGACTTCAGAAGTAATTATCACGGTAATGAAAAAAAAATTAAATTCACTTTAGTACTTAACCACACTTGTCCTAGCGGATGCCACTACAACCTACACCAATTCAATGTTTCAATTAAATATTACAAAAAAAAACACTTTCGCTTTAATTTAAAGTGTAAAAGAAATTAGTAGTCTGATAAAACCCCAGTGTATTTGTTAACGATAATCTAAGTGAAAAAGTAACAATTCGCAACGTTTCCTCTCATACGTTTTGGGTGCTTTTGCACTGAGAATACACTGAGAATACATGCTATTCACCTTTAATTCCAAAAGTACATATACACTACGTTTTATAATGTTTTTGTTTTTCATAGAAGCATTCAAATAATAAAACTGAAACGTATATCGGTTATAATTTCACTGGGACAATACACGTATTTAATAGACATTTTATTGATGTGGTAAAAAGCGGGTAAAATTAAGTTAAAACCATTGAAAAACAAAATTAGTTTCACATGTAAGATCAAAGTTTACGTAGTGCTTACTCGATGAAAATAGTTTGACATTAAACTGAAACAAACAAATGCCTATTATATACTCATTTAAATAAAAAGAAACAGAAACTGTACGGAAAAATGTTTATTGGTTTTATTTTGTTAGGTTTCAAGTCACAGAGATAAGACACAATTAATTTTATATTGGGAATTTTCCAGTTTTTTGTAGGTGAGGAAAGACCTCAGGCGCCACCACACACCTCCAGGCATTGTTTCAGGCATCGGCGAGCACTAGGTATAGGAGACCAATGTAATTGCACTTAACCTAATCAGATATTGCAACATCGGTTCATAAATGTGACATTTTGATTAAAGAAAAACTATTATCATCAGTATGAAACAGAAAGTGATATTTAAGAAATAATAATTTAGAACAAAGCCGTGTTTTGACACTATTTATACACTTGGCTGTTATACGTCGGGCGTAATAATTTCACGAGGGCGCAGGACTTTATTTAATGTTTTTCTATCTTTAAAAAATCAGATTCTATCTCTACTAGGTAGACCAACCAGCCTGCGGTAAGCCAACTGGGTGGCTTCTTAACATGAAAAATTTTACACCTCAAGTGAGTCTTCGATTCCATTCAAAGTCATCGACCTTAACCACTCAGCCGTTAATGTACCTATAGACGCAGAGCTTTGCGAAATTCTCACGCTCATTTGAGAATCCAGTCCATCTCATGAAATGTTTGGAGATACGTAGATCGCAAATACTTGAAATCACCGGGGAACACATTTTCTAAAGTATCCAGATATGATATTTAAAGGTGAATGTTGGACATGTCTTGTCACATGAACAGATGTAGATTGATCAATTATGTCTCCGCTTCTCATTTGCAAATAACAGGCTTAAATATTCAATTCAATATATGCAAACTGTTTTTGCCAACATAAATAACAACTGCCATTAATATTTCTCATTTACATTTAACGTCAGATATTATTAATTTGTTTGTCCAATATACCATACTTTATATACATGTATATTATATAATTATATGGTCGAAATGCATATTCTTGTACAAACCTGTATAATAATATCAACAAGTTAGAAATGTAAACAATTGAATAAAAACAACAGTTAAACAATATTTATTTTTATAATAAAGATTGAACAGTGATTTTCAATGTTGCTGATACGGAGCATAATATACATAAAACACGAACTAGATCAAAGATCAAGCTAATCCGACAACTTAAAATGATGCCAACGTCGATGCATTATTACACTAGTGTAATGCTAAAATTATTTAATGGCTTTTTTCATTCCCACGACGTCAGAGATGTATTAAACCTTTATTCACAAATTGATCTTGCAATAACTAAAACGTTCCTACGTTTCTAATGACATGTTACAATGCAACAGTCGGCGAGTTACCTAACCAAGTTTGATTCATTAGTGCCAAGGCAAGTTAATGTTTCGTAACTAAAATCGGGATGTAGCAGGGGGTTCCCCTTTCATATTAATTCAATGTTGTAGTCACAGATGGCATCAGAATTAAATACAGCCTATATATTTTACCGCTCTAATACTAATATAAAAATATTTTATGTGTGAAGTTTAATTATATCTTAGAACTGAGTCATGATATATACTTGTAAATATTGTGACATTTGTAAATAGTGTGTAAAGAAACATTAAAACTTGGGTAACATTTAAAAATAGTTTTATTTTAGTCTAAAGGCATACCTGGTCAGAGTTCTTGGAAAATGCCTTGATGCAGAATATCTCATGCAAATAAGTGCATTAACGCAGTCTTTTGTCAAATCAAAACGAGAGGACATAGCAAGGTAATGACATATGGTATTTAACCATTGCAAAAATTGTTATGTAACAAATGAAAATAAGCAGGCCCGCTGAATATTTCTCTCAGAAAACAATTCAAAACCTATGTTACTTTAATAGTTACGATAAATTACTTCAGGGGTTTTCATAAAGAGTACCGACTCCTTTCATCATGTTCATATAACGCGTTCTCATTTATTAAAAAAGATAAATGAGAAAAAAATAAAGCTGTAGAAAATTCGCCATGTTTGTAAATCAAAGAAAAGTATCACTTTGGTTTCTGAGAGAGAGAACAAATAGAGATGGATAATGGATAATGGGCTAAAATGTGCCTGTGGCATTTGTGATTACTTAAAAAAATACGCGTTTAGACAAAAGAAACGAAGAATGTACCAACATTAATTTCAACTGAACACTCCTCTCTAAGATCATAAAGCTTTCAACTTTCTCTTTCCACGCCTTCAGATGGTGCCTTTGGCGTTCATATTACTTTTCATGATTTAAATGCATGGTTTGCCAATTTAGGACATTTCGTTTGTCGCGTTGGCGTGCGAACGGTATATGTCGCGTTGTTAATTTCGTTTTTTTCACCTTCGTACGCGCGCATCAGACTATACAAAAATTTCAAAATTTCGTTATGGTGCGGTGGCGCGTGCGCCAGGACGAAACGAAAGGTGCTTAAATAGCCATGCGTATGCCAACATGACAAAACAAAATGTTTGAAATTGGCCATCATATAAATGTTATTAAGAACAAAAATAAACTTGTTTTCAGAAATCTTTATTTTTGTTTTCATTTGAAATGTGATAGTCGGTGGGTGTAGAAAGCTCTGTGATGAATTTGACACATGTTGACTATCAATTTTAAGTCATAGAGATGGCAGCTTCGCCTATCTTGGTAAGTTTATAGGACAGGAAAAAAGACTGAGGATGATGAAAATATTGGTGTAGCACGACTAAATTTATCAATCTGATTTAATGAGGCCAACCAAAATTGTATGATAAAACATGGCAAATTGAAATGAGTGACAAAGACGGTTCTCTGAAGACTAATGAAAGCACCGAACAGAACCAAAGGAAAATGCTGGATAGTACTGTTTAGCAAGTTATATGTGAATATTTGATGCAAATTATCTCTCATCCAAATGATCAATATTGGACACAGTAACTACAGGTGTAATCAACAAGGTCTGGCATATATTCAATGACAACTGGATATCGGTTGCAACACAAACTGTGAGTGGTGCAGTGCTTCTATTCTTGTCTGCAATGAAAATGCGGACAGACATATTGCGTCACTATATGTATGTGGATGTGTCAGGCAAAAAAAAAAGGCATCTGAAGCTCAAAACTTGTGTGGCTTTGCGACCAGCATGGATCCAGACCAGCCTGCACATCCGCGCAGTCTGGTCAGGATCCATGCTGTTCGCTTTTAAAGCCTATTGGAATTGGAGATTAGCGGATGCGCAGGCTGGTCTGGATCCATGCTGGTCGCAAAGCCACTATGCTGGTTTTTCATGGCACGGCTCATTTTATGATTTTCGATACCGACGTTATCATTATGATAGTAGTTACCAGTGTTGGGATTTGTAGCTTTTTTGAAGCTTTGTAATGGAACTTGAATACATACTTCATGTGAGCACGAATGATTTCAGATACATGTGAAACTAACTTCATCAAAGTGCACAACAAGATTAAACTGTTTAAGTTATCATTGTCTGAAACAGTAGTAGGTCATCAATGGAATATTGCTGTATAGGTGGTTTAGAGGTTTTGTAAGATTTTCCAGATAGCCGGTTTGGGAAATCTGCTTCGCACTTGGCGGACATGTTTCATATCGAAACAGAATGGTTTAAAGGAATTTTGTCTGACTCTTTCTGGTATTTTTGGCTCAAGGAGTCTATTCAATATTTCTGTATGATAAAGTTCCACCCATTGATTGCCTCTCAAATCGAGTCTGCTGTTATTGTTGCTGGGTTGCGTTCTATGATTCAAAAGAAAGATCTAGATATTATTCATGTGTTCAACCTCTAACTATGAATTATTTGCCCAAAATAGAGATGTCAATTAAATAACCACCTTTTTTCTTAATATATTCTACAAGTAGAAGAGAATACTTCATTATCATGGTACATCAGTCAATCAACAATTCTCAAAACGGGTTGGCTTTTTACAATGTCGTCATGCATTTGATATTATTAGAGTGCCGTTATCAAAATTTTTATTCAGCTATGTTATTTCATGTGTTTGTTGTTTCTTAGTTCTCTATGTATATTTCTGTGTATTTTCATAATGCAAACATCCATGAATACAATGTATAACTTAAAGCATTTTCGTGTAAGGAGATAGCGTTTTGTAAGAATAGATAGTTCTTTTAAATTTGGCAAACCATATTAAATACTATACCGTTAAAAAGGACACAAAAAATCCTCCCATCCTTGGTTTTGACTATTTAAAACATTTTACCACTATCCGTTCCAATTCCGATAAAAGCAGACTTAAAGCTTATTTGTGTTTCTTGCAAAACATTTGTAGCAGAGACATCAGCAAAGATATTTTCTCCTCTTTCGCTGTCATTAATAGTTTCCCCAAAGATTCAGGACATGAATGTCTGTTTTTGGAAAAAGAAACCTGTACATTTTCTTTTAGTAAAGACGTGTTCAAAATCGACTAGTTAAGTTATACAACGAGTTACGCATGTTGCAAACTAAAGTCCATCGTATTCCGGAGGACATTCAGTTACACGTTTCATATTTCGATAAACAGATTTTCTTAACCACAATACGTTCTTTGAACTGACCTTTATTTTCTGTTAAAGAGTTTGTACGTCTAATGCGCCTTTTTCAGAAATGACATCTCGGCAACCCGATCTCTTCTACTCAGGCAATAAACTTGTACAATGAGAACTGAATTTCAATTAACGGGGCGAAATTAAGTGTTGTGTGAGATAAGTGTTTGTTTTAACTTCTTTACATTCATTCATTAATATCAATGACATGCGAAATGAACGAACCTTTTAAATTGCGACTTCGATATTTTTTATGCTTTAAGAATAATACAGTCCGTGTTAAACAGTTCATTTCATAACAAGTCGAGATATTAATCGTTCGGTCATTTATATAAGTATTAATTACGTTTGGCCGACATTCTGCATTTAGAAGCGTTTTAAAAAGATCAACTTGAGATATAGGGCACAATTAACTCTGGTAGTATATTATTTAGTTATTACTTCAGTGTATGCACTGTAAATTTTGAGGATATCTGCAACTGAATACGTATAATGTTATCTCTTTACAATTAAAATGTGAATGTCTAGTGCTATATTCTATACATGTACATGTATGAGACACTGAGAAGAGTAATATATATTGTTCTCCTCCAATCAGCGATTTGCACCACGTGACGATTCATTATATTTTCGTATTTAAATATCTTTGATTCGAATCTCCGTGTTAACTAAACGATATTTGCCGTGACTGTGACTGAATGTATCCGCATGAATATCAACAACGAGATCTGTATGTATACGTTTAAAATATTGTCTGACTGCTAGGGACAAACAATGATTTAAAATTTTCTCGTATAATTCAAGTTATATGTCACGTCTATCAGCTCGTCCAATATGTGCTCGTCAATATATTTCGATAAAGTACAGACCAGTATTTAGTAATAATCTTATAATAATGGTACATGATCATCTACACGGGTAATCAATATAACAAAAGAACAAATCCAAAACTATACGGGTGATATAAAAGGTTTAGCAACTGATAATATACAGCACGCATAACAGGAGGACCATGATGGACCTAAATGGCTATCCTGAGATGCACTGCTTGCTTAAACCATTTTGATAAATAGGGATGCAAGGAAAATGTCTGTGAAATTATTTTGAAATAGTACCAAACTGTGAGTGTTTTCCGATAAAAATATTTAAAAAGTTTCTACTAAGTAAATGTGGGCAGAAACTGTGTATATATGTGATTGGCCAGGGGAAGGGGGAGAAGGGTAAGGATGTGATATGTGATATTACAATATCAATGTTTCTACTATATACATACAGGGGAAAGTGACCATAGCCCCTAGCGGTCATATGTATTGACGACACTGGATAAGTTGTACTATACGCTAAGGTCAACATTTGTGTAAAATAATTTTAAAATAGGGCCTGCTGTTTCTAACAAGAAGAGTTCTAAAATTTTCAATATAAACATATAGGGAAAGCACCCATGCGGCCATGTTTTTGGATGAATCGGACACATGGATCATTTGTGCGATATTATTTAAAATCGGGCCAGCAGTTTCATACAAGAAAATATAGATACAGGGAAAGAGACCACACACTCTTACAATTGTTTTTGACAAATCGTAATAATTTGAACAGTCTTGGTCACACAATGACAACTTGTGTGAAATTTTAAATAAAGCTTTAAAATCGGACAAGTAGTTTGTTGCGAGAAGATTGTTAAAGTTTCCAGTATAATTATACATATTACGTATTAGAGGACAGATGATCAGATAAATTGTTATAATGTTTCAAGATTTCTGTTATTAGTTCTGGCATTTTAGACTTCATTCAGTGTTCTGTAATTAAAGGTTCCTCTTGCCAATGCTAGGGAATAATGCATTACCTCTCACGCCACTTGAGAATCAATACAGATTTTAGAATAAGTCCGTTTTTTTCTGCTTGGGTGCATGCTATACTATCAAAATATGGTTTTATAAAGGCAGTCTGTTCCAAAACGTACAGACAACCAACTTGGTTGTTTAGACGAAAAATTGTATAGCTGTTTGTAAATGCAAGCTTCGTCGCATTATAGAAATGGCCCAATGTTGTTTCATTATCATGCAAATAAGTTTTGCTTTAAGAAAGTAGACTCTGTGTTATTTGGTAAATATTTTAGACAAATTATGTCTGAATTGTAGATAAAGTTCTACTTTTATTTCCTTCACATCATTATTTTTATAATCTTTGTAACTTTTTATTAGGAGTAATTAATATTGTTCACAACAAAGCATAGCCTATTTAAATCTATTTTCTCTGTATTTTTAATTCAATGAAATTTCCTGGAACAATCTGAATGTTTGTTTTTTTTTGAGAATTCTTGTTTGAAACTAAATTAAATCTGTTTGCTAGAAGTAAGATCCAGTTCCAAAAAATAATAATTGCACAAATACGAGGCTCAGATTTCGAAATCATTAAATATTAAGCAGTTCGATACTGTTTTGCACACGATCGTTCTATTCAGGCATAAAAGTATTCAATAGATCATCAAGCAGGAACACTTCCGGACTAGTCAGATAAAGGTGGAAAGAAAAACTCCTCAATTTTCCCCAGTTAAAGGTGTATGTTTTATGTGAGCCGGTTCCTGTGGACCAATGCTTGACATTTTTTAGCATTTCAACGAGCATTTGTATAATTATAGAAATCTTGAAACAACCTAATATACATGTTGTCCAAACCCCCAATTAATAGCAGATGGCGTTAATGTAATTAGTTCTTTTCCTGAAATGACACTACGGCAAACCTTCTTACGCCCACTACACGAACTATTAAAAACGGAATCGATATCAACTGTTGGCTGAACCCTATATTCAAATGAAAAAAAACCATGAGCCATTATATTCCATTTATCTTTTCTTTTTTTTTTGAGGACGTTTTTTTTTGTAATCACCGCTTTTCACGCACAAATTGGTGTCGCTTTTTATAAACGGTTGAAAAATAGAAATGAATCATTTAAGCGAATAATAATGAGACTGTAACGCGTCCTTTAAAATTAACACAAGCCGCAACTGATTACTAATAAACAAAATAAGCCAACCTCAGTATGGCCTTCTGCAAGTAGTAATTGACGCATGGGAAAATATCTGTTATTTGCAGAATTAACGGTGAAGTATGTCTCAGGTTTTTTGTAATGTTATCTCAGCACGTTTTCATACATTTGTTAGAGGATATTAAAGCGGGCTGATGTATCTTTCTATTTCTTTAAGAATTTTTAATTTATCAAACTATAGTTTTAGTTCGTGTTAAATAAACTTCCATATTTTTTTCTTACGTGCATATTAAAATGGGCGTATGATACTTCCTCATCATTCACAAACATAATTCATAAGTATATTTTGTATTACAGTTGGCAGGCCCGACCAGATAATTGTAAACCTTAATCTTCTATTCATTAGAAAACGAGTTTCAATACATTTGTCTTTAAGTTGACGGTTACTCTATGTTCTAATAAGAGATGTATACACGCTATCGGCAGATGTGGGCAGCGGACACGCGGCAAACTGGGGAGAGTTTCATAACTTATTTCAAACAATTGAACTTTAAATTTGCAATTTTAGGGTTCCATAGTGATCATATCTTTATTTGTTTCTTTTTTTTTTCAGCTTACTTAAATATTTTTACCTACTGTGTCTGTCGTCGGCCGTCGTCAGAAATTAGATAGTTTTCACACATTGTCAAAAAGTCAGCATCTTGACCTAATCTTTATAGCTTGTCAATTTCATGCCCAAAAATGATACTTGGCGAGTTAGATACTAGTCATCATTTTAACTGATCATATTAGCAGAGTCAATTAGGGAACAATCATAGTTTATTTTTATGGGTGCGAACACGAACTGATATGTCTGTGATTAGTACTCTATTCGGGTCGCCCTTTAACAACGGCGTTGTGACTTTGTTGAGTACAGCGAGAACTCCTATTCCTATCTAACCGTGTCTTGCAGTCAAGAACTTGGCTGAATATCTCTCGCCAGAATAAGCAAAACACAACGGAGGACCCCAGGTGTCCAGGTCATGAGAATTAGTTATAGTTCTTCTTGTTGTGCCCGAATTTAACACAATTGTTGGACTAAAATGACAACGACGGTTGAGGAATGATAATTATGCAAAGACATATGTTTCTGTGGGCAACCCTTTCAGATTCATCGAGATGATCACTTATTAGTTATTTCTTGATATAGTTTCGATATACTAGCTATACTCTCAAATGGATGGAGGAATACTTGGCATTTTCAGTCCTGTCCTTAAAGAGTCCTGTCCGTATACTGAATAAAAAAGAAATCTAGGAAAAGGTTGGATTTAACGAAAACACCTTCAAAGCCGTCTGTTGTGGTAGGTGGCGTTTGTTTCATATCTCTCACGAGAACTGAAACAGAGTGGGGGGGAGATCCCTCTCTTATCCTGCTACACACAACTGTAGTGTTACATTAGCACAAGTAATTATATTTATTTTATGTATCCGCCATCTGTTTTAGTAGTGCATAAATGTTCATTTATTGCTTCTCAGCTCACCAAACCGGCAGAAACCGACCGTCTTCATATATATATGAATTACATTTAACGATAAAGTTTAATATAAATTTGTTTGAACGTAATGTGAAAGCAATAAACAGGTAACGATGGATTTTTGGTAATGAATTTGGCTTAACGTTTATGTATGTGCGAACGTAAAAAATTAAAAG
Organism: Mercenaria mercenaria; assembly: GCF_021730395.1. Classification (NCBI taxonomy): domain Eukaryota; kingdom Metazoa; phylum Mollusca; class Bivalvia; order Venerida; family Veneridae; genus Mercenaria; species Mercenaria mercenaria. Next base: position 58,759,728 of record NC_069367.1, read on the forward strand.
ACTTATAAAAGATATAACAACTGAAAATATAAGCAAAACAGAGATTTTAGGGCTTGATATACTATCTGAATAAATGCATAGGTCTATACGACCGCCAAAAAGTCAACGCCTCTAAGGTCAAAGATACTCTGAAAGGGAACTCACACATGAAACACAAACATGCACATATGGGAATATGTGACAGTGTCTCAAATCTAATGACCCACATCTCTTGCTTTGCAGCAAACTGGCGGCTCAATTGTTGGGGAGTCGTAGCCCTCTGAATACACAAACCGTAAAATGTTCTATCCGCCACCGCAAGGGTGGCATTCTCAATGTGTTCATACAGTGGTACGGCGATGATGCCATGGAACCATGTACATTCAATGCACAGAGTGCAATTATGTGAAAAGTAAGCGTAAGTCACACAATTTAGATAGTGGGCTTGTTCTATATGAAAACAGTAGGAAGGACTGAACAAACTGGAATTTAGAAAAGGGTTCTGAAGTTACGGAGCCTTTATATGACGGACCATATCCGAGGAATGATTACACTATACCCAAAATGCGGGTCCGGAGTATTTTAATTACACAAGCCGAAATGTTCAAGCTGAGGAACCAAACAGGACCATTAACACAACATAAGTTTGGTGTTGAACGATCAAAAAAGATCGATTTATTACACATCTGATGAATGTACCAACGGGACAACGCTGCCGGATTTGGGTTTGGAAAGTCCAACAGTATAAAACGCTTTGGAAGCTTTAAGACTAACAAATTTAAAATAAAAATTGATTGATTTGCTTTTAATGCGTAAGTAACAAACAAAATGTAGGCGTTTAAGAAAATTTAAACGATATAACATAATATGATATTTATGTACATGTACGGTTTTGATCATCTGAGTGGTCTATCTACTTCAGCACAGACGATATTTTAATTTTCAGTGCTAAAGTCAAGATATATATTATATATTATAGATTAAAACGGTATCAATGATATTTCATTTTGTCGGCAAAACAGGAGTTCATGTCTAACAGTAATCATCTGAAATTAAGAAAGTTACGTGTCTGTTCGCGGGATACTTGCAGTCGGTATAGTTATAGGTCTTTGGTCAACTAAGTAAATATGTAGGTAAATGATTAGAAAGAAGATCTCCGAGTGTACGACACAGGGGGGTGGGGGAAGCATGTGCTGTTTGCAGACAAGCTGAACTGCACAAATGTTAAGTTTATGATTAATGAACGTGTAGTTCATAGCCAGCTTAAGGCGAATGCATTCCATCACGGAATAGAACAATATGTGAAGACATCATAAAAACATTTTTGTCATAAAAACAGATTTGTGATCGTGCACTATAAAATTAGAATTGTAGCTCACGCGTTTATATTGACGTCTTGTAAATGATGTATGAAATAGAGACTATAAGTAGTGTCCTTACTAGGGACTACGTCAAGCAGTTTCCTCACTAGGGACTACAAGTAGTTTCCTTACTAGGGACTATAAGCATTTTTCTTACTAGAGACTATGAGTAGTTTCATCACTAGGGACTATGAGTAGTTTCCTTAATAGGGACTATAAGTAGTTTACTCACGAGGGACTATAAGCAGTTTCCTTAATAGGGACTATAAGTTGTTTCCTCGGTTTCCTTACTAGGGACTATAATAAGTTGCCTTACTAGGGACTATAAGTAGTTTCCTTACCAGGGACTATTAGTATTAACCTCGCCAGTGACTATAAGTTGTTTCCTAGCTAGGCTATAAGTAGTTTCCTCGCTAGTGACTAAAAGTCGTTTCCTCGCTAGCGACTATAAGCAGTTTCCTCGATAAGCTATAAGTAGTTTCCTCGCAAGCGACTATAAGTAGTTTCCTCGCTAGGGACAATAAGTAGTAACCTCGATAGTGACTATAATTAGTACCTCGCTTAGTGACTATAAGTTAGTTTCCTCGCTAGCTATAATTAGTTTCCTCCCTAGGACTATAGTAAATAACCTTAGTCTAGGGACGTATGAGTAGTTTCCTCGCTAGGCTATAAGCAGTTTCCTCGCTAGGCTCTATTATTTTCCTTACTAAGTGGACTGTAACGAAGGTTCCCCTCGCTAGGGTCTATAAGTAGTTTCCTTAGCTAGGACTATAGAGTAGTTTCTTACTAGTGACTAAAAGTAGTTTCCTTACTAGGGACAATAAGTAGTTTCCTTACCAGGGACTATAAACAATAACCTCGCAAGTGACTAGAAGTAGATTCCTCGCTAGGACTAAAAGGTCATTTCCTCGGCTAGTGGCAATAATAGAATTCCTCGCTAGGCTATAAGAGTTCCTCGCTAGCGGACTATAAGTATTTCCTCGCAATTGCCTAAAAGATGTAACCTCGCTAAGTGACAATAAGGTAGTATCCTCGCTAGTGACTATAAGGTGGTAACCTCGCTAGGGGCCAATAAGTAGTTTCCAACGCTATAGCAATAAGTAGTAACCTCGTTAGGTTTTTAGTAGTTTTCCTCGCTAGTGATTATAAGGTAGTAAACCTCGCTAGGCTATAAGTAGGACCTCGCAGTGATTATAAGGCAGTAACTTCGCTAGGCCATACGTAGATTCCTCTCTATGCTATAAGGTAGTTTCCTCGCTAGTGACTATAATTAGAAAACCTCGCTAGTGACTATAAGAAGTAACCAGCGCTATGGGAAACTAGACGTTAGATTCCTCGCTAGACAATAAGTAGAAACCTCGTTAGGCTTTAAGTAGTTTCCTCGCTAGTGATTATAAGTAGTAACCTCGCTAGGCTATCAGTAGTAACCTCGCTAGTTACTATAAGCAGTAACTTCGCTAGGCCATAAGTAGTTTCCTCGCTAGGCTATAAGTAGTTTCCTCGCTAGTGACTATAAGTAGTAACCTCGCTAGCGACTATAAGTAGTTTACTCGCTAGGCTATAATTAGTTTCCTCCCTAGGGACTATAAGTAATAACCTTGCTAGGGACTATGAGTAGTTTCCTCGCTAGGCTATGAGTAGTTTCCTTACTAGGGACTGTAAGTAGTTTCCTTACTAGGGACTATAAGTAGTTTCCTCGCTAGGGACTATAAGTAGTTTCCTTACTAGGGACTATAAGTAGTTTCCTTACTAGGGACTATAAGTAGTTTCCTTACTAGGGACTATAAGTAGTTTCCTTACCAGGGACTATAAATAATAACCTCGGTAGTGACTAGAAGTAGTTTCATCGCTAGGTTATAGTAGTTTTCCTCGCTAGGTGACTAAAAGTCCCGTGGCCTCGGCGTGTGGGACATAAGTAGATGCCTCGCTATGCATAAGTATTTCCTCCGGCTAGCGACTATAAGTAGTTTCCTCGCTAGTGACTATAAGATGTAACCTCGCTAGTGACAATAAGTAGTAACCTCGCTAGTGACTATAAGTGGTAACCTCGCTAGGGACTATAAGTAGTTTCCACGCTATACAATAAGTAGTAACCTCGTTAGGTTTTAAGTAGTTTCCTCGCTAGTGATTATAAGTAGTAACCTGGCTAGGCTATAAGTAGTAACCTCGCTAGTGACTATAAGCAGTTACTTCGCTAGGCCATAAGTAGTTTCCTCGCTAGGCTATAAGTAGTTTCCTCGCTAGTGACTATAAGTAGTTACTTCGCTAGTGACTATAAGTAGTAACCTCGCTATGGACTATAAGTAGTTTCCTCGCTAGACAATAAGTAGTAACATCGTTAGGCTTTAAATAGTTTCCTCGCTAGTGATTATAAGTAGTAACCTCGCTAGGCTATAAGTAGTAACCTCGCTAGTGACTATAAGCAGTAACTTCGCTAGGCCATAAGTAGTTTCCTCGCTAGGCTGTTAGTAGTTTCCTCGCTAGTGACTATATGTAGTTTCCTCGCTAGGCTATAATTAGTTTCCTCCCTAGGGACTATAACTAATAACCTTGCTAGGGACTATGAGTAGTTTCCTCGCTAGGCTATGAGTAGTTTCCTTACTAGGGATTGTAAGTAGTTTCCTCGCTAGGGACTATAAGTAGTTTCCTTACTAGGGACTATAAGTAGTTTCCTTACTAGGGACTATAAGTAGTTTCCTTACTAGGGACTATAAGTATTTTTCCTCCGCTAGGGACATACGTTAGTTTTCCTTACGAGGGACTGATAAGTATGTTCCTTACTAGGGGACTATAAGTAGTTCCCTACTAGGGACTATAGTCGTTTACCTACTCAGGTACTATTAATATAACCTCGGCTAGTGACTAAAGTATTTTCCTCGCTAGGCTATAAGTGGTTTCATCGCTAGGGACTAAAAGTCGTTTCCTCGCTAGTGACAATAAGTAGATTCCTCGCTAGGCTATAAGTAGTTTCCTCGCTAGCGGACTAAATAGTTTCCTCGACTATGACTATATAGATGTACCTCGCTAGTGACAATAAGTTAGTCACCCTCGCAGTGACGATAGTGTAAACCTCGCTAGGGATTATAGTAGGTTCCACGCTATAAATAAGTAGTAACCTCGTTAGTTTTAAGTAGTTTCCTCGCTAGTGATTATAAGTAGTAACCTCGCTAGGCTATAAGTAGTAACCTCGCTAGTGACTATAAGCAGTAACTTCGCTAGGCCATAAGTAGTTTCCTCGCTAGGTTATAAGTACTTTCCTCGCTAGTGACTATAAGTAGTAACCTCGCTAGTGACTATAAGTAGTTTTCCTCCGCTAGCGACTATAAGTAAGTTTCCTCGATATGGCTATAAGTAGTAACCTCGTATGACTATAAGTAGTACTCTCGCTAGTGACTATAAGGTAGTAACCTCGCTAGGCCTATAAGTCCATTCCTCGCTGGTGACAATAAAGTAGTACCCTCGTTAGTCACTATAAGAAGTTTTCCGTGCTAGGACTAAAAGTAGTAAACCTCGCTAGGATATAAGTAGTAACGCACGCTAGTGACTATAAGTACGAGATCCTCGCTAAGGCTATACGAAGTAACCTCGCAAATGACTATAAGTAGGTTCCTCGATAGACATAATAGTAAACCTCGCAAAGTGACTAATAAGTAGTCCTCGCTAGCTAAAAGTGTAACCTCGCTAGTACTATAAATAGTTTCCTCGCTAGCGACATATAAGTAGTAACCGCGATAGTGACTATAACCGTACCCTTGCTAGTGATATATAAGGAATAACCTTGCTAGTGACTATAAGTAATAACCTCGCTAGTGACAAAAGTAATGTAACCCCGCTAAGTGACAATAAGTCGTTAACCACGCTAGGCTATATGTAGTTTCCGCCGGGCTAGGACCTAAAAGTCGTATCCCTCGCTAGTGACATAAGAAGTCACCACGCTCGTGACTATAAGTAGTCAACCTCTGCCTAGTGACATAAGGAGGTCACCAACGCTAGTGACTACAATAAGTAGTTTCCTCGAATAGTGGAATATAATAGTAACCTCGCTAGTGACTATAAGTAGTAACCACGCTAGTGACTGTAAGTAGTAACCTCGCTAGTGACTGTAAGTAGTAACCTCGCTAGGCTATAAGTAGTTTCTTCGCTAGCGACTATAAGTAGTTTCCTCGCTATGGACTATAAGTAGTTTCCTCGCTATGGACTATAAGTAGTTTCCTCGCTAGAGACTATAAGTAGTTTCTTCGCTAGGGACAGTAAGTAGTTTCCTCGATAGTGACTATAAGTATTAACCTCGCTAGTGACTATAAGAAGTTTTCTCGCTAGTCTATAAGTAGTTTCCTCGCTAGTGACTATAAGTCGTTTCCTCGCTAGGGACAATAGTTTCCTCGATAGTGACTATAAGTATTAACCTCGCTAGTGACTATAAGTAGTTTTCTCGCTAGGCTATAAGTAGTTTCCTCGCTAGTGACTATAAGTAGTTTCCTCGCTAGCGACTATAAGTAGTAACCCAGCTAGCGACTATAAGTCCGTTATCCGTCGCTAGGGACTATAATATGTTCCTTTACTATGGACTATAAGTAGTAACCTCGCTAGGCTTTAAGTAGTTTCCTCGCTATGGACTATAAGTAGTTTCCTCGCTAGTGACTATAAGTCGTTTCCTCGCTAGGGACTATAAGTAGTAACCTCGCTAGCGACTATAAGTCGTTTCCTCGCTAGGGACTATAAGTAGTTTCCTCGCTAGCGACTATAAGTAGTAACCTCGCTAGCGACTATAAGTCGTTTCCTCGCTAGGGACTATAAGCAGTTTCTTTACTATGGACTATAAGTAGTAACCTCGCTAGGCTTTAAGTAGTTTCCTTCGCTATGGATTTTGTTGGGGGGGTTGGGGGTGGGTGTTGGGGGGGGTTGGTGGGGGGGGGGGGGTTTCTATAAGTAGTTTCCTCGCTATGGACTATAAGTAGTTTCCTCGCTAGAGACTATAAGTAGTTTCTTCGCTAGGGACTATAAGTAGTTTCCTCGATAGTGGCTATAAGTATTAACCTCGCTAGTGACTATAAGTAGTTTTCTCGCTAGGCTATAAGTAGTTTCCTCGCTAGTGACTATAAGTAGTTTCCTCGCTAGTGACTATAAGTCGTTTCCTCGCTAGGGACTATAAGTTGTAACCTCGCTAGCGACTATAAGTCCTTTTCCCTCGCTAGGACAGAAAGTATTTCTTTACTATGGACTATTATTTATTCCTTATCTAAGGTCTATAAGTAGTTTCCTCGCAAGAGACTATAAGTAGTTTCTTAACTGAGACGTGTTTACACCATCGATCTGAAAAGGCCAAGTACTGATTATACACAATTCTACATTAGCACAATTGTCTCTACATTTGCTTCCGCGTGCCTTTGTGGGATACAACCACCTAATCCAACCTTGTAAAGCTTAGACTGTTAATGTCATAACAATGTTAAATAACCCCCAAAAATTGCAATTCATTTGACTGACCAACTCAAAGCATATTATTAATCCAACAACATGTAAAACAAAAATAGAATGCCAGGTCTATGCAAAGATAGACCAGTAGGGAATGAAATTAGAATAATCAGCATGCTACTGTATCTACGTCCCGCTTTTAAGCTTTCTATATACTTCTTCTGCATGTACTCAGATTGATGTGTTCAGATAAAAATATCTCTAATTATCATATAAAAATGAATTGAAATCATTAAAAAAACTACAGCTGTCAAGTACTTTAAGAAAATTGCTATCCAAATGGACGACATTTTAAAAGAAATCATAGAAGCACACCACAAGCTTTTAGAAACAAGGATACAATTACTTGACATTATAACAATTAGTTTTGACATTATTCGTGTTTTGTTTAGGAGCAATATTGATAAATATAGAAATTTCGGAGTCTTCAGCTTTAATGTTGAAGGAAGAATTGCACCTATGGTCCCCTAAGTTTACAAGGAAATAAGGCAATATAGATAAAATGAAAGAAAGTCTATTAATTTTGATTACAGATGGTGTATTTATAATTTGATTATCTAAATACCAGGCGAGACATGTATTAATATTCAAACCTTAAATACTGTTTGGTTCTGTTTTGTTTTCACGTATCGCGTGCAAAAAGAAAACCAATGACGTGAGAAGGATTTTAATAAGGAAACATGTCACTGTTTGTCTATGTAGTATTGCACTGTAGGAGTATAAGCCTCAATATTATATTGAGCGTAAAAACATACATCATTACTTTCAGAACTACCGAAAAATCATACTTCTAGTTATTAGCTTTGGATCGGGAAATAATGCACGAGTTCTATAAGTGGAAATATTGCTGCGACTTTAGGAGCGCAATATTCTTCCGCTGAAGAACGGTTGCATCTTTCCCCGATGCAAAGATAATAACCTTTTATTACATACGCATCTACACGTATAAATACAAATGAGTGATACCATATTAAATTTGTTCATAGGCCTGAATAAGGATTGACAATACTAAACTAAAGTAGAAAAAAATAGTGCAGACAACAGGTCACTGAATACGTTTGCGCACCGCTATGAAATTCAGGCGTCACAAAATGGAAAAATATGACGTTTTCACGGTACCAGTGTGTACTTAACGGAATAGAACGAGTATGTAATCATAATACTATATGATTCAAAGTCAATGCAAGCCATGCAATACCCATTTTATAATATACAATCGTCTACGCACTCTAGCCTCGTGTTGGGCAGAATTCAACATTGCACATGTAACAAGGACCCAAACAAACATCTAGAGATATTTGTGAGCTGTTTCAAACTGTGGTGTACATGGAACCTTCAATGATAAGAGTACAATTCCGTGCAGAGCGGCGTATTGTAACCAATTTGATAATGGGCTTGCCTTAAGAAATATACAACGGGCAGTACTAAACAAACTGGAACATAGAGAGGGGATCATTAATTTGTGAGTTTATGATACTTGTAAATCACAGAGAACTGCCAAAAAGACACAATAATCTAAGAGGACTTCCGCAGATTTTTTCATAGGCTTGTTTCACTGGAACCTTCCTTGCTAGCAGTCTAGTAACATCAGAAGCACCATCATGCTATCAAAAGTTCAACATAAGGCATTTGACCATAAACGAGAAATAAACAAACTAGATTTAAGAGCGTGTACCCCAAAATAACATCTTGCTTGACATTTCATGTAAAAGGCATTTTAGGTTAATAATGTGTTATTACCTATTTTCAGATAATATGTATACATCTCCGCCTGAGCCACGTTAATAGACCATTCTTACTTCCTGATCGCGCATGAGACAAATCAAGAAAATAGAACAGCAATAAAAAACGAAACCTGTCGATATTAAGTGTTGTTTGATGTAGTATAGTCACGGCGCATTTACTTTTTATTCTTTCCTTAAATAATTACTTTTGTGTGAAGCGCTACTCTATTTATAGCTGATCAGTGCAAAAAGTATACAAATTTAGGAAGGAGTTATGTATATTAAAATATCTTCCATTCAATGTGAAATTCTCGAGCCGAGTTACTGCAAACAGTACAAGTACCACGCATTTCTATCAAAACAGTATTTTTTAAGATACGTGCATCTGTTCTATTAGTGCTAAAAGTATTAATAATGACCAGTTAGTTTGCCCATAATTTATTTTTTAATGAAATATATCACACGTAGTTTTTGTCGCATGTTTATCTAAAGGAAACCGGAACTTGTTTATCATTAAGCAGACGTGAATCATAGTAAGATATTGATGAACCAGTCAAATTAAGATTAGGCTATTCATATATTCAGACGGTCCATTTTTCTATAAAAAATAAAAGAGGGGGGGGGGGGGGGGGGGGGGGGGGGGGGGGGGGGGGGGGGGGGGGGGGGGAGGGTGGGGGGGGGGGGGGAGGGGGGTGGGGGGGGGAGGGGGGGGTGAATCAAACATGAAAGAAGAGAAATTGCCTATATGAAAGCAAAAGGCACAGTTTTGTATTTTATTTATTAAAAAGGGGCGAAAATAAACAGGAGGTATACAACAAGTAATTAAACAATAGCACGGTAGTCTAGTAGTGGTTAAGGTGTCGGCCGATGGCCTAACCTGGGGGGTCGGGGGTTCGAGCCCAACTGGGATCAATGATCGACACCTACGTAGATACCATACTGTTTTTTTTTCAAAAAGTCAAGACACGAGTGGTTGAGTAAGTTTAAAGCTTTCATCACAATCGAGCTAAAACAAATTGAAATAAAATAATACGTCTATAATCTATCAGAAATATCACGGATAATATATCAGTTTCAATATTTAGAACAAATGCAGTTATTATAACAAACGGCAATGTTTATTTTTTGGAAATATTATAAGTAAAAACATGACAACTCTGGCTTTATCGTTCCTATGTCATTAAATAAAACAACCCCAAAACCCATGATCCAAAACAAAAATGATAAAGATATCTATTTGGTACTAGCAGTAGTTACATCACCATACTAAGTACAAGACAATGAAACAGCTTACTGAATATTATTGTAAAGTAAAGTACTAAATGAAATTTGTTTCATTTAGGGGAAGGCAATATTGTGCAAATGTTAATTCTGTCTAATACTACTTACAAGAATTTTCGAAATCGTCTAATAATTAGAACGTTATGTTTAATTTCAGTATTTGATCAAAATTTTTATTCATTTGTTTCCCATGGCAATCAATCACAAAAGATGGAATTCTTAAATTATCTTGATATTATTTTTGAATTATGTCCTGATATTTGAAGCAAATTTCTCTACTGTTTCGAAAATCATTACCATCCTCTACATCTTGAAAATTAGAAACTAATCTATTGAAAACTGTTAAGGTTATGTCGATAGTCTTTGGCTTAGAATATCAAACTCAACAATCAGGACATGAAGCACTTTAAACCGGATCTGAAGTGATGTATTTGTCTTGTATTTGCTACACAGAAATATTACAAAATGAACTGAAACATACAAAAACTTACTAGTTATCACTACTAGATGAGAATAATATTGTAAAAGGTCAAGTAAATCAATGTATAAATTTTAATGTCGCACTTTGGATCCCTAAACTTCATAAAACTCCATAGAACGCCGATTCATGCAAATTCACATATTCACTACAAAAACACATTCTCTACTTTTGACTCTTGTCTTACTGCAATAAAAGACCACGTACACAAGTAATTGCTCCAAGGTATATGAGAACACGGGGTAATCTGTTTTGGTCCGTCATGAACTCTGTGGTATGTGTAGCAAAAAGCTAAAAAACAAACACTTAAAATGATCGAGTATAAGTAACTTATGACTTTTCTACTCTTTATAACTAATTGACCACATATTAATCTAATTAATGAAAAAACGTAGCTTTAACTGAGTACAACATTTCACGAAAACGTAATTATCTGCTTGCAATGAAACGAAAACACTCTTTCTAACAGTACATTTAAGAGATTCAACCTAATGAAGATGTGATCAGGTTTGTGAAGCTTTAAGGTTTCTACTAGATAACATATTTATCAAATTTGGCAATAATGGCTTTTAGTGGAACCTCAAGGTATCTTGATGATATATGAAATACCTAGGCAACCTATATTTTCATAAATAGTGAAAACCATTTACCCAATAGTTACCAGCTTAACAAGCTAATACTTCAGATTTAGAAGCGTCTATTTGTTTGGATTTAAATTAACAATTTGTGAATATAAATCAAGAACGAAAATATATATAAAAGAGACGATTTTCATTTTGAAATTGTCAACTCCCTCACCTTGATGGAGATGTCCCTGCAGCAACATCAACGAAGTCTGTGTTCACAACTTATTCATTTGCAAGAGCAAGATCAAAGATAGAGGGATTTAATGATAGAAATCTTCACATCTACCAAGAAATTATTACAACAGTGTTACCGTTATCATAACTACGGATAAGCTTTCAGTAAATAGTACACAGATCGTCCGAACTGTTACGAAAATACCAAACTAACCTAAAAACACTTTTAAAACTTGACTTACACACTCGAATACTATAGCGATTATGTATATAAAATACGAAAAAATTAAACATAAGTCCTTATTTTAATACAGAGATTGCCACGATGTGTCCAAAAGTTATCAAAAGAGAATACGATGCAAAGTGTGGGGTATGGCACAGGGGCTGGGTTGAGTGAATTGACCCTCTTACAGTTATTCACTACGCTTTCCTATTTGAATGGTGCGGATGATAAATAAAGTGTGTTCTCCATGATGCTTTTCCTCCTAAATCCTTCATACAACAGACTGAGGGAGTTGAATTTTTATCTTGCAGCTTTCTTATCCCGTGCACTTACAAGTTAGGCGCTTAGTGCTCACAACTACAGACAAGCTGCCATAGTAATAATGATGTAATATACTTAGATTTACCTTAATTTCATGTTAACTTAATTAATCTGTATTCTTTCGCTAATGTTAGGGCCTTTCTCAGGGGGGAAGGTCTTTTACTTTGTGTTGTCCTAACTTTGGAAAATAGGTAAGTGCGAAGGTTGGCATGCCCGAAACGCGTTTAAACCCAGTGTGTCCTTTACATAGGTTACTGACCGTTCCAAGGCCGGTGCCCTTTTGTTCATTGGTTTTTTTCTGTCTGTCTATGTATTTTTCTGTTGCGTATTTTGTCTTGTTTGTTGTAAGGGTTTTTTCCTCCTCCTCACTCCCCCTAGCACCCCCTCCCTTCCCCTTGAATTTGCGCTCCCCCGTTTTTTTTGTATCCCCTCTCCCTTTACTATGAGTTAGTTTTCGTGTCCCCCTTTATTTTGGCTGCCGAATCCTAAGGCGGTACACGATTGTATTTTTCCTGCTTTAAGGTAGCGTTTTGGTGCTTGTGTGGTCTAAAGCCGGTGCCCTACAGTGTTTTCTTGTAACTTACTTGTCTTTACTGTATTTTCTATGTTTAGTAGTTGGGTGGTGGTTGTTGCTTTTTTTTTCTTTGTACAACGAATGTCTTGCGCTATGGTGTATACATAATAGTGTAACGTGATTAAGGAACGGTAGCATACCTTTTTATAAATATTCATCCTGTTCTACTTTCCCCTTCAACTTCCCACCCCTACCCTTTTTCTACCCCTTACACTTCCACCCCCCTATCTAAATTTGCATAAATTTCCTATGTACTTGTTAGATTTTTAGAAGCTACCCGTCTGTTAAAATAGGTTACCGTTACAGGCTTCTTTGTTGTGGGCCTACTTTGCAAATGCGTGGCTCTGAGGCTGTGTTTTTAGTGTTCTGTGCTTCCGAGAAATCTACCCTTACCTATTATCTTTTGCAAGCTGTGAACCTGCAGTTTGCTTTGTAAACGTGATGGCTCTTTGTATTATTTTATAAATCTGTATATTTAAATGATGCTTTTTTTACATTATGTAAAATTTTAAACATTTGCTGAAACATGACCGTGCGCAATAAAAGTGAATTATGTAATCCAATGGTCGGTCAAGCAGTTTTTCCGGAAACCTCATCCAATCTCAAATCCTATGTTAATTGCAAAACAAACCGGGATAGTTCAACACTTTAGCAAATTGCTGTTACGATATCCTGATCAGTTTTGTGGAAATGGCCTAGATAGTATAATATATATGAATCAGAGAGGTTAAGGCAAAAGATCAATATAATTTTGAGGACTAAACTAATTTTTATTTTCTTTTATGAAACACTTTTAAGATAGCAAAACGTTTAAGAGCGTAATGGAAAAAAAATGTTGAATACAAAGTGTAAGAGATGCAGAAAAGATGTACGTGAATGAAAAATTAATTCATTCATGTCTATGTACATTGCTGATCCTTTTCAACTGAGAGGAGAAAACGTATATTTCGTAAGTGGCGTAAGCAAATGCTTCAGGCAGAGAATATAACAAAAACTTCCTGATGCCAAAAATGTTCAGTATAAGGCAAGAATAGTGTTCTTTGAGAAGTTGAAAAATCGTTTTTATTCCGTCTATATTCATATTGTTTTGACCCATAACCTCAGATAATATAATTGAAGCAGGAGGGGGGGGGGGGGGGGGGGGGGTGGGGGGGGGAGTTTAAAAGTGAACTCGGTAAAGTTTCTATGGAATATTGGATTGAACAGCAAATAACATTTCTACAATTATTATGAGTTCCTGCGCTAAATAGCATCGGAACGAAGTAAATGAATAGAGATTGGTAATTTCTAAGGCATATGTCTCACGACAACGACAACAACAACTATCAAGTGCAAAAACAAGTCCTATCGCTTTCTCACACTAGCAATAATATTAACATAGCACCGAGAGTAAATACGGAACTTATGACCAGCGATTATCGGCTTCTTTGTTTGGTGGATTGCTAAAGAATAGGTGATTGTCATTTCCTTTTTAACTAACACCTTTTCATTTTTACTAATGAACGTCCCATGCTTTATATTACATGAAGTTTCCTGTGACGGCAGATTCAGCAAGGAAAATGGGATTCTGATCTGCACGCCTAGGTCAATATGCAAATTAGGATACATTTGTAAACACAAAAGGTGCGTGGTCATAAAAACGAAATACCTTCATTCCGCACAGATAATTGGTATATGTTTTGGTGTGACCATCAGATAAAATATACATTTTTTATATTGTCCCTTTTTAACTCGTACATATATTAAAGGCATGATTATTCTTGCAAACGAATTTTGAAAATATTGAGGGATCCGATATCGTAAAATTCATGTAGGTCTAATTATATTTTTTCTCACGAATTATGTTTTAACTTTCCTATGCTCATACCTACCTGTAAATAATCAGGCAGAAATAACTAAAAAAATGTCTTTGACATAAGGTTCGTTAGAAATGAAAAGATAATGATGCCAAACGCTTTATTGTCTGATGAATTAGCATAGAATCTTGAAGTAAACTATAAATTGTTTGGGAAACACATCCGAAGCATGCATACTTTGTCTTCACAAAACAAATAGTCATAGAAAGAGTTAACCTGTCACTCATGGGGCTTGCACTTTTCCCAGTAGGAACCACTACCTTTTTTTTCCGGATAAATATTGCCTTTCATCATGAAAAATGAAGTATAAAGTTAAACCATTAAATAATTGAGGTAATCCCGTATTAAGTTTTCAATAGAAAGTTGTATCAGATGTATTTAATAATATCAAGCATGTTTTCGGGAACAAAACCATAATATGACCTTCTCCTTTTAAAAAAATAAAAATGTGTACCTTTTCCAACCAACTGCTGCTCTGTCTAATTCAGAGTCCAGACCTCCCAAAGGAAAAATATGGAAAAAACAACAATAAACTAGAGCTTCATTGAGAAAAGCGCTTGTCCTCTGCCTCCCAACACCTAATCATTTAGTGGATTTCCAATGGTGTGGGTGGTTTGGATGAATGGTTCTGATCAGTAATGTATTGAGGTCTGGATGGGGGGGTTGGGGGGGGATGTGTGCTTCCTATCATTAATGACTAAGTTTGGCTGGGATGGTTCAGACGAGTTGTGTTCCTATCATGTAATATCTAGTTTGTCCTTGGATGGTACAGGACGAGTGGTTTCCCATCATAATTCGAAGGGCCCCTAAATTTCAAAATTGGCCTAGGCGATTTGGCAAGTATATATCGAACTTAGGCTGAACCTTGATGGTCAAGACACATTGTGTGCAAGTTTGGTGAAGATCGGATGAGAAATGTTAGACTTAGAGTGCCGGACAAGATTTTGTGCCACACCACACTAAGGCAGGACACACACACAACCACGTCGAGAAAGACGACGCACAGACTGGAGTAAATCAATATGTCTCCCACACCACGATTGCTTTAAAGTATGGCATTACATTTATAGTTTGCATTTCGCTACATACAGCTGATTCAATACATGATACAGGGCAATTAAATATATCTTAACGAGATGGCTGGTTCACAGAAAGACGTTACTCTGCGTATCTGCTGTATTAAAAGACTTGGGCTTCTGCAAGGATTAATATAACAGATATTTTCATGAACCGGAATGAATGCTAGTTGAAGGGCAATAACGTTAGACGTTATTGTGTCGCTGTCAACTGTGCAATGACATCCACTCCCCTAAGAAATATTGCGCAAATGACGTTTGTCGGAGTAACAAGTTTGATGAAACCGTTCTTTGAGGACCCTTTAGGTAACGGGCGCGCGCTTCACAATCAGTTAAGCACAAGACGCTGTCACCGCAGAGGAGTGGGCCGCGTCAAATGCCTGTAAATCTTATCATCGCCTTTTTCTGCAGTTTGTCACCCGCTCTTTAAAACAGACATGTTCTTATTTGTGATACAAAGAGGGGCATAACATTACACAGAAAGTCTATTAAACCATTTTGAAAACAGGTAGAAAGTTATAACAACTCATTAAAAATTTAAGACATACGGTATTAGACCCATATAGAGTAACTCCTTTTGAAGAGTATTTCAATTCCTTCCATAACCTAACCCTACTATGACTTGAAATTTCGAGGCTTAGGTCACAAGCCCCGAAACATTTCTTCCGCGCTTATTTTTCCTTTTTTTTTCTTATTTCTAGAAAGGTTTACTTTTTTTCAAGACAAATTATTTTTATTGTACAAATTGGAATTGTTTTATTTATTTGCTTAGAGCGACTTACTGATGTTCAAAGTGATTCACCTCTGAAACAGAAGGCAGAGGTTAGACAACTTTAAAAAAAAATACTAATTACGTGCGGTAAAAGTTCTCTCATATGCCTTTTTAATTAACTTAGTTCCATATTGTGGCGAGACAGGGAATGCAGGTGTTTAACTTCTGTGATAACCTTCTGCCCCCTGGTTTTTTTCTAATAAAGTGAGCACAATTTTAAAACAGTCCACAGGACTCGACCTTATTTAACAATGTTGGAGTTAGAATTTTGTCTCATTAAATCCGTTTACTTGTCAGTGTTACCTTGACAATTTTATTTTGTGTTTTATAATTATTGTTTAATAATAGTTTGATTTTTCTTTTTATCAAAATTAATGGTAAAATGAATTCTCTGCAAACGTTTTGGACAGTAGCAATCACTTTGAAGTTTGTCCACTACCATAGCATTGAGGAAATACCATAATAATACAAAATTTAATAAAAAACGGCACGTAAACGTTGTTTAAAAAATTAAAAAATTGCAACACAGTGTCATAATAGCCACAGTTAACTATAAGAATATAACCGCATCGAAATGCCATTTTAAAAACATTACAATTTTCAATACCATAACATTTTATTACTACATTACAAATACACATTTTGAATTTTAGCTGGCAAAGTCCATGTCGCTATATTTACATTTTATATGCATTTCCGTAACATTTTATTTCATTTCACAGAAAAAAATTTTTAACTTGGTGAGAGGAAAGTTCATAGACGCTTAGCACAATTTATCAAACAGTATTTAACACAAACGAAGCTTTATCAGACTTTGAAGTACTAAGTTTTAATGTACTGACTTTGATAAGAGAAATATAAGTGGTCATTTTCGTTTAGCTTTATATTTTAACAATTAAGGGTTTCATATTGGTTGTGTAGATAAGGTTTTAATAATTCATTAAAACATATATTTAAGTTATACGGTTTACAGTCACATTGAATCATTTAAAGGATAAATTTCAAATACTGATGGGAGGGAGGAGCCCGATCGCACATGGTAATATTTTTAGACATATAGGGATTTAGATAGATCTAAGCTAGATTACGGAGATTGATTATGATTTCAGCAAGAGAAAATCTTAATTACAAATGAAAAATCCCATCCAAATCAAGAACTTCGTATTGCTCTTGGTGCATTCCGAACACCGCCATTTGAAAATTTATAGCTGAAGCAAACGAACCCTCTCTTTACCCACGGCCGAGAAAAAACTTTTATTGCGAATAGCTTTAAGAGAGGCTGCAAACAAATCCAATTCCAGCTCATGAATATTTTTACTATGCCGAATCATATGAAGAAAAATCCGAAAACAAATCAAACCGTTATGGATGTCGCGCATAAAATCTTCTATGAATGAAACTAACTTTGAATCGATGTATTACAAGAGATTACAATTCCCGAGACACCACCAATAGACTCCCTTCAGTACCCCTGACGATAGCTTGTCGATTTGAAACTGCCTTTAAAAATCTGAAACAAGACCCTGAAAAATTCGATCAAAATATCATGAAATCAAATCAACTTACAAGGGACTATATTTTACAATTTTACAACAGGACGGTTCAAAACATGGATCACAAGTTGCTGTGCTGGCTGTCAGCCTGTCGGCAACCTCAAAATCAAAATTACGTTTTTGCCAAATCACGGCAACATTCTTTTCAGCCGAGGCTACAGCTATTGATTAGCATTTAATTTTATATAAAACTAGTGAAGAAAAATTTATTATCTTTTCCCGGACTCACATTCTGTTTTATAACAGGTCAATTCATAACCGAAATTAATGAAAATCCCCATTCATTCAAAATATTCATCTTTCGGGTTTCATAGAACTATCATTAAAAACGGTTTATCATATTTGATGGATTTCCCAGTCATGTTGGTATTCAAGGACACGAGGATGCTAGAATCATGCATGCAAAGAAATCCCCTTTCATTACAAAATCCTAAATTGAAATAACCACATACCGCTTTAGGGTCCCAAAATAAACAATAAACAAATACATTTTATCTAAATGCAATCGTCATGGAACATGCTTCATAAACTTCATGATATCAAACCTACCTAGTGGAATAGCCATGCAGCCCAGGTGAGCAGATCTTTTCGGCAGGGAGGAAAGTTGTTATTTCTCGTATGTCGAATAGGTCCTAGATACCCCGTTATGGACTCATTCTTACTTTTGAATAAAGAAAGACAACCCGAATGTGTCACCAATGTCAAACCACACGCAAACTATCAAACCATATTTTTAAATAATCGACTGTGTGGACTTTGCTACACAAACGCAGAACATATAGACGTTCAATCTTTGAAAGAGGCTATTTGAAAACGTTTTTCCAAGACGGAAATATTTATCGTTTTTAAAGCACATTAGGCATATATGAGAAAAAAATCTAACATTTCATATTTTTTTTTACCTGCAACATTAACGTATATAACATTTTATTACATGGATGACTTTTAGCTATGCTTTACATTTTCTTAACATTGAATTTTTTTATAAACGGATACTTTTTTACATTATTCATAGTTTTCATGTACATATTTACATGGATGTTTTTTAGTATGCTTTACATTTTTTACCATATATGATTTAGGCTTACAGTTTGGTGTTTGCATATGACTTCAATCTTGGCGATGATATGAACCATATGGTTTTGCTCTCAGTAGAAACTCAACTCACTCCGTCACTCACTTTGATTGCATAATGTTAGTGTCTCCCGGCGCGGCAGCCCCAAACAGTGGTGTGGGAGACAGACATATTGATTTACTCCTGTTGTTTGTGTGTGTCTGTTGCTATGTCTGGTCTGTCACAAATCTGTCCGCACTCTAAGTCGAAAACATTTCTGAACCGATCTTCGCCAACCTTAAACAAAAATGTGTTTTACTAATAAAGTCCCACGGCCAATGTATTAACTAGATCCAAAATCGTTTGATTGAGTCTGTCAATGAATGACAATGTAAACTTAGAATGATATCGTAGATTCACAGGACCAGAAAATACCAACAACAATTGTTCGTTCCGAAAATGAGGAAACGGTCTACTTTTCCCGTTACTTGGCACTTAAAGACAGCCGAAGTCTCGCAAATGATACAAAGTGTCTTTGAAATCTCTTCATTTACTAAATTCTTTCATCACACAAAACGTAAAAAAACTGCAAATCAATCGACAGACAGAAAATATTGATATAATTGACTAGCTTAATTATCTTATGCAACTGACGCGCGTTAATGCATACAACTAAAACAGAACTCTCTGAATCCATGTCGACCGTCGGAAAGGAAACGAAAGTGTTTTCTTTTTCAGTCAGCAATACCTTAACAATACTGGCATAAGCCCTGAATGATCCCTTTTATCATTTAAAAAAAACCACCTGCAAGTATTGCTACAACATACACTGAATGGTCCCGATAAAAAAACCGTGGTACCTAAGATTCAGAATATAACAACCATCGGGTTCAAAATATTAGCAGAACATTGCATAACATTCTTGTACAAACATGACCTTGAATCATGATATAATTAAAAGAATCCAAGTCCTTCCCCGAAATTGTCAACTATGTTTGAAGGACGCATCAGGATGTATATATTCATCATCACAATTTCTATGAACGAACTTGAATATCAAATCATGGTTTCACCATATTCTACGCGATATTTAATGTATAGAAGAATATCTTTTGTAAACCACAACCGAATAAGTTTCTTACACTGCGATAGGATTTGTCGCAGCTCATCATGCTAAACTTGGAAGATCCCCAACTGCCAGGTGTGGCAACTGGCATATGATATAGCAAATAAAGCCACATTATTCAGATATGGCAGACACTTGCTATTTCGTACACTTCGCACTTTAATTATATCCACTCAGTTCGTGCAGAACTTTTTACCTTGGTTACGGAAACTTAAATAAAGTTATATAGAAAAATCAAATGAAACAAATGTCGTATAACATATAAACCGAGCGTGCGTTTTTTTCCAACAAACCGAATTCTTACTTATTTGTACTCCGCTACCTGATAAATTTCTTTTACGTAACAGAATAGAAGTTAGATGACAATTTGGTGAAGTCAGAGTCGAATCTATTGACGCATAGGGGAAGACATTTAATAATGTTGACATAACTGTAGAAAGGCACGCATGCCCGGCTTTCCGCGGTCACTTCCATCAATGATCCCCAAGAAGTCCAACAAAATGTTTTGATGAATGATATACTCACACGGATACTTTATTAATTTTAACTAGAGTACTACCTGGGCATGTCGCCGGTGAAGTCACAAATGATAAAAATGATCCCTAATAATACAAAACTTATATGTTTGAGAGGAGGACGCTGAAATAAATATGACCAGTGGTACAATATTAGATAACAAAAATGATATTCTCTGGCCAAAAGCATAAAGGTCCATTACTTCAGGGGAAAGTGAGGTTTGGCAATTTTTGTCATAGCACTTGCAATAGACTACAGCAAGGACACTAAAAATGAGGATTTGTCAGTCAAAAATTTATACAGAAGGTCTAAAAGAATGTCAAGAGAAATGTATGAGGTATTAATTTTGAAATTTCAATGAATCGGACAGAATGACCCCCAGGTCTTATTTTAACTTTCTTCCAGACTGTCATAGAAAAATAATATATACATAAACTGCGATTTATTTCGAATTCTACATACCAACTTTCATTTTCCCAATAAAATGAAATAGTTTCTGTGCTTTTTAAAAGAATTCAAATGATTTCACAATTCCTAAGAATCTGGACCTTTAACATGAAACGTAAAAATAATTAACGCAGGGCAGCACTTTATGCACACTCACAAGGAAAAGGGGAACGATGTCGCGTTAAATGTTCAAAACGCACAATCCAACAGAACACATTATTATACACAGAATAAACCGAAATACAATAAAACACGAAAATGAGCAAACCTTCACCTGAAGAAACCCAAGGTCGCCGTCACAGCAAGGTCGGTTCATGCACACATCTAGAGTCTTGAGAACTGTCTTAATTTACTGGCAAAAAAAACGTCAACTATATTCCAACAGTACAATACCACTTTTAATCTGCATAAAAATAACCATATGAACACATATAAAACAACTTAGATGTTTAGCATACTTTATTAGAAAACTGCCGCCGCCCCACTGGAGGGTTCTTTAGTCACTGTAAAGGGTTTCATACGGTAAAATAATTTTAAGATACAGCACAAAGACGTTTAAGGACTATATGTAGTAATTATTAATTAATCAAGTAATCATAACACTGTACTGGTCTTTAGCCAAAATTTTTTCCCCCCAAATCAGAACGTGGTTGCACACACCTCAAATTTTAATACATTGCCATCAATTGTATTTCTGTCACTTTATAGAACCTGGGACGCGCGGTTTTGTAAATACATGTCGACAACGAAACTCAAGCATTTTATATGCATATTTTTGACTTAGGACAAGGGCAACAACTCTGTTATCAGGCTGCGTAAAATCCCTAGCTTTTACATCAGATTCACAACTGCACATGCACAATTGACAATTCCCCCTGTGACTTTGATGACACAGGATCATGTAATATTATCAGATAAGCACGAAACTCGGGCGGACGAAAGATCAAAGGGGCAACTAAAAATCCCAAATGCCCTCCGCCCCACCCATCTCACAACTAAATAAATATTCGGCACAAACAGTAGATGAAAAAGATATAAAATAAATCCACATGGCACTGTTAATGGTTCATATATTGACAAATAACCATGACAGAACAATAGCACTAAG
This sequence comes from Mercenaria mercenaria, assembly GCF_021730395.1. Classification (NCBI taxonomy): domain Eukaryota; kingdom Metazoa; phylum Mollusca; class Bivalvia; order Venerida; family Veneridae; genus Mercenaria; species Mercenaria mercenaria. The sequence goes on from NC_069367.1 coordinate 58,781,452, forward strand.
AGAAACACCTCATAATGCCAGGAGTGACGAAGCAGACCATTAAATAGACAATTACAAAACCAACCAGAATTGTTCTTATAGCATTTAATAATTTGGAGAAGATGACCAAAGCAATGACATGTATAATAAACGAGCATAAGTACAAAAAAACGCCGACCTGAAAATTGTAAATAAAAGAGACAGGAAGCACGATGGTGCGAGCGAGGCCGCCTGATGAGAAGCAACAGGATAAGGGGGGGGGTGGGAGAGGGCACACACTGTTTTGGAACCAAGGGTAGGTATGAAAGTTTCAATTCAATATGTCGTAGGTAGGTTAGTGCAGGACGTGCAATGCACAAGCTCAAATATAAAGCGTGCTTTTAATGGTGATTGTTGGTTAAAACAGTAAAAGTGGGGTCGGTGGGTCGAGAACCAAGATAGCGTGTTCGGCATCATAAAGGGGAGGGCAATGTTAGAAAAAATACTGACTTTCAATATTACACATGCATATAAAAGGTGCGAATGACATAGAGGCGGTCCACGCTGAGGGGGGAGTCGAATGTGATCAAGTTAAGGATTCGTACTAGCGCTGTAGAATGAATCAAATAACATGGTGATGTGGCAAGATTGTATGATTGAGAAAACCGAATATTCAAAATATGATATCACGGAACAGGACAGAGGGCAAATTTTGTTTACCATGGAACAAGAACAAGTGGCAGGTCGGTATAGTACACGAATGCGATTCAGAGCGTATAGAGATGTTCTATATGACGTTGATATTTACATTGTTAACAGGAGCCTGTAGTTGTGTGAACGATCTCTGGGGTCACCGGAGATATTAGATTGCTAAAGGAGTATCAATGAATCTGCCTTAGTTGGATCAAATGCTATAAGGTTGTAACCTATACACACAAAAATTAGAGAGGACTTTCCGTGCTGGCTAGGAAGCAATCAGTGAAGGCACAGAACTAAACCATTGAAAGTGTATGGGGGCGATTACTGTGATAGACGTGTACAAGGATTATGCTAGTGAACCCTAAGTAGCTGTACGAGAGGTAAGGGGTGAACTAAGGCATGTTGAACGATAGGATACAGGGAGGGTACAAAATAATACAAGAAAATCTGCAAAAATAAATGATGATTAACAATAAATTAATCACAAAACGGCAAAACAATACAGAGAAATCAGGTCTGGGTTACATCACATAAAAACATGTAATACGTAATAGGTATATGTTTTGTTATAAGGGTGATAATTGTATAGCAAGTTAAATAGTGCTAGGGGGGAGCGCCGTCCCAGCAGCGGTGTAGGACTGTGGATCGTCAAGGGGGGTCGTGTCTTGCAGGACCAGACATGAAGAGTAGACGCGGGTTTTGAACATGTTTTAACTAGTATGTCCATTAATGATTAAATAATTGGTGTGTTCTTAAAAAAGTACGGAGGATAATGAGACCGAGAAATACGCTGATTGATAATCGGTCAGGATAATCAAGAGGTTATCAACATTGGTTTAAAATGTCAAATCGTCCAAATAAATGTTTTTTAAACCTCATTTTTTAACGTCATGTATCATCTCATTAGTATACTTTAAATGATGTTATTAAATTTCGAACGCACAACATGAATGATTCGGGATATTGGCAAGTCTATATTATATTTATACCAGTGACTACAGATTAAGTATCATTCAGTTCTTATGTTAAACTGAATCGTAGAGCTACATGCAGATGTTTGATTGTCGTATAGGAAATCAATTTCAAACAAGAGCTCGTCGAACACGAAATGCCCCCCTTGATGCATTCAGTAATTGCACAAGGAAAAATTATATGCTCACTGTAAACAAAAGTTCCACCATAACTGGTTTAAATCAGACCTTGACCTTTAAAACCTATTAACCTAACAAGAGATTACAGATTGATCTTGGCGCCATCCCACTGAGCCAATTTTGATATGTTCCAAATTTCAAGACTAGCTCAAGGTCAAAATCAATGTCAAATTTCATTTTGGTACAAAAACAAGTGTGTATTGGATCCAAAATTAGAAAGCTGTGGCTTAAGAAATGTAAAAGCAGTCACTAGATCAATTTCATTCCAGGTCAAAGTTCATTTTGTAACAGAACTAAGCCTGTGGCCTTCAAATTTGAAAGGCTAAGCTTGAAAATGTGAAAGATAGGTTAACATGTAAAATCAATGTCAAAAGTTTCAATTCAGAACCCTAAAAAAATATGCAAGCGGGACCAAATTGAAGCCTGTAGCTTCAGAAATGTGAAAGTAGGTCACATTCAAATTTTTCAAGATCAGAGTTCATTTCGATACAACAAAACTATTCTTGTGGTTCAATATAGAAGACTGTAGCTTGAGAAATGTGAAAGTAGGTCACTAGGACAAAAGCAAGGTCAAATTTTATTTGGAACAAAAAACTCAGGCATGTGGGTCCAAATTTTAAGCCCTGACCTTCAAAAATATGAATGTAGCGTCACTAGGTCACATAACAAGGTCAACAGTTTTTTTCGGTACACAAACCTATGCATTGCTCTCCAAAATTGAAGGCCTGTACCTACAGAAATGTGAAAGTAGGGTCACTAGGTCAAGATCAAGGGTCAAAACGCATTACACGGTTATCTTGCAACTTTGCACAAAACTATAAACAGTGAGGTGCCCGCAATTTAAATGATGTACGTTAAGGACATGAAGTTCAATTTTTCCCAAAATAATCTATTTGAACCATATGACCCGCTGGGGCGAGAGCCATGTTTTTGACCCAAGAGGGATAATTTAACAAACAAGGAAGAACCACTAAATGAGATGCTACATTTACAAAAATACAAAGCCATAGTCTTTGTTGTTTTGGACAAGAAGATTTTCAAAGATTTGCCCCTATACTAAGTCTATGAAACCATGTGACCTCCAATGGGCGGACCCATATTTGACCCTAGGTGGAATAATTTGAACAATCAGTAGAGGACCACAATATATCAAAGACCTAGCAAGGCCCTGTGGTTTGGGACAAGAGGTTTTTCAAAGTTTTTTTTCCTATATAAGTATATAAAATAACCATGTGACCCCCGTTGGCGCGCCATTTTGACCCCAGGAAATGAAAATGAATAATCTTGTAATGACCAATAGATTTGCTACATACCAAAATATCAAAGCCCTAGGCCCTATGATTTTGGACAAGAAGATCAGAAACCGTTTTAACTGTTCCTGGCCAATGTCACCTTGACCTTTGACCGTATGACCTCAAAATCAATAGAGGTCACCTGCTGGTCATGGCTAACCTAACTATCAATTTTCCTGACACTAGGCCCAAGCGTTCTAGAGTTATTGCCTGGAAACCATTTTACTGTTCCTTGTCACTGTGACCTTGACCTTTGACATACTGACATCAAAATCAATAGGGGTCATCTGCTGGTCATGACCAATCTCCCTATCAACTTTCGTGACCCTAGGCCTAAGCGTTCTTGAGTTATCATCCGGAAACCGTTTTAATGTTCAGGGTCACTGTGACCTTGACCTGTAACAGACTGACCTCAAAATCGATAGGGGTCATCTGCTGGTTATTTCCAACCTCCCTGTTAACTTTCATGATCCTAGGCCCAAGTGTTCTTGAGTTATCATCCGGAAACCGTTTTACTATTCAGGGTCACTGTGACCTTGACCTTTGACATACAAACCTCAAAATCAATAGGGGTTATCTGCTGATGATGACCAACCTCCCTATCAACTTTCATGACCCTAGGCCCAAGCGTTCTCGAGTTATCATCCGGAAACGGATTGGTCTACATTCCGACCGACCGACCGACAGACCGACCGACCGACATCTGCAAAACAATATACCCCTCCTTCTTCGAAGGGGGGCATAAAAATTATAAATATGCAAAGAAAGGCAAGTTTTGTAAAGAAAAATATTCATTTCACTTAGGATTTCATTATAAAAACCACTATGCTTTTTAACAGGCGTTAGTTAGTTTTATAGCTAGTTTTAAGTAAATTCTAATCTAGTCCATTTTGAATAATTTATTTCAACATTTAAGTCACACAGTCGGAAACTATTTCAAAATCATACTTATTTGATCTACAAAAGTAAAAAGAACCAGGTAATTATATAAAACTTCCATCCAGGTATGGAAATATAGCCTCAATGTTTCGTGAGATCTTTTCGCGGCACTCGATATGATCTGTTAATGGTTTATTACAGACTCAGAGAATAAAACATCACTATAGGGTAACATGTTTATTTCGACTTAGGATTCTGTCAAGTAATTACTCAAAGTGACTTAGCGAAATTCCGTTAATTTTAAAGTAATAAATCCGCAATAGTTGAGTCAGAATTATGCAGTACTCAAGAGGAATTCCCCGCTATGCAATATTCAGTTGTTGTTTTTTTCATCAAGAAAAAGACGGAAAGTAGGTTTTCGCGTGAGCAAACGTAAAGTTTACTACTTTATCCCTTCGTAATGTAGGAACAAAGAATTTTTTGTCAGCGGATTCTTTTTTTTCTGTTCTTTTTGTATTTAGTGGTGTATTTTTAACATTATTTCATTTATGAACGGTTGACAGTTGATCTTACCTGTGTTCCTGTATTCTATACCAGTACTACCTGTTCTCCGCATGTAACTGCCGACTTCCCCACAATAATCAGTTTTGGAGGACGAATCAATTCAGACTCAATGTATTTTATCAATCGTCGCGGAGAACATATGCCTAACCTGGGGATCGAGCTCAGTACCCCGCAATCTGCAGATCTGCGCTCTCCCTGTAAAGCTAAGCTAAATAATACAAATGTTAAACAGAAAATCAGCATGTACACCTGGTAAAAAACAAGCCCAGTATAAAATAGAAAAAGTGGAAACTCCACAGGTCGTTCAACACGACGAAAATGTTGCAGGATAGGTTTGATTGAGCCTGTTCATGTACGGTAGTGGAAATGTGTGCTACCGTCCACGCCCTCTTACCCCGGTTTGAGCAGAACTCAACATTTAGACACGCTAAAAGTACAAAAAGCAAATTAGAGACATCCGCAGATGCATTCATACGGCGGTGCACATAGAACCTTCAATGATACACGTGTTGTGGCGTGTAATTCTATGAAAAGCGGCGTATGGTCCCCAGATAAAATAATGGGTTTGCCCTCAACGAGAAAACAATAGGCAGAACTAAACAAACTGGAATTTAAAAGGGGGATCTGAGGTTATGGAGTCTGCATATCACAGGAACTGTCAAAAGACAAAGTTATAAAGCAGGCACCATATCCAAGGGGTGATTATACAATACCCAAGGCTATGTAAGCGGGAGTATTGGAACCACCCAGGCTGAAACGGTCATGCTGAGAAACTAAACAGTACCAGTAACACGACATAAAGGTCGTGCTGAACGACCTGAGAAGATCGAAATATAACAGCCCTGAATGTACAGACAGGTTAAAGCGTTTGATTTAATGCCTATATATTGAAGTTGCATTATTTCCAAACTTTAATCTATAAATCACTTGCTATCATCATTCATTTACATTTACCAAACCAAGGCACTCATTCTCAGTCTTTTCGGCTTGTGGACTAACCATTTAATGCTGAGCAACATGTCGTGTTCCTATATATAACTCGATAATTGAATACGTATAGCGCGCGTGTGGGTTTCGATAAGCCTATCTCTAACAATAAATAATCACCATATGCGTCTAGATTAGGATCTACAATACCTGAGATAAAGCACATAAACTGAGAATGTCTGTGGTATTATCAGAAAGTATGCAATGCCTGGAAGAGAATCTATTTAAAGAATACATTCTGCATGCAATTTACTGCATTAGTGAGTGAGTGAGTGAGTTGGGTTTTACGGCGAATCGACACGAAGATTGAACGTCATAATATGTACCGCGCTGTGTAGCAAAGTCCACACAGTCGATTAGAATATGTTTAATAGTTAGCGGTGTTTGACATGGTACACATTCGGGTTGATCTTCTTTATTCAAAAGATAAGAATGAGTTAAACGGGTATGACCTATTCTACAGCGAGAAAGAACAACTTCCTCCTTGCGAACAGATCTGTTCCCTTGGTGCCATTCCCCTAGAGTAGGTTTGATATCATGAAGTTTATTGCTTTACTGCATTAGTACATCTGATATTACCAAAACTCAAAGCATACATAATGTATGGTATATCACAGAAGCAAATATTGCATCTTCAATGGTAACATATTCATACAACTCTTGTCAACATAAGAATAGAATCGAGTATTCCGCAATGCTCGGAGAATATCTTGCGCTGTATGCCGTCCTCGACAATAATTTCTAAATAACAGAAAAATACAATTTTCTTACCCCAAATCTCCAAAACTGCTTCATTTGATCCGAGATCTGGCGTTACTAATCCGGTTTTTCAAAGTAACGATTGGACGCGATGTAAATTGTTTGGTACTTATAACGTGTAACTGCTTGAGTTCTGCTCAACCCGGGGCTACAGGAAGGGCATGGACGATATTCCCATTTCCACCAACGTCCATGAACAGGCTGAATCAAACCGAGACCGCAACATTTTCATTTTTGTCATGTTGAGGGACCTGTTGATTTTCCACTATCTATTTTAAAATTGCACCATATCAGTTGAGTCTTTATTTCATATACTATTTACTGAATTGATAATCTAATATATCTACTATAAAAAAAGAGAAGTAAACGTTACCTTTCACGTAAAAACAGTTACTCTTCATTAACTTTATTTCTTGTGTAAATATTTGTTTCAGCAAAAGCGTTTGAGTAATACATAATTTCATGGCTGTGTGCGAGAGTATGTGAGATATGAAGCAATACCAACAGTACGTTTATCTCAATTTCATAAAATGAGTACAAGTATTGTGTTACTATAGTAATTATTTTGCAGTGTTTATAAATGGAATAGTCTCTGAAATGACTGTATTGTATTTTGTTCTAATACTGAGAAATCAATGTAATTTCTTTGCCGGTGTTGGTGTGATCAAATGTTTGGAGAAATGGTAATATACATTGCATTTTCTAAATAAAGGAATGTGGTTCCACAAAGCACCAGTGCGTTCAGTACTTAGATTCATAATCCTACATGTTTTCTATGTTGCTTCACCAAAATACAAATTATTAGAAGTAAATGTCCTGCAAGCTGGCTGCAAGTTTCCATTTCATTTAATCTCTGGCTCAGGTAAACGTATTTGGGGACATGTTTATTTTCGTTTCGTCTCCAATTTCTTACGAAGTCACTCTCTGTCTCTTTGGTCTCTCGAGATGATGGACGGGGGTATCTCTTTGTTCACAAATTTATATAAAAAAAAACGTTTGCATTTTAACTGAAATTTTAATTTTAAGCGTCAAGATATTCACATTCTTTTTGGAAAATGTGTTTGAGAGTTGTTCTCAATAAAATGATTATCTTATTTTGAGAAAGTGTTGTAATATTTCTGTATGAGGGGTTATGGCATACGATGGATGTTCGAAATGAATTGCTTATTTCTATCTGGAGACATAAAATTTCAAGTTAGCCCAAAAGGGCTCATTTCATGCCCTCGAAGTACTCCCCGTGGCTAGAAATGCAAAGGTTCAGCCGATGTATCCACTTCTTGAAAGCGTCACGGTACGCTGATTTGGGAACAGTAATAAGGTACCGATGAATGGCAGATCCAAGTGTCTGTCGGGACTGGTATTTCCGCCCAGCAAGGAATGATTTTAATTTCGGAAACAAAAAGAAATCACATGGGGCAAGGTCTGGGGAATACGGGGGGTGTGGCAAAACAGTTACTTTTTCTTTCTTCAAAAACGCCGTAACTATTGTGGAGGTATGAGCGGGGGCATTGTCATGTAGAAGATGGACATGTTTAAAACCAGTGGCAGGGCGTCGTTTCTGATAATACTTTTTCAGTTTCTTCAGTACTACGTCTTTGTAGTACTTTCCGGTAATGCTTTTGCCCTTTTTCACCGGCACTTTTATTGCGACTCTTTCACCAGAGAAGAAGATTGCATACAAAACCTTCTTTGCACTCAAAGAACGTTTGGCAATTATTGGGCGTTTGCTGTGTTTAGTGGCCCAGATCTTATTGCTAACCTTTCTGACGGGCTCAAAATAATGGACCCAGGTTTCATCACCTGTGACGACATTGGCAAACTGCTTTTTGTCATATTTTAGAAACATTTGAAGCAGCTTTTTGGCTACTTTAACCCGTTGCCTCTTTTGCTCATCAGTCAACAGATGTGGCACCCATCTAGCAGAAATCTTTCTGACTTTCAAATGCTTCTTCAAAATAAGGTGAACCGTTGATAGTGATATGCCTACCTTTCGTGCAATATCACGAACTAGAAATCTGGCATCTCCTTCAATGATTTCCTTTATTTTGGAAACGATTTCTTTACGAGATGCAGATTTTGGCCTACCTGATTTCGGTGCATTTTTGATAGACTCTACACCAGACTCAAATTTCTTTTTCCACCGCCGAACTGTGTCATAAGACACACAAGAAGGTCCATAAGCAGTAGAAAGTTCAGTCATCAGCTGCTTCAAAGAACAACCAAGTTTTGAGCGAGCTTTGATGTAAGCCCGTATTTCATCTTTCTTGTCGACGCTTCTACCAACCATTTTTACTACAGTGGTCAATGATTGCGTGTATTCAAATGGCAAATTTTATGTCTTACACTTAGTCTAACACGTACATTTATAAACCGTTGTGTAGGTATTGAATAACCCTATACAGGTAGGTATTGCTTTTTATCGTGCCCCACGTGGATATCAAGATAGAGAACAATAAGCAATTCATATCGAACACTCCTCGTACCTTCCCCATAAATGTTTGCAATTCTAAGGGGATTTCAAGACTGAAATGAGTATTTCAAAAGCCAAATCCTGTCTTCTAGTGAGCTTTAAGGATAAAATTATCAGTATGGTCTTATAAGGAACGATATTATAATTATCAGCATGGTCTTACAAAGAAGGATATACTCAAAAGATGGTGCCCCCACCCCCGTCCCTGCTCTTTCACATATGTATACAATATAGATAACTGTTCATATAGTGAAATTATCAGTATAATATATTGCAGTCAAAATATCGTGAAGATCACGACCATTATTGGAATTTATATATTGAATGACTAATTACTATTATACTCTAAGTAAGAGTTACTCCAGATTATGTGTACCATGTATGATTCTAAGGACTTGCTCCACATATATTGCGTATCGTGTTTAATTCATCTGCATTTCTCCGGACTTATGTAATGTTAGATTCCCGCCAAAATATTCTTTGTTCTTTAAATATTGAATACTCCTGATCATGTGCATTTCATGAATATTAATCAATTATATAATATTTGATTCTTTATGTTTGCTCCATACATTATGTAAACTCTCCTTTGTTATACTTAGGGTATATAAACTGTTTAATCATAATTGAAAAGGGTGTACTTTTTAGATAAGCTTATGATACACTAGAGACTTTTTAGATAATTGAAGATATTTTGTGATACAATTAAATACTTTGGAATTTGGATTATATGATACTTCGAATGAAATATATTAAAAGGTGGAAACTGCAGGATTTAGTTCTCTCTGTTTATAAATTAACAAGAAATTTCCAATGTGGGAAAAATACCCCACACAAAATTTCAACACACAGCTTTTAAATTAATTAATACTTTCAAATCTATCTCACTCTTGTCCTGCAATGTTCAATATTTAAAAGTTTTTGGAAATGCTGCTGAAAAAAAGTGCCATGCTCATATACACTACCTAATTATAGAATTATCAAATATTAAATCTAAAAGCAGTTTCAAAGCAAAGAATATATATGGCTTTCAGATTTTTTAAAATAAACAAGAGCTGTATCTAATGGTGACAAATGCCCCCGCAGCGCCTTGGCCTTTGCTCTGGTGATCTTGACCTTTGACCTGGTGACCCCAAAGTCAATAGAGGTCGTGTACTCAATAATTACTATCAGCATGTGAAGTTTGAAGCTCCTGAGTGCAAGGGTGCGCAAGTAAAGTACCTTCATGCAAAAAGTTAACGTTGAGACGAACGAACGAACTAACGAACGGACGGACAGTTGAAAACTAATATGCCTCCTTTCGGGGGCGTAAAAATTGGATTTGGAGCCAAATTTTGTTGCCAGTGATTAGGGAGTTGGAAACTTTTGTTTCAATATGTTGAAGCCAGAATATTTTCCAAGCAAAATCATACGTCAGGATTCCCCCTTTCCCCCCTCAGAATATCAAAACATCGGCCCCTTATGAACAAGATAAGTAGTAGGGCGAGTGCATTTTCCCTACATGAGTTTAACACATTTACCGTTTTACTAGCAATTTTAGACAATTTGCTTCACAACGCAATTAACAAAACTATTAAGTCATCTCGTAGTTGTTAAAAGCCGTATAAAAGAGATTTATTCTCGTGCAAAACCTAAGCGAAATAAACAATCTACTGTACTGCCTTGCATGCACTAGGAAATCCAAATTCAATATCACGCTGGGTATCGAGTCTTTTATTTCGAATTATAATGTCTGAATTTACCGGATAAGCTCGAACAAAGCTCATTAATGATACCATAACAAGTTGTTCACGATTGTTTCTGTGGTGTTCAAAGTGAACATTTCCTCTAATGACGGAAACCTTCCACAGAGAAAACGGATTCACGCAGTGAGGAACAGTTAGAATGTGATCATTTTTGTAGGCAGAAACCCGATGTGTATCTCCAGCTTTAAAACATATTATGATGTCTTAAACGGAAAAAAAAATGTTGAATCAGAGGTAATTTAATTAGGGTCAGTTAAACGAACGAGAACTTGTTACCCGCTGGAAGCGTAACTTTTAAAATACTCTACTTACTTCGCAGTAATGAAATGCGCAACACCTCTCACGCCCCCTAGCACCGGCTGAGCGGAACTCTATAACACATATTGAATGGACTCCATGATCCCAAAGGAACAAAAAATATAACAACACTGAATCCAAGCCTCTCTTAGAAAGCTGCTGCAAACATGCTAATATGAGAAACAAAGCACACTTGGAGGAAAACAAGAAAGACAGGGAGAAAAGAGAAACAGCTAGACAGTTGGGGGAAGCAAAGAAGAGAGCAGACAGCCTCAGAATGACTGTAAACGTTAAGCTAGTATCAGAAGCAGATGATCTAGCAAAGGAAGCCGAGAAGAAGAAAAACTAATCATTCCTTGTAAAGTCAAATTGTCACATGGGAAAAGAAAGATGGAAGATGAGATGAAAACTGTGGAGAGCTTGCAGAAGAACTTACAGGTGTAAAACCTGAAATGTTTCTGTTCTTGTGATTTGTTCACCAAAGGAAATTGGCTAGTTCAGAATTATGATTAGAGTAGATCTAACAGTTCTGTAAACTTCTCTTGCAGAGATACTAAATGTTTTATAACTCACTTTTATAATGTGCATGTTATTAAATTTCAGGTAATTCTGATGTATTCCACATTTATTCAGTTATAAGCATGTTTGTATGATTAGGAATATACTTATATGTGTAGAATCATAAATACAGTATAGTGAGGGGTGTGTTTATAGCCAAGTCAAGTCAGTAATTGTCCCTTACTTACATTATCAATGATCTTAGAACGAAACGATACTACTTTTACACAACACGATTCAACAGTATGTAATTAAGATAGTTTTATCACTATCATGTGGGGAAGTTGGCAGTTACTTGCGGAGAACAGGTTTGTACTGGTACAGAATCCAGGAACACTGGTTAGGTTGACTGTCCGCCGTTATATGACTGAAATACTGTTGAAAAACGGCGTTAAACCCAAATCAAACAAACAAACAAACACTATCATGAAACCCGTTTATTTACACCATACAACTTCATGTTAACGGCAAAAATATTCGTTATATATCACCGATGCTTCATCCTTTCTATATTTAAGAGTTAGGTCAAGTTTCGGAGAAAAAAGTTCGAAAATCACCAAATCATAGAAAGAAAGCATTGTTTTACATGAAAATTAAACAGCATTTAAAGCATGTATATTATTCTACAAAACCATTGTCATTTTACTCATATATTTATTGAATCCCGGAAAGGGACTGCATGAAGAGGCCACACTTCTGGACAGTTCAGCGCCTTTAAATACTCTCCATTTTAAAAAGGCTGTTACATTTCTTCGTTTTGAAGCATTTGCAACAATGTACCAGTGTTTAAACTTAACATAACTTTGTAAAACATCATTTTTGACAATTGTTTACAATTATTTCTTGACAAATGGTGTTCTTTTTTAAAGGGGGACAACTCATTTAGAATATTTTAAGTATCCATTTCTATGGGTCAGAACAGTAAAACATGTATTGGACAGATAAGTTGTTTGTCAAGATGTTGTTCGTTTACTAAAAAATTCTGCTGTTTTGTGATATACTGCTAAACCTTAAGAAATGAACGCATACCTTATAAAACATTATAACCAATTTACCAGCCGATAATACAAATATTCTTGTTTTTACTTTAAATTAGTCTATAAAAATATAAAAAAACAAGGACAAAAGTCCAACAGGAACAGTCACATTCAAAGAACGTAGCTGCCTATACAACACTCCACATATGTGTATGTGCAGTTTTTACAAGCACACATTAACTGAGCTTATGAATGTATATTATGTATACAGCAACACAAACGAACGCATTAATAACAAGTGACAAAAATACACAAACTAGAGTTATCACTAAAGGTGATGAATGTACCCCCACACACACTGAGACAGTACATTGCAATTTTGATGCACACAAGATTGCATAGTTATATGGACTGTATGTATATAGACTATGTATATAGTATAGTAACAAAGTCCCATAGCTCTGCAGACGTAAAATGCACCATGGACAATTAGGGTTACTACTGATCACTTATGTGTAGTTAAATTGTGTGTATGAGTTCAGGAGATTAGGCGCGCACATATAGTATAGTAACAAAACTCAAAGTCCCCTAACAGCATTTTTTCTGAAAGACCCTAACTTGCACCATGCGCAACTACAGTTGTTACTGATCACTTGTATGAAGTTTTATAAATCTGTCATTCATTGGCCAGTTTGTTCACACAAGCAGGCATACGCCGGCAAGCGAGCTGCATCGAGTAATTTTCAAAAGATGTCTTGGCACTTCCTTTTTAAAAGATTTCAATAAGACATATCAAAGAATTTCATTAGAATTAGCCTTAGTTCTCGACATTCCACTGGAATATCTTACTCGACATATGCAGTTAACATGCGGAAAGTATGCCATTGTTGTGTTTATTTATGCTACCCTTGAAAAATGCATTCTTAAATGCCTATTATAGATATTTCAATTTGCGTTACTTCTGTAACTTCTCGACGGCGTGTACCGTTTTGTGTTGATTCGCCGTAAAATCCAACTCACTCGCTCAGTTATTATTGATAACGCATGTCCTCACTGGCAAACCGTTTTAGATAGTAATACCTAACAGTTAACCTTAAGGACCAGAACATGTAACAAGATTGAGTCCAACTACTTGGAAAAACATACTTTTATGCGATATATCAAATCAACAAAACGTGCGTATATTAACACGTTGAGAGCGGCATGTGCGCTAAAGTACGAATATCAAACGAATTTAAGCTCTAGCTGAATATAGTTATAAGAGACTGAGCATTAATGTAATGGCGTCAGAAATGAGTTATGTGTATCGTTATTAAAAACCTATGTTCTCGTGATCGTCATTGACCTGCTTAAGTTGTTTTATATCTGGTTTATGGTGGTAAAACCAGTTATATTATGAACGAGTTGCCAAATGCGAGCCCAGAACCCTGTTACGATAATTTACCTTACTGAATATGTCTTTCGGCGGATCAATAGTGCATCGAAGGACTGTCTTTTGCAAAATTCTTGTTTGTTCCTCTTGAACAACATCATCAGTAAATGTTTGCACCTTCTTGTAGATAGATCAAACCAAGCGCTCCTCTCACCCAGTTTCTGTAAAGTAGTCATGTAGCCAATCTGACTAAAGTACTTGATCTTCTAAACGAAGATTTGGGAATGACCCATTCACATTCGTCTTCTGTATATTTTGGATTTCCAATATTGCTATTTTTATTTCCGAAATCTATCTTATTTGAACCAATCAGACGACTTGTTCGAATGTCAAAGAGTAAGAAAAATTTGCAGTTAGTCCAGGGCTCGAACCCGGGACCCCTCGCTTACAGAGCGAGTGTCCTACCGACTGAGCTAATCGGCTATCTGACATCTTAGGACATAAGAATTGTAGATATCAAAAACCAAGGCTTTTTTAAGCTTGCAGAATGTTGTAAGTTAACTTTCGATTGGCTAGCGGAAGGGTCGTCAGAACGAGGCTATCAATAGCTCGTGTTCAGATCCTAAGCGTAGCGTAACAGGAGATGTACTTTCGTCAGATTGTCATGTAGCTTACTTCAAGACTGCATTATGTAAGATTTCCCCGCGAGGAAATTCGTTTCTGATGAGAAATGAGGATTCTGATGCATTTCTACCTCCCTGTTTCTGAAAACAATCATAGACTATTCAGGTTCGTGAGCAATATTACAGTAGGGGCCATATTTTTTATTGTGTTCTGTTAAGTGTTCACACATCATAAAATTGATGCAAGTGATAGTTAAAAGAAATATATAACCATGGAAGTTAAATTAATTGAAGGTTATACTTCTCAGTCTGTTTCTCTATTTCAGTGGAATACTTATTTTAGTTCATTGTTGTGAACAAGCAGGTCCTGATCAAGAAATATTTGATGCTGGGGTGGGCACCAGTTTAGAACGAGATTGGTACGTGAGGGGGCCTTTCGTTCGTGTTGGGGGGGGGGGGGGGGGGGGCAGGGGGGTTCCCCTGGAAATGTTTGAAATATAGGTATGAAATGGTGGACCCTGGTACATTATTTGCTCTAACTTTTGAAGGGGGGTGGGGGGCTGGAAAAAATTGAAATATAGGTATGAAATGATGGCCTTATGGTGCATCTTTTTGTGTAAATTTTTAGGTACGTGAGTACTACCGTCATTGTAAGGAAGTCAAGGGGTCTCCCCCAAGAAATTTTCTAAATATAGTTATGAAGTGGTGGCCTCATGTGCATTATTGTCCAAAATTTTGAGGTGCGGGAGTGGGTACTCCCATCATTTTAGGAGGGTCGGGGTTCTCCACCTGGGAAATTTTGAAATATGAATATGAAATGGTGGTCTCCGGTGCAATCTTTGGTCACAATTTTGAACATCCAAATGCATAAGAAGTAAGTGAAGATAGGTATCAGTATCAGCGGTTTATGTGGTAAGATTTAATATTAGCCCCATGTGGTTCTGGGACGATCTGTGTATGAAAAGAGTTGGAACCACTGCCTTACCCTTGCACGATCGTAAGAGGCGACTAATAGGGTTTTAACACTTGGTTTTGCAGTAACTCTGTGATTCCAGCAGGTATGCAAATTTTGATTCCATACCTCATGTTTTATTTCAATGTAAATGAGATGTGGAACCAAAATTTGTAGTTGTTTGGCGCCATATAACCTATACTGTGTTCGTGCGCCGTAAAACCCAAATAAATAAATAAATTAATTAATAATAATATTAAATGGCAATGTGAATGCAAAGCTTTCTAATCTGTCAACACTTTAAAGGATAAAAGGCTATCTAACCTTTCTATATATGAAAATGTTTGAAATTACACAAAAGGTCATACCAAGAAATACTGAAAGGTTTTAACAGATTTTCTTCTGTAAAGAAATCATTCCTATAAATGCAAAAAATACCCTTATAAATCTAGAAGAAGATCCTTTAAAAACATAGAAACCAGGCAAAATGATAGCAAACGCGGTTTGATTCACGGAAGATATTGGAAAGAATAATACCTCGATCGATACGCCCCACGTTCAAAGGCGCTTTACATAGTTCAAATGCAGCCACACAGGGCGCATAAATTCATCCTCTACTAGTACAGACACAGAGCGATCTGACCAGATGGACAGAGTGAGACAAAGCCCCCACGACAGAGAGATCAGAAATCAGATACAAGCTTGTCCGGCTAACTTAGCCTAGCTCGTTGCGAATAGACAGCCTGGTTCTTTAACGTGCCCAGTGTATAGCAAGGATTGCCTGGATTCCTGACCAGTACACCTTTAGTTGGGTGGGAAACACTGAAAAGCGTTTCTGAAAATCCCCGAGTAGCTGCCGGGGATCGAACCCCCGACCTCAGGATTGGAAGGCCAGTGTGCAAACCACTGAGCTATCCGTCCACCCATAGAGGTGGAGGACGAATGATTTCAGACACAATGTCTTTTATCAAATCTTAACGGAGAACATACGGCTCGCCCAGGGCTCGAACTCACTACCCCGCTATCCGTAGATCTGCGCTCTCCCTATTGAGCTAAGCGGGAGCCCCCCCCCCCCCCCCCCACCCCACCTCACGCCCCAGCACCGGTTAGATATTGAATGAACCTCATGATCCCAAAGGATCATAAAAGAAAACAACACTGATTCAAGTAGTACTGCTTATTAATAAGTATCTGTTATTAAAACATACACCTGTCTGCGTTCTTTATTAAAAAAAATATTTTTTGTCAAAGTTAAAAAATATTTCACTGAAAATTGCCGATTTTTACTTCTGTTTCACTAGGCTTAGCGTAGTCACTGAAGTATTGTCTGTTTGGACTGGGGCATTTCATTTCAAACAATGATTTGTAATCTTACACTTTAAGTCATTGTTTGACAACAATGGTTTAAAGACCCATGATCTTATTATTTACAGCAATTTAACAAAGGTTACGGCACGGAACATAATAGCGTAATTGTGGTGGTATGTGTAAATGTAGAGGAAAACAAATATCCCGATAGTATGCACACGGATAAGACTTTAGTTTAATCAATACCTTTGGTTTTCAAATATTCATTCTAAAACATTTGTGAACAATACAATAATAGAACATAGAAATATACAAAAAGTACATGTGTTCTAATATTTTAAATGATAAACAATTCTTCTATACGAATTTATATCGATTCATCTACCAAACGAGATATTTTCTGCACTATTCCGTCCTTTTAAAACCTTTTTTTTTCGTGATATATTTTGTCAAGTACGTACAAAAAGCAACAGCAAAAATACGTAGATATGCAACTGTAAAATATTGTTTCCATCTTGAAGCTGCTGTGGCTAATAGTATTTCTCCTCAGCACTGTACTGGTCGGAATGCTACATGGAACATCAATACATATGTGATACTCATCACTGTATGCACATATATCACAGCACCACTTGTTGGCAGGTCGGCAACTCTGATCCGCTTGCATGTATCATTTGAGAAAAGATGGCTCATATCTGAATCTGCATCGGACCTTTTACGTCGCCTATTCATCTTGTCGTCACAGTGTGATCCGACGGGTATACCGTAGTAAATTATGTGATAATCAATTGACGATATTGATGGCGATACGCTGTTTTTACATTCTGGATCTTCATATTTAAAACATTCAATGTAATCACTGATCACCGACATGTCGTTTCCATAGAATATCTCTCGTTGATGATGATAAGGACTGAAAGATGAAAGGGTCATCGGAGGTAGCTGTGCCACAATATCTCTAAAATGCACGATCCGCCAGCTTTTTGGGACAAGTCTATCATGATTTTTGGCGTAGGAACGATCTCCAGTTCTCGGCATTCCAAACGTATAAAGTGTTGTTTTGTCCTTGTCAATTACGTTGTCAAACGACAGCTGAGCTGACGCTGTAGACGCAATAGCTCCACCCAATCCACCCAAAGAATGCCCAGTTACAACTACTCGGTAATTTAGGTACTTATTAACTACAAGATAAGTCTTTTATACTTGACTTAGCGCATGGATAAATTTGATCGTTTGCGTTACTGAAGTACTCTTGAACATTACCACCACCTTTAGCAGGTACTTTCAATTTAGCAATTGTAACGATTTGTTCAATAAGTTGTAGCGGACTTGCTGTTCCTCGGTATGGCAGAATGATCTTTTTCAATGGATGTGATACTGCTGTAAATGCAAAGCATTCCTCATATTTAATGAGATAATTACACCTCCGCCCTATCACCTCGACAACTTCAAGTAAACCTGGAAGAATCTTATCTGCACAGTCCGTAGGATGATCTGTATAAGCCACAGCAGAGTAGAGTGTGGCATTAAATGCATCATATGGTTCAAATTCTCCACTCTTTCCATTATTTAGGTTATCTCTGTTACATTTTTTCAGCTTCTGTGACGCTACACAGTTTGGAAATGTCACTGTTGGTGGATTTCATACACGAGTTATGTCCAGATCCCGGTGCATGGCAGGTTTTAGACATTTAACACCATCGACAATTTACAAAAAAACAAACTTGAACTTGCACAAGAAGAACAATCTTTGTGGTCGCTACATCCACTTTGCACGACAGGAAGAAAAGCAAGTGAGAACAAAACAACACATAGCATTTTATATTGCTGAAAACAAAATGTACACACAAACTATGAAAAAAAATCGTCTGTATTTTACACGATTTAAAATATCCGAAAGCTGTAATATTACATTTAGAATATTTTGTTTTGAATACAGGTATACCCGACAGTTTAAATGCAATGTAATTGGCGTAAGTCTATATGAAATATCTGTACCTTGTAAAAAGTATATATTTGGTCAGATTGACTTATATATGGTAGATTTCGTTGTAGCCTTAAATGACCTGAAATATTGACATAATATTTTTTTCCAAACACTACCCCTATATTTCGCTGTAATAAGCCTATCGTATAAACTCGAAATTTACGCCTGTCTTCTCAGGGCAAGTCCACTTTTAAACGAAAAACTTTGGGATATCATATAATAACTCTTACGACTGTATGAAATATGATTTAAAATAAAATCTTATACGGGAAATGAAAATAGTAACGCATGGATTTGTTTAATTTCTTCACAACTTTGGAAACTTCAGATTTCCTAGGATACACGAGCTTCGAATAGAGAAGCCAAATGCCCCTGCCGGACAGCTAACAGAAGTTGACTTAAAGTGAAAAAGAATCAAAGGATTATCAAATTTTGTCTTGCTCACGCTCCCTTCTAACTGCCAGGATTTTAAGTATAGCATGTACCTTCAACGACGTCTCAAACAAAATCTGATATACACAGACATTTGAAGTTTGTACATGTCGGTATAATGTACCGTGGACTGTGGAAACACTAACAAAAGTAGCATAAACAAGAAATATCTTTAAAAATGATGGTCGGCGAATTGTAATAAGGAAAGAAGTTTATGAATTTTTCATCTAACATTCATCTTTCATCTAACATTTTTCAAATTGCAAAACTAAACCCCGCACTTTAACAATCTAAATGGTTCTCTTTTAATTTTTCGCAAAGGTTTCGTTGGGTTGCAATTTTGTTTCGTTTATCCTTAGACGAATAATTACAGCATAGTTTGATGAAGATTCATGAAGCGGTTCATGAGAAGAGGTCATTAAACGTGTTTATATTTTTAGCTAACTTGGTCCCTTTCCCCATTTGTAACAAAATAGCAGGAGACCTTACGATATTATTACACATCGAGTTTGATAAAATCCATTACATTTTAGTGGTTAATGCGAAAAAAGGCATATAGATCTACTTTTAGCTATAGTGGTCCCTAATTGGGCCCAAGTTCCTATATAAATAAATTTGGAAGAGGACCTTATAATGATGCTCCAGACCAAGTATGATAAAGATCCACCAAGCTGTTCATGAGACGCTGTATAAAGGCATTTCTAGTTTTAGCTCTAGCAGCCCCTAAAAGGGGTTAAATGTCCCAGCTGAACAAAGTTGGCTGCGGGCCTAATAAAGATGCTACAAATCAAGTTTGATTAGAATACATGAGAAAAAATCAATTAAAGGATTTTTTTATTATATTATTTTTATTTATTTCTAAAATAGGCCAAACTGATCCTGCTTTAAACAAATAGCATATTCGCTATTCATAAATCTTTGGACAATGACGTCACACCTATAAAAAAGTGAAGGTCAAGCAAAACATACAATTGTAATTATTTCAATATTTCTATTTCATAAGCAAAGTTTGACCGTACTCATATCACATAGATAAACGTATGCAGCGTACCTTCATTTCAGTGTAATGAGATTCAGTCATTATATAGCTATATATAATAAAACAGATTTCAACTGAGTTCAATATTTGCATACCATACTAAAAAAAATATTCATATATAATAAATTAGTTAAATATTTTATAAAAATATATCAAAGCAAACAAGTATTCATTTTTATATGCAATCTGAATAAGTCACAAAAGCAAGAAACCTTTTCATATACAGACGACAATTGTAACAAGGAAAATCTTTTAAAAAACACTTCTCTACATAAAAGACTTATCACAATCTCATTCATGTGATACGCAGACCGTATTCAGCTCTTTCTTAAATTTGATATATGTTGGTATTTGAACAGGTTTTGTCATATTTATTAAACTTACTTATCATTTTGAGATATATCAATATTCATGCTAAATATACTGAGCCAAAGTTAGCTTTAAAACTGGTGAACAGCGTCGTTTAGGATAAACGCTTTGTCTACATTTCACTCAGCGTAGCACAATCAACAGAGTGAAAGAAATTGACACTCTCGTCCAAATGCAGCCACACAGGCGCATAAATTCATCCTCTACTAGTACAGACACAGAGCGATCTGACCAGATGGACAGAGTGAGACAAAGCCCCAACGACAGAGAGATCAGAAATCAGATACAAGCTTGTCGGCTAACTTAGCCTAGCTCGTTGCGATAGACAGCTGGTTCTTTAACGTGCCCAGTGTATAGCAAGGATTGCCTGGATTCCTGACCAGTACACCTTTAGTTGGGGGGGGAAACACTGAAAAGCGTTTCTGAAAATCCCGAGTAGCTGCCGGGGATCGAACCCCGACCTCAGGATTGGAAGGCAGTGTGCAAACCACTGAGCTATCCGTCCACCATAGAGGTGGAGGACGAATGATTTCAGACACAATGTCTTTTATCAATCTTAACGGAGAACATACGGCTCGCCCGGGCTCGAACTCACTACCCCGCTATCCGTAGATCTGCGCTCTCCCTATTGAGCTAAGCGGGAGCCCCCCCCCCCACCCCACCCCACCTCACGCCCCAGCACCGGTTAGATATTGAATGAACCTCATGATCCCAAAGGATCATAAAAGAAAACAACACTGATTCAAGTAGTACTGCTTATTAATAAGTATCTGTTATTAAAACATACACCTGTCTGCGTTCTTTATTAGAAAAAAATATTTTTTGTCAAAGTTAAAAAATATTTCACTGAAAATTGCCGATTTTTACTTCTGTTTCACTAGGCTTAGCGTAGTCACTGAAGTATTGTCTGTTTGGACTGGGGGCATTTCATTTCAAACAATGATTTTGTAATCTTACACTTTAAGTCATTGTTTGACAACAATGGTTTAAAGACCCATGATCTTATTATTTACAGCAATTTAACAAAGGTTACGGCACGGAACATAATAGCGTAATTGTGGTGGTATGTGTAAATGTAGAGGAAAACAAATATCCGATAGTATGCACACGGATAAGACTTTAGTTTAATCAATCCCTTTGGTTTTCAAATATTCATTCTAAAACATTTGTGAACAATACAATAATAGAACATAGAAATATACAAAAAGTACATGTGTTCTAATATTTTAAATGATAAACAATTCTTCTATACGAATTTATATCGATTCATCTACCAAACGAGATATTTTCTGCACTATTCCGTCCTTTTAAACCTTTTTTTTCGTGATATATTTTGTCAAGTACGTACAAAAAGCAACAGCAAAAATACGTAGATATGCAACTGTAAAATATTGTTTCCATCTTGAAGCTGCTGTGGCTAATAGTATTTCTCCTCAGCACTGTACTGGTCGGAATGCTACATGGAACATCAATACATATGTGATACTCATCACTGTATGCACATATATCACAGCACCACTTGTTGGCAGGTCGGCAACTCTGATCCGCTTGCATGTATCATTTGAGAAAGATGGCTCATATCTGAATCTGCATCGGACCTTTTACGTCGCCTATTCATCTTGTCGTCACAGTGTGATCCGACGGGTATACCGTAGTAAATTATGTGATAATCAATTGACGATATTGATGGCGATACGCTGTTTTTACATTCTGGATCTTCATATTTAAAACATTCAATGTAATCACTGATCACCGACATGTCGTTTCCATAGAATATCTCTCGTTGATGATGATAAGGACTGAAAGATGAAAGGTCATCGGAGGTAGCTGTGCCACAATATCTCTAAAATGCACGATCCGCCAGCTTTTTGGGACAAGTCTATCATGATTTTTGGCGTAGGAACGATCTCCAGTTCGGCATTCCAAACGTATAAAGTGTTGTTTTGTCCTTGTCAATTACGTTGTCAAACGACAGCTGAGCTGACGCTGTAGACGCAATAGCTCCACCCAATCCACCCAAAGAATGCCCAGTTACAACTACTCGGTAATTTAGGTACTTATTAACTACAAGATAAGTCTTTTATACTTGACTTAGCGCATGGATAAATTTGATCGTTTGCGTTACTGAAGTACTCTTGAACATTACCACCACCTTTAGCAGGTACTTTCAATTTAGCAATTGTAACGATTTGTTCAATAAGTTGTAGCGGACTTGCTGTTCCTCGGTATGGCAGAATGATCTTTTTCAATGGATGTGATACTGCTGTAAATGCAAAGCATTCCTCATATTTAATGAGATAATTACACCTCCGCCCTATCACCTCGACAACTTCAAGTAAACCTGGAAGAATCTTATCTGCACAGTCCGTAGGATGATCTGTATAAGCCACAGCAGAGTAGAGTGTGGCATTAAATGCATCATATGGTTCAAATTCTCCACTCTTTCCATTATTTAGGTTATCTCTGTTACATTTTCAGCTTCTGTGACGCTACACAGTTTGGAAATGTCACTGTTGGTGGATTTCATACACGAGTTATGTCCAGATCCCGGTGCATGGCAGGTTTTAGACATTTAACACCATCGACAATTTACAAAAAAACAAACTTGAACTTGCACAAGAAGAACAATCTTTGTGGTCGCTACATCCACTTTGCACGACAGGAAGAAAAGCAAGTGAGAACAAACAAACACATAGCATTTTATATTGCTGAAAACAAATGTACACACAAACTATGAAAAAAATCGTCTGTATTTTACACGATTTAAAATATCCGAAAGCTGTAATATTACATTTAGAATATTTTGTTTTGAATACAGGTATACCCGACAGTTTAAATGCAATGTAATTGGCGTAAGTCTATATGAAATATCTGTACCTTGTAAAAAGTATATATTTGGTCAGATTGACTTATATATGGTAGATTTCGTTTGTAGCCTTAAATGACCTGAAATATTGACATAATATTTTTTTCCAAACACTACCCCTATATTTCGCTGTAATAAGCCTATCGTATAAAACTCGAAATTTACGCCTGTCTTCTCAGGGCAAGTCCACTTTTAAACGAAAAACTTTGGGATATCATATAATAACTCTTACGACTGTATGAAATATGATTTAAAATAAAATCTTATACGGGAAATGAAAATAGTAACGCATGGATTTGTTTAATTTCTTCACAACTTGGAAACTTCAGATTTCCTAGGATACACGAGCTTCGAATAGAGAAGCCAAATGCCCCTGCCGGACAGCTAACAGAAGTTGACTTAAAGTGAAAAGAATCAAAGGATTATCAAATTTTGTCTTGCTCACGCTCCCTTCTAACTGCCAGGATTTTAAGTATAGCATGTACCTTCAACGACGTCTCAAACAAAATCTGATATACACAGACATTTGAAGTTTGTACATGTCGGTATAATGTACCGTGGACTGTGGAAACACTAACAAAAGTAGCATAAACAAGAAATATCTTTAAAAATGATGGTCGGCGAATTGTAATAAGGAAAGAAGTTTATGAATTTTTCATCTAACATTCATCTTTCATCTAACATTTTTCAAATTGCAAAACTAAACCCCGCACTTTAACAATCTAAATGGTTCTCTTTTAATTTTTCGCAAATGTTTCGTTGGGTTGCAATTTTGTTTCGTTTATCCTTAGACGAATAATTACAGCATAGTTTGATGAAGATTCATGAAGCGGTTCATGAGAAGAGGTCATTAAACGTGTTTATATTTTTAGCTTACTTGGTCCCTTTCCCCATTTGTAACAAAATAGCAGGAGACCTTACGATATTATTACACATCGAGTTTGATAAAAATCCATTACATTTTAGTGGTTAATGCGAAAAAAGGCATATAGATCTACTTTAGCTATAGTGGTCCCTAATTGGGCCCAAGTTCCTATATAAATAAATTTGGAAGAGGACCTTATAATGATGCTCCAGACCAAGTATGATAAAGATCCACCAAGCTGTTCATGAGACGCTGTATAAAGGCATTTCTAGTTTTAGCTCTAGCAGCCCCTAAAAGGGGTTAAATGTCCCAGCTGAACAAAGTTGGCTGCGGGCCTAATAAAGATGCTACAAATCAAGTTTGATTAGAATACATGAGAAAAAATCAATTAAAGGATTTTTTTATTTATTATTTTTATTTATTTCTAAAATAGGCCAACTGATCCTGCTTTAACAAATAGCATATTCGCTATTCATAAATCTTTGGACAATGACGTCACACCTATAAAAAAGTGAAGGTCAAGCAAAACATACAATTGTAATTATTTCAATATTCTATTTCATAAGCAAAGTTTGACCGTACTCATATCACATAGATAAAACTGTATGCAGCGTACCTTCATTTCAGTGTAATGAGATTCAGTCATTATATAGCATATATATAATAAAACAGATTTCAACTGAGTTCAATATTTGCATACCATACTAAAGAAAAATATTCATATATAATAAATTAGTTAAATATTTTATAACAAATATATCAAAGCAAACAAGTATTCATTTTTATATGCAATCTGAATAAGTCACAAAAGCAAGAAACCTTTTCATATACAGACGACAATTGTAACAAGGAAAATCTTTTAAAAAACACTTCTCTACATAAAAGACTTATCACAATCTCATTCATGTGATACGCAGACCGTATTCAGCTCTTTCTTAAATTTGATATATGTTGGTATTTGAACAGGTTTTTGTCATATTTATTAAACTTACTTATCATTTTGAGATATATCAATATTCATGCTAAATATACTGAGCCAAAGTTAGCTTTAAAACTGTGAACAGCGTCGTTTAGGATAAACGCTTTGTCTACATTTCACTCAGCGTAGCACAATCAACAGAGTGAAAGAAATTGACACTCTCGTCCAAATGCAGCCACACAGGGCGCATAAATTCATCCTCTACTAGTACAGACACAGAGCGATCTGACCAGATGGACAGAGTGAGACAAAGCCCCCACGACAGAGAGATCAGAAATCAGATACAAGCTTGTCCGGCTAACTTAGCCTAGCTCGTTGCGAATAGACAGCCTGGTTCTTTAACGTGCCCAGTGTATAGCAAGGATTGCCTGGATTCCTGACCAGTACACCTTTAGTTGGGTGGGAAACACTGAAAAGCGTTTCTGAAAATCCCCGAGTAGCTGCCGGGGATCGAACCCCCGACCTCAGGATTGGAAGGCCAGTGTGCAAACCACTGAGCTATCCGTCCACCCATAGAGGTGGAGGACGAATGATTTCAGACACAATGTCTTTTATCAAATCTTAACGGAGAACATACGGCTCGCCCAGGGCTCGAACTCACTACCCCGCTATCCGTAGATCTGCGCTCTCCCTATTGAGCTAAGCGGGAGCCCCCCCCCCCCCACCCCACCCCACCTCACGCCCCAGCACCGGTTAGATATTGAATGAACCTCATGATCCCAAAGGATCATAAAAGAAAACAACACTGATTCAAGTAGTACTGCTTATACATAAGTATCTGTTATTAAAACATACACCTGTCTGCGTTCTTTATTAGAAAAAAATATTTTTTGTCAAAGTTAAAAAATATTTCACTGAAAATTGCCGATTTTTACTTCTGTTTCACTAGGCTTAGCGTAGTCACTGAAGTATTGTCTGTTTGGACTGGGGGCATTTCATTTCAAACAATGATTTTGTAATCTTACACTTTAAGTCATTGTTTGACAACAATGGTTTAAAGACCCATGATCTTATTATTTACAGCAATTTAACAAAGGTTACGGCACGGAACATAATAGCGTAATTGTGGTGGTATGTGTAAATGTAGAGGAAAACAAATATCCCGATAGTATGCACACGGATAAGACTTTAGTTTAATCAATACCTTTGGTTTTCAAATATTCATTCTAAAACATTTGTGAACAATACAATAATAGAACATAGAAATATACAAAAAGTACATGTGTTCTAATATTTTAAATGATAAACAATTCTTCTATACGAATTTATATCGATTCATCTACCAAACGAGATATTTTCTGCACTATTCCGTCCTTTTAAAACTTTTTTTTTCGTGATATATTTTGTCAAGTACGTACAAAAAGCAACAGCAAAAATACGTAGATATGCAACTGTAAAATATTGTTTCCATCTTGAAGCTGCTGTGGCTAATAGTATTTCTCCTCAGCACTGTACTGGTCGGAATGCTACATGGAACATCAATACATATGTGATACTCATCACTGTATGCACATATATCACAGCACCACTTGTTGGCAGGTCGGCAACTCTGATCCGCTTGCATGTATCATTTGAGAAAAGATGGCTCATATCTGAATCTGCATCGGACCTTTTACGTCGCCTATTCATCTTGTCGTCACAGTGTGATCCGACGGGTATACCGTAGTAAATTATGTGATAATCAATTGACGATATTGATGGCGATACGCTGTTTTTACATTCTGGACCTTCATATTTAAAACATTCAATGTAATCACTGATCACCGACATGTCGTTTCCATAGAATATCTCTCGTTGATGATGATAAGGACTGAAAGATGAAAGGGTCATCGGAGGTAGCTGTGCCACAATATCTCTAAAATGCACGATCCGCCAGCTTTTTGGGACAAGTCTATCATGATTTTTGGCGTAGGAACGATCTCCAGTTCTCGGCATTCCAAACGTATAAAGTGTTGTTTTGTCCTTGTCAATTACGTTGTCAAACGACAGCTGAGCTGACGCTGTAGACGCAATAGCTCCACCCAATCCACCCAAAGAATGCCCAGTTACAACTACTCGGTAATTTAGGTACTTATTAACTACAAGATAAGTCTTTTATACTTGACTTAGCGCATGGATAAATTTGATCGTTTGCGTTACTGAAGTACTCTTGAACATTACCACCACCTTTAGCAGGTACTTTCAATTAGCAATTGTAACGATTTGTTCAATAAGTTGTAGCGGACTTGCTGTTCCTCGGTATGGCAGAATGATCTTTTTCAATGGATGTGATACTGCTGTAAATGCAAAGCATTCCTCATATTTAATGAGATAATTACACCTCCGCCCTATCACCTCGACAACTTCAAGTAAACCTGGAAGAATCTTATCTGCACAGTCCGTAGGATGATCTGTATAAGCCACAGCAGAGTAGAGTGTGGCATTAAATGCATCATATGGTTCAAATTCTCCACTCTTTCCATTATTTAGGTTATCTCTGTTACATTTTTCAGCTTCTGTGACGCTACACAGTTTGGAAATGTCACTGTTGGTGGATTTCATACACGAGTTATGTCCAGATCCCGGTGCATGGCAGGTTTTAGACATTTAACACCATCGACAATTTACAAAAAAACAAACTTGAACTTGCACAAGAAGAACAATCTTTGTGGTCGCTACATCCACTTTGCACGACAGGAAGAAAAGCAAGTGAGAACAAAACAACACATAGCATTTTATATTGCTGAAAACAAAATGTACACACAAACTATGAAAAAAATCGTCTGTATTTTACACGATTTAAAATATCCGAAAGCTGTAATATTACATTTAGAATATTTTGTTTTGAATACAGGTATACCCGACAGTTTAAATGCAATGTAATTGGCGTAAGTCTATATGAAATATCTGTACCTTGTAAAAAGTATATATTTGGTCAGATTGACTTATATATGGTAGATTTCGTTGTAGCCTTAAATGACCTGAAATATTGACATAATATTTTTTTCCAAACACTACCCCTATATTTCGCTGTAATAAGCCTATCGTATAAACTCGAAATTTACGCCTGTCTTCTCAGGGCAAGTCCACTTTTAAACGAAAAACTTTGGGATATCATATAATAACTCTTACGACTGTATGAAATATGATTTAAAATAAAATCTTATACGGGAAATGAAAATAGTAACGCATGGATTTGTTTAATTTCTTCACAACTTTGGAAACTTCAGATTTCCTAGGATACACGAGCTTCGAATAGAGAAGCCAAATGCCCCTGCCGGACAGCTAACAGAAGTTGACTTAAAGTGAAAAAGAATCAAAGGATTATCAAATTTTGTCTTGCTCACGCTCCCTTCTAACTGCCAGGATTTTAAGTATAGCATGTACCTTCAACGACGTCTCAAACAAAATCTGATATACACAGACATTTGAAGTTTGTACATGTCGGTATAATGTACCGTGGACTGTGGAAACACTAACAAAAGTAGCATAAACAAGAAATATCTTTAAAAATGATGGTCGGCGAATTGTAATAAGGAAAGAAGTTTATGAATTTTTCATCTAACATTCATCTTTCATCTAACATTTTTCAAATTGCAAAACTAAACCCCGCACTTTAACAATTTAAATGGTTCTCTTTTAATTTTTCGCAAAGGTTTCGTTGGGTTGCAATTTTGTTTCGTTTATCCTTAGACGAATAATTACAGCATAGTTTGATGAAGATTCATGAAGCGGTTCATGAGAAGAGGTCATTAAACGTGTTTATATTTTTAGCTTACTTGGTCCCTTTCCCCATTTGTAACAAAATAGCAGGAGACCTTACGATATTATTACACATCGAGTTTGATAAAAATCCATTACATTTTAGTGGTTAATGCGAAAAAAGGCATATAGATCTACTTTTAGCTATAGTGGTCCCTAATTGGGCCCAAGTTCCTATATAAATAAATTTGGAAGAGGACCTTATAATGATGCTCCAGACCAAGTATGATAAAGATCCACCAAGCTGTTCATGAGACGCTGTATAAAGGCATTTCTAGTTTTAGCTCTAGCAGCCCCTAAAAGGGGTTAAATGTCCCAGCTGAACAAAGTTGGCTGCGGGCCTAATAAAGATGCTACAAATCAAGTTTGATTAGAATACATGAGAAAAAATCAATTAAAGGATTTTTTTATTTATTATTTTTATTTATTTCTAAAATAGGCCAACTGATCCTGCTTTAACAAATAGCATATTCGCTATTCATAAATCTTTGGACAATGACGTCACACCTATAAAAAAGTGAAGGTCAAGCAAAACATACAATTGTAATTATTTCAATATTTCTATTTCATAAGCAAAGTTTGACCGTACTCATATCACATAGATAAACTGTATGCAGCGTACCTTCATTTCAGTGTAATGAGATTCAGTCATTATATAGCATATATATAATAAAACAGATTTCAACTGAGTTCAATATTTGCATACCATACTAAAGAAAAATATTCATATATAATAAATTAGTTAAATATTTTATAACAAATATATCAAAGCAAACAAGTATTCATTTTTATATGCAATCTGAATAAGTCACAAAAGCAAGAAACCTTTTCATATACAGACGACAATTGTAACAAGGAAAATCTTTTAAAAAACACTTCTCTACATAAAAGACTTATCACAATCTCATTCATGTGATACGCAGACCGTATTCAGCTCTTTCTTAAATTTGATATATGTTGGTATTTGAACAGGTTTTTGTCATATTTATTAAACTTACTTATCATTTTGAGATATATCAATATTCATGCTAAATATACTGAGCCAAAGTTAGCTTTAAAACTGTGAACAGCGTCGTTTAGGATAAACGCTTTGTCTACATTTCACTCAGCGTAGCACAATCAACAGAGTGAAAGAAATTGACACTCTCGTCCAATCAGGCAGAGTGTTGAATAAATCTTCCATTTTGATAAATTATCTATAATGCGTTATCAAGTAGTTTGATTTGAAAACTGAAGTCGCGTGGCATAGGTAACGAAAACGAATTTAGACGGCGTCGCCGAAAAATGGTGCATTTACATTTTGATGTTATTAAAATGCCCCGTAGATATTAGCAGGAAGTAATATCCAAAGTAGCATTTAAAGCGACAAACCCACACATTGTGATTTGTAATTTTTAAAATAATCACCGAAAGACAAAATACAACCACTGTTTCATATACATATAGAAGAAACAGTAATTTCTCTTCTCATTTTTCTACTGGAAGTGCTGATAATTACAATCAGCGTGGTGAAAGTCGTAGTTACAACTCTTCTGGCAGAGGCCCCCAAGGTGATAGACATAGAAACACAGAGCAAGATCATTTTAGAAACTCGTGGAACAGAAAAGACAATTATTCTAATGCCCACAGAAGAAACACTGACTATTATAATAAAAGAGATAGATATGACAATCATTACTATAGATAGATAAAGATAGGGTTTTGGAATGTAAATGGTTGATCTGTTAATGCTTTATCTGAAAATTTTAAATTTAGAGAACAGTGTATAGAGAGTTTAAATTTAGATATTGTGTGTGTATCTGAAACACATTTGTTAAAGAATCAGTCATTAAATTTGTCAAATTTTTCATTTTATGGTAACAACAGAACTCTTTTACATGTTAATGCAAGGTCAAGGTCAGGTGGTGTGTGCATTTTAATACGTAAGCAACTGTTGAAAAAATATGATGTTACTGTTTTGTATGATAGTTATGAGGGAATTTTGTGGTTATCTCTAAAAGAGAAAGCTTCATATAATATATACAATGTATGTGGCATATATCTTCCGCCACAAGGGTCGTCTAGATATGTAAATGTTCAGGACTTTTTTGATCAATTGCTTACAAATATTTATGAGTTTCAAAATCTTGGTAAATTTGTAATCTACGGAGATTTCAATAGTCGTATAGGTGATTTGCTTGATTTTATAGAAGGGGTTGATGACATTAAAGACAGGAATGTGATTGATTTTAGTAAGAATATGTATGGTGATTTTTTTAGTAAATTTTTAACTGATAGTAACTGTTGTATTTTAAATGGTAGGAATTATGTTACTAATGATTTTACCTTTGTATCAACACGTGGCAAATCTGTTGTGGATTATATTGTTGTTCCATATGAACACCTAGATTTATACCAAAATGTTGAAGTCACTAGACCAACAGAGATAAATGATATTAAGCATTTTATAGAAAATGGTATTGAAACAAGATTCATTCCTGATCACTCTATTATCTCCTGTGTTTTTCATGTTGAATGCATGATAGATGGGAATTTACTTACAAGTAACAATATATGCAGTAATTTTGAAAAAAGGTTTACTAAATTTGATGTTAGTAATATTCCTCCAAATTTTTGCAGTGAGCTACATTTAAACAATATTTTAAATACAGTAGAATCACTTGTGTCTGAGCATGACAACCAGTCAGCAATCGATAACATGTATGCAGAATTTTGTTCAGCTATAAATAAAGAGATGAAGGATAATTTGCCTGGTAAGGTAGTTGTAATTAAATATGGTGTATCAAATAAACGTAGACGTATTCGTAAACCATGGTGGAATTTAGAATTACAAGATCTATGGAATGATATGTGTGAATCAGAAAAGACATGGCGTAAGTGTAAAAATGGTTCAAAACATAGATTAAAGCATAATTTTGTTAACAAGCGTAAGCTGTTTGACCGTAAGGTTCAAAGTAGTAAAAGAAGTTACTGGTTTTCGATACAGAACGAGTTGTTAACCAATGCCAAAAGTAACCCTAAAGAGTTTTGGAAGTCCATTGGTAGAGTAGGAATTAGAGATAATAGAGTAAATGATATCCCTATGGAAGTACTTGATAATAATGGTGAATTAACACAGAATAAAGATGATGTTTTTGCTAAGTGGCAGAATGATTTTAATACTCTTTATAATCCTACTTCTGTTCATAATATTGACCATGATTCTGTCGAGGTTAATATTGTTGTTGAGCCTGATGAAGGGAATAGTGATACTAGTCAAGATTTTACATTGTCTGAGGTAAGACGAGCAGTGCTAGATATTAAAGGTAATAGAGCTGTTGGAGTAGATGAAATTCCAGGTGAAGTGTTAAAGAATGACTATGTTATTAGCTTTTTACACAAACTTTGTAATAGATGTTTTTGCACTGGTTCTTTGCCACAGTTATGGAGTAGGACTTTCATAAGGCCAATCCCTAAGTGTTCTACAAGTGATCCAAGGGACCCTCTTTCATATCGTGGTATAGCTATTACACCTGTAGTTTATAAAATTTATTGTACCTTGCTTAATAATAGAATAACATCTTGGACTGAAGAGAATAATATCATCTACGAGGGTCAAAATGGTTTTAGAAAAGGCCGTAGCACAGTTGATCACATTCAGTCTTTAACTAGTATTATTGATACAAGAAAAAAACGTAAATTGTCAACCTTCTGTGCTTTCATTGATTTTAAAAAGGCATTCGACACCATAAGTAGAGAACTGTTGTACACCAAATTGACTAAACTTGGTTTTCATTCGAAATTAATTAATGCTATTAAGTCACTCTATCAAAATGTTTTGTATTCTGTGAAACTAAATCATTTCAATACAGATTGGTTTGCTGTCAATACTGGATTAAAACAAGGTTGTTCATTGTCACCTTTATTATTCAACCTTTACATAAATGATCTAGCTTTAAAACTTAAAGCTACATGTAAAGGGATTAATATTGATGGTGAAAAGGTACCTATATTATTGTATGCTGATGATATTGTTTTAATAGCAGCTTCAGAAAATGACCTACAGTGTATGCTAAATGTACTGAATTTATGGTGTGTCACAAATGTAATGAATGTAAACCCATTAAAGTCAAAATTATACATTTTCGCAATCCGTCCGTGAATCAGTCAGAATTTGTGTTTAAAATTGGTGACACAACTCTTAATTATGTAGCACAGTATAAGTACTTAGGAGTATTATTAACTCAACATTTAGATTTTGCAATTACTGCTAAAACTGTTGCACAGTCTGCAAATAGAGCTTTGGGTATGTTAATAGCCCGAACTAAAGCATTTGGCGGCATACCGCATGAAGCTTTTACGAAATTGTACGAGGCCACAGTTGTTCCAGTAATAACTTATGCATCATCGGTATGGGGGTGTGATAACTTTTCATGCATCACTGCAGTACAAAATAGAGCTGCTAGGTATTTCCTAAATGTAGGTAGGTACACTCCAAATGCGGCAGTTTGTGGTGATATAGGTTGGACACCAATTTTTTATAATTGTTGGAAATCTGTGCTTGCTAACTGGTGTAGACTTAGCAGTATGAGCCAGTTAAGATTGAATAAGAAAATATTTGTTTGGTCAGATAGAATGTCAAATAATAGATGTAAGAATTGGGAACTACAAAGTCGGTCAAAAGTTTAAACAGTATGGTTGTGATATATTTTGTAATATTGAAACAGCATTTCATAAAGTTGATGTATTTAGTAACATGCTGCCTAAAATTCTTGATGATTTTATACAAGATTGGAGTAGAGATGTTAACCGTGATACTGCACGGAATGGAATAGGAAGAAACAAGCTTAGATTATATAAAACATTCAAACACAGTTGTTATGCAGAGCAATATTGTACATCAGTCTTTAATAGATCTTATAGGGGTGCATAAGCCAAGTTCAGAAGTGGCACAGCCCCAATTGGTATTGAGCTAGGACGATATAATGGTATACCGGTGGAGGAACGAACTTGTTTTCACTGTAGAGATTCGGTTGAAGATGAAATACATGTTCTATTACATTGTCCGTTGTATAGCTCTTTCCGAGCAGAACTGATACAAACCGCTTCAAATTTTAATACAAATTTTACAGAACTAACTGATATTGATAAAGTTGGGTATTTGCTCTCAAACACAGACATTGTATTTTTAAGTGCCAAACCCTGTTTTAATATTTTAAACAGAAGGAAAATAGTACGGTATGGTTGATCTTAGTAAGGATGCATTTGGTCCTTGGAAACATTTTATACTGTATCACATTTAATATCTTATATTATGGAAAACTTTTTTTTTCTCAACATTAGATGACTTAATAGGCCAATAACCATAACTCTGATATGAACTTTATTAAAATTTACGGACCTTTTGTACTTAGAAAATTTGAGTTTCTTGGATAATTTGGAAACATTTTATATTGTATCACATTTGATATCTAACATGATGTTCTACTCAATAACTCACCTCTTCACTACATTCAAGTATTTCTGGTGATACTATATACTTTAGTTTACTCCATTTCACTGGATGTCAGGGTTATGTTTAAAGAATTTGCCACTAATTCTATTTGTCTAATAGTATCTCTATATTATATTAAGAATTTAAACATGGTATACATACTGGATGATGATAACCTGTATTTTGTGATAAGATCCTAGATGATTTAAAGAATATATATGTTTTAAGTATTTAAGAATTTGTCCCTGATACACTGATACAGTCTGTCTGTTTCCAAGGGTTAAAGGCATGTGTATGTATATAATGTGTAATATTAATATATTGTTCTTTTAGTAGATGGAGATTTTACTGTGAATTGTATAAAATACTTTTAAAAGTTTTAGTGATAGAATATTAATATGAAACTTTTAAAGTTTAATTCTGTAATGTTTGTTCTCTTAGTCTCTCATATTTCTTTTAAGAAAGGTTTGCATGAATATTTTATTTGTAAATGTAACTGTATTATATTTGTATTCATGCAGAGTGAGACTATAATAAACATATCTTATCTTATCTTATGTGATATTTACATGACACTTAATGGTTGATTAGTTTCTAGTTTCCAGAAGTGCGGGAACATTCGAGCTTCGCAGTTTTTCACATGCACTTCTATAAACCGTTGCAACGCTTTATTCTGCAAACATTGATATATAGAACGAGACGCGACAGTACTTTAAGACACTTTCATCACGTGGGCAGCAAACCAAAACTGCGCATGCGTATATTTTGCTTCCGTCAGTAATAATAGAGCGCACACATATCTATAGGTATCTCTCAGTATTATGTCGTTTTAATTTTAGAAATATATAAATAAACAATCAGTAACACTCTCGTTTAAAGGGCGGAGTGTATTTAAACCTACGTGTCGAAAGTGACATATATAAGTTAGTGAACAAGTTAGAACTAAATTAACTAAACTCGTTTTGTTTTCGTTGAATCGTATTGAAGAAAAAGAAATGAAATACAGTTTTAAAAACATTTGTTTACGGGTCTGGGAATAGGGCGAATGTAAATAGTTAATATTTACATTCGCCCTATTCTTTTCCATTGAAACTTTTGACGTTCATTTCGTATGAACAGCAAAAGGAAAGGCGCGAAAGTTACGTCATAGCTGTTTAGTGATAACCGACCGCTGTTTTGACGACGTCCGCGTATAGTCAGGGAGAACGTTCCTTAGTTGATGTCGCAGTTGTTCCGTCTGGTGAACAGAATGGCCGGGAAGCTGACTTAAATGTTAAAGGCTACAAATTGTATGCAATTCATAATATCATACAGTTTACAAATGGAATTGAAATATAATGTAAATATAAGAAATGAAGCTATTTTTTTCGGTGTTCATGCAAAATGAACGACAGAATAGGATCGGCAAATTAAACATGAATCGCTAGCGCGGTTCATGGATTTGACAATCCTATTCTGTCGTTCATTTTGCATGAACACCGAAAAAAATCATTTCATTTCTTAACTGTACACAGTTTTGTCGTTTGCTTTTCTTGGTCATATGCTGTATATCTAACAATCTTTCATTTATGTATATAATATGCTAGTATTAACTTGATCTCGACAAGTAACTGACAACTTCTCCACGTGAATTAGAGGTACATGACGGCCCATTTTAGGTATAAATATGAACAGAACAGAACATGTACAGTAAACTTCCCCTATTACGAAATTAGAGGTTACAAGGAACATTTTAAAATTTTTATCCTTCTCTTTTGTATGTACAATAAAATGGCTATAGCGAACAAAGGAAGTATCAGTGGCACAATGATTCGCTGGCTGGACTACAACGCCACCGATGCGGGTTCGATTTTTGGTTGCCGCTGATATCCCGACTAGTGTTCAGTGCTGTGAGATTGTCTTAAATTAGCATTGTTTCTAGAAGTATCGGTCTAGACTGGATGCTGGGGAGGTAAATACGACACCTGCCATGGGCTCGGCTTGAAATAAGTTGATCCACCCTTTACAAATCAAAACTTTCGTCGACTACCCAAGCTAAACAAGAAAATCTATATTTACATGTATAACGAATAATCGGGTATAAGGAACACATTTCCGTGTCCGAATGTTAAAAATTACATTGAAAAAACATACGCTATAACGAAGCCCAAAAATTATTTTCAGAAATTATATACAAGGCTTTTATATAAGCATTGGGTACACATTGTACCAACAAATTTGAATTATAAAACAAATTTTAAAAACAGCGTGATTGTTGATATATAACTCAACGACATTTAAAACCAAGTATAACACTTAAATCTTGATTTGGTAATCTTTAAGAATGTTGTTTAAGGTCTTCTGAACTATAATACATGTAATTTAGTTATCTACTATGTCAATGAAAAATACTTAATCGCCAATTATAAAGAAAGAACATAATTATCTTACTGTAAATTGGTTTTCAAATACTCGTTTATCGTAAGACTTTGTGTCATACCTGGGCATTACTCTCAAGATTTAATTTGGTGTTATTATTTGATTTCTTTTGAATTTTATATTAAGAACAATTACGTGATATCGGCAAAATGTCCTATTCAAAAGCTTTTAGGCTTAAAAATGCAATTTTGCTGAATTTCTCAACTAACATTTTATCAATGTTTGACATTGTATTATTATTGTGTTGTAGAACTTTGCCTTTTTTAAACCAGCAGAATAGACGGCGTATGATTTTAATGTTCAAAAGTTCAGGATTATTACAAAATAAGCAATTTACTAGTAGGATATTGAAATAAGTTGCAACAAAGTATATTTTATAAAACTAAAATGACAACTGGTGACTTTCAATGCTTGTTAAATCAACTAATTATATAAATCAGTTTGCTGTATGAACAAAGAACATTCTAGCATAAAACTGCTGTTATTGTCACCTTTTTTTTTGGGGGGGGGGGGGGGGGGGGGGGGGGGGGGAGGGTAACAGGAGAGAAAACGTGTGTTAACAGAGATTCTCGCGCTCGCGTGCTGTTATAACACCTTTTTATATACGTGCGTCCCGTGGTAAAGCATAAACGTATTACGGCCCCAGAACGGATAATTCAAAAGGAAACGACGTCAACGTGAAAAAACAAGGTAGACTTTACCGCGCATTTCATGGAAATTTAATGACGTTGAGGGACAATATATTCATTTACTTGGTTTTTACGCGTTTTATGCTAGAATAGCGTTAGTGCATGTTCTTTTCGTGTTATAACATCTTCAGAATCCCTCGGGAATCGTTGGTACCCTCGCCCTAACGGCATTCTGCAGATGTTATAACACGAAAAAACATGCGTTATCCCTACATGAAAAATATCAAAAAAGCTGTTGTATAACGCCATCCGAATCAAATCCTGAACAATTGATACTATAAAATGATTTATTTTAAAAATTGAAAAGACACAAATTGCTGATTTCAGAAAACTCAATGTTTACCAGATGTGCACGGGTTTTTCATGCAGTATAAATGCCATGTCCTCATTGCCGGCAAACATATTTACAGGTGCGTAACAAGTTGGGCATTTTTTAATATTACATATTACCCGACAACGTTTAGCACAGCACGTGATGGCGTCCCTTCTTTTATTTATTTGTTTTCAATCATGCATATAATACAAACCCGAAACCAATTTGGACTATTTAAAACAAAGGAGCTTGTCAGTTATCATTCTCGGAATAGGTATTATGCGCATCTTACTGCACATAATGTTTTTGATGAATGTTGTATCAATAGAGAATATTAGGTTACTGTCTTATAAATCTAAATTTATTTAAGTGAGTCGAAGAAAATATAAAAGTCGAGGCTCTTGCCGAGACCTTTTTTTCTTCGTAGACGAAATTGATAAATTTAAATTAATAAGACAGTAAGCTAGTGTTCTATTTATCCTACCTTCTGATCTAAAATCATTTTTTAAATTTAATTAAAATTCAAAATTTACCACCAACTAAATCGGGAAGATCTTAGTTCTGGCTAACACAACTTAACTTACGCTGTTTTTATTTTCTGATGGTCGCGTCCATTAAGTTATGGCTAAATCCCATTTGGTTAACTAACCAGTGTCAAACTGCAACATTTCGCACAGTCTCTCGTGAGAAACTGATGACGTCATGCAAAAGTTCAGAGCACGTGGTTATTAGCTCACCTGAGTACGAAGTGCTCGAGGAGAGCTTTTGTGATCGCCCTGTGTACGTCGTCCGTCGTCCGTCCGTCGTCAACAATTTGACTGTTAACACTCTAGATGTCACAATTTTGGCCCAATCTGAATGAAACTTGGTCAGAATGTGACCCTCAATAAAATCTTGGACGAGTTTGATATTGGGTAATCTGGGGTCAAATACTAGGTAACAAGGTCAAATCAAAGGAAAAGCTTGTTAACACTCTAGAGGTCACAATTTTGGCCCAATCTTAATGAAACTTGGTCAGGATGTTACCCTCAATAAAATCTTGGACGAGTTTGATATTGGGTCATCTGGGATCTCAAAAACTAGGTCACCAGATCAAATCAAAAGAAAATCTTGTTAACACTCTAGAGGTCACAAGTTTGGCCCAATCTTAATGAAATTTGGTCTGAATGTTA
Source organism: Mercenaria mercenaria (assembly GCF_021730395.1). Lineage (NCBI taxonomy): Eukaryota > Metazoa > Mollusca > Bivalvia > Venerida > Veneridae > Mercenaria > Mercenaria mercenaria. The sequence continues at coordinate 58,820,386 of NC_069367.1, forward strand.
CCCTTAATAAAATCTTGGACGAATTTGATACTGGGTCATCTGGGGTTAAAAACTAGGTCACAGGGTCAAATCAAAGGAAAAGCTTGTTAACACTGTAGAGGCCATATTTATGATTATATCTTCATGAAACTTAGTCAGAATGTTAATCGTGATGATCTTGAGTTCCAGTTTGAATCTGGGTTATGTAGGGTCAAGAACTAGGTCACCAGGTCAAATCAAAGGAAAAGCTAGTTAACACTAGAGCTCATATTTATGACCATATTTTAATGAACTTTTTTCAGAATGTTGATCTTGATGATCTTTAGGTCGAGTTATAATCTGGGTCAGGTGTGGTCAAAAACTAAGTTATCGGGTAAAATCAAAGGAAACGCTAGTTGGGGTCAAACACTAGGTCACCAGATCAAATCAAAGGAAAAGCTAGTTAACACTATAGAGCCCACATTTATGACCATATTTTATGGAAACTTTTTTAGAATATTAATCTTGGTGATCTTTAGATCGAGTTATAATCTGGCTCAGGTGGTGTCAAAAACAAGGTCATCGGGTCAAATCAACGGAAAAGCTTGTAAACACTCTAGAGGCAACATTTTTGACCTTATCTTTATGAAACTTGGTCAGAATGTTAATCTTGATGATCTATAGGTCAAGTTTAAATCTGTGTCAGGTGTGGTCAAAAACTAGGTCACCAGGTCAAATCAAAGGAAAAGCTTGTCAACACTCTAGAGGCCACATTTATGGCAATATCTATATGGGGTTAAATACTAGGTCACCAGGTCAAAAAATCAAAGGAAAAACATGTTAACACTCTAGAGACTACATATATGAATATATCTTCATGAATCTTCGTCAGAAAGTTAGCCTTGATGATCTTTAGGTCAAGATAGAATCTGAGTCATGTGGGGTCAAAAACTAGGTCAACAGGTCTATTCGAAGGAAAAGCTAGTTAACACCCTAGAGGCCACATTTATGACCATATCTTAATGAAACATGTTCAGAATGTTAATCTTTAGGTCAAGTATCAATCATGTGGGGTCAAAAACTAGGCCACCAGGTCAAATCAAAGGAAAAGCTTGTTAACACTAGAGGTCACAATTTTGGCCCAGTCTTAAGGAATCTTTGTCAGTATGTTACCCGCCATAAAATCTTGGACGAGTTTGATACCGGGTCAGCTGAGGTAAAAAACTAGGTCACCAGGTCAAATCAAAAGAAAAGTTTGTTAACACTTTAAAGGCCACACTCATGACAATATCTCTATGAAACTTAATCAGAATGTTTGTCTTGATGATCTAATCTTTAGGTCAATAGGTCGGATGAGCGATACAGAGCCTTCAAGGCCCTCTTGTCTTTGAAAATCAAGATCAAAGTTTTGCATATTTATAAATTTAATTTAATCATAAACCTAACTATTTTCGATAAAATTCATTACAAACATACCTTTGAGGGTATCTGTTTTCAGAAAAGGTCAATAAATAACAATTCTATACCGCCTATTGGTTTTCAAAATGAAGAGTACCGTGATCAGGTGACAACTGCAATGGCGGACAAAATATTGCAGACAGGGTACCCATTAGAAACTTGTGTTCAAATTATGTTGCATGGATTATTTTATGTCAGATCAAAAGAACAGTTGTGATTTCTGGAGTGTTAAAAACACAACAATTTACGTTGGTTGGCGACGGCGGACAATGGACACAGTGCGATCACACAAGCTCACTCCGACTATGTTTAGCTATGTTTTACATGCAAAGCTTCTAATGTTATTTCTGTAAAGTATAATGCCGGTAGGCCAAATACTTCTGGCGATATGCGTAAAACATATTTTCTCTGAATGGAAAACAGACGGACGGACAGACAAAGCCAAATCTATATCCCACCACAGTAAAACGGTGACATAATAAGTCAAACGTTATCACCATGATTATGGATATGTTTTTCTACCGCACATAATATACCTACATCATGTTGAGATTGTCCCCTTGAAAATATTGATCGTCCTAGGTGTCCACAGTCTACTTCGTCTTAATTCGCAAATGTCTAATAGACGTATGCATTAAATGATATGGGTGTTCATATTCTGAAGAAAGTGGTGCCCTGCTAGGCTTTGTGTTTACTCTTTATGGATGAATGCCAGCACTGAAACTTGACTATGAAAGTTAGGTGGAGTTAACTGCGATGTTTTTCATCACATTGAACTTTGAAGTTTAACATAAAGGTTTGGCTGGTCGATTATGGTGTCTAATATAATTATATAATTTATTATAATCTATTATAATTATATAATAGAGTTATTTAAAGCTAACAACATATTTCTTGTAAAACTACATTAATAGTGGTATTATTCGTACGAATATATTTGATAAGAAAGATTACTTTTATTTTCACGTTTTACGGTGTTTATATTACTCAGCTACATAAACTTTTTTTTGTATATCTTTTGCTGAAATTTTCACCGTTATGCAGAATGAATTCAAAAGTAAACCACGAACTTGTCTGGGACAAGGTATTTCACAACTTGAACAGACTCAATCAAACGGAGTCTGCTATTATTCTTCTTGAGTGCATTCTTTGCTTCTAAAAGATTTTTTACAGATTTTATTGATCTCAATGGAGATTCGATTTACAATCTACATAAAAGTCTCCGGCATAGAAATTTCCTACCATTATTCATCAAACGTTTTGAAAAAAAGGCTATGACATCACAGTTCAATAATGGGAGTGTTTTTCAATAAAAAACACAACGTTAATTGATAAAAAATCATTTACGCGATTTCATATTCTGTTAATATTCAGTCAATTAGGACTTTATTAGGCCTCGAACGTTCGTATCACCCTCGTCCAGAATACAAAGCCAGTATATCACCGAATTAATTGCGTACTACATAATATGTACTGATGCTAAACACCTGGAGTGAGTGAGTTGGGTATTACGGCGAATCGACACAGAAAGGTCCTATATCGCCGCCCTAAACACCTGGAAGTTGCGAGTTGTTTCAGCAATCGACAGTTACTGCATGACTTTAATGATTTATATATCTAGTGAAGTTAATACATGTACAGTCAATGAGGATTTTCTATATTTTCAAGTACACTTCATTGAAAAATAAATTATTGGATATATTTTTTGTTGTAGTGTTGCTGATTTTCACTATGGATTAGCGCATCAGTCTGTGACATTGATGAAAACTTACTCAAAGCATTGTCAACAATAACAGCGGGATAGTTTCAATAAAATATTGCCGTTATTCAGGCAAACTATTTAAGAAATAATAAATATGTTCCTATATTTTATCAGTTAATAAAATATGGGCAGGAGTTTGAATGCGTAATAATTAAATCACGAGTGCGTAGCACGAGTGATTTAATTATTCGCATCCAAACGACTGCCCATGTTTTATTAATTGATAAAATTATTGGAACACTTTTATTATTTCGATTCTAATAACGCAAATAATTCCCATTTTACAGTACTACATTTTCAGCGTAATACGTCATTCGGGTCATATATGCTGTTACAATTTATCCCCTATGGTTAGAAAGTGTTGCATAGCCAATGGAACGTATAGATATTTGTTTCTTTTTATCAGAATTTTGAGAAGTATTCATAAATTAGTAATCTAACAGCTCGCAAACGAATTATGAACAGTATCATCAAATTAGGCGAGTTGACCCTGTGTTACGAGTGACGAGCTTTACTTTATATGACGTCACATCATTATGACGTCATACATTATGTCATACATTTATGACGTCACCGCTGAATCATAATTAGGCTAATTGAATTCGCTCGTTGCGATCAGAACGTCGTTTACGGACCTACACATAAGTCAGTATGACTTTTTGTTATATTTATGTTTTTGAAATGCTGTTTTCAACCGTTTGGCCGTGAAATAACTCGAATGTAATGGAACTGAAGTAGAATCTCTTATGTTACAATCATAGGGGGATGAAATGTAACAGCCAACCATATTTTATCGTAGATTCATGTATAGGCGATTTCGCTAAATGTTTATATATAAGCAATTGCTGGGGATCGTGTTAGAATTTCGAATTGTGTATCGTTAGAAATAATACGTCTATATCTTTTAGTCTGGCTAAATGGTATTCCACGCTTACATGAGTTAGGATGTGACGAAGAAAATTCGAAGTATTGATGAACATTCGTGTCCTTCACAAAAACGTCTGTGACAATATCTGATGAATTACCTTTTGAAACTTTTACATCCAGGAAGGGAACTGAAGTTTGCGATATGCTGTACGTAAACTTAATGGAAGGGTGGAAACTGTTAATTTTATCAATAAAAATCTTTAAAATATTATCCAGTGAGTCATTCCATACCATGAAAATATCATCAAGAAACCGTAACCATACTTCTGGTTTTATTGGTACAGACTGCACGAAGTCCTCTTCAAGTTTTCCCATGAACAATGAGGCGTACGCCGGTGCCATGGAACTACCCATGGCCTCGCCCATCTTCTGAAGGAAGTCTGTATTATTAAATTGAAAATGGTTGTTTTCCAGTACCAACTTGATCCAGTTTGGCGATGTCGTCAACAGATAAAATATTATTATCGCTATCTTTCGACAAAAAATATTTACATGCATGAATACCATCGTCATGGGGTATATTTGTATATAAATACGAAACATCAAGACTAACTAGGCAAGAATTCGGCTGGAGACGTATATTCTTCAATTTGTTGATAAAGTCCGTAGTATCCTTTACGTATGATTGTAGCTTCTGCATTTTTGGTTTAGCAAAAAGTCTACATATTTCGAAAAAAAAAAAATTCATGTTTCCATAGGAAATTTTCACAGATAGTGGGACAGACGTTTAATAGCCATTATAGGCGTAGCAGAGACCTGTGCAAATGTGTACGAAACTACTTAAATGTATCTGTGTAAACTAATCAATGATGCAGCTGCATTCTGCGACTGCTTTCCCAAAGCCTGATTTATAACATTTGATTCGCCTAAAGCAGATTATCTTAGATCAGACAGTTTTTGTTAGATTCACTTGTGAATGCATGTTTGCTTTCCCTTTGTTCTGTACTTCGACCTTCACTGCGTATATTTTACATTCTTGACAAGCCGCATCTCTAGGTGAACATTTTCAAGAATCATTTAAATGTTGTTTTTTGTGTTTTTTTTTGTTTTTTTTTTTTGTTTTTTTTTGAGTTTTTGAGGCCCCATATGGGTAACCCCCTTGCTTCCTTTACAAACATGAAACAACAACATACACAGGCTATCATCCAGTATACAAAAGCAATGCAATAAAATAATAAAATGCAAACAACACAATGAATAAATATAAGTTTCAGTTATTCAATCATGTTTATCAAATATGTATCGATTCAAATATAATATTCCATATGTATGTAGAAGGATTTTTTTTAAAATGAAAGATGTGATGCTGATTGAAGAAAATGGAAGGGGATAAATAAGAGAAGAAAAAAAGGGGTGTGTGACGGGGGGGGGGGGTCGTTTCCATTTAAATTGAAAATCTGTATTCGATTTATGTTAAGAATGAATGCAATTTTGGGGTGGCTAAATTTCAGTTAAGAAAGCCAATTTGGATTCATGTTTATCTAATCTGTCTTTCATTAAAGCTATTTCTTTTTCCAGGGATATACGCAAATATTAATAGTCAAGAAACTGTTTAAAAATTGGAATTATCTTCCTATATTTCATTCTAAAAATGAAAAACTTGCATTATATAATAACAAAATTTATTGCACTTTTTATTGTTAAGTCTATTCCATAAAGCCTGCACGTGCTGGCACTACCAATACAGATGCTCTGTTGTTTCAATATTCATATTGCAGAAATCACATCATTTAGATGTTTAGATATTGTTCATGCTTTACACAATCATTGCATTAAACGTGTATTTATGTACAATGTACCTGCCACATTTTGACAAATGACAAATATCGTATGTTGCAAATTGTATCACAATTGCGTGCAGAATTGGGATGATACGGTGACCAAAGTGGCAATAATAATGAACAGTTGTGTCTTACTTATACCTTATTCATCGGAGGATGCTAAACTTGAAAGACTTTTAATGAGTAATCTCCGTCATTTACCCCCTGCATTTTTTCTGGATATTGTCAAAAGACGTTTATAGATACTAATTACTTACTTTCATGTCTTCAATAAAGAACTATTTTGAATTTTTACGTGTTTTTCTCTTTTTCCATTTCGTTTTCAGTAGGGTGATTAAACACTATCTTGATTTATTGTTTCCGTTGATATTTTAAAATGTTCATTCAAGTCTTGTGAAAGCTATACTATGATCCGCGCCTTTTAATGCATCCTATCTTTTATCTATGTTTACTGCCTCACGCCTCTCGCGAGTATTATGGGCAGCACCCTGCGTAATATTATTAACCCTTAGCCTGCTAAATTTTGTAATGAACTTGTCCGTCTTTTAAATTGGACAGTACCATTAATTGTTAGTGCTGATTACCAAAATGATACTGACTGAATGGCGAACAGTGCAGATCTTAATCACACTGCACGGATGTACAGGCTGATCATGATCAACACTGGTCGCAAAAGCAGAATCAATCGTGTCCAGCATGATAACGGTTAAACAATCAAGCATCTAAATGCGTTTTAGCACCGTTACATTACAAGTGAAATGATAATGATTATAATTCAGATAACCTTGTCACGCTTGGTTTAACATAGCCACTGCCACTGGTTATTAAGCATGCTTTAGCCAATACACGCCTAGTAAACTACAGAGCTACCTCTTTATGAGGTATACGGTAAACTGCTCTGTCGCAACTTCCGAGGTAGTGCACGTCGCGATAAAAGAACATCAACAAAGGTGAGTGTCATCATATTTTTTTGCGTTTTTACTAGCAGTGTTTCGAGTATAAAAAATCGGGGAATGGTAGGCGATGTTGATATGATTTAACTTTAAAGAGATCTTCAAGTTTGCCAATTCAATCTTATTTTGTGGTCGTGGTGATGTTTACCAACAAGCTGATTTTGCAGTAAATTTGGCCATTTCGTCATGTAAGCACTTTCATTGTCATATTTACATTTTAATTAATATTAAGAAGCAAACCGAGCATTACCCCGGAAGTTGCGACAGAGCAGTTTACCGTATACCTCTTAAAGAGGTAGCTCTGTAGTTTACCAGGCGTGCAATAAAGACTAGCGTTGTTACGTGATTATTTCACTGTGCTGTTTCATATATTAATACATTTTCGTTCTTGTCATATTGAGCGACTTTTTATATTGAGTTTTTCATAAAATGATGTTACTTTCACCAAGGACGTTATTGACGTACTAAATTTTACTTTTGTATGGCATTATCGTTCAAGGTTAAATTATGCCAATTGGTAATTTAAATAGCCACACTAGTTTTTCCTTTCAAACTGAGTTTTACGCCTCTTTGTCGTCCACCACCCCATCAAACTATCTGTTTGCCCAGGATCTAAAACAGAGACACCAGATTCGGTATATCACCTCCTAATCTATCAGTACATAAAATGTTTTGTTTGGCGTGAAGTTTCCTTTTGCTACATCTTGAAGCAACTTTCGTACTTGTATCCCTTTAGATAGGCCATTATTGTGTAATTCATCACGCTCTTATTTTGCTGGACTACGTTCTGTGCTAACGAGGGATCTTCTTGCAGATTTTATAGCAATATTAAAAGCCGTTACGCAGATTCTAAATAGACTTGACGGTGTTATACTTTTCGCTTCTTTGGGAGAGTGGAGATACATTCCATTTACTACAATAATGAAATTCCGCTTTGTTATGTTCTATGCTTCAGGAGGATTATACAAATTTTATTTTGTATTTTCAGTTTTTTATCAACAGACGACGTTCAAGATCGAGTGCTTACATTTAAAAACATACTAGTGTGTGCATGGTGTTACAGAAAAACGAAATAGTGGAACCATGATTTAATAAATCGAAAATAAGCGGTTGTATGCTTGCGGAATGATCGAGTGGATTGTAAAACTGGGCATATATACAATTCGTATTGTTTAGATATATATTTAACACGGTCTCACAAAACTGTATTTCTGTTATGTAGTCAAATAGGTGGAATAGTGAACCGTGTTTTAACTTTTTTTTTTAAATACGGGAGGTAACACTTCAATCATTTTGATAACATAGCAAAATACAAAATGAATATTTATTGACATTAAATAAACATTAAAGTACTCCAGTTTAAGTTATAATATATAACGTTTAGCTTATTTAAGTATTTAATTAGTAAGACGTACCTTGCGGTAGTGAAGAGTTCAATTTCTAGATTGAAACTTCAGTAGTGCAAACAGTTATTACGATGCATGTTTTGTTTGTACTATATCTTTAGATCCAACCTTACTAAAGTTCTTGATCTTCCTAAAGCTCATCTTTCTGTATAATCGGATTTCCAAAATAATTTTGCTATTTTTATTTCCACAAATTTATTTTTATTTGAACCAATCGGACTACTCGTTTCAACAAGCGTTTGTCTCAAACAGACATAGCTGAGAATTTGGCTAAACTATTTTTCCTTGAATAAAAGTTTCGTCATATTATGGACATGGAAGTTTGTTTCCTAACTGTCTTAAAAATGAGAAATCAAGACAAAATCACGCCCGAGTGGGATTCGAACCCAGGTCGCTGCGGCATTAAATATTATCCTGCGTTCTTGACCGATACACCACAGAGGAACGCTTTATAATTAAGGCAGTTTATCTCTAGTACCCCTTACAAACGCGTTTCAATTTTGAATGGAAAAAGTAGGGCAAAAAGCCCAACTAATTCTCATTAGTTTCAGATGACCTTAGATTTCAGTTGTTGATGATAAATACAACTGCATTCAATGGAGTCTGGTCGAGAGAGATACCCCTCATCAACGATTGGTCCTCCTGGCCATGTGATCTCGATCCTCCTCGCTGATTGGCTGGTCGTCCTTTGACCTCTGACAGTGACCTTGGTAACCTTTAACTGCATTCCCACTACACTCGCCCCCCCCCTCCCCCGTTCTATAAAGTGGGTCACAAGGGCAACAAGTGTGTGTGAAGCAGGCCTGGGAGGCCTGTGTGAAGCAGGCCTGGGAGGCCACAAATTGATTCCTTGCAGAATCAGGCATAACAGGGTAACCCTGCTGGATACTTTACACGGGAGTTTTAACCAATAACGATAATACATCTAATGTAAATCAGACCACCAGGGCTTCCTTCTTAAAACAGACGAGGATCCCCAATGGAAGGTTAATTACTACATATAAGCACTTATTCTACACATATCTTATAATAACAAGAATTAAGGTTATGGGATACCCTTACCTAAGTTCATAAACTTCTGGGATGCCTAGAAAAACATACCAAATTATCAAGGCCCTGGGATACCCAGAGCAAAGACCATTTTACTGACACCAATGCATACCAGGGGATACACATACTGCAATAGTTCATAAACTCCTGGGTTGCACGGAGAAACATACCAAATTATGACGGTGCTGCGATACCAAGAGATGGGACTATTATACTCATACTAATGTGTACTATGGGAAACCCATTCTGTCCTAAATTTCTAAAACACAGCCAAGATACGTAGTAAAACATACAATTCTGAGAAACCTGGGTTTTCTGGAAAGCTTGGCGGACGATGGACGAAGTTTCTGCATCTTTCACAAGGATAAACCTCTGATGCCCAGGAAGCTGCGAAGAACCCAAACAGATGGACGCAGTCTCTGCGTCTATTGCCGGACTGGTCTTTGCCTATGCTGACCCGTATCTGAAAGAGGATCCAAAGTAAGTGATCCATTACCCGCCAATACCCGGAGTCCCTTTTCCAAGGCCTCTAGCCCAATCTTTATTGCTTAAACCAGACTGGTCCCGAAATGCCACTTCCCATCTGGAAGGGACTCCTGCTTCAACCAAAGTACAAAGGATGTTGTGGTTGAATAAAGGCTGCACAGCCATATCTACCATCAGTTTTAGAGACTGCAGTTTCACACTGGAGATAAATCGATCTTGCCGCCACTTAACCAAATCCACATGTCCACTTACTGAGTAAGAGTTAGCAAGTCACAATCAGACCCACAAGTGAGACTCTGGCACAACGTGCCCCTACTGGACTATCCATATTCATCAGAACAGGAGACCTGAACACATCCCAAAGACCCTGCACAAAACCCCTCCAAGTCGATTTTTCCATAATCGTGTAAAGCCATTATAAGTGTCAGGAGCAAGGCCCATACGTAATTGTTGTCATAACCTGACCCTTTCCCTCCGGATTGTGCACAGAAAGGTAGTGTAAACTACCAATCCCTGAATGAAGTGATTAGTAAAACTGAGATGAAGGACATAGATCCCCAAACAAGGACACTACAGTTTGCGACGCAGGACAAGAATCGCTCAACATATATATTGTTCCATAGTTGCTGCCATGCAGAAGGACTTGACTACATGCACTTAGGTTTAATGCGGGAAGATGGAACCCTGGTAGAGAAGGTGGTATCAAATACAATGACACGGTTTCTAGTGGCGGCAACCGTCAGGCTTGTATGCCCTAATGACCTAGACAAAACAAGGATAAATTAACTGTTGGTTCCCAACATGATTAAAAGGCCATAGAAGCCCAGTGTGATTGTAGGGCAGGCTATTGATGTTGAATGGGGTTGCTAGTATGAGGTCCACAAACCTTTGGAAGGAAGTGGCCTCCGAACTTCACACAAGTGGCTTGACTTTTAGTAACAATATTCCCCAATATTTATATTTTGTCTCCGACCTTAGGCTCCCTAGAAACCAGTTGAGGTTTAAATGAATGGATATCAAATTGGGCCTCGGTCTGGCATAAACTTGTTAAGGAGTTATGGCCTTCACACATAAAGTTTGAAGTCCCATATTTGCCATCAAAAGAGTTATTTTTATAAGAACTGGCCTTCAGACTGGGCAAATCTAATGTACCATGTTGCATCTTACTTTTACCTGCTTGAGTTACATCAATTTCACTTACTGGGTATCTTATTTTGAGGCAGTTCCTATAATTGTCTTCTTGAACTACCATCAATATGTACAGACAGTATTAAAGAAAATTACAGTATTCCAGTCATGACCATTATTGGATACCGGCTCCATAGAAGCTATATCGGGGGCTGAACGCGAAACTATTGTATCTTATTCTAAATTTTTATACAGTTACAATAGTTTCGCGCTTAGCCCACGATACGTACATGGTACATCTACTAAAGGATACAATCGAGATTGACAACATGTTGGATGAAGTCTATGTTGATGAATGAATCTACTACCCATTCAAAACAATCACAGTTACAACATACAGCAGTTAACAAAATGTACGTTTGCATAAACATGAACTAGATTTCTAAATATAGTGATATGTCTGTTTCAAATTTAATATCATTATAGTGCACTGTTTCGGGTAATGTCTGTATATATTGTAAGTGCAAAAATAGCTGACATATATATATATATATATATATATATATATATATATATATATATATATATATATAAGTGTTTAAAAAAAAGTGTGTGTGTGTGCGTAGTGTTCTCATGAAGATGGTTTGATTGTTAAATGTATGTGTTTAAAATTGAATGCAAAATATTTAAGAAATAATTGTAAGTTTGCTATTTTTCAAAGATAAAGTATGTGTTCACATTACAGAATACATGAAAATGTATAGTTTATATGTTAGATAACGTAAATTGTAACGTAGATTGTTTTTTAAATACATGTGTTTAAAGTTAAAATGCAAAGCTCTGTTAAAACATATTTTGATTGAATTGTTAATATGCTATTTCTAAATGCTAAAGTAGATTTAAGGTAACAGAACACAAGAGATATAGTTTGTGTGTTTGGTAACGTAAATTGTAACTTAGTTTGATATATAAATACATGTGTTTTAAGTTTAACCTACAGTTTGAAATGCTATACTATACTGTTAAGAGCAGAATTATATTGTATTTTTTTTTTCAAATGCTAAAGTATATTTTAAAGAAACTGAAGACATAAACTATAATTTGTATGTTTGGTAACGTAAAATGAATTCAATGTAACATATCTTACATAAGTTAGAGGCTTGTTGATAAATTAATAAACAGTTGTATTACAGTAACTTTAGAATATTAATATAAAATTGATATGAACATTTCTAAGAAAAACATGTTTGAATTATTTATGATTGAAAAATAGCACATATTGGAAGAATGACGTTACATTTTAAGAATCGCTAAAAATCAGCTTTCTCTTAGATTATACTGGCAATCTTTATATCATTGTTTTTTTTGTTGAACTTAGACTTTTTAATGGTACCTTCATTTTTTGATTACCTGGTCATCTAAATTTGCAGTAAAAACTTTATGCCAAAAATGTTTGGATTTTTAAGGTAACGTATCTTTTCCCGATATTTTTCTTCTTTTACTTTACATTTTAGACATTAAAAATTAATCAAATTGTAGCATCTAGCATACACCTTGAAATAACACATGCAAAATTGAAATGATTTACTAACATAATGGTACCATTTGTCTTTAAAAAATAAAGAAAAAATTACAGGTTTTGAGGGTAACGTATTTTAAAGCGTGGTTACGTAGGAAAGCCCCGCTCGCCAGTTGCAAACTTTATGCCAAAATGTTCATCACACATTGGGGTTTAAAAACATATGGTCCACAAAATTCCCACTGAGGGGGGAGCAAAACCCCCTCTGGCTCATGGTCTATATGCTTCCACTTTCAAAATGTTGAAAGCAAGTCTTTGATTGGTGAACGTGAATCTCAATAGCCTTTCCTCAAATCTAATGCGTAGTATTAATAGATGATTTTAATCAGATTGTCTTAAGACCCAACAGTTCATCGATGGAAAAACATTCAGCTTCAAAGTAATAACACGCAAGTCGTTTTTAAATATCTGCGCAGTTGCATGTGATTTTAAACACGATTATTGATGAGGGTTTTTGTTTCCTTAACCTGTATCTTGACAAATTCACGTAGATATTATTGTACAAAATGGTTCCGCGGCAACACCGAGTACATATTTAATTTAATAACATACTAGAATAAAAAGTTGAAAATTTCTTATAAATAGAAACGTCTTTGCTAATTTCTGATTACATGCATACAAACCGTCGCTAGTAGCATGTTAAGTAGTAATATTTTGGATAAATGTATTTTCTCTGGTTTGGAAAAAGTTTTCAATTTTATATTGTCAATACGAATATATCGGCATTTATTTTGGCAAATTTCAAATAACAATCTATTTAAGAGTGTGTATGTTTACAACTCGAAGTAAAATCGCCTCTACTAACCTTGTACTTTTATTTGAAATGAAATGCTCATATTTCACACACTTATCGTCATAGTTATCCTAAATCGCTCAAACAGAAAAAAGTCCTTCTTGTATTGTTTCTGTAGGCAATCATTATTCCCATTTCACAGCAATATATATGTATTTATTGAAATGCTCTTTGAATATGCACATATTTTGAGCATAATCTGAGGGTATTTATGAAAGATAATCAATCATGTAGGTAAAGCGCAGACCGACCTAATTACAAAGACAAAAGTGCACAGACAACATAAATAAATGTGCTTGTATTGTAACCACACTTGTATTTATTCATATTCAGTAGTTTTAGGTCTATAAAGAGCAAAGACTGCAACAGTGTTGAGAAGTGCTATCCAAGTATTCTGTTACGATGTGTTTTGATGAAACAGCATCTGCTTGTTCCATTCAGCTGTATGTAGACTTTAGGAATCGGTGGGGTTTTTTATCACGTGATGTGGCTAATGTTGCCCTTGAATCTTTACTAAGAGTGTTGATGTTATAGTTTCAATTGCAAACATATACTGTTAAAGTTAATTGCCTCAATACAAAGAAAGAACGAATCTTTATATTTTGTAAGTTTGTCTTTTAACTGGATGTAAAAATATTCCAAATGATTTCATTTATTATTAAATCTTCAATCCGAAAGCCTTTATGCATAACTATTTAATTACTGTATTTGCGATGTTATTTACAGATCAATATTATTTTGATATTTTTTTGTGATCTCGTTAATTAGAGTATTCCCAAGACGATAAAGGAAAAGTAATTCTTAAGAAAATAGCTGTATAAAAAGAAAGAGAATTCCGTTAAACCAAGGGAGCGCAAGAGGTGTAGCACTGATTCCCCATTTCTATTTTTGAACAAATATCTGAAAAGAATTCAGGTTTTGAAATCCACAAAGTTTAAATTTTTCCGGGTGAGCACCCACGTAACCACCACTACCTCCTCCCATACAAAGATGTTACAACACTAAAACAAGGGTGTCTATTTTAAAACAGTTCTTAAACATAGACATACTGTTAAATAGCGACATTTTTTCTCTCCTAAAACTTGACAGAATGTAGAATTAAGCGTTTGAACTACCAAACTTTTGCAGTATGGGGTTCACCCCTAGCCCCCGCAATTTGAAATAAATTCTACACCTAGGTATACACACATATATGAGTATAATACCTTGTATACATACCTGATCCAGGGGTGCACCCAACGCACCGACCTAAAATGGGCATGCATACATAAGTGAAGGCCTAGTATGCAGACTTCAGACCATTTTGAAACCCAGTTTATGCCTGCTGTGCTGGCAAACCTGGTATCAGTAGTATTACATTAAGCTGAAGTCCAGGATAGACCAGACAACAGACCCACTGTCCCTTAGCAAGATATTTTGCTTCTCCCTTTCTACCCATCAGACAGCTTGTACCTTGCACTAGTTCTAGATTGTTACGACTTCTGGTTTACATTAAACCAATTATTACTTAGAAATACTGGTAAATGTTATCAGATATTACTGCTTGAACTAACGTCAGATAAGCCACAAAGGTATATATAGGGTAGCCACAGCATAAATACTTAGTAGGTTCATGCACATAATTTTCTCAGGTGTAGTTAAAAAAATTTCATGGTGAGCATGCCCCCGAGCACCCCCACATCCCCCACATTGTCCCCCAACACATATTTCTGGCTATGCCCTTTGTGACTAATTTATCTTTAAGATATCAATCATAATTTATATGCATATTGATAACATATTTTTAACCATTTACATGACGATGCTTATAATAAAAACACTGATTTTTATTTAAACATAGATACAAAGAGACTTACATTTAGCTATTTCGGCAAGATGTATTCAGCAAATTAACAGAATGTAATTTTAATGTAGAATGACAACCTGAAAAAAAAACAAAAAAACTAAAGTATATGATATCCAAGCACTGTGATTCTTGTTTTGTAACTTTGTTAAAGTTCCACAAAGGTTAATCCAACTTAAAAATATGCCAATTATTTGGTTAAAATAATCCTATCTATAAAATTTACATAAATCCAAAATTCTATTAATAAGCCTTTTATAGAAAAAGTTAACTGTAATTTAATTGTAATTGTAATTAAGATTTTCGCTTCAAATGTATCAAACGCTTCCTTTTGTATGAAAAAAAAACAATAATTTCTGGTACTTTCTAGATTTTTCATACTTTTAAGAAATTTCTTTTGACAACATAATTGTATAGTTGTACGTTTTTGGAAAGGAAGTTACTGAATGTTGCCATTATGGAACTAGTAACTCCCAAGGTGTTCTTTAAAACTTCTTTATTCAGGAAAATCAGTGCAAAGAACAAAATAAGGAAAATACAGTTAATTAAAGCAGCTGCATTATGGAATCAATAACTAATGTATAAACAGATAAAATTGTTAACTAAATTAAATTGTACATAAACAGTGTTATTTGTCGTATATAACGTCCTTTTCATCGTTTTCAATCGTAATACATAATTTATATTTCATGATGTGCATGGCTGAAACTTTTAAGTGATATTCAGGTTGTTGGTTCCATTCAAGTTTACAAAGAAATTTTCACATAGGTTAAGCGGTGATAATAATTCCTTTCTAAATACGAGTGACAAAATGCATGCTGATTCTAAGATGTTTCTGTTGAAATGCTGTGTGTTTCTCATTTCTTTGGAACAATGTATCTATAAGTTAATGTAATAAAATCTATAACAAATCATTCGGAAGCATAGAACGCAACCAAGTATAGAATGAGTTTGTTGACGAGTGTTTAATGAACACATAATATATCAAGTTTATACATGTGCCAAAACAATAAAACTTTCCAAATTTTATATTATTATAAATTTGTACACTGGTAGCTGTTTAAAGATTTGGGGCAGAGATTAGAAAAGGCACAGTGACAAAAGCTTTGAAGGAGTCGACTGTGGCTGCTGTGTGTGCGACAGCGGGCAACATGTTCCACTGACCTATTATCCTAGGGAAAAATGATTATTTATAGGAATCTTTGGATGTGCCAATGTGTCTGAGGCTGAACATAATACCATGTCCAAGCATTGTTCTTGAATCTGCTGGTATTAATAAATTCTTTTCCGGATATACAGCTACTACATGGTGGACAATTTTAAAGAACATTATTAAACGGCTCTAGTTCTTCTAATCTCTAACGATGGCCAATATAAATTTGTTAACATATCAGAAACTGAGCTTGTATTATTAGAGTGATTAGTGACAAATCTAGCAGCCCTTCTCTGAACCTTTTCAATTTGATCTATATGGCTTTAGTATGTGGGTCCCAAATAGTACATACTCTAACTTTGGGTCTTACTACAGCTTAACATTCATGTTCTTTCACTTAAGAAGATGTAATTTTTAAATTTCTACGCAGAAAGCCAAGAGACTAATTGCTTTGTTAGTTATTAAGTTTATGTGCTTATCAAATTTGGAGTTGTTTTGAAGTGTTACCCCTAGATACTTTGATGACTTTTTATAGAGTATGATGGTGTAGTTTATAAATAAACTGGATTGGATTCTTTTTCTGTGTAATACTAAGGATGTTACATTTATCAGGGAAAAATGCATCAACCAATCATGTTCCCATTTACCAGCAGCTTCCAAATCAGACTGAAGAAGTTTAGAGTCATTTAAAGTTTTAATTTTTCCATAAATAATGTTATCATCCGCAAAGAGTCTTAAAGTACTTTGTTTTATATAGTCGGCAAAATCATTGATGTAGATTAAGAAGAGGATAGGACCAAGAACTGTAGGGTAAACCAGAGGTTACAGATACCTTGTTTGACATTTCAACTTCAATGACTACTGCCCGGGTTCTTCTATCCCCTAGAAAATCAGAAATAAAGTTGACAGTATGACAATATATTTCATAGTATTTTAATTTATACAGTAAGTGTTGATGTGGCTCTTTGTCAACTGCTTTGGCAAAATTCATTACTAGCATATAGGAGTGACCTGTCGCTTTTATTAATAGATTTGAAAGGTTACTGGAATACACCACTTCAGTAAAGGGATACCCAACCTTTTTATAACTTATTTTTATAATATATATTCAAACGACTGCCTCCTCGGCAATTAGAGGCCGTGGTACAGTGGTAAGCAGTACGGCTCTAGAATCTAACTTTTGTGAGTTCGAATTCCAACGGAGATCAATGTTTTTTTTTTCATTTTATATTTTGCTAACATTCATTTTAAAATGATGATGATAACGTTAAACATGTATTTGAATTAAATTACTTGTATCATTTTGCTCTTTTCGCATATAACATAGATTTTTCAAATATCTCTCCTTGATTGAGAATTATTCAACATGCTGACATAGCTCTTGACAATTTGGTCCTTCAACTAGTTGATGACACTAATTCGGAGGAATCCGACACCACCCGCCAGTGTGAGGATGCTCCATTGAACGTGTGTGTTTGAAATGTATTGAAATTGTACGAATGAAATTAAAAATGAAATTGAAATGAAATAAAATGAAATAAAAAAGCATGTAAAATATAAATAAAACAAATTTAATCCTAAAACAAATCGCCCTGTGGAGGATTCGAACCCACAGCCTCCTAATCGCAAAACTTAAGTCATTGGGAAAATTCCTCAATTCTTCCAACTGAGCTACCGATGTTTTTCAATCTGTATAGTATCGTATTTGAAATATATTTATAGTTTTAAATAAGTCAAATATCTTTCAAACCCTTATTTAATAAATGGAACAGTCTGGAAAATCCAAATCTAAAAATAAAAGCGACAGGTCACTCCTAATTGCTGATATGATAGTAGATTCTATCCGTCTGGACGTTGTTGTTATGAGACTTAGTAATGTTTTGAATGAACGAAAAGAGTTTCACAAGAATGTGCTGATCGAAAGCCATGTTCCAAATCATATAAAATGTTCTTTCTTTCCAAAAAAGACATAAAAATGCTAGAGCTTTTTAAAAACGAGGCACACATTTGCATGTTTCCAATCAAGTGGGATTTTGCCTTCCGGAAGAGACTTATTAAAATTATAGTGAATATTGGTGATATACATTCTTTACATTTTTTCCAAGATTTAAGCAGGTATATTGTCAGAACAAGAAGCTTTATGGTGATTTATATTTGACAATAATTTAATAATTCCTTTTTGAGAGAAGGTAATGTCTGGCATTTTTGGCATGATGAGGACTAGGACCTTTGTCTGGCATTTCATGTGCTGTTACTGGGGTAAATAGAAGACTGTAATTATACCTGATATATTGGTATCCATATACGATTTATTTAGATTAACCTAAATCAATCATAAGCACTATAATCATAATTTAACCATAATTATTTACAGCAGTTCAACTGTAGTTATAGCATAGGTACAGCGTAAAAGGGTTTAAACATGATTTGTGCTTTTATACTGAACTGCTTTAAGAAACGTAACACTTTTTGACGTTCAGCCTAAAAATATGTTGTCTCTAAAAGAGTTTAACATGGTCAACGTCATCATTTTACCATCTCAAGGCGGGGATGATTTTACGACACAAAGAAATTTCAAAGTAACATATTCTAACACACTTTCCGAAGTTTTACACGGAACAAGATGTTAATTTGGAGAAATATTTCACAGTAAAGAAAATATGATAAAGGGAAATAAATCAAAAAATAGGCAAGGTAGAGTTATTGTTCCTGCACACCGCACTTTCTCCCAATGTGTTCTATCAGTGTATGAAGTTTGAAGAAAATCCCTCCAGTACTTTTGGAGTTATGCTCTGGACAAAGATCGTTACGGACACACGGACGCACGCACGGACGGAGAGCATTTCTAATATCCCCCTTCGCTTTTGGCGGGAAAATCCGTTGCTGTAGAAATTCTTGAAAAAACTGTGATATAATATTTTTAAAAGAAAATATGAAAAAGTGGAATAACTCAAAAAATAGGCGGGGTAGAGTTATTGTTTTTGCACACTGCACTTCCTCCCAATGTGTTCTATCAGTATATTATGAAGTTCGAAGAAAATCCCTCCAGTACTTTTGGAGTTATGCTCCGGACAATTTTTTAAAGAAAATATGATAAAGGGAAATAAATAAAGAAATAGGCAAGGTAGAGTTATTGTTCTTGCACACCGCACTTCCTCGCAATGTGTTCTATCAGTGTATGAAGTTTGAAGAAAATCCCTCCAGTACTTTTGGAGTTATGCTCTGGACAAAGATCGTTGCGGACACACGCACGGACGGAGAGCATTTCTAATATCCCCCTTCGCCTTTGGCGGGGGGATAAATAAGCACCCTTTAGGCTAATATGATCCTTAAAAAGTTCAGTAGGCAATGAAGAATACAGTGAAAATCAATTTAATGAACAGTATAGTTTTAGTAAAAGACTTTATTTTAACGGATTTTGTGACTTTCATTTTTGGAGTATGAGTTTTATACAGTTCTCCAAACAAGTCCGTTTTCATGATAATTTTCTTCAAGACTTAGTGTTATCTACAAAATTATGATGCAACATTCTTAGTAAATTTCATTTTAATCCTAAGCCGAAAACAGGAGTTATATAGAGCTATGTAAGTGTAAGCTGGTTTCTCAGTACCCGTTAATGGGAATAGCTTAAAACTTCACACACTTGTCCACTGTCATAAGCTGAAATGCACTGTATTGGTTCCATAAACCTATTTTGCATTGTTATATAATTAGTCGGACTTCTGTTTTTGATGTTGATATTATGTACATTAGAGACATTTCCTCTGGAAAGCTTTTAGTGAACTATATACGATGCAGTCGTTAAATAGCTACAGGCTAATTTCGAAAGAATTTGGCTCATACATTACTTTATCTATTATATATGTCACTCAAGGTTTGTGTCGCGTGTCAAGTTTAATGGACAAAAAACAGGTTTCTATTCAATTTTTTACGGGACGTACATCACACTGTATTTCCGAGTAATCAGATATAACTGTTTTTCTTAAAAGCTTTTTACGCGGGTTTGAATTTAATGACATTTATACATATGTGTATTTTTCCAAACATACTTAAGCCTGTTCTTTTTCATTGACATTTTGTTCTTAGTTTTATTGTTTATTGTCATTGTAAAATTAAGATTAAACCAAGATGCCTATAACATGGCAAAATGGTGCTTTGGGGACATTGCCGACTGAAGAAAACGTCTGCTGGCAATGCACGAATGATCTTACTTTAAAACTACTCGTTCAGAGATTCTTCATTTACACTCAGTCATGTTCTTTTTATCATTAAACTTTAAAATGAAATGTAAGGGTCTTCGACATGCTGCCATGTTGTAACATCATTAGTTCAATCAATCATGAAGAAACATAAATCATCAAAATGAATGACAAGGAGTTATGTAATTGTTTAAGTCGGAAACGTTGATAGCTTTCTAATGATAGATTTAGATATATTACCAAAAACTTGCAATATTGGTGGAATAATTTCAATAATGTAAGTGAGTGTGTTGATGCTGGATTTTACGGCGAATCAACACAAAAAGTTCAAATATCGCCGAAAACAGTTTCTGAAAACATTGATTGGAAACCATATTTTTATATTTATATAATGTTCTTGTAATACCTGTTGTAAATATAACAATATCACAATAAATGTAAATAAAAATTTCATGTTCAGATTTTATGATAGATGCCTTTGTTTTAAAAAGGATAAACTATTATCGATAGAAACTGTTTCAAAAAACTATTTCAAAGTTTGAACGTCTTAGTATGTACTGTGCTTTGGAGCGAAGTCCACATAATGTTATAAAGGCAGTATCTCAATATGGAGCACACCACATAAACCTGCATATCATGGACATTTGGAGTTTTGTGCAGATATAAAATAAATAGAAAATGAACATTACATTGTTTTTGTACTGCATAAATTGATAATATCAAACGGACATTGCACAACTTCTTCTTACAGGTTTTGAAACTTAATATTTTGAACGATATAATATCTTGTTTGCAATACTCACACCGTTACGTCATAAATCATTTGTTTACACTCCCCTTTGAGAAGACATGCGGACGTTATAACCTTGACTCATTGCTCATATACATTAAGTACGCACATTATTATGATGTAGAGGATGGTTATGTTCCTTCACCACCTTGTTAACATTTTATCTCAAAGCGAGCATGAGGATTGTGTTGCGGTAACCGTTAGAAACATTTTACTCATTGGTTTGGATTCATTACACAATTGTTTGACAATGATGAAATACACTAATCAAAACTTAACATTTGTTACCTGATGTATATTTCAAACGAATTTAAAGATAACAAAAAAATTTTACTGATTTTTTAACATACAGTGATGATAAATTCACCTTGAAGGATGCGTAATATTAACAAGACTTCTGAGGTCAGCCACAACTAAAACAAAATATAGTAATACATTTCTAGCATGCATGCGTGTGTATCCCAGTATTGTAAGTAAATGAAAAATCCAAACTGACTCAACTTGAACGTCCAAAAAAGTTAATGTAAAAAAATGTTAAAAGTGCCGTTAGCCGTTTTTTAAAGACGCAAAATGTGCTCAGGCATTACTAATGAATTGAACATTTCAAAATGCTTAAATGAGCCGCGCCATGAGAAAACCAACAAAGTGGCTTTGCGACCAGCATGGGTCCAGACCTGTCTGGTCAGAGTCCATGCTGTTCGCTTTCAACGCCTATTGCAATTAGAAAAACTGTTAGCGAAAAGCATGGATCCTGACCAGACTGTGCGGATGCGCAGACTGGACTGTATCTATGCTGGTCGCAAACCAACTATGTTGGTTTTCTCATGGCGCGGCTCAAATATATCCAATGGCCATCTTTCACTAAATGTTTGATCTTTAGGGTGTTAACTTCCAATGTATAAAATCCTCATCAAATGTATTTACTTCACTAAATATACAAATTAAGTTTGCATACAGAGCTACATTCATAATTTAATGTCTTGTATGTTGAATGCTCATGTTGAATGTTAAAATGCTGAATGTTAAAAGACAGCTAGTTTTCTTAGTGGTAGTACACATTTATACTGCACATGATTGTCTATACATGGATACAGTGTAAACTATTTTAAATCGAACGCATAGTACTGTTTATACACATAAAGTTGTTAATTGCATGTTCAAGTTTATAAATATGAAAATTGGATCTAAAATACCTTTGATTATTGTAAATTACAAAAAAAATACTTGTATGATACCCAAGAACTCTATCAACAAATAGTTAAGTTTTGGAAACAATTATTTTTACATGTACAGAAGGTATTGTCGTTCATCAACTGATTTGTTTTATATAAATACTACGGTCTTGTTTTATTGCCAAAACCACTGGCGCCAGATCAGAAAGAAAATGCCTTTGTACATGTTATACCCTACCCCTAGGTATTCTATAAGAACCATGGTCGTGAACGGGAAAATATACTAACCCATTTCAATCGCGTAATTCATACCTTAAACACGCAGTTCAGTAAATGTGTACTATTGATATTAAACAAGTGGTAATTTATCTTCCGTTGTGTACCGGTCACATTTCTTCAATACTTCTTATGTTAGAAAAACAACGTGTAGCTTACAGTTTTTTCAAGGGTACCCAAAAAATTGCTTGAACTTCCCTGGTGAAGTTCCGGTCTAGATTACAGACACACTCTGTTTGACTGATGTGAAAATGTGTGTCAGTCGTCATTTTACTACACGTGTAAGCTAAAATGTTTAGATGCAGCATAAATGTGCAAAATGAATTAAATAAACAGAATAGATGTATACCAACGTATGATTTCAAATTCAAAATCATATACAAGATGAATTTCATTCATCATTTCGAGTCTTATCGTAAAACTGTGAATATATTGCATTCTGTTTTTGTTTGTTTACATTTCGCTTAACATGCGCACACTGCCGTGACCTCTAGACCGGATGTTCGTTAGGGGAGTTCACGCAAGTTTTTTCTGTAATGTTGACTAAAGCATAAAATATATGGAGCATCTCTGCAATATGGAATATTGAGACAATGTGACTAGTGCACGATGGAAGATAATTATCGCTTGTTTAATGTCAGTAGTACACATTTACTGAACTGCGTGTTTTAGGTATGAAATACGCGATTGAAATGGGTTAGTATATTTTCCCGTTCATGACCATGGTTCTTATAGAATACCTAGGGGTATGGTATAACATGTACAGGGGCATTTTCTTTCTGATCTGGCGCCAGTGGCCAAAACTCACTCTACACGCTCTGTTGCGATATAATTGCGTGTGGCTATGCTCTGTATGTTTAATATTTAGGCATGAAACGGACGACTTAATGCTAGCCAGCAGTCATGTTATAATGTTTGGTTGTCAAAAGCAAGCCACACAGAAAACGTATATCTTAATTTATGATGGCAAAATTCAATATCAGTTTGAAAACATGCCAATTTGTGTCAGTTTTGAAGGAAACAAAAACTAGTAATGGCATGATCTCAGATATAATCTTGGTGTTATTCCAGTCTCCAAGACTTTGCGTGCTTGCTTCAACGCTGACATGGCAAGAATGTACTATTGTACCACATCTTGTGCAATTGTTGTTCTAGCTATTTCAGCACTACTGTAATTTAATGCCATAGACTGCAGAGATAAAACTTTACAAGCATCATAACGAGGCATTTGCTGACTTTCATTTCAAAACTGAACTTCAACCAGTTCAAGGTGCAAAATGATGTCAATAACATATCGTATATTTCAATACGACATTTCATATATATCTATGCATTTTTTAAAAATATATCCTTTTCGGCAACTAATAGTCATGTCTTGATAGGTATTTAAATATTTGAAAGTTATTTACAAGAGGTTAGTTTGTCATTGCAACACCAATTATTATCTTTTAGTCTGTATTTCAGTTTTAAATGTCACTAGTATTATTGAAGTCTCATAGCGTCAACTGCCTTTGACAAACTTTCTTCCGTTGAGCAGTAGTGAAAAATGCAGACATAGTAACAGTTATAATATTTCTTTTAAGAGCTAAAAGAATATAATACACATAGTTTCTGCGATAAATTTTACAAGGTAAATTGACTGAAAAAGCGAACGCTGTAATATAGCTGTAATTAAAATGAGATGAAACTACTACATAACACCGATGTCGGTTTGAGCCCCACTCAGGTCTGTGAACTCTTTATGTGAGGAAGCCATCCAGTTGGCTTACTGAAGGTCGTTGGTTCTACCCAGGTGCCCGCCCATGATGAGATAATACACGGAAGGGCATCCGCGGTCTTCCTTCACTTTTAAAGCTTGAAAGTTGCCATATGACCTCTAATTGTGTCAGTGCGACGTTAAACCCATCAAAAAGAAAACAAAAACCAACTGCATAAACAAAAAAAAAATGGAACTCTATTAAGTTAAGGATGGAATGTCAGGTGACTGGAACAAGTAATCATGAATATCAAAATCATTCCGAGATATTTCGACACTTGGAAAATACATATTTGAACACCTAACTTATCTCCAAATAACCCAAGTTTGAAGCACAGGTTTTAACTGAATTGTACTCAAGCACCTAACACTATTATCAGTATTACTTGCGTAAATGTCATGATGAGAAAATGCATTGTTATGAGTACTGGAAATGCATGCTACCGTCCACGCCCTCTTGCCCAGGGTTGAGTAGAACTCAGGAAACCGAGCCTGCAACATTTTCGTTTATGTTGTGTAAGGCGAGCTGTGGTTTTCCACTTTTTATACGCCCGATGGGACGTAATATGTAATTGCCCCGGTGTCCGTCTGTCCGTCCGTCTGTCCTTTAGCAGTTTCGTGTCTGCTCTGTAAATCTTGTACCCCTTGAAAGATTTCAAAGAAACTTGACACACATGTTCACTAAATAGAGACTACGTGCAAAGCGCATGTTTTGGATGGTTCGCTTTAAGGTCAAGGTCACACTTAGGGGTCAAAGATCATATCAGTTGGTTTTGTGTCCGCTCTGTAACTCTTGAGCTGCTTGAAGGATTTTAAAGAAACTTGGCGCAAATGTTCAATCCAAATTGAGACAAAGTGCAGAGCGCATGTTTCGGATTGTTCGCTTTAAGGTCAAGGTCACACTTAAGGGTCAAATGTCATGAGTTTGTTACCTGTCCGCTCTATAACTCTTGAACTGCTTGAAGGATTTCAAAGAGAGACTTGGCACAAATGGCACAAATGTTTGCCACATCGAGACAACGCGCAGAGCGCATGTTTCGGCTGGCTCGCTTCAATGTCAGTGTCACATTTAGGGGTCAAAGGTCATATGACTTTGTTTCGTGTGTATATTGCTATGCATTGTGGTGCTCCTGTTTTTATTTGGCAGATCCCCTTTTTGTTCACTTACAATGTTTTTTTTTTAATTATTTCCCTTTCGTTTTACTATAGATATCTTATTTTGTAACCTTTTTATTATTGGCCGTAGGGAAAAACCGAGACCACTTTTCTGCGGTACAACATGGATGATAACTCCAATTTGTAGGTGTATTTAGATATATCTGTCCCTGGAAAGGATTTTATGTGGACTAATTTTTTCCCTTTGTTGTTCCTGTCCTTTGGGCTTCAGTAGTCCAGTTCTTTAAATTTTGCTTCCTTCGGGCGTATATTAACCCTTGTTAATTTTATTTTCACAGCGTTGTATGTGCCGTGTTGCGTCCTTTAAAAGTATTCCCTTCAATCAGAGATGTTATATTTCATTCTCTTCGGATCGTTTAGCACGACATTTATGTTGTGTTGGTATAATGATTAAATGTTCAGCTTGACCATTTAGGCTTGGACTGTTCCAATACTCGAGCTTTTAAAGGTTTGTGTATGGTTTAATCACCCCGTAGATATGTTGCCAGCTTTTTAGCTCACCTGAGTTATTGTGATCGCTCGATGTCCGTCGTCTATCGTCTATCAACATTTAGATTGGTTTGCGATAGAGGCTGTATTTTTCAATTGATCCTCATGAAATTTGTTGCGAATGACTGCCTTGATAAAATCTAGGTTAACTTCGAACATGGGTCATCTGGGGACAAACTAAATCACTAGATCAAATCAAAGAAAAACCCTTTGTATGCAATAGGGACTGCATATTACACCGGATCTTCATGAAATTTGATCACAATGTTTATCTGGATAAAATCTAGGTCAAATTCAAATATGGGTCATCTGGGGACCAAAACTAGGTCACTCGGTCAAATCAAGGAAAAACCTTGTATATACAATAGGGTCTTGACTTTACACTGGATATTCGTAAAATTTAGTCTTGATGAAATCTAGGTCAAGTCTGAATATGGGTATTCTGGGGTCAAAAACTAGGTCGCTAGATCAAATCAAAGAAAAACCTTGCGTATGCAATAGGGACTGCATTTTATACCGGATCTTCATGAAATTTAATCACAATATTTTTCTTGATGAAGTCTAGGTCAAGTTTTAAAATGGGTTGTCTGGGCTTCAAAACTAGGTCATCTGGTGAAATCAAAGAAAAACCTTGTGTATACAATAGGGGTGCAATTTACACTGGGTATTCTTAAAATTTTGTCAGAATGGTTGCCTTGATGAATTCTAGGTCAAGTTCGAGTATGGGTAATCTGTGGTCAAAAACCAGGTCGTTAGGTCAAATCAAAGAAAAAACATTGTGTATGCAATATGGACTGCATTTTACACAGGATCTTCATGAAATTTGATCACAATATTTGTCTGGATGAAATTGAGGTCAAGTTTGAATATGGGTTATCTAGGCTCAAAGACTAGGTCACCTGGTCAAATCAAAGAATAACCTTGTGTATGCAATAGGGGTTGCAGTTTTCAGTGGATCTTCATGAAATTTGATCAGAATGTTTGTCTTGATAATTGTTAGGTCGAGCTTAAATTTTGCTCCTGTTGGGGCAAAAACTAGGACACCTGGTCAAATCAAAGAAATACCTTGCCTATGGGGTTGCATTTTAAGCAGGATATTCATTAAATTTGATCAAAATGTTTCTGTTGATGCAATCTAGAGTAGGTTCAAATATGGGTCATCTTGGATCAAAAAGTAGGTCACCCAATCAAATCAAAGTAATACCTTTTGTATGCATTAGGGGCTGCATTTTAGACTGGATATTCATTTAATTTTATCAGGCAGTTTGTCTGGGAGAAGTCTATATCAGGTTTAAATATGGGTCATCTTGGATCAAAAACTACCTCACCTAGTCAAATCAAAGAAGTACCTTGTGTAAGCCTTAGGGGCTGCTCTTTAGATTGGATATACATGAAATGTGATCCTGCCGATTGTTTTGATGAAATCTAGGTCAGGTTCAAATATGGGTCATCTAGGGTAAACAAATAGGTCAACCGGTCAGATCAAAGAAGTACCTTGTTCTAGCTGTTCTCAGGTGAGCGACCTAGGACCATTTGGTCCTCTTGTTAATTTTGCCTTTTGGCAGTTTATGTTATATGCAGGCTCCATAACCACAGATCCCCTCTCAAAATTCAAGTTTGTTTAGTTTTGTCCATTGTTTTCTCGTTTAGGGCAAAGCCATTTTTATATGGGGACCATACGCGGCTTTTCATGGAATTGCATGCACTCTATGCATCATTGAAGGTTCGATGTGCACCGCCATATGAATACATCTGCGGATGTATTTGAATTATATTTTGGTACTTATAACATATGTAAATGTTGAGTTCCGCTAAAAAAATGATGAATATCCAAGTAAAGCCACGTTCTAAAAACGCAGCCTCCCAAAACGTAAACACAGCACGCAGTCGCGCACACGAGCAGCATACACTCACACAAAGCAAACATACAAGGACAAAACAAACACACAAAGGGACACAGTAGGCACCGCCTTGGAACGGCAAAACCCACATTGGGGAGCTTAAACCGGTTTATGGTGCACCTAACTTCACTCTTACCACCACCATGTTCCAAAGTCACAGGACAATGTAAATAAAAGTTATCCCCGCTAGGTGAAACAGTCAACATAAGGCATGTAATATACCACACAAAAATGCTCTTAATGCAATCTTTAAGAATTAAAACGCATTTACTCAGTGTCTTTGCAGAAGACAGAGCAACAAGGGCCATTAAGGTCCCGACGAAATAGGCCAAAAGACAGAAATCAAAATAGCCCAGTCCCGCTTGGATTTAAGAACTACCTATCATAGAGTCCCCCGCCTGTTCCGTTAGACACAATCAAAGAGGAAAGCGTAGCGTCCAAGTGAAAAAAGGGCTGAACACCAAACATGTGTTGGGTCTCAAAACAGCTGGATCATAACCTCTTTTAATAAAACGTTTAGTAACTAATATACTAAATACAATTGAAAAATTGCCATGACCTAAAATCTTACGAAGTTTGTAAACCACATCCCCATAAAAACGGGTTTTGATATACCTTCTCGCAGGTGTCTTTAAATTGCTATAATTGTATTTTAAAATATCACGTCAGCATAATATCGTTGTTAGTCATATTAGAGTATGTATTATTGCCATCGAACTCTTTTAATACGATCAAGACATTTAATAAGGCAGTTTTCTAAAACTATTACTGTGTGTTAAATGAGATTATGTAGTATTATGTTTTTTCTGAATTAACTGCGTAACCATGGAAACATTTTTCTGTTGTTCTATATTATTTCTTGAAAAAAAAAAAAACAACAACATTGTTTGAAGAACACTTTTCAGTGATGCATTTTTTATTTTTACATGTAATGGTAAATGCTGAAAGTGTTCTACAATAATAAGTTACCAGAAACGTCATTGTTGTCTCACTGAAGTATATACTGCAACTCCATTGTAACCATAGCAACAGAAATATATTGTATTATTTATGAATAATGATCTTCACAAACAAATTACATATGTTATTTTTCTAAAAGATTGACCTAAATTGGTTTTATTCCATAAAAAATAGACATAGCAAATATTCTCATTTTTCTCTCCGTTTCCACGGCAACCGTACTTTTTTGACCTCAAATAATAGGTATTGCTTAGGGTTATATCTTAGCATATGTGAATGTTAATAATACGTTCTGATATAATTGTTATAAGAGATTTTCCTGTTTTTATAAAAAAAAAATCAATCGGTTGCCCAGGCAACAGCAGAATTTCAAATGAATTAAAATATGAGATTTTGCATTCTGAGTTGTTGATCATTCATTATAATAATATTTCAACAACATTTGATGTTGTGCCATTTTCACCCATAAGTGAACCAAGCCCTTTGAATTACGATAGTAACATTTAGCAAAGTATTTATAGTGGAGCAGGATATTGCAAAAATACTTCAGTTGATGATACAAGCATCAAATTTACAGGACGGTAACTACCTGGCATGTGCTTTAACATAAGATCAAGGGCCACTTGAAATAATGTCGTTTTCAAGATGGCCGCCGCGAAAACAAAATGGCCGCCATTTTGTATTTACTTTTCAGTACTTTATTTGAGGTAAGCATTTAATACATTAAAACGATAGCATTTTTATGCCCCCAGCACCTACTGAAGCCGGATACATATAGTAATTTTCCTGTCCGTCCGTCCGTCCGTTCGTTCGTTCGTTCGTCCGTCCGTTCGTCCACAGGTTACTCAAATGGGACCGTTTCGTCTTGCATCAATACCCCTTACTAGAATGATTTGATACTAATGCAGATGTAAACTGTGACCATTCTTCATCTTCAGACATCACCCGACCTCAGTTTGACCTTGACCTTGACCTCATTTTATACTTAGGTTGCTTTATATGGGCCATCTCTTGGTTAACCAAATGGGACCGTTTCGTTTCGTCTAGCATCAATACCCCTTACAAGAATGAATTGATACAAATACAGATGTAAACTGTGACCATTCCTCATCTTCAAACATCACCTGACCTCAGTTTAACCTTGACCTCGTTTTGGACTTAGGTGCAAAATCTACCGACAAGGATGCCACTGGGGCATCAAGCGTTTATTGAACGCAGCTTCTTGGTTTTATTTACACTTTAGTTTCAGTTTAGAACAGAATATCAATCTGTAGTATTCATTTTCTTTTAATTTGTAATCAATTTTGTATGACTAAGCTCATGGCTTAGACATCTCAACACTTAACTTAGTTTTTATAACTTGCAGTTTTGTTTTCGAACAATGGTAAAATCTGGAGCACACCAGCAAATATAAGTTTTATATATATTACGCACAGATTACATTCAATGCAATAAAATAACATCGTTAGAAAATGCGTCATATAAACCACAAGGGGAAAAAGAAATAGGACAGCGTGAGCACTTGCACAGTCAAGAGCAACATTTTCTTATAACTATACACATCGGAAATCGTGTTCTAACCGAAAGAAAAAAATGCGTATATACTGCATTTAGTCATTTTCTTAAGAGTTGCAACATCAAATTGCTGTGCATAACAGACCTAAGTGGTGGCGCTTGCAATTTCCAGTACAGGAAGTTCTTCTGCAGCCACACCTTTGAAGAACCTCAAAGCATTCAGACATAACCGATAATTCCATCCAATAAGGGATCCACACATTGTTCTGCTTAAGCCATCCCCAGTTTGACGGAGGCGGCAGTTGCTACATGGTAACAGCTGCTTTACCCCAGACATGGCCTGCCTGAAAAATTGCTCGCTTGATGAATTGTTTCAGAGCATCTTTTGTTGGTGGAATCGCATTATACGCTCTTTGTTTCCGGGCAAACAAATCAAGTCAGCTTCATCCATCTTGCATGTCGTGCTTGATCGAGCATACAATATAACTATTTTTTTCTAATGTATCCATTTCCTACTCAGTTATTATGTATTTGGCAACACTGAGACTATGAAATACTTTGAACTATAGCTGTTTCACAAACATTCCATTCCTGCCATGCAGTTTTCTTGCCCTTGTCGACAAATGCAGAAACAGTGTCGCAACGGGTAAAAGCAAGAAACAATGGCAGTGCCTCTGAGTGAGGACCAAGGAAGCAAGCCACAAAACATCAACACACTGCCATAGCAAGAACAAACTAATAATTGTAATTGTTCGGTTTCCTGTCAATGACGCATGCTTAGCGTGATCAAATATACTATTATCGGCTTCTTCGTATTTCGCATTTCTGTTTATATATAAATTGCAAACAATATCGGCACCTTTTGTTGCTATGATCATTTTATTGGTTTGCACAGTTATCATTATACCCGAGATATATTGGGGCTATTCTGGATTCCAGTCTGTCCGTCTGTATACGAAATTTGCCTGCGCTATTTCTCAGCAATTATTTGCCAGTTTTTATTCAAACCTTGTAATTATTATCAGTACAAAGCCAAGTTGCGCATGTGGGAATTGGGTTCTATTTGAATGATTTTTCACTTAGATATGGCCCTTTATTTTTCTTCCTTTATATGTAAATGGAAAACTTATCATTCGTACCAAGTCAAGTTGTACATGTGCAAAGCATGTTCCATTTGAATTATTTTCACATAGTTATAGCCCTTTATTATTTTTTCTATATATGTATATGGAAAACATGTCCGTGCTACTTATCAGTCATTGAATGCCAGACTTTTATCGCACCTTGTAGTAATCATTGGTACCAAGTGTAGTTATGCATGTGCAAAACACGTTCCATTTGAATGATTTTTGACAAAGTTGTTGCCCTTTATTTGTTTCAAATACGAGTTACATTGGATTTTTTAACATATTTTATTTGTTAAGTATAACTAGTTGATGACCCTTGGTAATATAATAAAATAAAGTAGTGGAAACCCACAGGTCTCCAAACACGACATAAACGAAAATGTTACAGGCTTGATTTGATTTGTGGTTATGGAGCCTTCATATCACAGAAACTGCCAAAAAACAAGATAAAAAGCAGATTACATGGTCCCTTGTCCATGACCTTGACCTACTGACTTAATTTCTTTTTTTAAGATATTGCCATAAAATTTGAACCACTTGTACAGTTTTGAATAAACATTTCAAAACTGATATTCAGTGACCTTGATCATGACCTACTTTCTTCTTTTGAAGGTACAGCAGTGAAGTATGGAGATCTTGTACAGTTTTGCACACCATATTTTGTGCACCTTTGTACATTTTCTCCCTGTACAATATACAAAGCAATGTATCATATTTTCAATAACCCTGTTCCTCAGACAATAAGCTGATATCTAGGGGTATTCATCACCATTAGTGATACATCTTGTTTTATCCGCACGGAAACTAAATAGTTTAGTTTTATTTTCAACGCATCTAAGAAAGCTATTCCATAGTTTAGGAGGTCTTCTTTTAAACTATTTTCGACATCATCAAGAGTTTGAAATAGAACATAAACAAAAGCACAGATCAATAAACTTACATATACGCATTGAAGTTGTTACTGAAGCCCATACTGAGTAAGATGACATTATGAACTATATCAGTGTGCCCTTGTAGTGTTTGTAGTTCATTCTAAAGAATCATTACACACATCATTTAATTAAAGATTTTGTTTCAGCCGATAAGCAATAGTTCAGTATTGTCATGATTTCGAGACTGTTTCTCAGTGAAACAAAGCAAGAAATGAAGGTTAGAACAGAGAAGAGATTGAAAAGAAGAGACGTCCATATAAAATAGAGAAAAGTAGAAACCATATTAGTTTGTTTCAGGCCAATATCATAATAATATGCTTTCAGGTTTATCTGGGACCAGGATCTAATCAATGGTCGATGGTTATAGCACTGAAAGTAGAAGACTCTTACTTGGCCGTGATAAGCACTTTATCTAAAAGTCTGGCGGTCATTTTAAAGATGGCGACCTTCTTAAATGGGTCGATATTTGGAAAAGGCTATATTTAAAAAAAACTATCAGCTTATGGGAACAAACTGATAGGGCAAAATATGTTACATCCCAACAAATATGATATTTTAGAAACTTACAGATCCTGATTATATGAAAAATGCCTCAATTCTGGCAGCCATTTTTTAAATTTGGAGGCCATCTTGAAAATAGATGATTTTTAGATGGCCCTCGATCATTTTTGAATCTGGGCCATATGATGAACATTTAGTGTAAATTTCATACTTGTATCATCAAGTGAAGTATTTCCTTAGATTTTCACACTAAGCTGCTCCACTATTACGCAATTTATAATAGCGCAGATATTAGCACGGGGCTTGATGGCATTTCCACTACCGTTCATAAACAGGTTCAGTTACGCCGTTTGTCTTTTTAAAGACATTTCTTGTTTTATTTTAGATCAAATCGTTAATATGGAATAAAGAAGGAAATGAATTAGCATCGGTTTCGTCATTTAATCCTACTGGTTCATCCTCCAATCCGTATCTCGGTTTGCCTTGAGTATAGCGGCCTTAAGTTCATTGATCAAGAAGGTAAGCCGCTTTTCATGGAATTACACCACGGTATTCTTAGCGAAATCTGCTATATCGGCGGTTTCTTTGCGTCGGTACCGGCTTTTCTTTGCTATAAACTTTGTCCAGGTCAATCAAAGAGTCGAAAAATCGAGCTGTCATCCATGATAATGGGTATGCTGCTCAAAAATAAGTAGAGCACGGAACATTAGAATGTCTTTACTATGTATTGTAGTGTTTACTTTTTAATTATCAGCCATTTTTCTCGCAAACTCGATGAAATTAGTTGATGGTGTACTGACATGGAAAACTAGCCCGGCCTTTTCCACAGTCTTTAACGAGTTTTTGCTTTGATATCATACGTATCAAGGGCACTACTTGTATTCAGTTTTCAATAGTCTTCCAAAAAATACTGACAAATAGGCCGAAATGTAAATGGAATTCCTCAAAACCCCTTACGTTCGGTTTTGTCGGGGCACCGGCGGTCTCTCTGCACACCAGTTTTTAATGCACAGGCAGGCTCTCTGCATTAGGCACAGGCAGGCTCTATGCTAATGACTATTTGGACACGTTATAGCTTAATTCATTTGGTGTGTATATCTGACTTTTTGTAACTGTCAACATCACGCCTTTTTTCAAAACGTGAAAAACCAAGCTGAAAATGAGTTTCCTATCGACCAATACTATTACTAAATTGAAATACTTAAAAGATTAACCTTGAAGTGACAATTTTTATATTTAGATGTAAGAGGTTTTTGTTTTTATTTTTATTAAACCAGGAATCCTGAAGACGTCTGAAAAGTCACAGGGCACATTTAAATTTCGAATGTTCAAACCCTTTACATGCGCGCTTCGTTTCACACAAAATCTGTTTGTGTAGTGCTACGAACAGCCGACACCAACAAATCTACTGTAAAAACAGTTGTTTTCCTCTAAAATTTCTTTCACCAGTGCCGGTTTCAAATGTTCTTCGGGTGTAAAATTAAAGCTGCTTTTTTTATCTTTCCTGTGTCTTTTCTTCAGATAACACAGATTGCGTAGGTTTTTGAAAATGGTAAGTTGTTTTACTGTTAACAGGGTCGATATCAATATTTTCTTACTTGTACGAAATACACGAGGAGAACTCTCGTTTGTTTTAAAAGCAAGCCACCCGAACCCCGTCGATACCCACCTTGGCACAATAAATGGGCAGATTGTATCATGACTGAAAAGACCGGTGCTCGCCCGACCTCATATGCCGCGCGGGGCCCGACAGACCCGTTTGAAAAGTGACTTTTGCATTTACATCTTTGAACTGCATATCATCTTACTTGTGATCCGAATCCTTTATTTGAATCGTTCCCCTGCTTTTAAACAATATATAGATGTATAGTATGAATTTGCTTTTCGACATTCCCATGAGACGTTGCCGTACGGAAAGAGTTTGAATCCTGGTTTTGCCATACAAAATATGTTTTTATATTTACATTTGTTATTCCTATTACACACAAAAGCCTGTTTTATCGAAGGAAATGTAGATATGGTGAATCGTTTAGACTATCAATATAAATTTGTCAAGTTCGTACAAGTAAGAAAATATTGATATCGACCTATTAACAATAAAACAACTTACCATTTTTAAAAACCTGCAGTCTGTGATATCTGAAAAAAAAGAAAACACACAATAAAGATAAAAAATAACTAAACAAAAAAGCAGCTGTAATTTTACACTCGTAGGCCTAGAACAATTGAAACCGACAACATGGACACTGGTGAAAGAAATTTAATGGGGAGAAACAACTTTTCAAAGTAGCTTTTCTTGTTGTAGATCGGCTGTTCGTAGCAATACACACACAGATATTTAGTATATTTTGTGAAACGATGCGTGCTTGTAAGGGTTTGAACATCCGAAATTTTAATCTGCCCTGTGACTTTTCAGACGTCTTCAGGATTCCTGGTTCAATAAAAAAATCTCTTACATCTAAATAGAAAACTTGTCACTTCAACGTGAATCTTTTTAGTATCTTAATATAGTAGTATTATGGGTCGATAGTAAACTCATTTTCAGCTTGGTTTTTGACGTTTTGAAATAAGGTGTAATGGTTGACAGTTACAAAAAGTCAGATCTGCACACCAAATGAATTAAGCTATAACGTGTCCAAATAGACATTAGCATAGAGCCTGCCTGTGCGTAATGAAGAGAGCCTGCCTGTGCATTAAAAACTGGTGTGCAGAGAGACCGCCGGTGCCCCGACAAAACCGAAAGTAAGGGGTTTTGAAGAATTCTATTTACATTTCGGCCTATTTGTCAATAATTTGTGGAAGAATATTGAAAAATGAATACAAGTAGTGCGCTTAATACGTATGATATCAAAGCAAAAACTCGTTAAAGA
Organism: Mercenaria mercenaria; assembly: GCF_021730395.1. Taxonomy (NCBI): domain Eukaryota; kingdom Metazoa; phylum Mollusca; class Bivalvia; order Venerida; family Veneridae; genus Mercenaria; species Mercenaria mercenaria. Next base: position 58,856,327 of record NC_069367.1, read on the forward strand.
CTGTGGAAAAGGTCGGGTTAGTGTTCCATGTCAGTGTACCATCAATTAATTTCATCGAGTTTGCGAGCAAAAGGGCTGATAATTAAAAAGTAAACACTACAATACATAGTAAAGACATTCTAATGTCCCGTGCCCTACTTATTTTTGAGCAGCATACATATTATCATGGATGGCAGCTCGATTTTTCGCCTCCTCAACCGATCTGGACAATTTTTATAGGAAAGAAAAGCCGGTACCGGCGCAAAGAAACCGCCGATATAGCAGATTTTGCTAAGAGTCCGCCGATATGGCTATGCACCGTGGTGTAATTCCATGAAAAGCGGCGTACCTTCTTGATCAATGAACTTAAGGCCGCTATACTCAAGGCAAACCGAGATACGGATTGGAGGATGAACCAGTAGGATTAAAAGACGAAACCGATGCTAATTCATTTCCTTCTTTATTCCATATTAACGATTTGATCTAAAATAAAACAAGAAATGTCTTTAAAAAGACAAACGGCGTAGAGGTAATAATGTTTGGCGCATGAAAAATTCAGAATTAAACATAATGTACAGACAGAAAATAATTGGATATGCATACACGAACACATTATTCATTTGAAAATATTTCAACTAAGCAGCAAATTTAAATGATCAAGAGATATCCTTTCAGTGATAGAAAGTCAAAGTGATTTGAAGTCCTGGGTTGATTCTGAAACAATTTCGTTTTGGGTCAGAATCCCCCATAAGTAACCCACTAGCACAATATGTCGACCAGCGTACAGTTAGTTGGACTGGAAAAGGCTAAAGCAGTTGACATAAAAATAAACCCCTAGCTTTTAAATCACTAGTGACCCCCATAACTCTCATTACTTGATTAAGTTCTCAGTTTATAAAAAAAAAACCTTAAAGCAAAAAATCAAACATTTGCAGATTGGGATACCGTCAATAAATGTTGAAATCTTTTTTTATTTGGGTAAAGTAATAGGTAAATTCTTACATAATATAAGATGGAATAGTGATTTCTAAATTTAATTTGCACATTGTTGTTGTTTGCATAGTCATTATTTTCGAAATTTAAAAATTTCAGCTGACCTACTGGCCTCCATTGGTGTTGTTATTGTTTTTGTCTGCACTTGCCAGAGCGAGGATCCAGTGGGGAAAGACCCCTGGGAATAACTCGGTTTCGTGAAATAATAAAAAAGAATTGTTAAATTTTCTGCTTTATTTTCACGAAGAACATGCATTTGCCGTGTGTGCCAAACCGCGTACAGTCCGACACCGGGTACACTGACTCTACAGTTACAACCAGCCACCACTCATTCATCCATAAGCGAGGTACGCAACGGGGGAAGAAGTTTACTTTCTATTTATCTAGCGGTGATAAATTACTAAAGACTTTAAATTAGAATATATCATTTTAGTTTAGGGTAACAAAACTACCAAATATGTTCCATTTAATATGTGCCTTCTGATAATCAATGTCATTTAAGACTTAATAAATGGTTTATCTTCGCGCGCACCTGTTCCGTGTCCTTATTACTACAGAATCTAGGTCAAGATCCATGTTATTCAGCTAACGCCGAAAAAAGTAGAAAACCACAGGTCGACCAACACGGCATAAACGAAACTGTTGCAGGCTCGGTTTGATTGAACCTGCTCTTTTGCGAGCTACCATGTTATGTCTTGCTTAGTTGCTCTAATAGTCAAAAGATGGTTTGGTTGGTTTACATATTTCTAGTCAGACGGATTTAGCCCGCGGATGGTCTCGCCCAGATATATCGAAAAAAAATACCATAAATGTATTTACGCAATAATGTTTAGCTTTGGATTTTATATTGTTTATTCTTTGTCGAGTGCTGGCTTTATAAAGCCAATTTACCTTAGTTGATTTTTTTTCTCCATACAAGCATAGACAGTTAAAATGGAACAAATACTGATACTTGTCAAATAATGTACAAGAAATATGAATTGTCACTTCATCAGCTTAAATATCATGAAATGGTTTACGCGGGAATCACGTTATCATTGGGGATTAATACATGTTTGATTTGTCTTCGTTATTTGTTTTACTTTGGCTATGGATTTTTGTTTATATATTCATTAGCAAACTACTTGACGTGTACTGCGATGTAATGTCGGGGATACTTTCCAATATACATTAGTACATTTCGGAAGACAGCAATTACTTATACGAAATGGTGTTGATGTAGAAACTACTTAAGTATCATGAAGAGGAACGTTGACTTATTCAGGGAAAAGTCCTCTAATACTTTCATTTGTATTTGAATAAAATAGATCTTTCACTGGCATGTCGGAATTATTATTGCAAATGTGACGGAAGGTAGTTGATTGTCTATAACTTTTCGCTAGATACATTTTTTTTTGTTAACATATGTATAAAAAGTAAAAGTGATTTGATTCTGTATCATAGCGGAAAGATACTGAATGTGAACATGAATTCTAACACGATCCGCAGCAGTTGCTATATAAACATATAGCGAAATCGCCTATACATGAATCTACGATAAAATATAGCTGTTCCATTCCACCCTACGATTGTAACATGACTGGGAGATTCTACTCTGCTTCCGTTATAATATGCCGACTAAATACTCGACTTTTTCAGTGCTAAGTAATAGTGATGAAAGTACATCAAATTTTCTGAACAAACAATTTCTAACTGGTGAATTTATTTGTTTAGGGTCTACATTTTGACCGTAAGAAAATGTTTCAGCCCGGTACGTTTCAACTTCAACATCGGTGCATCTATACTGGTCGTGCGCGTAGTTTACAATCACCACAATTGTCAACTAGATTCTACTTTGACAGTAAATAAATTATAATTCATGTTCCAATCTTCCAGACTCAAGTGTTTACGTGTTTATATGCCGCAAGGTTCTGGCGTGTATATTTCAGTGCCATCATGTAGGTGACGTGTACTATTTTTAGAAACTGCATATATAAACTTTGAAGTAAGCATTTACTTCTGATTTCAATATCGACCTTTGATGTTATTTAAAATAACATTTTCACAGCAGTAACTACTTAATACTTTAATTAAAATTTATTGAATACCGGAAAATTCCGTTTTATGCAACGCTTTCCATTCGTGGGGAGGTTTTTATAATAGCATATGACCAGCCGAATGACGTATCGAGCTAAAATATAGTCCCGTAAAATGCGAAGAAGTTGCGTGGTTAGAATCGAAATAATAAATATGTTCCAATAATTTTATGAGTTAATATACGGACATATTTATTATTTCTTAAATATTGTGTGTTGTTCTATTGCGCTATTGCTATGTTTACAACTGTTACTTTATACACTAATGTGTTTTAGATTAATGGTTTTAAGCTATGTTTTCTACTTTACATCTAGCTGATGTATCGACCATGAAATTATTTGTACTTCACTCTTCCAGCCGAGAACCTAAAATTGCACAAACGAATACATAATGCAATTAAGATAAATTCTCCATCCGAAATAAACTGATATGTAACAAAATGCGGAAGAAATTCAAGTACTAAATATTTTGGGTCTTTCAAAATACCATTGTTAACACTCCATTATATCAATTTATTACATAATAGAATAGGTATTTTGTAATCACGGATAACATGCAAAATTAATAAGATGGCCCCGAATATGCTATGAACAGGGTTTTCAGTCCCCGCGTGATTTCTGTTTACAACTTTTATAAGGTTACAACTCAGTATAAAAAATGATAATAGATGTTATAATTTTATTTCGATTTTTCTTCTTTGTTTGATTGACCTTTACTGGTAAAATGAGTGTAACAGTTCCTCGTCTTGATATTTCCCTAGTCTGATTACGAGAACATTATTGAGTGTATTTGCATGACATTATCACGATGTGCCGACATTTCTGCAAGTAATATCTCCAACTTAATTTGTCTTGTCTCGTAATTGACAGTCCATAGAATTGAATGGACACATCCTGCATGATACGGCTTCAGTTCAGTCCTTGACATATCAGAATTTGAATGAGTTGGTTTGGTTTTACGGCGAATCAACACAAAAAGGTCATAGAGCCGAGAAGAAGAGATGTTAAATTGGAAGCACCAGGAACAGTTGCTAAAGTTAATTATGTGAAACATATAATAGTATTTAAACATCAGTTATAAACATTACATTATCGCAATAAATGTAAATAAACAGTACAAGGGCTTACACTAAAACTGAATGCTTAGGGAATATATTCTTCATGACCGACAGCAGTATACAGTTTTTCAAGGATTGACAAGTTTTCGAAAGATCACTACATGAACCCACACGGGCGTACAATGTTTTAAATGTGGCCACATTTATATAAACTAGTATATTTTTAAGAACATTGCAAGCCTTTGTAGTGCTTCGCTAAAATCTCGATGGACAATTCTTTTTTGTACTTATATCGTACTCTTATGTATGTAATAAAATCTGTAAACAGATCCCTGGGAAGCATAGCATGCAACAACAAAAAAGAATAATAGCAGACTTGGTTTGGTTGAGTCTGTTCATGAAAGGTAATAAAATATGCAACACCTCTCACGCCCCCTAGCACCGGCTTAAGAGGAAATCTATTATAATACATCTATTAAATGGACTCCAATTCTACAGTTATAAAAAAGTAAAACAGGTCTTTCGTTCAATAATAAACGTTCATCTTGCACACTGCTAAAGTAGCCGAGTCAGTATTTCAGCAACTTAATATGGCATGTAAAACAAAGTAACTACAACTATTATGCTCCTGTTTGTACAAGATGACCTATAATTATGTCGGTGCGACGTTAAACCCAACAAAATAAATAAATATTTGTACAAGAAACCTCATTAGCTTTCAAATACTTGCGGTAGGTAGATTTATTCCACTAATTGATAAATCAATGGATACTTCACTGTATTCCACATAAGTTCATTCTGAACTTGGTTGTTTAACACATATTTGTCAACGGAAAGTAATAGCCTAACTTTGAATAGTTGTGCATTATCTGTTTTTAGAAATAACACAAATATTTAATAGCATAATTTGGTGTAGTAAAAACGATGATTGTTACAGAAATTAAGATAAATACGAGCGTATATACATTTTTAATAGTATAGCTTTCGTTTTTCAGTTCAAGTAATATTCTTGTACTAAGCAAAAAGCACTGGCATTTGAAGTATTTTCTTTTTTTTTCTTTTAGGAAATGAACGCGTTCCAAAATCTGAACACCTGTCTCTGTTTTAAAATGATTCTTTTTACTCTCTAGTCTTCAGTCAAATCGCATAGTTCTATAAAACCTTCGTTTTAATGCAAACTTCAGATTAACATAACAAGAGATGTTCCTAATTTTTCTGAAGCTATTATTCCAGTTATATAAGCGACTCGTATTTTAATGGCACCTGTCTGATACTTTTAAATGTCAGGTTGTAAACTGACCGTTAAACAATGTTTCAGGCGCTTACAAAGGGAGAAAATTTTACCATAATTATCAATTACCAGTTAATCTTCAGTTTTGAATTATAGAAAATGACTTGTATATATGAATCGTATAAGATTCCTTCACTGGGAGTAGGTGCAGATGTAAATATCCGGTTCGAGGGTAACTGTTTTGGCGGTAACGAGGCTCTAATGCGCTCTTTGGCTTTGCTGATGACCATACAGCAAATATAATTTTTCGTCTACCATCTGCTTCGTATAATCACAAGCGGTCGAAAAGCTCGAACTTTGTGCAATTACAATCAATGACTTGACTGAAAGTGAAGCTAACAGTAAGGTGCGTAAGATGCAGCGTATTCAAAACATGTGTGCAAAACTTCTCATTAACAGGAAGAAATTTGACAGTTCCGAATAAGCATTGTTTTCCAGTGAAAGCACAAATTGAGTTGAAGATATCTTCTTTCATGTATAACTGTCACACTGGCAGAGCACCTATGTATTTAACAGGACTGCTTAAAGAGTAGGCTCCTAGTAGCCAAGGTTTGAGTTCATCAGAAAATTCTGAACGTCTTTATGTTGTTCCGTACGAATAACACTTAATGACAGAAGTTTCTTTACGATCAGTCCAAAACGGTGGCATGAACTACCGTTAGAGTCGGGAAAAAGTACATTACTTGATACATTAAAAACATTCAACCAGTTAGGTAGTACTTAGGTATCTTATTTATAGACGCATTTCTTTTCCAAACATCTCAACAGCCTGTGTCATTATTTTGTTAGTTCACCTGCCTACAGTGAGTAGATATATATCTTGTTAAATGTATATCATCCATGCTAAATAGATCTGAAGTGACTTTACCGGAAATATAACTTCTAGTAGTTTGGTTATCTTGGGGCATATCAACAGGTCAACAGAAATAAGATTACTTTTGATGCCTTAGACAGGAAATGAACAAGAACGATGGACCTAAAAATACCCTTGCAGACACGCAGCTTCCTTAATATTAAAACCACACAGGAATATACCTGCATAACATATGTATGGACAGGTCTAATGTACCCCTTACGTATTATTCTGCCATACTATAAAAGCATTCGTATAGAAAGTATTGTGTCACATAATCAAACTTTTCAACTTCTTTTTTTTATTTTTAGCTTATCAACTGGATTCTGTCCAGGCACGATATTTACACTGGAGCAAATCTGACTCCACTAGTTGGCCTGAATAATAATAATTGTGCGCTTAATAATTTCTGGAGAGCAGATGGCGGCTTTTGTGAGAGTCTCGCTATTGATTTAAAAGCAGGTTTGTTACTCATACATGCTAAATAACATATCTGAATTTTGGTTAGTTCCCTTACTCTAACCTTAGTAAATAAAAATGGAATAAGTAATAAATTTGCATGTTTCAAGAGGATATTATTATTAGAGTTCAAAAGACTATACATATCCTGAAAATACCAAAGACGTTTACGAAAAACGGCATCGTAACAGCACGATGCTGTTGAATATAATGGTAATTATAAGATATTTCAATTATTCCCATGTTCTCCCGCACTTATTATTTAATGTGTTTAACAATTTTTCAATGACGAACACGTTGTTTCCAAATTAAACAATGTTTATCAATGGTAACTGCGTGCAATGGTGCTAAGACGTATTTAACAAGACAATGCCACTGTGGATAATATAATAATTAGAAAATTAATGCTCTAATACATTGTTTTCCAATACAAAAAAGCTGTTTAACTATCAAGGTTTTACTTCAGAACGTTAATTTTTAAAACATGTACCGGATACGGAAGCACAGAGAGGGAGGGATGTGCGGATAAGTTTAATCACCTTATGTTATAGAAAACATGTCCTCTGTGGTTCAGAATTTTAACAACAACACACGTCATAAATTTAAAAGTAAACAGTTTGTTTTGTCTCTCATCCTTGGCTTTGAAGGATCGTTTGCTACAGATAATTGTTTATATGTATGTGTAGTCTACGTAATTACGAGGTTTACCAACATGTGACAGCTTTATCGGTATATAAAACTTTTTAAAGTTAAAAGTGGTTTTATTGTGAAAACAATAATTCAACAAACGAGGACGCATACGTTAGTTTGAATGGCAATGATTGTAAAATTATTATTCCTTCTGTTTGCTTTACCAGAGATTGTTGAAGGTAAGAATTGTCATAACCTCACTTATTTATTTCATTCATTGAAACTACAAGTTAACTTAGAATGAGGTACATGTTTATAATTGCCACGTAGCAACAAACAGACGTATGGTTAGGCTTGTATTTTTTGTTATGTATCAGCAAAATACTTCAAATATGCTTATGGATTGAAATTTTATGTTTTATCCACATCATCTATCTCTTCATAGATATTAAAAGCTTTTTAACTGCTGCAAAAATGAAAACATGGATACCAAGGGCTGAAAAGATACAGTATTATCAATCAAATTATTGTTTTAGTACAACATATATGTAATCTATGATCATGATATTTCGATATAACCAGTAATATATCGTATTCAGTGGTTACATTTTTGTTTTTAAATATGACTTCAGTCATTTTTCTATCGCTTTAGTTTCATTCAAGATTCATTTGATGAAATGTTTGTCACTCTATTGTTAGCGGATCATTACAATGGTATTCAATGGAAATAACTAGATTTTCTTATGTAGACATGTAGACATTGTCTTTTGTATTTTCAGTGCAAATTTTGAAGGAATGCGTCCCTTATCACAACTGTCTAACTTGTTATGCGTATCCATTTAACTGCAACAATTGCACTAATGGCTATTATTTGACGAGAGGCGGGGCATATTATACATGTAGAAAATGTCCCTCTGAATGCACAGAATGTAGCAATAGATTTTCATGCGACAAATGTAAAGATGGACATTGGGGAGATTCATGCCAAAAGAATTGTTCTCGTGGATGTTTAGAACACATTTGTTTGAAGCAGTCTGGTATTTGTCAGCCGCAAAAATGCAAGCCTGGTTTTGTAAAAGACAAGTGTGACAGCTGTTCACCTGGAAAATACGGCTTAGACTGCAATATATCTGGTCCAAACTCTGGCAAGTATTTACACATCTATTAGTACAAGACATTGCTGAAATGTGACCATATAATGCGTTTCAAGTGGCTACTAATTAAGAGGAGTATGAGTTGTTTTAGACACATGCCTACAGATCCCAAATACCCTACAGAGTCAGCAGTATCACTTTTTATTTTATTTGCAATTTCTAAGAAAGGAAGTTCCTTACCAGCTACCGCTGAACTTTACATTAATTTGGAGGCATGTACCTTTCAAGACATGTTTTCAAATACTCTAAGCACAAACTTTATACTTTTTATCGGTTTAAATGTTTAAATTAGTACTGACATAATTATGTGGTTTGCGTCTGTGCTCAGTTTACTGTCTAACAATATGGTAGTAGACTATCGCACAAAGACGTACCCTTTTGAATAAGACAAACTGTGTTATTCTAACACAGCAAAATTTCTGAAGACCTAATGCTATTTTCTCACTTGTATTTTCAGGTATAATATGGAAACTATCACAAGTTCCAAAAGACTAGATACCCATCATTTGAGTGTATCAATGTTTCTGACAAGGAGACAAATATTTTTGGATTATGCAATAAACACTGGCATTTGAAATCTTCTAATCTTTCTCATTGTTGTTGACATTCTTGCTCGTAACAAATTAACGCCCTCCAGAATCTGTAAATTTGTCTGGGTTTTAAATTAGTTATTGTTACTCTCCCGTCTTTAACAAAAGCGCAAGGTTCTATAGAACCTTCGTTTAAATGTGAACTCCCATTTAACATAATAAGAGTTGCACCTAACTTTTCTGAGGCTATTATTCCTGTTATATAAGCATCTTCTACTTTAACATATGGCATCATCTCTGCTACTTTAACAATGTCAGGCAGTAATTTGACAGTTAAACAATATGCAGTTCCAGATGCATATCTTGGGAGAATATTTTTACCATACACCGTTTTATCAATTGCCCATTTCCCAAATCGCCAAACTTTTGCACCACTGTATATATAACCAAACACAGCGCCATTTGAAGGTAGAGGATGTTGTTCTAATTGTTTCAATAATAAAGCCACGTTAACAAATACGTCCTCATCAACCTTTAAAACGTATGTTGTTTTGTTACAATACATGTTTATCCATTTAAAGCCATGCAACATTTTCAATGTAAGGTTATGGTACGAGTCTTTGAAGTCAAACTGAACGATGTCATTATGTACATGATTTTCCTTTTTTATATTTTCATCCACCAAATTCGTCCCACTTCCGCCGAGTAAAAACATAATTCCTACAACGTGTTGTATTTCTAAACCATTAATTTGATGAATGCGATCATGTGATAATTTTGCATAAGTATCCCGGATTGCCATCCGCTGTCTAGTGTGTGAAGGTATAGACGGAACCATAATTATCAACTTTGGAGTTTTGTTCAAACAAATATGTTCGTTTATTATTAGAGAATTGCAGTCTATTGGCGTTATTATATGTGTTGACTCATTGTCTGACTTCATTTGTAATGCATTTTTTCTCTTTATTAGAGGTTTATTTGTATGAACTCTTAACTCAGCCTCAGAAGTAGTTTTGGGTTTCTTAACTTTCTTTAATTCCATTTGAAATTTGGTATGTGGCTCTGTAACAGTAGGACTTCCATCATCCTCAGAATCGGCCTGAAGGTTCGATTCAGTATATCCGTTTAAATTATGTGTATGTTTTTGATATTCATTTAATGTAAACAAGGATGCAGTCCATGAATAAAAATAAATTAGAATTGCACTCGCATTCAGTACAATTATTCTAGAGTAGAATTTCATGTTGTTCTTCTCACTAAAATATAAATGTACTATAAAAGCGCAGTTTATGCATTATTTTTATCATACTTTAGGTTGTTGAGTATCCGTCAACTTCATTTTTGTAATTAGTACAATCTTCAAGATATTCAAACCTTTTCATATCGCGTCTCATTAGCAGCAGTTATTATCACAGCAAGAGCACTTTAAAAAAAATCCTTTGGCATTGCTTTCCAATTTGCTGTTCCAAGGTTTCAACTCTTTATTTTTCATTTTCTTTCAAATATATAAAAATATATCGCAGTTTCCTCTATCTATCGTTTAATACTGTAAAGGTAATTATTAAGATGTGCCAGCTGTACGTAAGTTAATCTGAATTCACTACTTTTCATAGTTTAACTTCTAAATCAATGATGTTTATGGTAAAAGGCTAATTATTGAGCCATACGGTACATCTGAAAAGTTTATCAGCAAATTGAAGACAAAGCATAAAGATTACTAAATTTTTATTCTCTCTATTATGGATAATGTCACCGGGTGTTTTTTTTCTTGACAGGCCATGTTATTATATACAAATTCAAACCAAAGAAGAATGTCAGACAACTTGACTCTACACTGTTAAGTTCAAATTAAATGCAACACGTCCTTTGTAAAAAAAGTAATAACCAATGGGCAGAAATAAGATGAAGCTATACCAAAGGTGCGTCCTTCTACTGCTTCTTGTAATATTGAAGCATTACCTTTGGAATATATTCGACATAATCGGTTTCTATTTGATATTATAGAAAATCACATATGTATGGATGAAATGTACATCGTAAAAATGCATCATACTGATATATTTTAATGCAAGTATAGATATGCTTCAGTATGTAAAATCTAATAAAATGTCTGGAAACAATCGTTCACCTCATATAAAGTGAAAGGTCACTTCAAAACATTTGTAACAACATTACAATTTACTAATCCTGGTACTGTTCTTGCTTTCTACTATTAAGCAATGCGCTGCTACATGTAGTAAGTTTCATCTACAGGATAAAACCAGAATTTTTATCAACTTGATCATGAAAAAATAACATGGCGTAAAATGGACAGCAGAATTTTGCAATTAAGCAAGGGACATTTGAACGGTTGACGAAGATACGTTCATAGATGTTGCAGTACTCTTCTCATATTTATAAAGACAAGCAAGTCCTGTCCTTTCATTCCTCCGAGGTATACAAATAAATATGCCTTGATATTATTTCGTTAAACATACGAATAACAGACCTATTCAGTTTTATTGAAACAAAGAAAAATATCAAACATGGAATGAAGTTTGCATATTGTTTTCTGAAAAAAATGTTGAATCAAATAGAGCTCATTCCAAACTTCAGGATGCAACACAACGGTATGTACAAGCCATTCATTTTAAAAATATGTGTACGAAATAACGGTATCCATAAATGTGCACGCATAAACTATATCAAAAAGGAAATGATCGTGGATCTTAAGACACAAATGTGTTAATCTTTAAAATAACAATGCTTAAACATCACTAAGTAATAAACACGACGGTGATTTTGTCTTGACCTGTTTTAGTGTTACTTTAATAGTTTTGCGTTCTAATGCAAGCTGGAATATCGATAGCAAGTCACTTATACGGTATCAATAGGTATCTGCATGACCACATGAGAAAAGTGGTCATAAGTCACATTCTCACCTTATTGTAAGATTTTCCTAATCTAGCTAATTCAAACTTGTTCCGCTATTTAAGCCAATATTAATTCTTAATGAACACGATCAGTCTGGCCGAACCCCTGTGCTGTCAGAGAAAATCGAAAGCCGAAAATTACTAGCTTGTAGATTATCTGTAGTGGTAATGGTCTGCTTACCCAATGAAACATATGTTCACTAACCTACGAAAAGGATAGAAAATTATTAGGTCGTAAATATTTCCATTCGCGATAATCAGTCTGTTTTCTTCAGTTTTGTACATCTAGGTGCTTTTTAATGCAAAAGTGTATGACTCAGTAAAATCTTTTAAATTTTTGAATGAGACTCCTTTCCTTTATTGATTTATTGCAATATCATCTTTAACCCGTAATGTCCAACTGTGAAAATGTCAATTTGATACTGAATTGTCGTTTGTTAGTTTTGACTGATGACTTATATATTATTTGACACCCCGGATTATACGAGTAATTAGATGTTATAGTTGCCTTAAACTGAGACTGTATTTAGGCTACATAGTGAAACATAGCATGCATGTGTTGCTTTAGAAAGTAAAAACCGTTGACTACGGTACATACAATATGTAAAAGTATCAAATAATAACTCGTGTCTTAAATATCTGTTCTAAATGAGCAGTTACCATGACCGAAATTGTAACCTTCTAGTCTGATCAGTAAACTTAATGTTAACGTAAAAGAAGTTGGGAAAAAATCAGTCAAAAGTGTACAAAAGTGAACGAAGTGTGGCCGGGCAATGCAATGTCCGCTACTGGAAGGTGTCTTAATATCTCATTGCTGTATAAACCCAATGATCTGATATATGTCAATGGTGCATATAGTGGCACAGCAGCCTGTTATGTTGAATATTTATACAAAGTTATTGGAATATCAATGCAAGATTAAAAGCTCTATAGGTATGACAAAACAATGAACTAAAATATTTTTCAGACCGGACAGAAAAATGTTAATGTTGCCGACCAAGCGACCGTAGATCTGAGCTCTCCCAATTGAGCTAAGCGGGCAGACAACAAGAAGGAAATATTAACATGCAGACACTCGTCTCGTTTAAGTTGAAACCACACAGAAGTGTGTGTTTGTACAACTATGGACATAACATATATATGCGCAGTTCTAGTTTGCTTTGAAATTTATCGACCATCTCAGTCTTCTATCTTTCTCCTGCGAAGATCCATTCTGTATCCTTACGTCTTATTTTACCGGTACATAATCTTATCATCCATATTCTGTGCAAGCACGATATACACGCTAAGATCGTTTATTCTATCAAACATGTGCCCTAAAATACTTTGGAAGGGCCCATGCGGTTTCTTTATTACATTGAGTCTATATTGATTTAACAAGCAAGTGTGGTACTCCTACATGTTAAGTAATACTTCTGAATTTCGGTTAGTTCCCTTACTCTCACAAATAAGTCTAATAAAATTGCATTAAGGATATCACTTGGAGCTCAAAGAACAATACATATGCTGAAAATACATAACATGATAATCCAGCTGGATTGCTTAACTTCTATTTTTGTTTTTTGCTTAACTCACAAATACGTTGAGTATTTTCGTAAAAAAATCTTAGATTAATCCAATTTTACCCGCAATTTACATTTAACTGATTAAAATTTTGTACAGACAAAACGATGTTAATCTGTAATAATTACTGTGCGGAATGAACAGAATGTAACTAACAAAAAATTGAGATGAATATGTTGATCAAAAAATAGATCCTGTTAATAAAGTGTTTCACCTTCGAATAAAGCTATGTAACTACCTAAGCTACCATGTACGCTAGATACAATCATGACTTCGGTGCTAATCTAGAAAAACACGTACCAGATACGGAAGCACAGAAGGAAGATTTAATTGCAACTAAGAATTCTTTATGCAAAAGGAAAAACTCGCAGCATATTAAATAGTAAACAATGTGTTTTGTTCTACACCGTTTATTTTGAAGGATCGTTTCTCATTCTGTTTGTTGAAGATTTGTAAGCTATGTAATTGTTGGTTTTTACCAACATCAGTATATTAAACAACATAAATCATATGAAAACAATTTAAATGTGGTTTTTATTGTACACAATAATTGAGCAAGCAATTAACGCACAATGTCATGTTTGTTTAAACAGCAATCACTTACCTATAATTATAGGATCTATCATCAATTTTATTACATACTTTGTTTTCATTAACTTAAACAGCAAGTAAAGTTATGGTTGTCCACTTAGCAGCAAATAGACGTATAATTGGGTTTATAAATTTCTTAGAGGATTGGCACTTGGCAGCAAATACACTTTCGTATGGATATATATCTTTATAAATACCCAGTTCTATCTCATCATAATTATCTACAGCTTTATTAAATTAATATAACTACAGCTTCCAGGGCTTGAAAAGGATGATATTTTTTAATACAACTTACATGTAGACTCTCATAGCATCTAAAAATCATTTGGATATTGTACCCAGTGAATACATTCGTCTTTCAAATGTAACATCTTGTAATTCAATTGACTATCATTCGAGCAGTTATTTGGTAAGTCTTTATCATCCTATAAAATTCATTTGTAAGCGGACCATTACATTGGTGGTAGACGGCAGTAGCCTTACACTATTCATTACATTTTTTGTACAACCTAAAGTCCAACCTAGTATCAATTTTTAAAAGTATACTGTAAAATCTGGTAAATAAGCGTATACGCTTATAATAATTTTAGTGACACTTTTATGCGCCTATTTTTGATGATATGCGCTTATACTTAAGCCAAAACTATGCGCTTATATTTGATATGCGCTTATAGACAAGCCGTGTGCGCCTAATTTTGATATATTAGGAATATTGAGAGTGCTTACCTTGGTTGAGAAAACGAAGGTAAAAACAGGCCACGGACGTGCGCAGTGAACTACTTCCTTTTATTGAATAGGCCTACAGTATTTATACATAATGAAACATAATGAACTACATAATTTGCAAATTATGTTCAATCTCTCGGACCATTCAATAATTGCTCAACACTAAGATTGTAGCATTTTATCCATATTCTTTTCACAGATTTACAAAAGAATAACAAACTGTTATGACAACGCAAACAACTTTTCTGGTATTCAAATATTTACTTTCATTTACTGAAGACATTTTCTATTCAAAAAGCGTGATTATCGTAAACAATTATCGTTTTATCAGACAATAGACGTTAAAAACTTTTATCACCCATCGGTTGTTCAACAGGTAAGAACACTTGTTACCTGTATTTATGATAAACAATTATCACAGTGACTGTATTATACCGTTTATTACGTCTTTTCTGCTGTTTCTTTAACAGTAATTGGATATGCGCCTACTTTCGAGACAAAATTATGGTAAGGGCATGACATGCGCTTATTATCCCACACGGAATAACGGTAAGGTCGTATGCGCTTACTTTTGATATGCGCTTATATTCGAATATACGCTTATTTACCAGATTCTACAGTATTCTTATAATTTCAATGCAAATTTGAAAGAATCCGTCCGTTATCAGAACTGTCTAACTTATTAAATGTATACACTTCAGAGTAAAACTTAACGAAGGTTTATTATTTGACAAGAGGAGATGCATACGATATTGAACGGAAATGCTCTTGTAAGTAACAGCTTTTTATTGGACGAATACAAATATGGATATTGGCGGGATTCATGCCAAAACAATTGTTCTCGCGGATGTTTAAAGGCCAATGGTTTGAAGTAGATCCTGTTTTTTTTTTAAGTGAGACAACTGCCCAAATGGAAAATAGGGCTTAAATTGCAATATATCCATTCATGAATATGACAAGTAAATACATCATGTACATAGTTATAGTGTTTATATAACTTAAAAAGTTATTTCGTTGCTATTGCAAACAAATGATTTTTTAACTATTTGCCTGTATATTAAAAAGTCAAGGTAAAAATACAGTTTACTCGTAGCTACGTATAAATTTATCCTCATGCCATTTGATGAAAGTAAATAAAAAAATATAATATTTTCAAAAAATCTTGAATATCCTCTCTATATACCTTTACTAATGAAATCTGGAAAGTAGACCCCTCGGACGCACCGAGAACAAGGCAAACAGTGAAAATTGCAGACTCGGTTTGACTGAGTCTGTTCATAGCAGTAATGTAAAATTGACACTACTGTCTCAACACTGAGATGTAGATATAGAACATACCAATTGAATTAACAATAACAGGAATAAAAGTATCTAGTTACTTAACATTATCATTACAGTTTGTCTCGTTTTTTTTCATAGAAAACACAGCATTTTACATAATTTGCAATAAATTATAATTGCAGCATTTCAACATGCCAAGGCTCTTTCAAACTTATTATTAATAACGTGATTTTTTGACGAACGAGAACAGCATCTTACCTCTTCAAAACGCGTTTCTTTTCCTACAGAAACAGTCATTTAATTATTCTAAGAGCAAAACGTCTCCTTTTAGAAAGTGCACATGTTTATACTTTATCATTGTACAGTTAAAAAATTATTTCATTATCTGTAAGAAACAAAAGTGCTTTGAGTGGAGACAGATGCACACTCAATAGATGCTATTGATGTTGCAGATTTATAAATAATGGCAAAATGTTTGACTTCGTCAATGCATCAGCTACATGGTATACATTTAAATTGAAACTTACAGAAAGTGACACAAACAGGCCTATGTATTTATCAGAAAACCCGAAAATTACCTTTTTATTCCTGTGCTAACATGCTGATTGTTCACACTATACTGTATTACGTTGCTTTAATGTATTGTTATTATTTCATTTTCAATTGTACTTAGATAATGTTTTTTGTTTTAAAATATCGTTATTGTCGGATAAGGGTATTTCATTAACGGTACCATGTGTACCTTCCAAAACTAAACCTCGGCGAGTTTTATTTCACAAAGAGAAATATAAGAACCTGCGAAATAGTTCAATGCTCATGTGGACTTAAGAAATATTTATTACTCCGACTTGTCTTGGAAATCATTCATTAATGTGCGATCTCGAACTGTTGAACACTACTTTAAAATCTATTTTCAAAGTATATCTGTAAGATGATCCTTCAAAAGCAGGCACTTTATTGCAAAAGGAAGACTTCTAGTATGATGAGGCAGACATGTAGTTCCTATGTAGACCCATTAATGCGGATTTCATGCGATTTGGTATACATCTTTGAAATGTCTCAAGTGTTCATTTTTAAGATTGAAAAGGGCGTTTTAAATGTGTTAACATTAATTTTCTTCATTTTTTTTTCAAAGAAATCGCTTGTTTTTATTCAACTGTAATTGTACAGGGTGGCCAACCCACATGACTTGGATACCGTACACTCGAAGAATATATTTCGATTCAGGTAACTTTTTGCGTTCTTACTTAACGGATTTTCATAAAACAAATGCGTCAAAGACATTACGTGGGTCGGGCACCCTGACTGTAGGTTTCTAGTAGAATTTTGTATTTTTCAAAAATGCACATTTTACGTACAGTGCTCTTAATATTCCAAAGATTGAAACTCTGAAATTGATACATGGGACATCACCTGTTGCTGGATTGAATGCTCCGGGTACAAAATTGAATACATAATACCATTGTAAACGGTCCTCGTAGCGTGATTGTCTGATTAAATGAACCCGTAAGCGTTGCAGGTTTTGGTATGCGGTTGCGTAGAAGGAAACTAATTATGAACGATAATGATGTGCCGCCAAACCGAATGTCAGGACCGGTGTCATTCTATGGAATGGCCACATACCTATTCTTTTATACCAGGGACTGACACGTAAGTACTAATCTTCAAAGATCCCTATGTTGTAAGATAAAGAGCATATATTAAAAAAAAGTGCATTTTCAAACAAGCTGAAATTGTAACAACACATTGTATATGCGATCTTCTTGTGCTCATTTTGTTTTAAATGCTATAAGGTATTGTCCAACAGTTTGCAGGGACGGCGGAGAGGTGGTCCTGGCCCCAAGCATGTTTTGAAAAAGATGTGTGTATTTGAATTATTATATATTATAATAAATAGAAATAAAATCTGGAAAGTGGATCCCCCGGAAGCACCGAGAACAAGGCAAACAGTGAAAATTGCAGACTCGGTTTAATTAAGTCTGTTCATGAGCAGTAATGGAAAATGCAACACTGCCCACGCCCCCTAGCACCGGCCTAAGCAGAATTCAATCTTCAAATCTAAACGAACTGAAATCAATGATCCCAAAGGACCAGAAAATATAACAACACTGAGATGAAGTCGGGGCGACTTTTTTACGGCCGCCACACAGCACTTAACACCCGCTGTTGTGAAGTAAATTAAATCTGGAAAGTAGATCCCCCGGAAGCACACACGTCCTCAGTTTCCCACATATATTTGTGAAGGAATATATAAAATAAACATGTGTGTTTGTCTGACAGACAAGTATTTATTGCGAGCTTTCATTTTCTTCCAGTGCAAGGTATACTTTCTTCGCAATACTATGAGTATATGACGATTTTTACACAAGTAACCACAAGAGCGACGTGCCAGTAGCCTAATGAACAAAATCTTATAAAGTTCAGAAAGTGTTCATACTATGTTTTCTATAATATGTACCAAAATGTATTTTATCTAGCTTTTCCAAAACAATAGTGATCTTGTATGTTTTTTAAGTGTTTGTGTTAAAATATATTTATTTCTTTAGAAAATTTGACGCATTTTTGTGTTTTTGAGACTTGTTATTTTAATTCAAGAACTAAAGTCTAAATACTTGTCAAATTTTAGAAATGTGATTCATTGCCATAAAAAAAAAGCCAAAACAAAAAAGCAAAGAGAATATTTGTTAATTTTAGGAGGAAAACACAGTTATTATCTTGCAAACTGAACCAGAGACACAATTGAAACACCGCCAGACATAGCGGATCCAACAGTTTTACTTTACCTATTACCGAAACATTAGTTTAATGAACAGTTTCGATTACTCATTTTTATATTAAAATATCCTCCATCCCTGATCATGATCTTGCTGTGAAGCTGAAACGAAGCAATCACTGGATAAATTAATGGCGTATGATTAAACATTTATTTAATATATACCACGTGTATCTCAAAGACGCAGACAAATGGCTGGGTAAGTCTTAATTAGTGTATCTAAAATATTCAGACGTTTTGAAAATAAAAACTCTAAATTCAAAACACTGTGGAAATTACCTACAGCTGCGGTAATAGATGATATATCAATGGAATGTCTTTTAAGTTTGACTTTAAAGTATGTTCGGATAATTTTGCCAGAACGATATAAGGAGATGCTAAAAATAAGTACAAAAATGTACTTATATCAGTTTTGTAAAAAAATTGATGTTTAGCATAATCGGTCCTGCTCTATCGATTAAAAGTACAATTTCGTATTTGGTTTTCAACATTTATCTATTATAAAATACAAATATATTAGTACAGGTCAATTGCGACGTATATCGCTTAAGGTATTAGATCACTAATAGAGAACCTCCTTTTTGAAGAGTATTCAATTCCTACCATAAACCTACTTTTTCTGCAATTCTTAGGGGGCGTAGGTTCAAGCCCTACTGGGACCAAATTTTTTTCCTTATTTTCTAGTAAGTACTTACTTCTTGCAAGACATTATTGATTTCTTGTACAAAAATGGAAAAAGATGAATCTTATAAGCGATTTTTTGGTGTTCAAAGTGAATTTACTACTTAAACAGAAGGGGTCGAGTTACACATCTTTTAAAATATTGAGTTACATGCGGTGAAAGTTCTCTGTTTTGCTTTCACTCTTAGATTATATATTGTGGAAGAAATTTATGTAGGTTTTATGTATGCCCTAAGGTTATTTTTAAATAAAGTAACCAAAATTCAAAACAGAAACACAGCATTCGACCTTATTTTTTAAATGTTGAAGTATGAATTCTGTCTCATTAAATCCGTTTACTTGAGGCATCATAGAAAAAAAATGATACTGACATTTTTATTTTGTGTTTTATAATTGTTTACCAATAGTTTGATGTTTCTTTTATTAAAATTAATGGTAAAATGAGTTCTCTGCAAACGTTTTGGATAGTGGCCATCACTTTGAAATTTGTCTCTACTTGAGCCTGAGGAGATACCATAAGTTATACAAAATTTATAAAAAACGGCACGGTAAAAGTTGTTTAAAAATTGCAAAATAGTGCAAAACACGGTTACATTTCAGAATATACCAAGCAAAGGCCATTTTGTAAGCATTACTATTAGTGATCTAATACCTTAAGTAGAAGTATATACGGTATAAACAAAGGCATTGTGTTTACAAACCTGTCTAGAAAATCTCTCTGCACGTTCTAAACACTTAGTAAACTGAATTGAGTGGTTGCCTGTTTCAAGATGATGCTTTTGTTTGTTACTTAAATTAAATGTGTTTCACTTTGTATACGTATTTATATGTAAATGTATATCGTTTACACACCCATTTCGTGTGGATTCGTTCATGGAACATGACCTGTGCCACATTTGTCATATTATAGCAATTACAGCATCAATAATTGTAGTTTTGTTTATTCTATTACAGCTGTACACAGTTTAACTTACCACGCAATTGTTATCTAATGAATATCTGAGTAAAATTATGTGTCTTAACATATATATAAGACGTATAAAGATGTTATATAATAATTATAAATTTGGAGTGTGCCTATAGTAAACGCGTCTTGTAAGGTATGCTGTACAATTTGCGTTTTCAATATAACTTCTTCTCGGCGATATGTGACCATTTTGTGTAGATTCGCCGTAAAACCCAATTCACTCACTCAAGAAGACACGCCTTATACTTTAATGTTAAAATGGCTAGTTTTGATTGCTTGGTTTAACTGATTTCATTTAAGCCCCAAATATCGGTTTACACTAAATTTCCAAGGATACATATCACAATATTTTCAACACAGAATAATTCAAATGTCTAGGTGTTACAGTTATCATGGTGTACGGCCGTCCAAGGCTCCAAATCTAAATAATAATAGTTGCTATTATAAATAATAATAAAATACTTAACTTTCTTAACAACAAAGCTATATATGACATACATACGCACTGTTACATGTGATTTTAAAAACGATAACTGCTTGAACGATACAATTGACGTATCTGGATCTCTTCAGTGTAATTTTGGATTGTTTGAAAACATACAAATGTATCATGGTATACATGTACGTGGTTTTTAGATAATAGCTAGTTCTGCATGTCATTCGAACACGAAGCCGAATCGGTTTACTATGATCTGGTAATAGATACTTTGTTGAATATTTTACCTGTCGGGACTACATTAATGTGGTCGCTAGTCGTTTAATATAAAAGTCGTTTAATGGAATGAATTTATGTACTGAAAACGTTCAAGAGGGATTTTGCCCGGTCGTTTAATACAAAAATCGCTTAATAGAGGTGGTCGCAAGAATGATGTTGACTATACCTGGTTTTTAGATAATAGCTAGTTCTGCATGACATTCGAACATGAAGCCGAAACGGTTTACTATGATCTGGTGGAACGTAAAAAGTTGCATTCTAGTTCGGAGACAACAATGACTGATTGCGCGTTTGTCAAATTTAGTGTGTAGTTTCTCCGGGATTGCCTGGGTGGGGGTGTGTGGCGGACATCCGGACTCCTGAGTTATACCTAGAAACGCCGTGTTATTCCTAAATGTGACATAACTTGCTTTACATAGGGCAAATAAAATCGACTTGTTTTAAAGTATGTATCGAAACACGGTGAAGGTAAATGTGTTATCTTTTGTGACTCACCTGTTTTGTAGTTGAACCTAAATATGCAAAACCCTTAAATTCAAACTTACTATTTATTAATTTAAATCGATTGTAAGTTATACATATACCTCAGCAAAATTTCAATCCTTCAACACACTTCGTGATATTGAACCACGTAATATCTAGACCTTGAGCTGACAATTGACCCTGCTTCCCCCCCCCCCCCCCCCCCAGGGGGAATTTTCAACACTTTGATTTTCTTAAACCTTATGGTAGTTGGCATTCACAGACAAAAGTTTGAACGTTTCCGTTGGGGCTTTAACGAGTTACGGAGATTTAAAATACGTTACCATGCAAATTTTCATTTAATTCACCATTTATGTTAATTTAATATTATAAACATGCCTGTTGTACAATTAATCGTAATAAACAAGACGCTTAGATATGTTTATGTATTTAAAATAGAAATTATCATATGTTCATATCATTTTAGGTGAATAGATGTTATGTATTATCCGTAACTTACGTTACTTCTTTTGAAATTACTAGAACATAGAAATATATCAACAATGATGATTTTTTTAAGTTGTAAAATACTGATAATGGCCAATACACAGTTCAGTAATTAAATTTATATATAATAAAACTGTCCCGAGAGTTAACTTATTCAATATGTCACATATGATACGTTACCTTTCCGAAATATGTGTTAAAGAAAAAATATCTAAAATTTTGGTATTACCTATATGGTCAGGATTTTAAAAGAATTATACATTGGACTATAAATAAACATCACCAGACATGAACAACATTATCAAATAAATGTATACAGATTTTATAATTCATTAGAAATATTATTTAAATGTATATCAAGAATATATAGCTCTTTGAATGTACCAGTATGACTGCATATCATAATTATCATTAGTATAATTAAATAACATAGACTCCACAATGTAAAGCAATGTTAGTCCTAAGGTATGACCTCTGACGACTAAGTGTGACATTGAGTTTGAAGTGAAAAATGGTATTCACTATACACTCTTATTAGGGGTGGAAGAGGTTTCTAACGCTAAAAGGCAGATGGCCTTAGATTTCGGTAGTTGATGATAAATACAACTGCATTCAATAGAGTCTGGTCTAGAGGAGATACTCCTCGTAAACGATTGATCCTCCTAGCCATGTGATGTCGATCCTCCTCGCTGATTTGCTGTTTCTCCTGTGACTTCTGACAGTGACCTTGGTAACCATTAACAGCATTCTCACTACACTCCACCAGCCCTGTTCTATAAAGTGGGTCATAAGGGCTTGGGGGGCCACAAATGGATTCCTTGCAGAATCAGACATAACAGGGATACCCTGCAGGATAATTAACATGGAGGTTTTGCCAATAACAATCATACATCTAATGCGAAGCAGACCAGAAGTACTTCCTTCTTAAAACAGACGAGATTCCCCAATAGATGGTTAATTGCTATACTGAAGCAGTTATTCCACACATATCTTATAATAACAAAACTTAAGGTCATGGGATACCCTGACCCAAGTTCATAAACTTCCGGGATGCCTGGAAAAAATACCAATTTATCAAGGCCCAGGGATACCCAGAGCAAGGACCATAATACTGACACTAATGTATGCCAGGTGATACACATACTGCATAAGTTCATAAACTCTTAGGTTGCACGTAGAAATATACCAAATTATTACCGTGCTGGAATACCCATACTAATGTGTACTATGGGATACTCATTCTGACCTATATTTCTAAAACACAGTCAAGATACCTAGCAAAACATACAAATCTGAGAAAATTGAGTTTTCTATAAAGTTTGGCGGACGGATGGACATAGCTTCTGCATCTTTCACAAGGATAAACCTGGGATACCCAGGAAGCTGGGAAGACTTCTAAAAGATGGACACAGTTTCTGCGTCTATTGCTGGACTGGGCTTTGCTTCTGCTGACACATATCTAAACGAGGGTCTCAAGTAAATGATCCATGACCCGAAGTCCCTTTCCTAGGCCTCCAGCCCAAGAATCTCTATTGCTTAAACCAGACAGGTCTCTCAAAAGGTCCCGAAATACCAATACCCATCTGGAAGGGACTCGTGTTTCAACCCAAGTACAAAGGATGTTGTGGTTAAAGAAAGGCTGCACAGCCATATCTACCATCAGTTTTAGTGACTGCAGTCCACACTGGAGATAAGTTGATCTTGCCACCACTTAACCAAATCCACACGTCCTTTTACTGAGTAAGGGTAAGCAAGCCAAAACCAGACCAATAAGTGAGACTCTGGCACAACGTGCCCTTACTGGTCTATCCATCAGAACAAGAGACACGAACACATCCCACAGACCCAGCACCTCCAAGTCGATGTTTCCATTATTGTGTAAAGCCATAGTTTCAGGAGCAAGGTCCATACAGTAATTGTTGTCATAACCCAACCTTTTCCCCCGAAATGTGCACAGTAAGGGTAGTGTAATGGAATGAAGGAATTAGTAAAGTAGACATGAAGGACACTGATCCCCAAACAACGACACTGCAGTTTGCGACGCAGGACAAGTATTGCTCAACATATATTTGTTCCATAGTTGCTGTCATGCAGATGGACTTGATGTACATGCACTTAGGTTAAATGCAGGAAGATGGAACCCTGTTAGAGAAGGTGGTACCAAATACAATAAGGTTTCTAGTGGTGGCAACCACCAGGCCTGTATGTCCTCATGACCTAGACAAATGCCCTCATGACCTAGACAAAACAATGATAGACTGACTGTTGGTACCCAACATTATTAAAAGGCAACTGCCCAGTATGATTGAAGGGCAGTACTCAAGCGGGCTTTTGATGTTCATGTTGAATAGGGTTGCTAGTATGAGGTACACAAACCTTTGGAAGAAAGTGGCCACCGAACTTCACACAAGTGGCTTGACTTTTAGTAACAATATTCCCCAATAGTGTTATTTGTCTCTGACCTTAGGTTCTCTAGAAACCAGTTGAGGTTCAAATGACTGGAAATCAAATAGGTCTTCTGTCTAGAATAAACTTGTCAACTGGTAACGGAATTCACCCATAACAGTTTAAAGTCCCATATTTGCCATCAAAAGAGTTAGTTTTGTAAGAACTTGCCTTCAGAGTGGGCAATCAAATGCACTTTACTTTACCTACTAGAGTTACATTAATTTCACTTGCAGAATATCCTATTTTAAGGCAGTTCCTATAATTGTCTTATTGAACTACCATCAATATATACATACCGTATTAAAGAAAGTCACAGTATTCCAGTCATGACCATAACTGGATACCGGCTCCATAGAAGATACATGTACATGGTATATCTACTTAAGGATACAGTTGAGATTGACAACATGTTGGATGAAGTCTATGTTGATGAATGAATCTACTGTACATTCAATACAATCACAGTTACAACATACAGCAGTTAACAAAATGTAAAATGTGTGTGCATAAACATGCACAAGATTTCTAAATATCGTGATATGCCTGTTTTAAATTTAGCATCTTTATAGAGCACTGTGTTGGGCAGTGTCTGTATATATTATAAGTATGTCACTTCAATGTGCTTAAAAAGCTGAATATATATATATCAATTGTTTAAAAAATGTTTGGCTGCATAGTGTTCTCGTGAAGGTGTAATCATGGACCATGTAAATTAGGTTCTAGAATGTGTTTAGAATTGAAAGCAAAATATTTAAAACAAAAAAAAAATCATTGTAAGTTTGCTATTTTTCCAAGGTAAAGTACTTGTATATGTTCACAATACAGAATACATGAAAATGTATAGCTTATATGTTAGGTAACGTACAACGTAAATTGTAACGTAGACTGTTTTTTAAATACATGGGTTTAAAGTTAAAATGCAAAGCTATGTTAAAACGTATTTTGATTGAATTGTAGATAAGTTTTTTCTAAGTGCTACAGTATATTTAAGGTAACAGAACACAATAGATATAGTTAATTTGTTCGGTAACGTAAATTGTAACTTAATTTGATATATTTATACATGCTTTAAGTTAAACCTTCAGTTTGAAATGCAAAACTATACTGTTGAGAACTGAATTATATTGTTGTTTTTTTTTTCAACTGATCAAGTGTGTTTAAAAGAAAATGAAGACATACAATATAATTTTTATGTTTGGTAACGTAAAATGTAATGTAGAATTCAATGTAAGACATCTTACAAGTTAGAGGTTTGTTGATAAATAAGTATATAGTTGTATTACATGTAACTAAAGAATGTCAATATAAAATTGATAGAACATTTTTATGAAAAACATGTTTGAAGTAGGTATGATTGAAAATTAGCATATATTGGAAGAATGACGTTACATTTTAAGAATCGCTAAAAGTATGCTTTCCCTTAACTTTTACTAGCAATCTATAATTATATCATTGTTTTTGCTGAACTTTGAACTTTTTAATGGTCACTTCAATTTCTAATTACCTGGTCATCTAAATTTGCAATAAAAACTTCATGCCAAAAATGTTGCTTTTTTTTAGGGTAACGTATCTTTTTCCGATATTTTTCTTCTTTAACATCACATTTTAGATATTGAAATTTTATCAAATTACAGCATCTAGTATACACCTTGTAATAAAATATGCAAACTTGAAATGATTTACTAACATAATGGTACCATTTGTCTGTAAATTTTAAAATTGATGAAAAAATTATTGTTTTTGAGGGTAATGTATTTTAAGGTGTTGTTACGGAGAAAAGCCCCACTCGCCAGTTGCAAACTTTATGCCAAAATGTTCACCACACATTGGAGTTTCAAAAAAATTTGGTCCACAAAACTCCCCCTGGGGGGGGGGGGGGGGAGCAAAACCCCGTCTGGCTCATAGTCTAATCGACATTTGGTGAATGACATCAAGGGAAGAGAGCTGTTCGCAGGGAGGAAGTTGTTCTTATAGGTCTTACCCGTTTTACTCATTCCATTTTTCTGCAAGAAGAATACCAACCTGAATATGTACCAAGTCAAGCACCACTTTCTATTAAATATACTTTGATCCACTAAGTTCAACAGCGCAGTTCATACCTTGAAAGAGTTGTTTGAAATAGTTTCTGTCAACAATAGGTTTTTTTTTCCTTCCGTAAGCCAGCTGGATGGCTTCCTCACATGAAGAATTCAACGCCCCGAGTGAGGCTCGAACCCACATCGATGAGGGGCAAGTGATTTGAAGTCAGCGACCTTAACCAATCGGCCACGGAGGCCTCTGTCAACAATAGCTTGTCATGACACAAGTCTGAACAAAGTTGCAGTGTTTTTGTTAATACTAAACGTGTTTGAACATAAATGATTTTGTTCTTTAAACCAAAGTATTTCAAGACTTGTCTTTTAAATTATGACCACATTACTTGTAGATTTTTATTTGTAAAATTTAAACCCCTTACGCTATTATACGTATACGACAAAAATGTCTCGGAAAAATCTGCAACTGCGTCTTTTTTATTCTATAACCGTCCACATCTCCGTTATGTTCCAGCCATGCGTACTATATACAATCTCACAATCTCTGCTGTGTAAACAAATTTGAAAATATAGATAAATTAACAGGTTAACAATGAAAGTGCGACCATTTTCTATCAGTCTGAACAGGGATGTTGGCACAAGAAATGGAAGCAATATTAAAATATGCTATATCTAAAATTTTAAGAATAAACACTCCCAGCAAATAGTAATGCACGTGTGAAGAATGTAATATTAGACTTGCACTCAAAATTTTATTGTCAAAGATATAAATAAATGTAATTCAAATGAATATTATTTATTACTTCAAAATAGTCAGCCCATTGTTTAAAATCGTTTTCAAAAACTAGAATTTCAGAGACATGAACTGTTGCAACCGTCGTTGTCACGGTAAAACGGTAAAACACGTCGCTACGTTTCTACAACCTATAGTACAGGCAACATTCTAAAATATTGTTATGATGGGTAGATTACTGCCAATAAATTATATGGCACCGGGATATGACTGAATGTACCTTGAACCAATCGACTGATAATTACTTAGTTTTCTTGCATATCAAAGAAATGTCTTAGACATTTTATGTTGTAATTAATTGACATACAAAAGCCTAGTACTTATCACAATGATACTTACTTATTTATCAGACGTGTGTAGACGATCCATACAACTTGATATTTTTTTTCCACCATAGAGATATGGTAATCAGATAATAATGTGCAAACAAATCCAGGACACAGACACAGATCAGTGAGAAACATCCACTTTGAAGAGCACAACATTCTCATATTTAAATTATACGTCGGTGTTATATACATATGTCATTAAAACATATATCAAATACATATGCAGTGTAAAACATTTACTCCGAGCAAAAGCAATCAAATAATTGAACACAGTGGGACATCGCCTTGAGCCGGACAGTGGCAGAAACACCAATTGTGAGCTAGAACTGGTTAATGTAGCATCAGATCATTCCTTTTTAAAAAGTAAGACTTTTGTCTATATGCCATAAAAAGCAGCAATTATATATATTTACATTCGCCATATTCTTTTTCATTGGAAGTTATGACATCAACGCTGATTAGTCACACACCCTATAAACGACTGTACTATCCCTCTTCCTCTTGCCAGTGATCAAAACAATAAACAGACACCCGGAAGGTAAGAATTCTTCTTGAAATTAATTATTTTGTTTTACACTGTATGTGTATTTAAGTTTAACAAAAGTCTAACATAAATATGTGTATACGGTGATATGATAGATGACATTGACAGATAATGTTTTCAAAATGCTGCCAAAACTGTGACTGATCACACTCATTGCATGAAAATTCACACGACCTAGTCACGAAACAGATGAATAACACGTGAAAATTGATTTGTAATCCAATAATCCATGATGTTTCCTGAAATAAGTATGCATACTCAATAGATATATGTAAGTAAGATGTTTCATATCTGTTGCGTTTTTGAATGAAATATACACAATGTATTTTTATCTAGTCGGTGAAAAAACATTCACTGTATGCCGACTTGCCAATTTTGATATTTGAACTGAACGCGTATTTACGAGTGAAACTGTATTCCATCTTGCGGGTAAAGTAGGCGATTTATGTCCTTTAAAGTCGCAAATGAAATGAAAAATGCATACAAAATTGTCTCTTTTGATCAGTCGTCATGTAAATAATGTCATTTAATGTCGGACTCCTCGTGCTATGTTTGTACTAATCCAGAGGGGTGGGGATAGAGGGTCTGTGACTCGCTATCCTGCTTAATTATATAATGAATTGAATGCTTCAGCATCGTTTAATGCAAGTATTCAGTGTTGGTTTTACACGCATATACTATCATAAAATACAGAATTAGAAACTGAAAGTTTACATACGCAGGGTCACTACTATGTCACGCAAGAAATTAACCGTCGGTCCCTATGGAAATCACGCGAAGAAATGTTGCCTGACGATTTCAAAATATCGACGAGATGAGACAGGAGGGGACCGTCTGTCTGCCCGTCTGCCAACAAAATGATCTTCTGATTTTTTAAAACTATTGCACCCGCAAGTATCCTGCGAATGGACGTATAAATAGAAAACGATAACGAAAACATTATCGGAAAGTCGAGTAAGTCCTTATTAGTAATTCAGGGTTTACTTCATGGTAAGTCAGTCAACAAGATTCAAAAGTAGTATAACTATTTTGTTACAAATAGCCTAATGGTTTCAGTAACCCGATTTCTCCTTTCTCAATAATATAGAGATGGTACCAACCCAAGAAAAGCAAAGGGGGACAACTCGAATTGACCAAAAGCTGAAGCCAACATAAAACATTGGTCAAAAGTGAAAGAAAAATAAAACAGGTCCGTTTTCCAACAACTTATCAGGCAGACAAAATATGACCTACATTTTTTTTTAAATCCCTTTGTATTCAATATACAATATGCACTTTTTCTCATGGCTTACATTGACAGTTAATCTGTAAGTTGTAGTGAGGCCCTGATAGAAAGTTTAAAATAATGCATGAAGATAATATAGAATAATGCATATATTCCTTTAACGAACATTTACGACTTTAAGAAACGTTATTGAGTTTTGATCTTTTAGCCAAAGTTATTTATTGTTCTCAATGGTGATAAATTGGTTTACACAACATTTATATATTAAAATGTATGTATCCAACAAAGAGAAATAACAAAAAAGGTTAAATTGGTATAACGTTTGTGTAACAAAGTAGCTAGATTGCATATATTTATCAATTCAATTAATTTTTTTGAACGTGTTTCTTATGCTTTAGTCATTTTGAAGAAGTTCTCTTACTATTCAGGAGTACTTTGCTTAAAATTATGTAACACAAAATTCATTGTCATCAAATTTAATTACAGTGTCTTAAGGAAGTGGTTGTAATAGCAACATTTTAAGGTAGCTGATAGGTAATGACTCTATGTAATATATTTTAAGCAATTCAACATTCTCTGGATGGAACTAGCACGATCATCTGCTTTCCTTGAAAAACATACATTTATAAATGCTGAAAAAGCATATGGAGATTAGTTTATTTGATGATTTTCGTTACAGGTCAACTACCCTTAACAAACTATGTGTTTTATATATTATTGTAAACAAAGTAATCGGGTAACTTCAGATATCAACCAATATCAATTTACAACTTAAACTGTTTACACAACTTGAAAAAAAAAGGTTTTTGTTGGGGCCACTCATTTACAATTATATCAGCAATTATCACCGGAATTGAGTGCATTCATGAGTGGAAAATATTGATGGCAAAACGGTGTAGGGGTTTATTTACATTATAAAAACTTTAATAACTTCTTTCAGTTAAAACTTGGTATGGTTTTGGTAAGCTTATTATAAAAAGCATGTCATTCTCTTTCACTCATAATTTTTTCAAGCGTTTCAGACTCTTGGCTATTTCAAAATTTTGGAAGTAGAGTAAACTTACAATATACTCTATTGAATTTATTTAGCTGTGGAAACTTTTGATATAGACTATAATTGGGGAAATCCTAAAATCATTGAAAACGGTCAATACAAGAGTTGTCCATTTTGCTTCAGATATTTTGAGAAAGTCATTTTTTTAGATATCAAATATTTCTACTTTTACATGGGAAAGAGGAAAACCATACATATATTTGGTGAATTGGTGCACTTAACTATCATTTCACTCTGAAAAAAAATCTGTAAAGATGAAGTACCATCTCTAAATAGTAACATAAACATGTTATCGTTACAAATACTGTGCGCGAGTAGTACAACCGTCGTGTTTACTACCTGTCAGGATTTAACCATTATTTCTATTTGCAATAATTTACATTTGATTGTGATAACGCTTGCACACACCGGGACTCTGTCTGCGGATTTAGTCGTTTTCATTGCTAATCCTGGCTCAATCCACTTCCGTTGTATACAAAATTGCGTGAATTGTACCTCGTCTTTGTTTCAATTTCATCAAGATCATCAAAGTAAACTTTCTGGCCAAGATTCATGGAGATACAATCATAAATGTGACCTCTAGAGTATTAATAAGATTTCCCTTTGATGTCAAAACAGGTGACCTAGTTTTTGACCCCACTTGACCAAGATTTGATCTTTGAATAAAGATCATCAAGATTGACATTCTGACCAAGTTCCATAGAGATATTGCCATAATTATGGCCTCTAGAGATTTAAAGTGGAAGTATGCGCATTTTTCAAGTAAAATTCCAGCTAAAATAGATGTGTTTGTAAAAAGCTTGGAGATTTATTATAGGTTCTAACCCAATATACCAAACTCTTCCTGTTACCAGTACGAAATAATAGCTTTCCAAAAATGACTTTTCATATTCTGACTGGGGCAGTCGTTTTAAGAAGAGTCAAAGTGCGCGCAGGAGTTGCTTCCCTTCAACTTCAGAAATCTCTACCTATAGGTAAGGGAGATCACTGCGCATAAGATAGAAGAAAAGAACTATTATATTATTAGTCCAATATCTTTATTTCTAAAGCATCAACTTCAAATACTTACGCGGCACTATCGTTAATTTAACACATTTAAATGCACAGCAACCAAAAATTGCTTTTATAAAACATTCACCAAAAACACGCTATGTGCAGTAAGATGCGCATAATGCCACTTTAAAAGGCTTTTCCTTTGATTTTGTTGACCTAGGTTTTGACCCCAGTTGACCCAGATTTGAAAGTCACTTATAGATTATCAAGATTAATATTCTGACAAAGTTTCGTTACGATATGGTCATAGATGTGGCCTCTACAGTGTTAACTAGCTTTTCCTTTGATTTGACCTGGTGACCAAGTTTTTGACCCATCTGACCCAGATTTGAACTCAGCTTAAATATCATCAAAAGTAACATTCTGAAAAAAAAATCATTAATAAATGGTCATAAATGTGGCCTCCAGACTGTTAACTAGCTTTTTATTTAATTTGACCTGGTGACCTAGTTTTTTAACCCAGATGAACTCGTCCAAGATTCTATTGAGGGTAACATTCCGATCAAATTTCATTAAGATTGGGCCAAATTGTGATCTCTAGACTGTTAACAACCTTTTCCTTTGCTTTGACCAGGTGACCTAGTTTTTGAGCCCAGACGACCCAATATCAAACTTGTCCAAGATTCTGTTGAGGGTAACTTTCTGACCAAGTCTCATTAAGATTGGACCAAAAATGTGTACTCTACAGTGTTAGCAGTCAAACTGTTGACGCCAGACAGACGCCGTTTTACTAAAATCACCCCATTTACTGTTCATATTTTCAAACCTTATTAATTGAAGTTGCGATGATATGTATGTTTCAATGGGTTGAAATTCTAGAAAATATAGTCTTGTGTGCGACTCATCGTCTCATGTGGTCTCAGGATGGTGAACATTTGTGCCAAGTAATTTCAGAATCCCTTAATGCATAAAAAAGTTATGGCATGTACACGAAAATCAGACCCTGTTTCATCTTTAAGTTTCACTTTAAAAAGAAAATGAAAAGAATAAGAAAAACTTTAACTACATATTGCCGATGTTTGTATGTAAACTTTGAGAGAGGTGGGTGTAATAGTATTCAAGTAATTGCACGACCAAATTTATGAGGACACATATACAAACAGACCTAACAGACAGACCGCATGTTGACTGCTATATACCACCCTCCTTCAAACTTTGTTTGAGGTTTGTAATTATGAAGAAACACTACAGGAGCATAAGAAACGCCGATATCTTATAAATAAGTCACTCTCAAACAGGTATACAGTCTTTTTACGAAACTCGCAAGCACTTGTACAGTTCTTAAGCAAGCATGCATACAGTCAGGAAATAACATCGAATCTTCTTTCTTTGACGTTTATAAACAAACTGGAGAATTTATCAATGATTTTATTTTATTTTACCAAACTAGTATTGTTTCTTTATCCATAAAACAGTTGAATTTACAGGTAGGTCATTCTTCAAGAAAGAAAATATGTACTTTTGACGCCAACAATGTACAATTTCTGGACAAAATCAGTGATCAATCGAGTTTTTTGCTATAATTCTACCTGTAATCAAACTATCACATTATATACAGAAACAAATCATGTTCAGCTTCCAATAAAAAATAAATATACATACCTTCAAAGCAAATCAGTTCCTTTAAAATGCTGTTTTTCAACTTTTAGCTGTCAGTTTATTGCTTTGATCACTCGCAAGAGGAAGAGGGGTAGTACAGTCGTTTACAGGGTGTGAGTCCGAACGTGCCGCTGTTTTGACGATGTGCGCATATAGTCAGAGGGAACGTTCCTTAGATGACGTCGCAGTTGTACCGTCTGGTGAACAGAACGGCCGTTAATCTGAATTAAGGTAAATGCAACAAAATGTATTCAATTTATAATATAGCCTTGTTTACAAATAAAAAGGAAATATAATGTAAATATACGAAATGAATCAATTTTTTCGGAGTTCATGCAAAATGAACGACTTAATAGCATCTCCAAATTAAAACATGAATCGCGCGATAAATGGATTTGCCAAAAAATAATTTCTTTAATAAATCGCAGTGGCGTACTTACGCAGCTGTCAATTAGCTAAAATAAGATATCTTATGAAGATGAAGTGCGTCATTATAGAACGATACGAGTTTGTATAAGACATTTTTCAAATTATTTCTATTTTTTCCTTGTAAATTTTATTGTAACTATTTAGTTATACAATTATTCTACATTCCTCGTACATGAAGATAATGATCCCTTTAAACGGGCTCTCCATTGTTTTTAAAGATGTACAAATCAACAAATCATGCCTTCTTGTCTCATTTATGCAGTTAAAGAATTCAAGAACTCTGATTAATTCACGAGGTAGGTGTTCAGATTCATCCTCTATCCTTTAATTAAAGGGCAAGGAAAGCCTGACAATAAGTTAATTATATATGAAAGCCATCCTCAAGCCTTTCGTTACGCTGAAAAAAAATAAGATCGGATAACTATTGAAAACGATATGGAAGTTTGAAATTTAAAAAGAAATGGCTATTCATGGAGGCAGCTATTTTATTGTGTTTATGACGTCATTTACACACTGCTGAATTCTTTATTTAACAAATAATCTTTGAATAGAATAATTTTATACTTTTCCTGAGTGTAAGATGTAAAGCATGGTAATTTCTTTCATTATAGCTTGAAAAGGTAGAAAAAATGTTTTACAGAAATAAGTAAATACATTTCAGATATGTATCTGGAAATCTAATAAATCCGCCATTTTGTTGTTGTTGCCATGGAAATAATATGGCCACACCAATTTGATAAAATATTTAAATGTTCATAACTCTCATTTTTGAGCCCATTTTGAAAATTCTTTCACTGCTTTAAACGATTAAAAAAATCCTAGCAGACGGAATTAACACAAGAACAAGATTGCTTTTCCCTTTAGTTCTGTAAATTTTGTAGAAAAAAAGTTGTAACATTATATTTTCTGCAAACGGATCTAAAATCCAAATAAAGGTCACTACAATGGGAACAAGGCCTCTAAAAGGACAATAGAAGAATTGTAAAACTTAAACTCGTCCAATACGACATAAATGAAAATGTTGCAAGCTATATTCTTTGAACTTTAACCCCACACAACAGCAGCATGTATAAACGCAAACATAGAATTAAATGAAAAAGATTGTTAAGCAAATTGATCTTAAAGAGTAGGACACCGCCTTCGTAGTATCTAGCAGTAGAGAAACTGCAGTAGTAATCTTTAATTGCCTCACGTGGATTCATCTGGACACAAGTCATATTTTTTGTCCAGTTTCCGCTGTAATACTCAGATGCATTTGAAACAATATACAAGTCTGTACATAATTTAAATAAAGTTGCATAAAGAAGCAATCCATCGTATATAATACCAGCACTTGCTGGAAATTATGTTGAACTTGATTTTATTGAAAGCGTGTACATATTGACTAAAACCGGTGCAGGATGGCTATGCTATTTGTAGCACATCCAAACAAAAAATGGAAATATCCAAAGCTGAGAGTTTGTAGGCACTATTTCAACATATGTAAAAAGCGTTCTGTACAATTAATAAGTTTAACATGTGTTATCAGTGTTACATAGATCTATAAGAACGACGAAAAACCTTTATATAATTTGCTTTGGTTGGAGTTGCTCCACTTTACATTTGCGCGATCTACATATCGAAAACCAATTTGCAAATGAACTAGATGTGTATGTCCAATTTGTAGTACTCTCGATAATTTTCCCATTGTTTTGCCTTTAACAGACCTATTTGCTTTTAAAATATTTCGTCTTATTGCAATAGATAGTAAAAAGCTTGATTAGTTTATAGTAGCCTAGCTATACAGTCGTACCGGCATATTTCACTACCAATGTCATGTTCACAGATATGCATGATTTATTGATAGCTTATATACCGGTACATACAGTACAGCACATTGAGACTGATATATTATTGTCATATTAACATTTATGATCTCTAGTCATGTATCATAATTCAGCAGTGGCTTTAACAGGCCTTTTCTTCTGACACGTAATTGTACACTAACCTTACAGTGTTTTTATAAATTCGCCTTGCGAGTGAAGTTTCTCTCTCTAGTCCTGATCCGTTGAAAAGACTAGTTAATATTTTTCCTATTAAAGCTAATTTAAAAACAAAATGTCCTTGGACTACAAAATTACTGAATAAAAATCAGTATTTATTTTTGTTTCGACTTAAAAAATTTGACAAAAAAGCCCTGACTGCTCATTTACTTTTTAAAGGATTCATGGATGTAATTTATGTTTGGAACAAAGTAATGTAGACAACCTTCTGGCTTACCCAGTAATAAAATAAATTTAGAAGTAAGTCAAGAAGAGGTAGGTTCGGTTTTAAGTATTAGTTTAGTATACTCCAATAATATTAATAAATCTTTCCAGTATCCTTACACCACAACTTAAAATATATTTCAATCAGAGGTTTTGTTCTAATCAAGAAACAAAACTTTCTAAACAGTCCAAAACACCACATAGACACATACAGTTCTCTACGGTGAATTTTGTAATCCCAGACGTGTTCCTAATCTCCAAACGATAGGTTGACCGTAAGAATAATAATTCCATCCTTAAAAGATAAACATATATTTACTTATCATTACTTTGAACAATTTCAAATAATCAGTAACAATATCTTCAAGAATACTGGAATGAACAATATCTTCATGAGTAGTAGAATACATATGTACTATACAAGAGTTGTCAGAGGACAGCAGCGCTCGACTATTTCAACAATCTCGACAATCGAAGACACAGGGTTTGAGAACCCGTACAAAGCGTAACAGCCCATAACAGTGGACAAGTATGTGAAATTACAGTCAGTTCCAATTAACGGGTAATGAGATTCCAGCTTACATACAAAACATGAACCAAACAATGCTTAGTCGAGCTAATAAAATTACAATATAACAAGAGCTCGTCGAACACGAAATGCCCCCCTTGATGCATTTAGTAATTGCACAAGGAACAGAAATTATATGCACACTGTAAATAAGTATATGTAACCCATGTGACCCACAGGGCGGAGCCATGTTTGACCCTTGGGGAATAATTTGAATAATCTTAGTAGAGGATCACTAGATGATGTCATATACAAAATATCAAAGCCCTAGGCCCTGTGGTTTTGGACAAGAGGTTTTTCAAAGTTTTTTCCTATATAAGGCTATATAAACCATGTGACCCTAGGGGTGGGGCCATATTTGACCCCAGGGAAATAATCTGAACAATCTTGGTAGATGACCACTAGATTTTGCTACATACCAAATATCAAAGCCCTAGGCCCTATGGTTTTGGACAAGAAGATCAGAAACCATTTAACTGTTCGTGGCCAATGTGACCTTGACCTTTGACCTAATGACCTCAAAATCAATAGGGGTCACCTGCTGGTCATGACAAACCTCCCTATCAACTTTCGTGATCCTAGGCCTCAGCTTTCTTGAGTTATCATCCGGAAACTGTTTTACTGTTCAGGGTCACTGTGACCTTGACCTTTAACATACTGACCTCAAAATCAATAGGGGTCATCTGCTGGTCATGGCCAACCTAACTATAAATTTTCCTGACACTAGGCCCAAGCGTTCTTGAGTTATTGCCTGGAAACCATTTTACTGTTCCTGGTCACTGTGACCTTGACCTTTGACATACTGACCTCAAAATCAATAGGGGTCACCTGCTGGTCATGACCAACCTCCCTATCAACTTTCGTGATCCTAGGCCTAAGCGTTCTTGAGTTATCATCCGGAAACTGTTTTACTGTTCAGGGTCACTGTGACCTTGACCTTTAACATACTGACCTCAAAATCAATAGGGGTCATCTGCTGGTCATGACCAACCTCCCTATCAACTTTCATGATCCTAGGCCCAAGTGTTCTTGAGTTATCATCCGGAAACCGTTTTACTATTCAGGGTCACTGTGACCTTGACCTTTGACATACAGACCTCAAAATCAATAGGTGTCATCTACTGGTGATGACCAACCTCCCTATCAACTTTCATGATCC
Organism: Mercenaria mercenaria; assembly: GCF_021730395.1. Classification (NCBI taxonomy): domain Eukaryota; kingdom Metazoa; phylum Mollusca; class Bivalvia; order Venerida; family Veneridae; genus Mercenaria; species Mercenaria mercenaria. Next base: position 58,894,007 of record NC_069367.1, read on the forward strand.
TAGGCCCAAGCGTTCTTGAGTTATCATCCGGAAACGGATAGGTCTACATTCCGACCGACCGACCGACCGACAGACCGACCGACCGACATCTGCAAAACAATATACCCCTCCTTTTTCAAAGGGGGGCATAATTAAATACATTATTCTAAATAATATACACAATGTGCTGTACACTTTAGATAAAATACACTCAATGCTGTTCGGTTTACACAACGTTATTCTATACCGTTCTAGTGACCAGTATTTCAATTTACCGGTAATATAAATCAATTGTTATAATCATTACCAGTGTCTTCAGCATTACTAAAGATGAAATACAAAATAATGATAAAATGACAAAAGGGAGGCAAAGGGAGACAAGTTACCCTTACCAATTTGTGGAGATGAATGGCTCTCACCCTCTACTGTACACACTTTATCTTTTGACTGTCTCCAGTGATGGTTGTTACAGGTTGACTGAACATTAAGATGGTGCACACAACATAAGATATGTGAACATTATTACTTTATTAATAAGTCAAAAAAGCTTGCTGCTATTTTGATCATTCGTGAAAACATATGACAACTTGATTATAAATGCCAAATTGCAAACGCCCTATTTAAATACGAATAAGGTGAAGCCCATTATAAACAACCAAACAATGAATACAACCATTTTAAACCGATATCTAACCTGTGAACCCTTACTGTTGGCCATAATTTACCAGAAATTTGCTTTTCTAAGACAACATGTCTTCCCTTCTAAAAATGAAATCACGTGATTCAATCCGGCTATAACCATAAAATACAGTTCAAGTTCGATTTTGGCTTTGGTAAAAGTAATTGACGGAGTAATAATCGCTGTTAGACTCAATGTTTGACAAAAATGCCTTGTCCCGCTCAATAATTTTCGAAAGGATTCATGCATTGAATTAATGTAACAGTTTTGGTTCGAAAGAATGTAACCATGAAATGCAGTTTGATTTTGGCCTTGGTCCAAAAACACTGACGTAGTTATGGCCCCTTTTAAACTATATTTGGACACAAATGCCTTGTCCGCTCAATGTCTTTCGAAAGGATTAATGAATTGAATTTAATATTTTTGGTACATATTTGGTATATATATATATATATATATATATATATATATATATATATATATATTTGGTATATCTAAAACGAAGGTAAAGTATGATTTCGGCTTCGGTTCATTACACGTTTACTGATTAATGGTCCCTTTTTCGATTTAAATTTTACAATAAATAATGCCTTGTCCGCTCAAATACTCATTCGGGGGGATTTGTCATCTACTGTGACATTTCTCTTTGACTATCAAGGGCAGATAACTGGAACTACTTGTCCGATTATGCCCATAATCGAACTTGGGCCAAATCTTGTAGTCGTTTATACCGTGTGAAAGTTTGAAAAGATTCTTTTTCTTGAGAAACGTAGAGACGACAGTTTAATAAAGTAATTGCGGACTACGACGGACAGTAAAAGCTCACCACGACCATTTTGTATTCCGGAATAGCATTCTGACTATGTAAACTGAGAACGGGCGGACAAAAACTTGCCGTATACCGGACTTTTGAAAAGTTTACATTATAATCAGTGTAGTATGACGTTACGTTTGTCTACATTATGTACATTTGCGCAACCATACAAATTTAATCTAAGTACTGACAGAAGTTATATGTTAGGAAGAAAAAAAGTTGGATTTACTTTGGTTATTGTATTCAAAGTGTGTGTTGGATTATTTTATAGTGTTTTTTCGTTATAAGTTTAGTGTAAAGTGTGTACTCTGCTTCAATGGGAAAGCACAGAGAGTATTATGCATGCCCCGTGTGTGGCAACAAGGTCAAACGACTGACGCCTCACCTTCACCGCCATCATATGGACGTCATGTGCACACGGGGCAAGTGTGAGCTGTACGCGAACTACCTTCAGTTAAAAGGTAAGACAAATTATAGAGGACAGGCTTATAAAGTGTGCCCGGTGGAGGGTTGCAATTCCATAATTGCGGACGTTCCTCTCCATTTGAGAGGCCAGCGGCATTGTTTCCACCGGGGTGCGTCCTTGTGCCTCTCTAGGGAGGCGAGGAAAGTGGAGGACCTAGATTTTAGCATCCCTCCCCCAGCTTCTCCAGCCTATTCTGGGGTACCCGGAGATTCTGATTCAGAATCTCTGAACTCTGTTGAAAATAGACAGTCTCCCAGGAGACCGTCTACCAGCCCTTCAAGAAGGCCGGCTGTAGAGGATAGTGAGTGTAGAAGCCCTACCAGGCGACCTTGTAGCAGCCCTCCCAGGAGGAGAGTTGCTCCTGATAGTAGTAGCCATCCCAGGAAGAGTAACTCAGGATACCTAGGATTCCAGGAGACCTTCCGGCTGCCTGCCTCTCTTAGTGCACTCACTCACTTAACGACTGAGTAAGGCGGCTCTGTGGATCCTAGCCACAGCCAGGAGATGGTTAATATTGTTAAGAGATATATCAGACACTCCTGAGTGTCTCAACAATGTACAAGGTGTGTTAAGATGTATTGCTCCAGAGGAATTATCTAGTTACTTCAAAATGGAAGATAAGGACAAAAGCCCCTACTGGTGTAAATCGTTACTGTTATACCTTGAAAAATTTATTTTGTTCGTGGAGGGGAAGGGCGTAATCCCTAGAGGGACTCACTCCCTTTACAGAGAGCAGTCCAAAGGTTTAGCCAAAACACTCAATCTCCGAATTCTGAAGTGATCGACAGTGCCTGACCAAACTGGAAGAATATTGTATTATGCACTAGTTTCTTAAGGAATAGGAACTGATCCAGCTGTATCTGTAGCTGAATTCATTTGAAATAGACATACAGTGCCTGATATTACTAACGTCCTGTATAGATTTCATTATACCGTTCAACAAAAATGTAGAAAGTACTGTTGTCCAGATATCATCCAAACTGATAACAGCCGGGCTTTGATTCATGCTGTAAATCAAACTTTTAATAAAATGACTACAAATCATTATCTAAAAATGTATTTGAAAGCAATCCACCGAGATGTACTGTTCACATCTGCAGCGAACATATTCTGAACAACATGAAGTCTGTAGTACGAAATAAACAAAAAACAAACGAACGACTACTGATTGGTCTAGTTGCAGGTTTTATAAAGTGTTACTCTTTCAGAGAAATGAACTAACTCTTTGAGTTAATGGGCACCGTTCTGTTAAATAAGCAACCCCCATTAGAAGAGAACATAGATAAACTGAGAAGATTATCAGAATGACTCACATTTGATTTAAGTGAATACTCTGAAGACGAAGAGGAAAACGTTACAGCTACCGAATCCGATCAACCATTCCAGTCAAGTGAGTTGAAGCTAACCCCATATTACAAGCATTTCAACCAAATTTTTCAGCAGTACCAGGGCAAACAGGGAGAAAGTAATACTAGTAATGCATTTTTTGACGAAGATTTCCTAAAGTATCTGATGGATTGTCTCCTAAGTATCGCTCCTTTGTAGTCAGTCGTGCTCATTCCATAAACACATCGAACCAATGCTGTCGTTGAAATTTGGTTCAGGATTGTAAAGCATACTATATTACAAAAGTCCCATCTCCGTGTAGGCACCTTCATCCGCTTTATGGCTGCTAGCCTGCACGGCAGACTCCTTGAACATGCAGATGAAAGGAAAGGTTATTATGTTTACGAAGGCATTTACATCCGATTGTTGTGTGCCGTTTGTTTATTTCAATATTGAGCAAAGACAATGATAAAAATAACATCATTCATGCTACAATTCGGTATTGAAATTTTACATTAAGATAAAATTGAATAATTATCATGAATGATGTATATGTATCGAATCATGCCAGTCACAACGATATCAAGGATAACATAAACAAAGGAAGACTTCCCTTTTTATGCCTCCATGCCAAATTGTGGGGGACCATACAGGAGTCACTTTGTTTCGTTTAAAGTTAACGAAAAGGCCATGCTAACAAAAATAAGTCGTAAAGAAGATATTTATCCTTTCAGTATTGTAAACTTGAAGACAAGAAAAAAGAAACAAAAGCAGTATACTGAAAATTCGGAAGATTGTAAGGCAGAAGAGACTTTGGGAAAAGACAAGACAAAGAAAAAGAAGCAAGGTTACTTAAGTAAAAATGAGTTAAAGCTATTCTCATTCCCTATTTTAATATATGAACTATTATACCTCTTGGAGTTCATATGTAACAACAAAAATGTCTACGTTCTAAGTGTTACTCTGAAACGCATTGCAGAACTCAACTTTTGACTTGAAGAGAAAGACATACAGTAAAAACAAATCAAGTTTATTTGAAGCATGAACTTTTAAATTTGATATTTGAAGAACATAGTTATTAAGGGCAAGGGAAACATGTTTTGTTTCGGGTAAACTCAAAGCCAAACATCTTCCAGCGGATATTTGTAAGTACATACAAACCTGTATTAACATGCTTGGGCGTTTCAATAGAATTTGCTGCGATGCGTTTTATTTTTGCATAAATAAAGCAAAACCGTTAACATCACATTCATTAATAACAGATTACCATTTGTATTTAGAAACAGTTTTCTCGTCATTAGTAGGTACATTTTTAGCAATGATTAGCAGCACTGAAAATCTGAAGAGCAGAAAAGCTTTAAGGGACTTGATAATATTTATTGCTATTTATGTATTTAGCGTGCTAATCGCAAATACAGATAAAGAATTCTTACTCAACAGCTTACCTACATGTATAATGTAATGCATTGCTAGCCATATGTACTATGAACTATTTATTTATGTCCATTTAATGATTTAGTGATGTTTTGCTAGTCAAACTATCAATTTTTGGTCAGAAGATGTACCAAATCCTATTTGCTTGAAAATATAATTCAGAGAGTGCAAGCTAAGAAACTAAGAAAACAAAGAATTTAAAGAAAAGTGACAGATTTGACAACAACATAATTATGGATACATTTGATACACAGGAAGCAAATTGGTTCTAGCTGCTGGCCAAGGCACGTTTAAAGTGAGTTTCCTGTTAAAAGCATATAAATTTCATTGACATAGTATTTTAATTTATAGAAACCAATTACAGCACAGATCAGATACTAAGAAAGACAATGACGACATTACACCAAAATGCCACTAACGACGTTCTCTTTCGGACTCATCAAGTTTGCGTGTATAGGCGGCAACGTTATTTTAATATGTTTTTCCTATTGGACTTCTACTGTTGTAATAAAATCTGTAAAAAGATCCTTTTGAAGCAAAGAATGCAACCAACCAAGAAGAATAATAGCAGACTCGGTTTGATTGAGTCTTCATGAGAGGCAATGAAATGTGCAACACCTCTCACGTCCTCTAGTACCTTTGTTTTGGGTTTAACGCCGTTTTTCAACAGTATTTCAGTTATGTAACGGCGGGGTCCTCTAGTACCAGCTTAAACGGAACTCTATTACACATATGTTCAATGGACTCCATGCTCATTACTTTTAGTGTGTGTGTGTGTGTGTGTGTGTGTGTGTGTTCGGGTTTAACGTCTTTTTCAACAATTTTTCACACAGCTTGTTGTTGACCGGATACGGGAAATACCCTGTGTCAAATATCATATCATATTTTTTATTATCAAAATCTTTAGCTTCCCGCCTACTCTATACACAGTATCTAAGGAATAAATCGTAATTAAACAACCAAATGATAAGTGGTCATAAAATTATAAGGCTGAATACTAGCAAACTGATGTTTATATACAAAGCTACTTACAATGCGTCTGCTTGTACCGGGAACTGTTTTACAGCTGAAAAACGTCTGTAAATGAACTGTATTTTGAAACTACAGCTGTAAAAGACATGTAAGTGGAAAATGACCAGAAACACAGTTGAAATTTACAGATGTAAAACATGCAGTTCTCAAAACTACAGCTGTAAATAAACTACAGTTGAAAGTTACAGCTGTAAAATTTTCATGTCTCAGAATTACAGCTGTAACCTTTTTAGAGGGAAACATGAGTACTGTGAGCCATCTTTAACTAATTTTGGCGGGATATATATTTCTAAAAGGACATGTATAAGTACATGCTTTAGCTATTTACACTATATTTGAAGCTGGTAAGTTTAAAAGAAATAATTACAAAATTGTCATATGTTTTCATGACAAAAAAGTTTTATAAACCAGATCTGATGAATAATTTCTCATTTGTATCCTTCTCTTGAATTTTGCAAATGCTATTCTGTAAACATGTTTCATATTGTTGTTTACTAATACAAAATCTTTTTTTTTCTGCCATTTGTGTAGTACTTGTGACTGCTACCCTTTCTAGAGAATTACAAATCATCCTAAAAAATTTTGTACTTCTGATTTTGTCCCTTAAAATAATGTCCTCTTTTTCAACACATGTAATATTCCTACAGCGGTAAATTCAGGCATTTTACAGCTGTAACTTTTTCATTTTTACAGCTGTATCCCATTTGCATAATTCGAACTGTTTTACACTCGTTTTGCAGCTGTAAATTGACATCTACAGCTGTAAAATTAATGTTTTACATGAAATCTACAGGTGTAAACTTGAAATAATCAAGACTGTAATTTTGAACAAAAAATATAGGTCTTTGAAAGCTGTAAAATTTTATACAAGTGGAATCCTTGAATCATAATTTGTCTGGTTTAAGAATCATGTTTTGTTTGTAGTTGATGAACACCAGCTTTAAGTGCACAAACAACTGTATTTTGACCGCATAAACACAAAAGCTCATTTATACAGGTTTAACTGGTTCTATTCAGAAACAGAGAAAACTGTATGTGCCACCCTTTTGAAAGCCATCAGTTTGCACGATACCAGAAATGTCTTGAACCTTTTGGCAATCATTCATTTTCTTTTCTAATACTTTGTTTTGCGCGTAGATTAAATCATCCAAATGCAAACTACTGACTAACAAATATGTTAAATCTTTTACATACGATGATTTAACTTCTAAACATTGGTTTAACATAAACCTCGCATATTTCCCATCTGACTTCACGTACGAAATATGTCTGCGTATTAGAGAATAAAACGGCAATAAACTTGGAAAAGAGGTCTATAACTAGAGCTATAGTATCTGACGACTACGCCAGTGATGCGGCACCTTTTTGTTTGAATCAAAATCATATCGAAAACAGGATATGGAATATATCTGGTCAGCACGTGGCGTCCTTTGACCAACATAAAGAAACTTGTCGAATGTGGGATAAATGCATATACACGAGTACTTCTCGATCCTATAAATTATCAACTACTGGAACTCTACCGTCTGTGCACTATGTAAAATTTAGCGACTGATTAGTAAATTAAAGTAATTACAACATTTCATTGTGAGCTGAAGACGTAACCGCTCGTCTATATTATATTAAGTTATTAAGTTCGTATCTCCTTAGATTGTTAGAAATGGTAATTTGGTATACTTCACAGAAGAGGAAGTGATCATTAAAAGTAAAATTATTATCCTCTGCAGGCTTAATTTTCAAGTATGTGACAATATCGTATATCATTATCAAACATAAATCGGTTAATTGCTCAGACAGTAGCAAAAAGAAGCTTCCATTATGTTACGTATCGAGGAAGAATACTTCAATTAATATTGTATCTTGATACTATGGCTTTTATATATTTTTATCCAATATAACCAACTCATACGTTTTGGCACATGTTTCAACGTATCTAAAAAAACTCCGGCTAAAATCAAACCTAGAATGTGTGTGTGTGTGTGTGTGTGTGTGTGTGTGTGTGTGTGTTCGGGTTTAACGACTTTTTCAACAATTTGTAAGTCATATAAACGACGGTATCTTGATACTATGGCTTTTATATATTTTTATCCAATATAACCAACTCATACGTTTTGGCACATGTTTCAACGTATCTAAAAAAACTCCGGCTAAAATCAAACCTAGAATGTGTGTGTGTGTGTGTGTGTGTGTGTGTGTTCGGGTTTAACGACTTTTTCAACAATTTGTAAGTCATATAAACGACGGTGTCTGCTTGTAGCAGTGAGCACAATGCCCAACATTGTAGTGCTGCCTCACTGGAATATGACGCCGTAGACACATGGCATGAAATCCCACCCAGTCACATTATACTTAAACCGGCCTTACCAGTCCGACATACCCTAGTAAGACTTGTCCTTCGGGATCATTGATTTTAATTCATTTAGATTTGAAGACTGAATACTGCTTAAGCCGGTGCTAGGGGGCGTGTGCAGTGTTGCTTTTTCCATTACTGCCCATGAACAGACTCAATCAAACCGAGTCTGCAATTTTCACTATATGCCTTGTTCTCGGTGCTTCCGAGGGATCTACTTTCCAGATTTTATTTACTTCACAACAGCGGGTGTTAAGTGTTGTGTGGCGGCCGTAAAAAGTCGCCCCGACTTCATCTCAGTGTTGTTATATTTTCTGGTCATTCGGAATCATTGATTTCAACTCATTTAGATTTGAAGATTGAATACTGCTTAAGCCGGTGCTAGGGGGCGTGTGCAGTGTTGCTTTTTCCATTACTGCCCATGAACAGACTCAATCAAACCGAGTCTGAAATTTTCACTATTTGCCTTGTCTCGGTGCTTCCGAGGGATCTACTTTCCAGATTTTATTGCATGCAAGGTTCCATGTGCACCGCCGTATGAACACATCTGCGGAGTCTTTAAATTATTTTTGTACTTGTAGCATGTGTAAATGTTGAGTTCTGCTCAACCTGGGGCTAGAGGGCGTGGACGGTAGCATGCATTTCCACTACCGTCCATGAACAGGCTCAATCAAACCGAGCCTGCAACATTTTCGTTTTTGGTGTTGAGCGACCTGTGGAGTTTCCACTTTTACTATTTCATGTTACTGATAAATAATAATGACTTTGGTCCATGACTCCGCTGCAGCCTCCAAGCATCTGGTGCAGCCAGAGAATAACTGTCTGATTATGCTGCTGCTTCACCAGAACGATCTAGTCGACTGACTCAGCACTGCACATTTATTCAGCTGACATTATGACTGTCAGCCTCTGGTGACATTCCATTTTGTTGCTGCCCACGACCCTAGTAACAGCGTCGTTCTGTCGTAAAGTTTCTATTTCGTATTTTCACTTTTTCAACGTTGAATATTTTTAACTGATTTAAGATCGATGTTTCTTTTATTTTTTTTAAAGGAAATAAACAACGACGTGTCCACAACCAGGAAATGTCGCAGATATTTTTCAGTAAGGCATACAACGTTTCCTCTGATTATCGCGTGCGCATTTTTATTAGAACAGCATCTAGCATGCTTTTTTAGGAATCATTATTTTCGAGTGTTTATAATTTAGTACAGGATTGTAAGAAACAAAATTATGAAGGGTAATAATACAGTTTGGATTATTTATTATTAGTAGCTCAAAACAAGATATGCAATCAGAGCAAAAACCTTAACTTCATGTTATATGTCCTAATATTATAAGCAGGATAAATCATAATATAAACCACATAGTGAAAGTGAAGAAAACGAACAATTGAGTGGTGTCACATTCGAACGTTTAGTTTTAAAATCGTCACTGGGATTCAAAAACGGTTAAATTGCACAAAAAACAAGGAAGAATATCCAACAGGGAAAGCCACGTTATAAAAACGCAGCCTCCCCAAACGCAAACCCAGCACGCGGACGCGCACATGTTCAACACGTATACACACACGGCAAATGCACGAGGACAAAAAATAAGAATAAAGGAACACAGTGGGGCACCGCCTTGAAACGGTAAGTGGCAAAACCATTACTTGGGAGTTTAAACCGGTTTATGGTGCACTTACCCCCACTTACCCCCACCATGTTCCAAAGCCACAGGACAGTGCAAATAAAAATTATCCCCGCCATACACGCGTGTAATGTAAAACAAAAAAATGCTCTTGAGTACATGCATTTTAATATATAAATGCAGTCCTTAAGAACCTAAAACGCATGTACTCAATGCCTTTGCAGAAGACAGAGCAACAAGGGAAACACCCTTAAGAGCCCGACAAAACAGGCCAGAAGATGGAAATCAAAATAGCTCAGTCCTGGTAGGATTTAGGATCTGCATAGTCCTCCACCTGTTCCGCCAGACACAATCAAAGAGGAAAGCGTAGCGTCCAGTTGTAAAGGGGCTGAACACCAAACTTTCGATGTGTCTTAAAACAGTTGGATCATAATCTCTTTTAATATTTTTGTTTGTTTTGGGTTTAATGTCGTTTTTCAACAGTATTTCAGTCATGTAACGGCGGGCAGTTAACCTAGCCAGTGTTTCTGGATTCTGAACCAGTACCTCTTCTCCGCAAGTAACTGCCAACTTCCTCACATGACTTACCAAACGTGTAATGATTTTACGAAATACAATTGGAAAATTGCCATGATCCAAAATCTTACGAAGTTTGTAAACCGCATCCCCATAAAAACGAGTTTTGATAGGTGCACCATAAACCGGTTTAAGCTCCCCAGTGATGGTTTTGCCACTGACCGTTCCAAAGCGGTGCCCCACTGTGTTTTTTTTTTTTTTTGTTTGTTTATTTTGTCCTTGTGTGTTTGCTTTGTGTGTGTGGTGTGCGTGTGTTTATCGTTTGCGCGTTTGGGGAGGCTGCGTTTTTATAACGCAGCTTTCCCTGTTGAATATTCTTCCTTGTTTTGATATACCTTCTCGCAGATGTCTTTAAATTGCTATTGTATTTTCAAACCAAATCTGAATTACGGTAGTAAAATATAGCAAAGTATTTACGTAATTTATAATGACGGTAGCCCTGTTGAAGAAGCTTGTTGTAATATATTGGTTACGTTCATTGAAATCTTCAACATGACTACACGCTCCTGCAAACCGAATTAACTGAGAAATATATCCCATAAGATCTTGGGTACATCCCCGCCCAAATGAAATTTACTATACTAAAATTAAAATCATCCCTCTTGTCATAAATTTTGGTATATATAAAATTGTTGTAAATACACGGGGGAGGAACTGTTACACGAGACTCGGTTGTGGAGGATATCATGTTACAGATTTAGGATGCTACTGATACAGTATTCCTGGATAACGTTTTTTTTTTTCTTTTTTGGATAACGTTACAGCATTCGGAGGATAAAAATCACCGTCGGTGTTTTGTTTGCCAAAAAAATAGTAAATATACTTAAGGACAATGAAAACGCACGCCCGCATTATATGCATTTTATTACATGAAAACAAAACACTAACGACTCCATGAGATATATATCATTATATATCATAACTTTATTACAAAACGCAAACTTAACAACTGAAAATAATTCAAAATGTTTGAAATCAAATGTACATCAGTCCATCGAAGTACCTAAGGTGAAAATCCCGTAATCACACTTTTTCGTCACAGTAATGCAAACTTAACAAAGGCAAAAAACCAAAATAAAAATCCAAAGTCACTCATAAATGTCTATTCGTAATGTCACCGTCGGGATCTTTAGAAACGACAATGTCCTCCATCAGCGTCTCTTACAGATGTACATCGTCGCCTCATGGACCTTACTAGGGTGCGGATAGACGCCTGTGGAATCTGACGCCATTCGGCCTGTAGTGAACCCGAAGTCCTTGTACGTCACGAAAATGTTTTGTCTCTTCCGAATCCGCTGCTTTAAGTGGTCCCAAAGGTGTTCAATCGGGTTTAAGTCTGCAGACATGGATGGCCAGTTAGCAAGAAGCTGTACCCCGTTTTGTTGCAGAAAATTCAAGGATACTCTCGCCACGTGCGGTCTTGCGTTGTCCTGCATAAATAACGTCCCAGGATGCTGCTGAACGAATGGAACCAGGACAGGCTGTAGGATGGTATTAATGTACCGTTGAGCATTCAATCCTAAGCGACGTCTTCTTCCTCCACGTCCCACACCTTGATCCAAGAAAACAAGATCTGTCCTGTCGTTTGCAGTTATACCTGCCCATATCAGAGTCGACGCTCGTCCGCTGCGCTCCTCCTCCACGACACAGCTATCCCTGAACCTTTCACCACGGCGGCGATACACACGCTGTCTTCGGTCACTTGAGTCGACCATAACCTTGGTCTCGTCAGAAAAATAACGCTGTCCCATCTGTTTAAGCGCCAACGGGCATTGGCGGCTGCCCAGCGTCTTCTTGCAAGTCTATGGCGTGGTAATAAGCGTGGGCCACGGTATGGCCTGTGACATCGAAGACCAGCATCCCTCAACCGTCGGCGAATGGTGTGAGCAGAGACCGTCGGATTTCGGCGTCCTGGAATAGTACTAGCAGTTTCTGCTGGTGTCCTAAACCGATTGGCAATGTGTACCAGGCGAATGTTGATATCTTGGCGTGCTGTCGTCACCCTCCGCTGGCCCGGTCTCGGTCGGTCGTTGACGGTACCAGTAGTACGAAAACGCTGGTGAAGCCGAGAATCGTAGAACGATGGACACCAAAACGGTTGGCGATTTGTTGGTAAGATACACCAGCCTGAATCTCTCCTAAAGCTACACAGCAGTTATTTCTTTGTAAAACCATTGCGTACAATTTGCTAGCAAGTCTGAGTAGTTTTTTCAAATTTAGTACCTTTTATAGAGGAAAATTGTGTGTGCATGCAATTTCCATGGGAGCTTTTGACAAAACATTACAATTTCTAAAACTGACCATTCGCATAGTTTAATATTCATTTTCATAAAGATTTTAATTGCTCATTTTGGGTCTAACATTTCTAGAAAGGTGTGAAAAACAAGTTAATAATTAACAGTTTAAAAAATTAAATAATTTCATTTCATAAAGTAACAATGAATTGGTTCATTCTGTTTTCTGTTGTGATCTTATCACAATTAGCCAGAAGTGTTACTTTTGATTTTTGGGGTACTGTCTTTACTATGCAATCAATTTTCATAATTATGGTATCTAAATGACCGCAATGCATTCGGTTTTATGAAACTGTGAAAAAAATATTTATAAGAAAAATATTTTCCTTGTTAAAATGCAATTATCCCGACCGTGCGTTTTCATTGTCCTTAAGTATATTTATCTCTTTTTTGCAAAAGTGAAAATTGTTTTTCTAGATCAGTGGTATGTACGTCTGCTGAGACATGGTTTAACACGTGAAACACAGTATATTGATGTCTATAAAGCGTTTAATGACAAAATCCGAAATTTTGATAGAAAATTATCTAAAAGAAGTTGATTAAATATGTTTCAACCATGTTTTATGCTCATTTAAATCGATAAAGACCCTCTTTAGGCATGCAGTTATAATACGAGGTAGAAAAATCAATGTGGGTCTAATTTTTCGTGGTTTATAGAATGTTACAGTTGTGGGGTGCTTCTGGATGTGTTACAGATTTAGGATGATACTTTTTGGAATACATTTTGACAATATACAATACCAGGATAGCAAATAAAATTTAGATATCATGAATTATGCCGGATTGTTTGTAAAATGTAACAAATATATTGTACCAAGTGCATTTTTTTTTCTAATTTCGAAATTCTAAATCTGATTCAACAGCTATATAATTATATTAAAATGATATATAAACATTTTCAATGGAAAGCCAGTGTTCTATATCTAATATAGATACCATAATCACCAATTCACATTGAATTGTCGTTTGCACTTTAATAAGCTGTTCTTTCATAAATAGTACCTGTTTAAGCTACAAGTATTAAGCTATCAAACGACGTGTCCTAGCTTCAGAAGAGCTTGGCAGTGCGTGTCTTTAATACTGATTTCAATTAATAAGCTTAAAAGAAAATATCCTCTCGGAATCGGTAATGGAGAACTTAAGAAATTAATTGGCTTTTCTCACGACAACTCGCACATGTGCAATAAAACTTCATTTCAAATAACAAAAGATTCTTTTTTGTTAAACATGTATACGTGTTTACTGTTGGAACAGCCATCGAATCATAGTCCGCTTGCAGGCGCGTATCTGCCTACAAGCAGATATGCATCTGCACAATGAAGATTTGGCAAGCATGCACAATCAAATAGGCTAATCTGAAGCATGAATCTGTTTGGTCACAGTTAGGAGCCTAAATCATTTAACAGAGGATTTTATACGCAGTTCATAGTTAAAATGGATAATGTTTCAGGATTTTCATCTAAAAGTATATGCGTCTTTGTCTTTGTGTGTATGACGGTGGCAAGGGCTTTTCAGGACTGTGCGCCATTAGAAGGCATGTCTCAGGACTGTAGGCATTGCGTAAACGCGAGCACGAGCACATTAAATTCGGGTTGTTCAAAAATTAGGAGTTACCTTATAAACATAGTAACTCACTCTCTTTTTAGATTTGAATGAAAGTAATTGATCTATGTGAATATAAATAAATACACACTTAAAACATTTTTCGATTTCGCTCCGCGATATCTTTGGTGATTTATTTAGAGGTTCTGGAAAAACATTTGTCAATTTGCATGGAAAAGGGATGGGAGATTTGCTCTGCATAACTTGTATCATCAACTGTTCATCATATGTGATTCTTGACATATCGCAACCGACATCTTCTCCCGTTAGGTGGACTTTCCTGTTTTTTTAAACGTCGTTACAGCAGCGCCACTCTAGTACATGTCTGACTGCCTCAAATGACAAAATAAATGTTGTTTAGCAGTATTTACATCTAACAACGGAATCCTGAAGAAGGAAAAAGTATCATCCTAAATCTGTAACACATTCAAAAGCAGCCTCCCACAACTGTAACATATCCGGCTAAACTGCAACATTCTATAAAACCACGAAATATTAGATCAACAGTAATTTTTCTACCTCGTTTTATAAGTCCATGCCCGAAGAGGGTTGTAATCAATGCAAATTTGCATGTAATACGGTTGGAATATCTTTTAATCAATTTCTTTTAGATATTTTTCTATCAAAATTTCGATTTTTTTCATAAAACGCTTGATTGACATCAATATACTATGTTTCGCAGGTTAAGCCATGTCTCAACAGACGTGCATATCACTGATCTAGAAAAAACAATTTTTTATTTTTGGAAAAAGAGTTAAATCTTTACAACATCTTTGGCAAACAAAATACTGACAGCTATTATTATCCTCCGAATGCTGTAACGTTATCCAGGAATACTGTAACAGAAGCATCCTAAATCTGTAACATGATATCCTCCACAACCGAGTCTCGTGTAACAGTTCCTCCACCGTGAAATAGAGAGATGTAAATCTACAAATGAAGCAGTAGTATCCGAGTTCTTAGTTTTATTTAACTGCAGATCCCGGGGATAAATAGTATCCACCAACTGAGCTAAAAACGGATTATCCTTATTAGCTCACCTGTCACGAAGTGACAATGTGAGCTATTGTGACCGCTTGATGTCCGTCGTTCGTCGTGCGTAGTACGTCGTGCGTCGTGCATAGTACGTCGTCCGTCAACAATTTCTAAAAAAATCTTCCTCTTGAAAACCACTGGGCAGAATAACACCAAACTTCACAGGAATGATCCTTGGGTGGCCCCCTTTCAAAATTGTTCAAAGAATTGAATTCCATGCAGAACTCTGGTTGCCATGGCAACCGAAAGGAAAAACTTTAAAAATCTTCTTGTCCAAAACCACAGGGCCTAGGGCTTTGATATTTGGTATGTAGCATCATCTAGTGGTCCTCTACCAAACTTTTTCAAATTATCCCCTTAGGGTCAAATATGGCCCCGCCCCGGGGGTCACATGGTTTATATGGACTTATATAGGGAAAACTTTGAAAATCTTCTTGTACAAAACCACATGGCATAGGGCTTTGATATTTGGTATGTAGCATCATCTAGTAGTCCTCTACCAAGGTTGTTCAAATTATCCCCCTACGGTCAAATATGGCCCCGTCCCGGGAGTCACATGATTTATATGGACTTATATAGGGAAAACTTTGAAAATCTTCTTGTACAAAACCACGTGGCCTAGGGCTTTGATATTTGGTATGTAGCATCATCTAGTGGTCCTCTACCAAGATTGTTCAAATTATCCCCCTAGGGTCAAATATGGCTCCGCCCCGGGGGTCCCAAGTTTAACATAGACTTATATAGGAAAAAAGTTTAAAAATCTTCTTGTCTGAAACCACAACACTAAGACCTTTGATATTTGGTTTGTAGCATTGTGTTATGGTCCTCAACCAAAATAATTCAAATTGTACCCCTTGTGTGAAAAGAGGCACTGCCCTGGGGGTCCCAAGTTTTATATAGACTTGTATAGGAAAAAGCTTTAAAAATCTTCTTGTCTGAAACCATACGACCTAGGCTTTTGATGTTTGGTATGATGCATTGTCTAGTAGTCCTCTACCAAAATTATTCAAATTATGCTCCTGGGGTTAAAAGAGGCCCTGCCCTGGGGTCACTTAGTTAATATGTGAGTTATATAGGAAAAATACTTAAAAATCATCTGATCCTATTTCCAGGACTATTTAATTATAATTACCTGATGACCCTAAGTAATATGATGTCACTTGACTGTGACCTTGACCTACTGACCTACTTTCTTGTTTTTTTTAAAATACTGCCTTGAAATTTTGATGACCTACACAGTTTTGCACACAAATCGTAAAACTGAATTTCATTGACCATGAATGTGACCTACTGACTTTCTTAATATTTTATCATCAGTTTGACATTTGAAACATGTAGCTCATATTACTCAGGTGAGCGATACAGGGTCATCATGACCCTCTTGTTAAGTATATCATCTAGATAGAGTGATGTACTATTAAATGCAGTAATAATGTGTATCTGGAGAAATGTTCCCATGGAATACCAATTACTTGTCTGAAAACTGCATTCCAAACCTGACGTAAATATTTTCAATATAAAGGAAAGGGCTTTAAAAACTTCGTCACGGGTCCACATAGTATAATGTTTTACGATGCAACTAGTAAAAAATGCTAGTAAAAATGCTTTATCTAAATTGCAAGCGAGAAAAGTAGCATTTTCCCTGGCAAAAATCTTTTGAATTACGGCAGTTAGTTTTTCATTTATTAAGTTATGTGGAAAAGTCGTATACAAACTAGAAAAATCGTATGTACTGACTGAAGAACACTTACTCATTATCCAACAGAGTTCAGTTTGTTGGACGAAATAAATAAGAATTATTACATACCCATTTAAAAACTCAGTTAAAATTCAATGGAACCTGAAACGTCAATATTTTTCCATATTGACGTTCAAATTTCATATCGGGTGTGTGACGTCATTTATGACGTCTCGTTTAAAGGTCCCTAACGACCATATTTCCAATTTATCACAGGCTTAATAACAAATTTGTATCATTTATATGATAATTTTAAGTGTAGATGCGTATGTAATAAAAAGATTATTAAATTTGCATCGAGAAATATGCACTCGTTCTTTCGCGGAATAATATTGCGCTCCTAAAGTCGCGCAATATTTCCGCTGCGGAACTCATGCATATTTCCCGATACAATTCTAATAACCTATAAATGTACGCCTACACAGAAAATGGTAACAAAAAGAGCACGATGTGTACAACACAAAACTGCTCCTATAAGTAATTACAAAAACGACACACATAACATATACACATTTATTTTATGCTAACTGATGAAATACTGTTTTATCAGTGAGATATAATCCGTATCACACACTGCATATCACTCACTGTAGATATAGCTTTGCCGATCTACTTGTACACTGAGTATGAATTTTAAATTATTTCCTTATAATAAGGATGAAAATTGTAGCCGCGCTTTGTTTTTTATAGTATATTTCTCGATTCAAATTATTTTACTTAATGTGAATTTCGTAACGTTATGCAGCAAGAAGTAAATTAAAATGGAACTTTATGTCGTACGCGTCTGACTTCATGTTTGTTTCTGTTTCCCACGCTAATATTTAAATTTGTTGCAAAATGCATATCTCAACACAATTAAGCATAAAATAAAAAGAAAATTTGTTTGTTTTCGTGAATATTGAATATATCTCACCTCAAAGCGAGAAAATGTTCACAAATATTTTAAATTTTCTCACTTCTCGGTGAGATATATTCCATATTCACTCAAAACAAACAAATACCCTCTATTTATTACATACTTGTTTTTATCAGTAGAAGAAACGACATTTGTTTGTTTCAACATTAGAGTCAGAATTTCATGTCGTGTGCGTGGCGTCATTTTTAATGTCGTTGCATTCATTTAATTAGCATGTCAGTTAATCAACTGTTTTTCAGGCTAATGAAAAAAGTAATGATATTTATATATTAAGGTAATATGTGCCACCTACTATATTTCGAAGGACTGGTATGAAATTTTCACAGAATAATGTTGACAACATTTCTGACAGACTGGTGTTTTTTTTCCAGTTCTCTGTATTTCTCCGTTTAGCTGCTGTATATCTTCAAACATGACCACTAGCATCGTATTTTAAGCGGAACGCAAAATGACGTACTTTATAGGTTTTGTAAGAAGCATTTTTATGTGAAACTAAAACACAGCGAAAAGACTTCATTTTCGGATTTGTCTTAAAATTAGCTCTCCAATGATATATAATTTGTCAAGTTTATTTCTACGTCACATTAGAGGCAAGCGATTTATGAACGCAAAACGTGTAAAACTGACGTTGAGTTTCACCCGAAATTTCGCGTAAAAACGCCTGTATCTTAAAAAAAAACTGCCTGAAAGTATTTTGAATAAATTTGAACAAAAGTACAAAATTTCAATCGCTATCGGTTCCTTAAAAGAAAATTGGGGCTCAGCGGTTTAGATTTCTCTCTATTTACCGTGGCGCCATGACGTTGTCATTCCGTAAATTTACATTGATTTAGCTTTAATTTTTGCTTATATTGTTGGATATAATAGAACAAAATCACAATGATGATGAAATGAATATGTTATTTAATGACATTCTTTAACCAGATGAATGCTTTCGTTAGCACATCATAAAAAGATGTTGTTTTTTTTTCTATACATGACATACAATTACAATACAACAAATTTGATAAACTGTCCCTGCAAAATTTTTGAAACTTGTTTCGAAATAAATAAGGCTTTGAAATACTTCATACCAGTTTTGCATACATGTATTTTGCTTATTCTGCGTGCCGGAATATACACATTGCATCAAAATGTGTGTGAATTATTATTTTCATATAATTGACACAAACTGTGAAGTAACAGCTTTAAAATGGGAATTTATTGTTTCTGTTACAGACAATCTGTTTGTTACTCTTGGTCTGCCATTCACTTTCTCGCTCAATACATGTTTTAAGCCATCAGCAGAATCTCTCAAAAACGCCAGTTTTAGATGATTATACTAAAGGCCGCTTTCTGTAATTTTGTGGGCCATAAATTTTGAGATGACCTTTTGGTCACCGCACATTAATAATTGTATTTCATTTATATTGCTTTTCACAACTTTTACATTTTCTACGTAGGATTACAGCTTGTTTGAATTTAAGTACAAATTCTTTTATTCTGTTGTTCAAGTGTTCATACAAGTGCAGAACATCTGCACTTGAATCATGTGCATTGAAGCTTTCATGAAACACACGTTCATAATAGTTTCCTAAGGATAACGACTGCTTGTCTTTCCTCACGGATCTAAACATATGTGGTGTGTCTAGAGATAGAGAGTGCGTTCAGTCTAACAACGTTTTGAGCAGCCTGGATTAAAAGCCGCGCGTTGAATGATTTTCCCTTATGAGCGGCTAAAATTACTTTTTCGTATTTCAAAGAAATTGAGCCGGTCAATGAATTCATTCAGAGCTGTATGTAGTGTTGTGGAGGGGAATGTTTTTCCTGCTTTGCACAAGCTCCGAAGTCCGTTGATTATGTCTACAGTCAAACCTGTAATTTCTAATGATTTGCGGTTAAAATCTCTGTCTGGCAAAATGTAGCGGTTGAACTTACTACTTTCGGTACAATTTCCGCATTGGCGTCCAGAGAGGTCGTTTCAAGTTATAGAAAACAATCACAGAATTCTCCATGTCACTATTTGTCAAGGGTTCCATCTGCTCAGTGGCGTCAGGTATTAGGGCAGTATCGAGTTCTGCTTCGTTAATTTCCAGGCAGTTCGTAAGTCAGATCCTCTTTTATTTCGCTTACATTCTCGTTAAAAATAATCGCCTTTTCTTCAATTCTTCGTCTTTTCACTCCTTTTTTCTTTCTGATAGAATCTTAGGTATGTCCTTTTTTCTATCTTTTGCCACAGTGTAGGACTTTGCCTCTCTCTGTGGTGTAAGGTTTGATTTTTCTATTACTCTGTCTATGTATTCAACCCCTTCGTTAATTGTACTGCAAGACGGCTGCTGCGCACCTATAGTCAAAACTTTTACTTGCATTATAATTGCGTGATTTCGGTGCTTTGCTCCAAGCAATATTATTCAACGACTCATTTGTCTGTGTTGAACCACTTGTCGTCATCTTTTGGCAGTTTGAAGTGAACGGTGACAACAGATTTTCCAGGTGAATACGCAATTCATTGTCTGTTAAATCGCCTCCGCTCACCAGTCTTACACCAGGAACCACAACGTGTGTTGATTCCATACATGTGCGGCACTATAGCTTGCAAAGCAGTTCTCATTTCTTTTTCATTTTTATTTTGTTGCACGGCATACGAAATTTTTTTCATAAAGCTCTTACGGATTTTCACACTTAAAGATTTTTGTGACTTGTGCATTGTTTTCAGTTTACCTTTTATCGTTCGTTTTAAATGTCCCAAGTCAGAGAATTTTATTTTGTTTGGATTTACTCTTTCCCTGATATGTTTGATTGAACTAGAATCTTCATCACCAATGACGGCAGCATACTTCAATCCAGTGTCCTTTGCTTCTTTTATGTAAAGTTACAGCTATATCCGATTCCATACTTTTAGAGCTCTGTGACTAATTTCTTCTACAGTCATGAGGAGGAACTACCTTTTTTGCTCTGTTATAGAAATTTCACTTGGCACAATTCGTGACTCTTGTAGAGAAATTCAAACATTTTCGTGTTTTTTTTTTCTTCAATGAAATGTCCCCAACCTCTCGGCGATATATGACCATTTTGTGTCGATTCGCCGTAAAACCCAACTCACTCACTCACTGTCCCAAACCTAGAATACAATAAAAAGGTATAATTTCGAGGGTGTCATAAAATAAAATATACTACGAACATTTTCCTCAAAGGTTTGAAATTTTCTGTCGTATCTCAAAATCACATGTCTTTCCATGTCTGTTATATAGCTGTTTTGATTATTAAAACTTATTTAAAACGTTTCCTTAACTGGTAAACGCAATTTTAAAATAAAAAATAAGCATTTTAAGAGACGAGATTAAATATTTAGAGACCAGAATATTTGCAAAAATCAAGTGAAGATACATAGTAAATCTATAATACATGTATGTTCATTCACAAAGTACCTATAGTTGTTATCTACTTCAAAATAATATGAAGTTGTCTGGAAAAAAACAACAAGACGGCAATAATGGCCCTAGATCGCTCAGCTTAGTTACGTTGTTTTGGAAGATGATTATGCAAGGAAATTCCCGTGAAGATGTTTTGAAAGTAGTGTATTTTTGTAACCTTCGTCGAGTCTGAGAAACAAAAGTAAAACCGGAAGTATCACACACTCTTATATCTGACCTTGACCTTTGAGCTGGGGGTATGAATGTTGAACGCGGAACATCGTCTTATTACAAAGGTTCGTGCCATGTTAAATTATTTGATTACTCATGTATATGTAAAGTTATGACGTGGACAAGAAAAACTGCATTAAATTCTCTGACGTCTAAGTGTGACCTTGAATTTTGAGCTTGTGGTCTGGTTGTGACACGAAACATGTCGTCTTTGCATGTTGGTTATTTGTGCCAAGTTATTTCAGAATCCAAAACTGCATAACAAAGTTATAGGGCGGACAAACGTTTGTGCACACATGGTCTGACGGACGAATACACACACAGACATGTGTAAAATACCGGAGATATAAGAAAGTTATGCAATAAATACCGGATAAGCTATTCATTGCTCGACCACGTTTTGAATACGCTGCATCTTCAATGACTGTTATTTTGACTGGAAGAAGGAAATTAAAAGATAGTAAATATATATTCAAAACAGTCTGATTGAACTAATTCAAATAACGACAACGTTACACATATTAACAATTTTATAAATGGATATCAAGATTTTATAATTTTATTTGCTAAACACGGGTATATAAGATTAAACTGAACATTAGCTTGTGAATACCAAATTACAAGACAAATGAAAGTGAGTTTGATCTCCGGTTTTGTGAAGAGTTGGTTGAGTGCATCCATATATTGAAACAATTAACATCAATTAAGATTGCGCAAACAATAATTAAATACTGAGAAGAAGGGTAAAGTACCAATCTGATGTGTCTGATTTACATGTACTTCCAACACGTGCACACTGCGTAGTTCCATTCCTTGTACTTGATACGCAGATACCTTCATTCAATACGCACAACCCCTGACTGCTTGTAGAAGTGCCAACAGAACAGTCTGCCAAAGATGAAAATGTATAGTTTTATTACCTGTATTCTTCATTGTGAAGAGAATGATAATTAAACGATGCTATGACTTGATATTTCCTTTTTAGCTCACCTGAGCAATGTGAGCTTTTCTGATCGCTCGATGTCCGGCGTCCGTCGTCTGTCTGTCGTCTGTCAACATTAAGCTTGTGTATGCGATAGAGGCTGTATTTTTCAACTGATCTTCATGAATTTTGTTCAGAATGATAACCTTGATGAAATCAAGACAGAGTTCGAAAATGGGTCATCTGGGTTCAAAAACTAGGTCATTAGGTTAAATCAAAGAAATACCTTGTGTATGCGATCGAAGCTGTATTTTTCAATTAATCTTCATGAATTTTGGTCAGAATGATTACCTGGATGAAATCTAGGCCGAGTTTGAATATGGGTTATCTGGGGTCAAAAACTAGGTCACTAGGTCAAATAAAAGAAAAACCTTGTGCATGCGATAGAGGCTGTATTTTTCAATTAATATTCATGAATTATGGTCAGAATAATTACCGTGATAAAATATAGGCCGAGTTCGAAAATGGGTCATCTGGGGTCACAAACTAGGTCACTAGATTAAATCAAAGAAAAACATTTTGTCTGCGATAGAGGCTGTATTTTTCAATTAATCTTCATAAATTTTGGTCAGAATGATTACCTTGATGAGATCTAGGCCGAGTTTGAATATGGGTTATCTGGGATCATAAACTAGGTCACTAGGTTAAATCAAAGAAAAACATTGTGTCTGCGATAGAGGCTGTATTTTTCAACTGATCTTCATGAATTTTGGTCAGAATGATTACATTGATGAAATCTAGGTCGAGTTTGAATATGGGTTATCTTGGATCAAAAAGTAGGCCACTAGGTCAAATCAAAGAAAAAGCTTGTATATGCGATAGAGGCTGTATTTTTCAATTGATCTTCCAGAAATTAAGTCAAAATGATAAATTTAATGAAATCTAGGCCGAATTTGAAATTGGGTTATCTTGGGTCAAAAAGTAGGTCACTAGGTCAAATGAAAGCAAAACCTTGTGTATGCGATAGAGAATGTATTTTTCAATTGATCTTCATGAAATATGGTCAGAATGATTACATTGATGAAATCTAGGTCGAGTTTGAATATGGGTCATCTGGGGTCAACATTAGGTCACTAGGTCAAATTAAAGAAAAACTGTGTATGCGATAGAGGCTATATTTTTCAATTGATATTCCTGAAATTAAGTCAGAATGATAACCTTGATGAAATGTAGGTCAAATTTGAATATGGGTCATCTTGGATCAAAACGTAGTTCACTAGGTAAAATCAAAGAAAAACCTTGTATATGCGATAGAGGCTGTATTTTTCAATTGATCTTCATGAAATTTGGTCAGAATGATTGCCTTGATAAAATCTACATTGAGTTTGATTACGGGTCATTTGGGGTCAGAAAGTAGGTCAGTAGGTTAAATCAAAGAAAAATATTGTGTATATGATAGAGGCTGTATTTTTCAACTGATCTTCATGAAATGTTGTCAGAATGATAGCCTTGATAAAATCTAGGTCAAATTCGAATATGGGTCATCTGGGGTCAAAAACTAGGTCACTAAGTCAAATCAAGGAAAAACCTTGTGTACGCAATAGGGGCTGCATTTTACACTGGATTTCATAATATTTGGTCAGAATGGTTGCCTTGATGAAATCTAGGTCAAGTTCGAATATGGATAGTCTGGGGTCAAAAACGAGGTTACTAGGTCAAATCAAAGAAAAACCTTGTGTATGCGATAGAGGCTGTATTTTTCAATTGATCTTCATGAAATATGGTCAGAATGATTACATTGATAAAATCTAGGTCAAGTTCGAATATGGGTCATCTGGGGTCAAAAAGTAGGTCACTAGGTCAAATCAAAGAAAATACTTATTTATACTAAAAAATTTTTGCTCCAATTTCAACGATAATTGGTCAGAATATTTTTTTCCATGAAATCACTAGGTCAAACATGTTATGGTGTGTTTCTCAGGTGAGCGACCTAGGGTCATCTTGGCCCTCTTGTTTGTTTAATATATGACATATACGTGCCTGTGCTATATGGAAATTATTCCACCATACATCAATGATATAATTTACTCACAAAACGTGGACACGGCTTTATGTAGTAAAGTTATGTTTGACAAAGTCCATCTTATTTGTTCTAATCAGATACTAACTGTGCACATGCTTTCAACACCTTCCTGCTGATTAAAACTTTGTCTTCATATACCAAACGATCATCGGTGTCGTCTCCAACAGTTAAAGAAACAAGCAATCATTTTGAATGAGATTTAAATTTGATGGTTTGATGGGCTTATATGACAGATATGCTGACAAATATTATATTGATGAACGGTACGAGTAAGAATGACCTAAGGATATAAAATATAAAAAAAACTTGAAAATTAATGTTTTTTATCATAGTCATTTTTATTCTACTAAGTTGGAACGTTAGTCATGCTTATTTATTGTTAAATAGGACTTTATTCAAATGTAAACGATTATCGAAAACAGCATTTTTATATAAAATACATACCATCTGCATTTTCTAATATTTCCACTGCTTCCTCAGATGATATTTGGTCTTCTTCACATGAACAAGACAGCTGCATTTCCGGCTATGGTGTACTCAGTTCCGCCTTTACCCTCTCTTGTTTTGAAGCATGTGTACATGAGTCATGCGCAGTCTGTTTAACTACGTGTCATATTGTCCTCTCCATACGTTTCAAACATTTGTGATGTATGGATGGAATAACCAATGCAGACAGGAATGAACTGACGTGAGAGCGTCCTATGCCAGCATGAATCATACCTGAAAATTAATAGTTCCGTCGGCGTGAACATAAATTCAAAACAAAGATCGACTATAAACATTTTGATTCTATAACATTTATATATTGTGTATCAAATTACGCTTGTTTGAAAGATTTTATGTATTTTCTACTAATGTTTTGTCTACATATTTAAACAGTAAGTTCATTCTTCCATTTCGAATACCTGATAATATTAGAATTTTGACAGATACTAACAATATGAGTATATCGTTTTTAATAATGTCCCTTCTATTTGAAACAACTTTTTCCGTAACAAGGGTTTTGATTCATCTTTATATACGAGGCAGTACTTCTCATATTCGATGTTATTTTTAAAGAACCATAACGGTTATTAGAAACTAATTCAATCACATCTTGATTAGTTTTGAATTTGTCTTCAAAGGTTGTTTTCCATTTCAGACCAATATATGCACTTCCTGGATACAAACAACAAAATAAATAGCATAAGTAAAGGAAAAAGCGCGCGCGCGCGTGCGTGTAAGTGTGTATTGCAGGAAGAATGGGGCATTTTACGCATAAGGTTATATCTAATAGTATTCTTGTTACGGTACAGACTTGGTCAACTCAGGCAGCCGCTAGAGCTTAGCTCAGTCGGTAAAGCACTCGCCCTCTAAGCGAGGGGTCCCGGGTCCAAGCCCCGGATTAACTGCACGGTTTTACTCACTTTGTGACATTTGGCGCCCAACATGTGACTGTGGCATGCTTGCTTGGTAAGTCTCATGACGCTTGCATTATTATGTACCTCCGAGTGGATGTGTCAGGCAGTCAGTTAGCTCAGTTGGTAGAACACTCGCCCTGTAAGTAAGTGGTTCTTGGCTCGAGCCCAATCTGATTGCACATTTTTCTCACCCTGTGACATTCCCTTTTTGAGAAAAAGAGAAATTATAGCAGGACATTATAGATTGCAGGTGCGAGCGTGTCGCTTACAGTTATGTTCGGGTAAGTATACATTCATTTGTTTTTTAAAGTTATGAAAATATTTACGAAAAGCAAAACGCAAGTATTCACCGAGTGCTGCCTTTACGTTCACAGTATATGGATAATGAGAAGTGTCACCTCTTTTTTGCTGCGAAGCTCCAGATGTTGAAATATTAGTTACCTTTTTTGCATTTAGAACACTCTTACTTTATAACTGAACAAAGCCCTCGTTTTAATTCACTTTTGATGTGACAGTCTCTGAAACGGAACAAAGACCCATATGTAAAGCCTAACTCAAATCTCCTTCCAAAGTGTCTTAAATCTACTATTCTCCTTTCTGGTACATTTTCGTAAGCATCTGCCTTCTTTGTATTTTACAAAAAAAAAAATATCTCGAATGTTCCTTTTGATCTTTACATTTTTTGTTTGTTTCAGAAATCTTTAGTCTGCCGTTGTCATTATTGTTGATATTGTTTACTGATAACCTCATTCGCTGTAACGTGACGTCAAATATCAAGTTATCGTTTATAAACAGCTTTCATTTTCGCAACATGTTGATGCTATTATCCGGGATAAAACAGATTTCCGACATAAAACGTGATTGGGGTAGGGGAAGCGCCACGGTAAATAGAGCGGAATCTAAACCGGTGACCCCCAATTTTCTTTTAAGGGACCGATAGCTATTGAAAGTTTGTACTTTTGTTCAAATTTATTCAAAATACTATCTGGCAGTTTGTTTAAAATATAGGCGTTTTTACGCAAAATTTCGGGTGAAACTCGCTTAAAATACGACGGAGAACTGAAAAAAAACACCTGTCTGTCAGAAATATCGTCAACTTTATTCTGTGAAAATTTCATACCAGTCCTTTGAAAAATAGTAGGTTGCGCATATTACCTTAATATATGTAGGTATGTTAATAAAATAAAACTATTAGCTATACATCAAGAAATATGCCCTCGTGCTTTAGCGGAATTATGTTGCGCTCCTAAAGTCGCGCATTTCCACATATTTCTTAAGGTAGTTCTGCACGTTTGATAAACCGGAAATTATGGCGTAACGTGATTTATCCGGAAAACGTAGAATAAATCCTGGATTCGCCGTACGGAAATGAAAATCGAATTAATCGAAACCATGAATACATTTATTACAATGGCACTGTTGCTATATTTCTAAAGTCAAAATATGATATTAAAATATATAACACGTTAAAATATTCAAACTGTCTTAAAATTAGCGTGAAATGTCCGGATCTTTTTAATTATGGTCAAATATCTCAAAAAATAAGCACACGGACCTATACATTTTATTTCACCAAAATATAGGTTACATTGTAGAAAAATTTCTATTTGCAAATATGTTATAAAAGTTATGATTTTCCCATAGACTCCCATTATGAAATATTGTGTGAGGTCCAGTTTTCAAATCAGTCTAGCAAACAATCAAGCACACGATCATATCTTTTTTATTTCTTGCATTTTCTAGGTATATCCTGAAGTTTTGAAAAATCAGAGTTTAATCAAATTCTACATTGTAGACAAAATTTCGATCCAAACGTGCAAAACTACCTTAAAACAAAACGTTTTACCTAAAAGTACTCATCGTCTTTGAAATAAGCAAAACAGCTAGAGAAACATCTAGACGATGTTAACCAAAGACAATTATCAAAGTATCTCAAACTGTTAATATTTATTTATTTATTTGGGTTTTACGGCGCACCAACACAGTACAGGTTATATGGCGCCAAACAGGACTACAAATTTTGTTTGGTTTCATATCTCATTTACATCGCAATAAGAACATGAGGTATGGAATCAAAACTCATACTGTTAAATTAGACTGATGCGATATAACACTTTTATTGCCCAAGGCTTAAGTTATAAAAAAGGACTTTATTTACTCAACCCTAACGTTTCTCAAAGAGATACAAGATACTAGGGATTTCTAACAATTATGATACTAGCCTTAAAACTTTGTTATAACTGATCGAAAAAAGGTGTTGAAGAAACATGAACAGAAATGTAGGATAAGAGGCACAGTTGAATAGCAAAAATGTGTTTGAAAATCCTTCAGTCCTGCAAGGCTTTTTACATACATAACTTGTAATATGTATGATTGTCAGTACATGTAAAATGTCAGATAAGTAACTAAGGTAGAATATAAAATTATTAGATTTTCCAATTGCCTGCTCAACATGTTTTACTTACAATTAATACACTCCAGTCATATTTGTACTGACCTGAAATTTTAGATTTAATATTTAGTAATACTGATGTAAGTTTGTGACTAATTTAGCGTAGGTTTTCTCAACATGGAACATTTTAATGTTCACATCATATCAGAATGTTTAAAGTGGCGTCATGAATTTTAAAACAACAAGAATAAAATGACATTAACATTAAAAAAAGATTATAATACTGAAATTTGAAACTACTATAGTTACATATGTGCTTTTCACGGCTGTACAGTGCCAAAATAAGGCCAGCACATTTGGTAGTACCACGCTTGTATCTCTATAAATTTGTACAACAAAAAAGGTGCGTTACTGCATGATTATGATGTCAATTTAAAAACTAAAAAGAGGTCTTTCCTTTAAAATAAACAAAACAAACTAGTTATGTTTTGAAACTACTTGAAACAAGAACAAATATGCTGATCTTATGGTTACTTACAATTATGAGATACGATGTTGTATATAATATTCTGTAAATAAATGAGCAGACTTCTGCGGGTAAGACAAAAGTCGAAGTAAGCTGAAGAGTGTTAACTTTCAATGTGCTCCTTTTATTAAAAAAGTGCTATGAATTAGTGCTTCTACGAAGTGCTATGAATTAGTGCGATTCATTACAAAAATTGTTTAGCCTAGTGGCACAGTAATCTTAAATACTGCACAGTTATTTATAGCATGATTCTCTTTTTGTTTTGGCTTAAGTGATAAATCACTTCAATAAGAGACATTGATATACTTACATAAATGTATATCTTTTTATCATACTTTTTAGTTATTTCAGTCAGTATATTTAGGTATACATATTGCCAGTCAGGTTTTCTAGATGATAGCTAAGATGGTAAAGGTACAACTTGTTGACGAATTAAATACAGCAGTTAAATTCTTCATTCACTGCATGATGATATTTTAAGCCAGTTGCACAGAACCTAATATGTATCACATATTTGTATACAAAATCAGAGTTTTTTTTTGTCAAATGTTAAAGACATCTTGAAAACAAATTAAAAGTCTTTATTTTCCTGGTGGATTCTTCAATGGCGTTTAATGATAATACTACTATATTGCATTGCCGGTTGTAGAAAGATTTAATGGAGTAATTCGTAGTCGGAAAAGCATACAGCAATGATAAGAACAAAGGATGTAAAATTTACAAAAAGACTGACTACATATGTACAATGAAAACATAAGGAAATTCAAAATTAATAGAATAAGCACAAGTCTTTTCAGGTGTGTGTGTTCCGGTTTAGTGTCTTTTTCAACATTTTTAGTCATATTATAAACGACGGTGTCTACATGTAGCAGTGAGCACAATGGCACAATGCCCAACTTTAGTGCTGCCTCACTGGATTATCACGCCGTAGACACGTGACATGATACCCCACCAAATCACATTATACCAGTGCTAGCACTATCGTCTTAATGTTGAGCGCCGACCAAGAAGCTACTAGTACTATTTTTACGTCTTTGATTTGTCGCGGCCGCTTTACCAGTAGGCTACCGAGGCGGGTCATCATATGACTTGATCATAGAATTTAGATACATTCAGCTTGTTAATAAATGAAAGTCAATATAAATGATATATTACTAAATTAGACGATATTTGTACAACTGCTTTAACATTTAGTCTTATCGTCTACAATAAGACATAGCATTTGTAATTAGTTTCAGTTCTTTTTAATTGAATAGCTATTGCATGCCAACAAACATGGAAATATTCATGACTGCACATTAATTAAATGTTCAAAAGCCAGAAGGCTACAAAATCCTGAGTTTAGACGAGTTTAAAAACTCAATTCCATTAGTGTAAATGCAGCTAATTGCTTCATTGGCACGCGTCCTTCTCATTTGCTTCCATTAAAACAAATTCCGCTGCATTAATGCTAGAGGTTTGTTATTATGATGCACATATACCATTTCACTTTGTACACTTCAGAGAATATTATTTTACCATTTTAGTTCTAATCTTAAACTTCACTTTACATGGACATGACAGTTTAACTGGAGTCTAGATTTTATGTTGATAATATGCATTGCCAAAATAAAATACATCGGGACTCATTCTATATATTTGGGAACAAAATTAATGAATCGTCATTAACTGAGGAATAAAAGTGGAATACAGATTGCACATAGATTTCCTCGGCTTTTAAGTTTCATTACCTTGCCTAATTAATGGGCAGGCACATGTATAATAAAGAATGGTATGCGTTACTTTGTATAAACAGAAAAAACACCGAAGAAAAATGACCAAAAAGCATATAAAATGAAAACGATTTAGAAACTAAGTCTAGTACGTATGTTGTGAATCAACGTACAATTTTGAGACTAAATGCAGATAGATACATAGACGCAACTTGTACTGATCTGAAGGAATGTTTTTGAGTAAACTTAGAACGAATCCCCACGCGCGCTTTCTGCAATTAAATTATTATACATTACGTTTGAAACACATTTGTGGATGATAATGTTCTCTTCTTTGCTTGTACTGTTGAACATGTTTTGTTAGTTTTCCATGATTTATGATATGATTTTCCTTAACAACCCTTTCCTCTGTCAAAGGCTAAGTTGAGAATGGGAGGCTTAGATGAATGTTCACTCTCCTCATTATTAGTAAATGTTCAAAGCGGTTGTAGCTGCCATATCCCTTCCCACGCCAACGGTATCCAGTTCTCTTTTCTGGTAATTTTTATTTTCACCTTTGTTGTTAACGAATCTTAGTACGTTGATGTAGGGTACGCTTTTAATGCAGTTATATATCTGACTTGAAGATTTTTGGGCAATCATAGCATAATTTTTGGTCGTTTATTAGCTATCGAAGCTGGAGAATACGAGTATGAGGCGGTCACGCATTCACTGTATTTGTTTGAACGCATTCATAAACTGTGTTGGTTTGCTTGGAACAGTACGTTGATGTGAGTGTTGCAAGTAACAATTAGATGCTGGCAATGTGTCTGGCTCCTGGAAATCAAATGCCCGACCAAATGATTCTGCAGTGTGATAGAGTGGATATAACGCTACTTCCTGCCAGCGAAGTCCGTGTGATTGTCTGAAATGACGTTGTCGGTCTCCAGGTGGCTCTTAATCAGACTTTGACAAGTCGTGTTCGAATAGTTTTGATCAAGAAGGGGTCAGGTATGTTTGTCTTTAGTCGGTTGGGTTGCGAATGTCGCCTTTTTTTAAACAAGAGAAGTGAAAAATGCCTGCTATTAGACTTCTGGAACAGTTTTCGTCTGAAGGGAAGGATGGAATATTTCCCCTGCAAATAAATGCCTTTTGAAAGTCGCAAAACAAGATCTTTTACGTTTATCTTTAAGGTGACACACATCGTACAAGGCATCTACTCAGCATAAAATGTAAAGCCTCATGAACTTTTAAACTAACCTTTGTATCTTTGATGGAAATTCAACTGTGTGGTATTGTTCATAAATTAGAATGCTATTTTAACTTTTATATTTCACACATAAATATATTGAAAGCTATACCTGAAAGTTTTCGTAAGTGTACTGTAGACTTCATCAGCAAACTAATCTTTTATCATTGACTAACACCGCCCGAAGGGGTAGGCGATATTAATGTGCTGTTCCTGATGTGCTCGTTTTAGTGAATATAGAAGACTGTAGAAGTATCAAGTCCTATACACCATGATTATTCTAGGCTTTCAGTAACAACTGACGATGTAAACAAACTAGACCGGACCCCTCGTCGTTTAAAAGAGTACAAACCAGAGCTGAACAGGGACGTGGTTGTTTCAATCTACCGCACATCTGGGACAGCACATTAACACAGACTCAAGCTTCCAAGTATATTTTATAGCTTTCAATATACTTTGTGTGTGAAATAGAAAAGTTTAAATAACATTCTAAATGTAAACTAACTTGTTAACATTGGTATAAGAAAACACCTCTGAGGCCAATTACGATTGTATTGAATTAAATTTTCAATGTGTAAATAATCCAAACAATGATTCAATGTTTCTTATTTTGCGGGTTTCTTTTTTACAATGCGAACATTGTTAATCAAATGAAACAAGTATGTGCATTTTTATTACAAATGTCATTTGCATTGAAGGCCAAAACTCAATATTAGTATTCACGTTTGTCCAAATAACTAATTGTTTCCTTGCGTTTTCTATGAAATGTATTCCTCATATGATACTGAATAATCTTTTATTATGTGTTTGCGTGAATATCATTTGTTATGAGAAACATCTAGATGATGAAGCGTAATCAATCAAAGTAAGAGCAACCTCTGTTCTTTCAGCGCCCTAAGCATAAGTTAACTCCTGTTTTGTTAAACCGATGTGCTCCATGATCCCAAATTACCGGAATAATACACGAAGTCTCAACCCTGTCAAACATTGTATTGACTTTGGAAAAAGTTTTTTTTTAATTTGTGAACAAAACATTCATTATAAGAATGGAATTATGAATGTATTAAACAATGTGTTTTAATAGTGGTGTATTTTGTATGTTGTGTCATTTATCCTGGATTTAACAAAGAATTTATATCATCATTTCTTTTTCTGAGCAGCGGTGCTCTACATCATTGGCTCTTGAGGGAGATATCTACAACCCTAAGATACTTTCACTTTTACCCGATTCATAACTGATTGAAGTGTTGTTTATTGACTTTTTCTTTTAAATGTCAAGATTAAGCATAGTCTTCTGGCTACCTTAAATTTTCTATTCCCCTTCTGTATGTCTCTGTATATGTTTCTGTAATCAAATAATGTAGAATTGATAAATGTCTACGTGACTGAAATGACAGAAATATTGTTTCTTTTTATACAGATCAACCCTGTCCTTTACTGGAGTTGTCATGACTAGGTATGTACAGAGCACAAATATGTTTTATAACAAGGCGACCTATAATCAAAATTAAACAATTAGGAAAAGGAATCAACACAAACACTATCATTCTTACTTTCAGCATAACTTTCCTTCCTTCAGTCATAAAAATTGGATATCTCATAACAAAAGTTACAACATATATTCCTAATCCTCTTCAATGCTGCTATTGTTTTAAGTTTGGGCACAACGAGAAAACTGCAAAGGTGATTACACTCGCCCAAAGTGCGGCCAGGATGGCCATTCTCATGAACTTGACACCTGCAGTTGTCCTTTACGTTGTATGAATTGCAGCGAGCCAATTTAGCCAAGTCTCGTGATTGCAAGACATGGAAAATCGAAAAAGAGGTTCTTCATGTCAAATTCATACAGGGCGTTGGATTTCCAGAAGCAAGACAAATTGCCAATGCCAAATATACATCTCCAACACACGCACAAACTTATTTACCAATACCTAAATCTGTATCTAACAAAACAACGCAGTGCATTGATGCTTTCACTCAAACAGATTCAGTGACTGTTGGTAGACTTTTTTAAAGATAGTTCATGAACCCCATCATATTTCGTTGGATTCCCAGTCATGTTGGTATTCATGGAAACGAGGATGCAGATACTGCAGCAAAGAAATCCCTTTCATTATCACAATCTAATTTGAAATAACCACATACCGATTTTAGGCAAAATATAAATAAATACATTTTATCTTAATGGCAATCGTCATGGAACAATGTTTTATTCAATATACTTCATGATATTAAACCTACACTAGGGGAATGGCACCAAAGGAACATACATGTATCTGTTCGCAGGGAGGAAGTTTTCTTTCTCGTTGTGGAACAGGTCATACCCGTTTGACTCATTCTTATCTTTTGAATAAAGAAGATCAACCCGAATGTGCACCATGTCAAACACCGCTAACTATTAAACATGTTCTAATCGACTGTGTGGACTTTGCTCCACAACGCAGTACATACTATGACGTTCAGTCTTTGAAAGAGTTACTTGAAAAAGTTTCAGTCGGAAATATTTTATCGTTTTTAAAGCAGATAGGAATTTATCAAAAAATCTGACATTTCATATTTTTATTCACATCTTTTGCAACATTATTATGTTTGCAGCTGATATTTTAACACATACGTATATACATTTTTACATATTGAATAATTTTAGATATGCTTTACATTTTTACTTAAGAATTGAAGATGTTTTTTACATTTCATCGAGGTATGAACTGTCAGAAGTTTTACACCTAATTTCAGCATAAACACCTTCGGTCGGTGTTTATGCTGAAATTAGGTGTAAAACTTCTGACAGTTCGGTGTTTATGCTGAAATTAGGTGTAAAACTTCTGACAGTTCATACCTCGATGTTTCATCGAGGTATGAACTTATGCTGAAATTAGGATAAACACCTTCGGTCGGTGTTTATGCTGAAATTAGGTGTAAAACTTCAGACAGTTCATACCTCGATGAAACGCAGAAAAAAACACCTTCAATTCTTATAATTACAACTATTCAAGATTTTGCAGGCGATCAGCTGCCCGCCGTGATCGAATTATAACGGCCATTAACCCGAACTCTATTTTTGTGACGTCGCGCATTAATCTGGTTGCCATAACTGCGCATTACTAAAAGTACTATTAGAAAGAAAGATAGCCGACATAAGATGGAACACGGGACCGAATGGTTCGATTTCAGCTGAATTTCTACATTTAGAGCGGACTTTAAAAGAATTTGTCAACTCAGATCAAGGAGACTTATTTCATTCTTGTTTCTCAAACTGTGTTTTGCATAGAAAAGGCTTCGCAAAATTCAAAAGGGCATCGTCAGCTGATCGTTAAGGCGTTGGCTAACGGAAATTGGCAATTAGAAAAAGGAATCTTTCAAAACTGGAATTTAATTCACTTACAGGTAACACTTTTGTTCAATTTATATGAACATTTTAATTAATTTTGTATTACAATATTACAACAATTGACAACCATTTGTGACACTACTGTAACACTCTACAAAGTCAATCTGGACCAACAACTGATCAGAGACCAACTGAGACTTGCAACTGGCCAACTCGCCAACTGTCACATTTCCAAGTTCTATTTTAAAACTTCACTGTCCGAAAAAAATGTATAAACGATAATGGTCAACTAGAAAACTAGAAACAGATCCTGGACATCTTAGTAAGACTAAATTATTTGTCCAGTTTATACCCTCCAGACAGGTTAAACGTGCAGTTGCTGAAGCTGCATGTTGAAGGATTGAACATGGACATGTTCATTGAGGCGCCATCCAGTGTTGATACAGCTGATCCAGGAGTAGTTTGTACAACTGGCTTAGTTGGTACAACTACCGTAGCTGGTAGGACATGTGATGTAGTTTGTTCAGCTTCTTTAGAGTTGTGTTTCGCAACCTCACATATGCCCCCCACATTCTCTGAGCTCTTCCCCATGGTAATATTTGTCAGAATGTTTAAATGTTTCTGTTTGGTCTGGTTGTGTACACCTCTATTGTATCACCTGACAGAAGACTCATTTCTGTGGCCGGTCATGAATATAATGTGTCGAAGTTCGAACCCGGCATCATCCAATCCTTGTGTGGCAGTTGCTCTTAGGCAGTGTGCAGTGTATCTGAAATAGATGTCATCTATATTATGTACGTATATGTGATGCGCCACGTGAAAAGGGGGTAGGTTCGGCTAACTGACGTTAATCATTAAAAACGACGTCAAACAATGGTGTTTGCAACTTTCAGACATACATTTGTATGTTTATTGGTTAACATTCACACGCTTTCATCCAAATATGTAAAAAAGATTTATACATTTTCTGAAAAATGAAAGAATAAACTTTAAAACAGTATCAAACACTCAATAATTCAATTTCGATACTTTTGGCCAACTACCCCGCTTTTCGCATGGCGTGTCTCGTATATAACTTAAACTGTTAATAGACATTTGCGAATTAAGTCTACGTGGACTGTGAACACCTAAGACGATCGATTTTTCAAGGGGACCGTCTCCACATGATAATTTTAATTTGTTTGGTAGGAAAACATTCCTATAATGATAGGAAGATCTGGCTTATTATGTTACCGCACAGGATAAGATTTGGATTTGTCTTTCCGTCCGTCTGTTTACCATAGAAATGTTTTGTTATACATATCGCAAAAAGTATTTGATCTAGCATCATAACACTTTCCTGAAATGTTCTTTAATATTACAAGTTGCGCAACTGCGACAAAGTTGAAAAGATGAGCTAGTCCGATCGCAATGTATCCGTATTCCATCGTCGTCGTCGTCCGACATAAAAAATCGAAACTGGCACAGCTGGGATCAAAATATTGGTCAGTAGGTAAATCATTGTGAAAACTGTAGAGAACGTAATAGCTTGCGTCTCCATTCCTCTGTTGTTACTAAACGCCCGAGGGGACGTATTTTGGGATACAACAGGTGTTCATCTGACCGTCTGTCAGTCTGTGTGTGTGTGTGTGTCTTTCCGTTAGCAATTTCGTGTCGACTCCGAACTGTAACTGAACCCCTTAAAGGATTTAAAACGAACTTGATACAAATGTTATCCACATCAAGACGACTTGCAGAGCGCCTGTATCAGGAGACTCGCTTTAAGATCAAGGTCACACTAAGGTTCAAGGTCATCTGACTTTGTTTAGAGTCCGCTCTGTAACTCTTGATCTGTTTGAGGGATCTTAAAGAAACTTGGCACAAATGTTCACCACAATGATCAAAGTTTCAAAGTTTATTTCATATAAGCATGAGACGACGTGCAAAGCGCATGGCTCGCTTCAATACTTTTGGCGATATGTGTAGCGATATGTCTTCTCCCACAGAACAAGGGCTGTCCGTAAGACAGCGCGCTCGACTTTTCTCAGTGCTTGACTCTGAATTGCATTTTTAAGGGCGTTTCTGTGATATTCTTTGCATACAACATCACTTTCAAATTTTCTCTTTCGGGTATCTGTTATCTTTGGAGCTGATTCAGCATTAGAATTTTTTTAGGTAGTTGTTCAGATCTTGCTTGGAAGTGGTGTCCAAATCAACTTTTTGTCCAAGGCGTACAATGCACCATTCTGTGAACAAAATTTATAAATTTAAGTCAAACTAGTCTATTCTATCAGCCTGTTTTATAGTTAAAAACAAACAAAAAAGGCATGAAACATCTCTTTTTACTAAATTATAAGTAGGAATTAAAGAAGAAGAAAAAATATCTCTATTTCTATGAAATTGAGACTTGTTTGATCAGCTCATTTTAGCTCTACTGTCACATAGTGACAAGGCGAGATTTTGTGACCGCTTGATGTCTGTCGTCCGTCGTGTGACAACAATTTGTAAAAACGTATTTTCAGTACCACTGGGAAGATTTACACCGAACTTCACAGGAATGATCCTTGGGTGGCCACCTTTCAGAATTGCCCAAAGAATTTAATTCCATGCAGAACTCTGGTTGCCATGGCAACCGAAAGGAAAAACTTTGAAAATCTTCTTGTCAGAAACTGTTAGCCGGATTTCAAATATATTTTGTAGAAATGATCTCTAGGTGACCCGCTACCAAAATTGCCTTAGCCATCCTGTTTAGGTAAAAAACATGGCCGCCAGGCAGCGGGGCTTATTTTCCCTACATGGCTATATTATAAATTTCAAAAATCTTCTGGTTTAAAACTACTGGGCAGATTTACACTAAACTTCACAGAAATGAATATTTGAGTTTCTGCTTAGTTTGGTTGTGGACGCGTCTGTTATATGATTTTACAGAAGCCAGTGGCCAGTCATGGTTATTATATGCCTTTTGTAGTTCAAACCTGGCATCGAGGAAAAATATGTTTAAATAAATATTACCGATCAATCATAGTCATTTGGTTGTCAGGGAGACTGGATACAAAAAATTATTACTTCGCCTTGTCCTTATTATAGTACTTCTAAATATTAAATTGTATAATGTAATTTCACATTATTTTTGCATTCATCATGGCTTGAACATTGGCATGGTTATTGAAGAGGCTGTATCAGATGTATATAGTGCTATAGTTCTAAATTAGCTAATTTACTGTAAATTTTGATTCATTTTGTTTAAAACATGTTAATTTGTAGTTAAATGATTGTTAATGTTTTTTTAAGTACAGACACTTACCCTGAAATAAGTTTACACCCCATCTGGTATTTTGTTGGGTTTTAGAAGCATATATATTCTGTCTGATGGCATGAAGATCCTGGTCATTTAAGGTTTTAAACCTGCTAGAATTTTCAGGTTTAACTGCTGGATCCTGTTGTAGATCTGTACCAAGCTCATTCTGCTGCTCTGTGTTTAATACTTGGCCACCATTTACCACAAGATTTCGTTCACTCAAGCTGACATGTTTATTGTTGACAGCGTTGTCAGTTTCAGTTTCACTTTTGGTTTCACTTTCATTTCCGTTATTTACACCCAGAACATCAGGGAATGGCAAATTCAGCAATGCCTGTATTTCAGATGAAATTTCAAATTGCTCTGGTTCATTTTCAGCCGGCAACTACAATTCAAATGACCCGAAAAGTTGCTGGAAAGTGTCTAAATCTGAGTTACTGCCGGTGTCGGCCATTTTAAGTAGCACTAGCAGACGAATTGAGATTTTCAGTAGACCGCATATATTGTGTATTTACATGAAATAAACATTAAATAATAACAAGAAGACATTTTGTTTTTAATTCTTTATTTTAACATTATTCTTTTGGCCATACGGTAAAGATAAGTGGAATCTAAATATTTTAATATTCACGCCGTATCGAAAAACGTGTTGGCAATGTAAACAAAACATGACCTAGTTTATGAATGAAAAAGTAGTCCGTCATGAATATTAATTTGAATCTAATGAATACGTTTACGTTTCATTGTAAAATGAAAGGTTGTCACATGGCCAGAAATAACCAATCGGAAAGAAGCTATTGCGTAAAAAGTTGAGAAGTTGTAATTATATATTTATTAAATGATTTTAGATATGCTTTACATTTTTACATAAATGATTTAGGTATGCGTTGCAATTGGCGTTTTCAATATAACTTCTTCTCGGCGATATATGACCATTTTGTGTCAATTTGCCGTAAAACCCAACTCACCCACCCACTCACTATAATTTTCTACTATGTTTACGTCAAGAAATACGAAAGTCTTTATAACGGAACGAAACATAAATGTCTGTATAATGAAGATAAACGTGCCTCTCTGCATACAATATAATGAATTATACGTATTAAACCAACGAAGAGAACTTGGGGAAAACAGATTGATCAAAGAAGCATTCAATTATTCACCGAGGGCGTAAATTTAAGAAGTGCCTTGAAGGAACCGATACGATTTAAATATATTCTGGGCCTTCATGGCACTTGTATACCATTTGATATTTATAGTGTAAGATTGGATGAGCATTTCAAACAATTTAGTTCTAAAAATCAATTTTCTTGTCTCCTATACTCCCACTGGATTTTCTTGTAGTCTAGATTGAATTAATTTAAACAAAAGAAACTAGGATATTTGCACAAAATTTACATATTTTGTTCATTGTTCTTGATAAGAGAAAATTTAATACATCTCATGACAGATGTATTTATCTCACATTCATTAGTCAGTGTTGTTGACTATGCAAGCATTTCATAAACAGCCAAACCAACTTGAGTTGTATTCATCTGGGTGGTAATGAACCAAATGTCATTTGGCAATATAGCAGACTCTACAACGTTTGATTTCCTCTTTTTATCTGATAAATATGTTTAGAATGTTTATCAATATAAATAAAAGTACGCGTGCAATTAATTTAACATTTACATTTTTATGCAAAACGTCATCGGTTACTGTTTATCACGGACGGTCGTTTGCCAAACTGTTTCATGATAAAATATATTTGTTTTCTTTGTAAATGCATTTCATTTTCTAGAGCCACACTCATTATCATGCCAGTCTCTCTTAATTATCGTGAGTGCATGTTTTGTAATTTAGTATATTCTTAAAACAAGATCATGATAATAAACAAATTTTTTATAAATTCAAATATTCTGTTATGCTGTAAACGTTCTTATTCTTTTTATATAAGTTAAAAATACACATAAATGTACAAACTTTGCGAGCAGCATTATCGTTATACTATCATATATTAGAAGAACAATATTCCGCTAAACTTTATATGCACTGAAACCATGAAATAACTGTAGCCATTCGACTTTAGAAGATTGGGATGATTTGTAACATGCTAGTATAGAAATTCAGGATAAGAATGCGTTGAAACTTTGATATGTAATTAAAACCATAAGGTTGCAAATATATGCAATTTCCATAATATGCGCAAAGTAAGGTTAAAAAGATATTGGCAAAATATACAACGATGCTCCAGAAGATCTTAATTGGTTAACATTTTACGGTTAGATTACCTAAGATACGTATAAATTATTTCTAAGTGTAAATATTTCACGACTGATTTATTTGTTACCATTATTACAGTTGCATTTAATATTTTCTTCATTTATAAAATGTTTGATAAAGATTTTAAAGACATTTTCAAAAGGTGAACAGAGTATTTATCACAATATTTTGATGGAAAAAAATGTTAATGTAAATAACCTAAACAGTATTTCAGAGTCGCTGACCGGTACATTTTTATATTCAGTAACTCACTCTTCCACAAGAATCCGCATGGCGGACAAATGACCTCAAACGTTCATCATTTAAAGATTCTATAGGGTCGATCCTATGGTCTTTTCGTTGAAATGCTCTAACAAGATAACACAATAACTTTGTAAAATATCCACACATATATATATATATATATATATATATATATATATTATACACTGTAACACATTTTAAGTTTAAAAAATATTCAAATCACCAGCATCTTCTTTATTATATTTATACACATAAAACATTACGATTTGCATACGTCACAAAACCGCTCTGTATAACCCCGATCGTACACATCTGGCTGTCTCAACATACATTATCCACACACAATACTAACATCTAACAACACTCAACTCCTTATTCACTAGCCATGTCCTTCCTTCTATCTGAAAAGGTATCGTCGTCAGCTGTTTGTCTGTCCTCCCATCCGTGCTCGTCCTCGATAATTTCACCGTCACTGTCGTTGCTGCCTGCTTCACTAAAGGGATTAACAACAGGTGCTATCTCATCCTTTTGAACACCGGCAATGCGTCACAACTCCTTTTCAATCTTATTCTCAAAGTAGTCCTCACACTAGTTCCTGTGATTTGGCGTGATAAGGTCACTGAGTCGTGTAAAGGAGAGCACTGATCTTTTAAATATGAATGAAAAGTTATTTCTTGCCAAATGACCTTTCATTTTCGGCCACACAAGCTCGGTCTGATCTATCTCACATTCGTGGGGGCAAACGAAGGACATAAATGAACAGCTTCCATTTCAAGCTCATCATCTGACAACATCTAAAGGTTCCTTTGGGATCATGGAGTGCATTCAACATATGTGTAATAGAGTTCCGCTTAAGCCGGTGCTAGGGGGCGTGAGAGGTGTTGCACCTTTCATTACCTCTCATGAACAGACTCAATCAAACCGAGTCTACTATTATTTTTCTTGGTTGCATTCTTTGCTTCCAGAGGATCTTTTCCCAGATTTTATTTACCACGTAGTAAATTAAAAGAAATACGTCTGTTCGTAACCACTCCCTGATGCTGTTGGTACGATTGTCCGGAATCTTCAGTAAGCATACATTTTGTATAATGATATATCTATCGTCTATAACGATTGTACTGGTTCAAAAAATACATGAAGCAGGGTGTGTTTCCAGCTGAATGACTGTTGTTCATTTCAGAGTGACAGTATGAGCCGCAAACTCTTCTCCAGCTCCGGGAATCAGTCCCGCGTGCCTGCAACCGGCATCCAGAACAATAGAACTTTGACAATATGGAGTAAATTTACATGCGCCTCTGTGACCCCCTACTTACTTGCCTGTTTCCAGCTGATTTAGAGAAGATAGTACTGGTACAGAATCCAGGCATACTGGTTAGACCAAATTCCCGTCTCTACATAACTGAAATACTGTTGAAATCGGCGCTAAACTCAGAGAAAACAAAAGGAAAACTAGTCCTAATAAAAATGCGCATGTTTATCATTTTTGTACAACCGTATTCATGGTCATGAAATAAAAAAACTAGTAGGCATGTAACATTCATTTTAGTTTGTCAGCGAAAAATAATATCCACCGGCAGACTTTCAACAACTTTAATTTGTAACTATTTTTGATTCTGAATTGTTCTTTCAACACCCATTGAGGAGTATGGCCTCGCATACTTCTTTGATATCGTGTTGAGTTTTACAGACTCTTAAATATCTCTTCTGATATATGATTTTTTTCTGCTATGGTTTATTATCAAAAAATATACATGATAAGATTTATAAAAAATTACAGAAGTCTTATTTTAAAGCATTAAAGAAGAGAAACATTCACAAGTGTTAGCTGTGAAAACTTTTGTCGTATACTTGCCTGATGTAAAATTTGTATTAGTTCCCGTGTTCTCTTCTTACCTCATTTTAAATGACTATAAAGATAGTACACGTTTAAGGTCGAGATTACCAACAATCTCTGGGGCTTCTGCAGACGTAAATACACGAAACAAACGTGTAATGTCGCTGTTCAGGCATAAACCATGTCACCCACATTAAATGTATCCTTTGTTATAGCTCATGACAACAGTTCCTGTACAATTTTATTTATCATTCTGGTTGATTCTTGAAGCGGACAACATGTTTTAGATATCAAAAACCAGAGCACAACAATGATTTAAAACATTTCCTAGTTTTCCTTCATTTACGTATTTGTGATAGCCAATCCTATTGTGAAATATAACTTCCTACATTATAGATATAAATTACCATTACACTATGCATACGTCTTGCACGAAATTATATATTATAGCAATGTACTGCACCTTCATTACGTTCTGTTTTCTTACGTGTAAAGCATTGCATTTGGCTTTTCCTCTGATGAAAACCGGTATTTTTCGCTTTCGCTTTTTTGCTACTAAAACATTTTCCGTTAATTAACCCGAAGCGTCAGCAGCCGTCCAAATTTATTATGCCCCCCTTCGAAGAAGGAAGGGTATATTGTTTTGCAGATGTCGGTCGGTCGGTTTGTCAGTCGGTCTGTATGTAGACCAATCCGTTTCCGGATAACTCAAGAACGCTTGGGCCTAGGATCATGAAAG
Source organism: Mercenaria mercenaria (assembly GCF_021730395.1). Lineage (NCBI taxonomy): Eukaryota > Metazoa > Mollusca > Bivalvia > Venerida > Veneridae > Mercenaria > Mercenaria mercenaria. The sequence goes on from NC_069367.1 coordinate 58,937,455, forward strand.
TTAATAGGAAGGTTGGTCATCACCTGCCGATGACCCCTATTGATTTTGAGATCTGTATGTCAAAGGTCAAGGTCACAGTTACCTTGATCAGTTAAATGGTTTCCGGATGATAACTCAAGAACGCTTAGGCCTAGGATCATGAAAGTTGATAGAGAGGTTGGGCGTGACCAGCAGATGACCCCTATTGATTTTGAGGTCAGTATGTCAAAGTTCAAGGTCACAGTGACCCGGAACAGTTAAATGGTTTCCGGATGATAATTCAAGATTGCTTGGGCCTAGGATCGTGAAGGTTGATAGGGAGGTTGGTCATGACCAGCAAATGACCCCTATTGATCTTGAGGTCAATAGGTCAAAGTTCAAGGTCACAGTGACCAGGAACAGTAAAACGGTTTCCGGGCGATAACACAAGAACGCTTAGGCCTAGGATCATGAAAATTGATAGGGAGGATGATCATGACCAGCAGATAACCCCTATTGATTTTGAGGTCATTTGGTCAAAGTTTGAGGTCAGATTGGCCAGAAAAGTTAAATGGTTTCTGGACGATAACTCAAGAACGCTTTGGCCAAGGGTCATGAAAGATGATAGTGAGATTCATCATGACCAGCAGATGACCCTTTTGATTTTAAGGTCAGTAGGTCAAAGGTCAAGGTTACAGTGACCCGGAACATTTAAACCGTTTCCAGACAATAACTTGAGAACGCTTGGGCCTAGGATCATGAAACTTGATAGGGAGGTTGGTCATGACCTGTAGATGACCCTTATAGATTTTGAGATCTGTAGGCTAAAAGTCAAGGTCACATTGACCTGAAACAGTTAAACCATTTTCAGACGATACCTTGAGAATGCTTGGGCCTAGGATCACTAAACTTAATAGGAAGGTTGGTCATCACCTGCCGATGACCCCTGTTGATTTTGAGATCTGTATGTCAAAGGTCAAGGTCACAGTTACCTTGATCAGTTAAATGGTTTCCGGATGATAACTCAAGAACGCTTAGGCCTAGGATCATGAAAGTTGATAGAGAGGTTGGGCGTGACCAGCAGATGACCCCTATTGATTTTGAGGTCAGTATGTCAAAGTTCAAGGTCACAGTGACCCGGAACAGTTAAATGGTTTCCGGATGATAATTCAAGATTGCTTGGGCCTAGGATCGTGAAGGTTGACAGGGAGGTTGGTCATGACCAGCAAATGACCCCTATTGATTTTGAGGTCAATAGGTCAAAGTTCAAGGTCACAGTGACCAGGAACAGTAAAACGGTTTCCGGGCGATAACACAAGAACGCTTAGGCCTAGGATCATGAAAATTGATAGGGAGGATGATCATGACCAGCAGATGACCCCTATTGATTTTGAGGTCATTTGGTCAAAGTTTGAGGTCAGATTGGCCAGAAAAGTTAAATGGTTTCTGGACGATAACTCAAGAACGCTTTGGCCAAGGGTCATGAAAGATGATAGTGAGATTCATCATGACCAGCAGATGACCCTTTTGATTTTAAGGTCAGTAGGTCAAAGGTCAAGGTTACAGTGACCCGGAACATTTAAACCGTTTCCAGACAATAACTTGAGAACGCTTGGGCCTAGGATCATGAAACTTGATAGGGAGGTTGGTCATGACCTGTAGATGACCCTTATAGATTTTGAGATCTGTAGGCTAAAAGTCAAGGTCACATTGACCTGAAACAGTTAAACCATTTTCAGACGATACCTTGAGAATGCTTGGGCCTAGGATCACTAAACTTAATAGGGAGGTTGGTCATGACCAGCAGATGAACCCTGTTGATTTTGAGGTCAGTAGGTCAAAGGTCAAGGTTACAGTGACCCGGAACATTTAAACCGTTTCCAGACAATAACTTGAGAACGCTTGGGCCTAGGATCATGAAACTTGATAGGAAGGTTGGTCATGACCTGTAGATGACCCTTATAGATTTTGAGATCTGTAGGCTAAAAGTCAAGGTCACATTGACCTGAAACAGTTAAACCATTTTCAGACGATACCTTGAGAATGCTTGGGCCTAGGATCACTAAACTTAATAGGGAGGTTGGTCATGACCAGCAGATGAACCCTGTTGATTTTGAGGTTAGTAGGTCAAAGGTCAATGTCGTATTGAACCAGAACAGTAGAACTTTTGTTTACAGTGAGCAAATAATTTCTGTTCCTTGTGCAATTACTGAATGCATTGAGGGGGCATTTCGTGTTCGATGAGCTCTTGTTTAAATATATTTATCCCCAGAAAGAGATAACATGTACCGGCAGCTGCGCTGAAGCTTGCGCAAAATGCCAGAAATGCCCGTAATTGATACTTTCACCCTAGACATGAACGGAATTTTTACATATCCTTTTCATATTCGATAATCAGGGACACAGTTTCACACAAAAAAGTGTATATATATGAGTTATTTTGAGTGCGATATCGAAAACAATTATGTGCATTTTGTGAGAAATGAAATAAAAACATTCCAACTAATAGTTCCCACCATCATTGATATAATTCCTAAAAATTAACAATAGCTCAAGTTCGATATAATATATTATGGTCTCCTTTTTCTAACGCTAATTTGAGTGTAAACAGGTGGAGTATGAGAATGGGCTGCTCTGTATGGAGTTGTATGTGTTGGTAGCTAGTGCAGCATTAGATTGTAACTTTTATGCTACAAAAAGTGGCTTCTAAAAGAAAACGCTAGGCGTAGATACAATTGTTCATTTGCGCAAGATTTTGTCCTTGCACAGCATTTGAGAAAGAATTTATAGATTTGAGCACAGTATGTGAATCGCCTTGTTTAAGCCTGATTTTCTCTCGTTGATACATTCACGGTTCCAGTGAAAAAGTTGCGTTTATGCAAGAATGGCCGTTTACCGCTTAAAGTTTTGTAATGTATCTGGTATTCGCAACATTTGACGCTATTCAAGAGGTTAGGAAGTACGTGTGGTCTCTGATATTTTTTGAATAGGATGAGGAAAAGATTATTCAATGGAAATGGTACGGCAGAATGGAAATATTAATTTAGGCAATTAGAATACAGGTTATCATTTAATGAACATGTTGACTGGATTTGATTTAGAACTTAATGAATCGTCATTACATTTGCATGGTACCGCCGGTTCCTGAAATTCAACCATAAAGTATTTAAATAATGAATTGTCTTTCAAATGTTTGCTTCCTTAAATATGAATAGTGGTACCTAATTAACATGGATTATATAAATAGAGATTGTCAAATCCTCACCTCTAAAAAGAGAGGATCAAAATTTAAATGGGAGATTTCGCCGGAAGCAAAACCAATTTTCCTGCATATTGTATCGCACTAAGACGTTGCAATAGCTAAATTTTTCGTAACATTGTTGATATAAAATGGTTTGCCTGAGATCTTCTTTGCTAACAACTGGCGTTAACTATGTAATAGTAATCGCACATGTCGTAAAGTAGATCTTTTCCCAAAGGGAAGTATGCTGCTGGAGTAAAACAACTTCACTTACATCTTCGTTGGTCAGTTTTATAGAGATATGTTTTAACTTTTCGTTTTTGTTACGTCCAATTGAAATTACAGTTCTAAATACACTCGAATATATACAAGAAAATACAACAAAAGTCTGGCCTAGGAAGCATACATGCACCAATTCAAGGTTAACATTGTTTTTACTTTAACGTAAAGTGTAGTTTCGTCACATCACATCGAGTTGGTGTAGACCTTTGGGATGAGGTACACACGCTTCTTATACTTGTTATAATTTCAGAAGAATAACATCGTAAATTTTAGATTTTCATATCATCTTTAAAAACATATATTTAAATTTAAGAAATGATTTTTTCATGCGAAATTAACGACGTAATAGGATCGGCAAATTCATGAATAGCTCTAGTTATTCATGTTTAATTTTCTGATCCTATTCTGGCGTAACTACAAAAATAATTAAGTCACTTCTTATATTTACGTTATACTTCCTTTCCATTTATAAACAAGATTATATTATAAATTGCACACATTTTGTTGCATTTAACATTAAAATCAGTTTTCTGACCATTATGTTCAAAAGATGGAACAACTGCGACGCTGTCTAAGGAAAGTTCTTCCAGGCTATACGCGGATGCCGTCAAAACAGCCGCCCGTTATCACTAAGCAGCGTTGTCGCAACTATGGCGCCTTTCCTTTAGCTGTTCATACAAAATGAACGTGATAATTTTCAATTAAAATAAAATAGGGCGAATGTAAATATATCAAAGTTTTCTTTTTTTATCAAGGATCATTTTAATAATAACTAATGTGTTTCAAACTCGTACGAAAATCTGACGTTTGGACAAACGTCTTGAAATAATTCAGATACTGACAGATATATCAATGTTTCATCATGACTAGAAATTCTGCAAGTGCCTACTCAAAATTATTTAATATCGGAAACCATATGATAGATAAACGCTATTAAGATATCTTGTAACGACTTGATATTTATATAATTTATCACACTAGATATCTTTATAAGTTGGAAGAGAAAAAGTTGCAATTATGTTGCAATGATTTGATTAATAATAGCCGCCGGTTTCTTTTTGCCACGCCGGTAGTTGGCAAATTCAGCCCATATTTATACGCGCTTTCATAAAATGAAAATTGCCTTAAATTGTTACATTAACCTACCTATTTTAAAGTTAGTATGTTTTGATATAATGCCATTACTAGATTTTTTTTGTAAATAAGTACGAGAAAATTGCATTTGCCTTGGCAAAGTGGTATTTTGTCATGGCTAAATGCGTTCACATGGCAAGAAAATATATCATTTTGCCATGGCATTATTTTTTTTTCATTTTTCTAAAAAAATGATTTTAACTGTTTCCAAACGAATGTAAAGATATATATATATATATATATATATATGATATTCCATATCAGTAACTCAGTTTTTTTTATTATTTTGCCATGGCAAGATTCTGCCATGGCAATTTTTTTCCAAATATTTTAAAGAAAGGTTTTTAATTTTAGTGATTATGAAATACAATACTAGCAGGAAAAGAAAGGACTTTAAGTTTCTTATGATGTTTTTGAAAGTTATGCTTACCTTTATGCTTCTGACATGAAATGTCATAATTTTACCTTTCAGCTCAACTTGTGACCTCCTTTCCGAAACTAGTTTTTAAATTATTATTATTTACATTAAATATAAGATATAAGCTGTAGTCGGGCCCGTCGTTTAATTATTTATCTTTGAAACCTGTCAGTCGGAATGACTAAAAATGAACAGAAATCATTCGCGACGCTATTATAATAACAAGATTTGATTATTTAATAGCTACAAAAGAAAATGGAAATAAAAATGTATTAAGAAGTAAGTAAATCTATTCAAATAGTTTTCAGATAGAAAACGTCCGTTCCTACAATCCGAAAAATACCAATGTTATTAAAACACAAAACCATTTCATACACGTGAACTACAAATGTATGCAATGCGTTTTCAAATCAAGGATGAAAGTCCACATTAAAAAGCCATATTCAATAAGGCATAAACGTAAATTGAAGAGAATTAAATAACATAAGCTTGGACTAGGAGTAATATTCACATGTTTATTATGCGACGGCGATGATGAATTGTTTCCTGAGTTATCATTCAAAGAATACGATACTAGCTCATTATAATCCATAAATTCTTGCAGTGGAGAAGTTTTGTTCCTATGTCAATGGTATACGTCTTAACCGATCCTATCTATTTTCATTACTCTCTTCATAATTAATGTTTATATCTGTCAGTCTTTCCTTCTCTTTTTTACAAAACAGATAATTTATAAAACGGCTATTTATTTGTGCAAGTTGTAACAGTTGAACTTTGATACCTATACATATCGGTGGTGTCAATCCCCGGCCGCGTCATACCAAATACATAAAAAATGGTACTAGCTTCCTCGCTTGGCGCTCAGCATTAAGAGGATAGTGCTAGGACTGGTCAGCCCGGTGTCAGTATAATGTGACTAGATGGGGTATCATGCCACGTGTCTACGTCGTGATATTCCAGTGAGGCAGCACTATGAAGTTGGGCATTGTGCTCACTGACACCGTCGTTTATATGACTGAAAAAATGTTGAAGAAGACGTTAAACCCGAACGCACGCACACACACACACACACACACACACACACACACACACACACACACACACCCATATATATCGACGATTGTATATGTGGCTGTAAAATATATCCTTTTAAAAAGCGATTGCATGCCGCCAGATATACGCGTAAGGTACTTCAATTAACTATTCATAACTAAGAAAGTTAATGCGATATTTCTAAAAATATTGAAACAACCTAATCCAAAATCCATTAGAGCAGATTGAGGTTATTGTAATTACAGTCTCACGCATTCAAACACGCCACGGAGTTGATAACACCCTAATAGTGATACTTGGACTAAATACACATTTCAGATGAGCTTCCATGAGAGCAAAACACCATCCGATAAGCTGAAATACAGGGATATTCATATTGCTGTTGTAGTCCTGGGATGTATAAACAAACCATTACCTTTCCATGCTATAAGTAATTGCATTAACGAAGATTATTGCTGTCATATGAATAACAATTTTGCTGTAATCAATCAGTTATCACGCAAATACCTTTTAAGAAACGTCCAAGTTTCATTCGTCATTAATAGATAAAGGAAATTCATTATCGTGTAATAATGTGGTATTTATTCAATGAAACTGAAAATATTATTTGTGTCTTCACAAATCACCGTGTATATCCAATAACACCAACATGAGAAAATAACAGATCATTCGCGCAAAATATTACACTAGAATGCGCAAATAAATGGCGGAAATCACTGCTGAAGGACCATATGTTGAATAAACTGGCCAATATCTTTTTCGCTAAACAGAGTGAAAACAAATGAATACACGCACTGGCGGCGGAGACATTGTGCTTCAATCGAAGATAAGCAGATTCTCTAGAAAATCATTGATTTGAAGAATGACGATCTGGGAACCGTTTTGAAGGCGGAATTAGTGTTTCGCTGGTATTCATTGATACAGTAATGTATAGTTCAGATCATTTTATAAGTTTCAGACCAATAACTCAATGTTCAAGGTCAACTTGGCAGTCAAAAGTTAACATGGCATGAACAGGGTCTGTTTCGTGTCAGGTCCATAACTGTATCATTATTTAAGCGATTTTAATATTACTTGGCAAATATGCTCCCCATGATGAGATGTTGTGTCAGGCGCAAAACCCGGACCCAAACAAACCATTACCTTTCTGTGCTGTAAGTAATTGCATTAACGAAGATTATTGCTGTCATATGAATAACCATTTAGCTGTAATCAATCAGTTATCACACAAATACCTTTTAAGAAACGTCCAAGTTTTATTCGTCATCAACAGATAAAGGAAATTCATTATCGTATAATAATGTGATATTCATTACATGAAACTGAAAATATTATTTGTGGTGTATATCCAGTAACACCAGCATGCGCAAATAACAGATCATTCGCGCAAAATATTACACTAGAATGCGCAAATAAATGGCGAAAGTCGCCGCTGAAGAACCACATGGTGAGTAAACTGGCCAATATCTTTTTTCCTAAACAGAGTGAAAACAAATGAATACGCGCACTGGGGGCGGAGACATTGTGCTTTAATCAAAAATAAGCAGATTCTCTAGAAAATCATTGGTTTGAAATATCATTCGTGAGAATGACGATCTGGGAACCGTTTTGAAGGCGGAATTAATGTTTCGCTGGTATTCATTGATACAGTAATGCATATTTTACATCATTTTATAAGTAGTCGGGTAGCTTGTTAAAGGGGTCAAAGGACTTGTGACATTAAATAATGAAAGAGAATAGATTAAATGCGTTCCATGCAATGTTATGAGGTAACACCGAGATATGTGCATAAAGGGTCGGCGTAACACCAAAACCGGGATCTTTGAGTGTCAAACCATTGAATTTTTACGGGATATTGGCATCAAAATTCGGTATTTTAGTGGTTTTATCTTGCGTGAACTCTATGTTTCAGGTTTCTTCATTCACATAAAGTAGAATTGCCGTAGTTTAGATGTCATAGGGGTGGTATAATGTATTACCAGTATTATGTCAGTCTATGACTTCGTTCCAAGAAGGCGTATGACGAAGACATTAACTGGATATATTATTTTCTGTCCACAAACACACTAACAAAGCCTTTTGTTGTTTACTTGTATGCAGCTGCTTACAACAAAAATGTTATTTTTAGTATTAAAATATTAATTTTTACTTTTTATTGGCATCAATATTCGGTATACTAGTAATAGTGACTTTTTACTAGACAGATCTGACATAAACCAGTCAGTGCTTTTGACTACCATAAATTTTAATTTTGCATGTGTATGTCGCGTCCTCTAACTTCATAATGCACATTTGCTTGCGTATGTCGCTTCCTCTTAATTCAGATCGTACGTTTTCATGTGTATGTCGCGTCTTTTAACTTCACATTGCACATTTACTTGCGCATGTCGCCTCATCTAAATTCAAATCGTACGTTTGCATGTGTATGTTGCGTCTTCTAACTTCACATTGCACATTTGCTTGCGTATGTCGCTTCCTCTAAATTCAAACCGCACGTATACATGTGTATATCGCGTCTTCTAACTTCACATTGCACATTTACTTGCGTATGTGGCTTCCTCTAAATTCAAACCGCACAAATGCATGTGTATGTTGTGTCTTCTAACTTCACATTGCACATTTACTTGCGTATGTTGCTTCCTCTAAATTCAAACCGCACAAATGCATGTGTATGTTGTGTCTTCTAACTTCACATTGCACATTTACTTGCGTATGTTGCTTCCTCTAAATTCAAATCGCACGTTTGCATGTGTATGTCGCGTCTTCTAACTTCACATTGCACATTTGCTTGCGTATGTTGCTTCCTCTAAATGCAAACCGCACGTTTGCCTACGTATGTCGCGTCCTCTAACTTCGCAATGCGCGTTTGCTTGCATATGCCATTTCCTCTAAAGGACGGTGTCCGCGGAAAGTATGTTGTTTTAAAGCGTTCTTTTTCCATTTAAACAAACACAAACCTTTGTATGAGTGTGTTTCATTGTCATGGGTCAACTGAGGACCGCGAAGGGCAGTCCTTGGACGCATTTAGTTTTTGTATTATCATTACTGTTTTCAGTACTTTAATTGTTTTGATAAAACTTTCCGGTGACTGACTTTCCTCACGTCGTATAAATTTGTACAACAGTGCCTCTGGAGTTACTGAGCCGTACGGATTGGTACGGATTACTACTTTAAGGTACGGCACAGGTACGGATCGATAGGGATTACTACGTATCTATATGTACTATTTATATAAACCACCTGTTTCTTGCTTTTCAGTTTTCAACGGAAGCGCGCGACTGTCTTTACTTTTAGACAGACCTTCGTGTATGACATTAAAATAATATGCAAAAACAACTCGATCTTGGTTTGGTAAGCAGGATAGGAAAATCAAGTTTTATAGATATCTTCATTGGAAAGCTTTAATACATTAAGCACTCAGTGAACACAAGTAAACGTAAGTGAGTAGTTGTTAAAGTTTCAAACATATAAATTATATGACTAGAATCCGATTGCAACATTTACGAGGGTGTTCAATAAACTTTGATAGTCGGAAAAGTGTTCTCATTTCTTTACTTCGGGCCACTTTTTGCTAGAATTTAAAAATATGACGAATATGAACATATCAAATGCGAATACTTAAATTGGAGATTTCAGAACATATAAAATCAAAATGTACACGAAAAATGCACAATATTTATTTGTCGTCTCCTAGACAACGTCACTACCTTTATGGCGGCCCAACGTCATTATGACGCTGTCATATCCCACACAATTAATCATTTCAACTCTTATTACCATTGGTTCAATGTTTATCGCCATTAAATGCATGTTTACATCTTCTACGAATAAATAAATACTGTTCATATGATATTTCTGTCGCATTGAAGACATTGGACACTGAACTGTGATGCCGTAGCAAGGAACCCTTTATTTTTTAAAACGTGACTGAATGTTAATTTTATGTCTGTACCACGAGTCGTCAGAAATATTCTCCTGACTATGACTACTTTTAAACGTCCCGTTCCACTAATAAAATTTTGTTCTCTTCCGGGCATTGTTACTTATACCTTTTGCAGCATGGCATTTGTTGCGTTTTATTAGATTTTCGATTCAAACACATGTCTCCGTTCACAGATTTTCAAGCAATGAAAAACACCATACGTCTTAAAACATTTTAATGATGTCACATTTATAATTAGATTTTTTTTGCATTACGCTTAAAGTTAGCATCGCACCAATATTAACTCAATGTAAGAAAAGATTGAAAAATAGGTAAATTTAGGGTAAAGTAAAATAGAAAAAGAGACACGATTGGCCGGATGACGTCACGTGACGTAGTCATGCGGACTAGTACTTACTTATCATTTAGACAATTTAATTTTGACGTATCAACACAGTACATTGCATTCCCTTGTCTTTGTTATATAGCAGTTTCATTTATTTTCGATGATACATTAACAATTGACAGAAATGTTCCGGTTTTCCCCTCGTACAACATTTGTGACATATTTTGTCGCAGTTCGGACAATTGCAAATGAACACATATAAATCAGCGAATTGTTGTTGTTATCTTCTATGGATTATCGATTTCAACTGGGATTGAACACTAGTTTCCATGATGTGAACACCGCCGATTGAACAAACCTGTGAATGTCACTAAATCGCATTAAGTATTTAAAACATTTGCGAATTTTGACATCTGTTCAACCTGGGATATAGGGTATAGACGTAGCATACATTTTCACTACCGTCAACTTAATAATTCATTTTCGTCTTACTGGACTACATGTGTAGTTTCCACTTTTCTATTTCACCAAACTGGAAACGATTATATCGGTACGCTGACGTAACTGATGAAAATAAGGTATATTAGTTTAATTATAGTCTCCTCAGTGTATATGTCAGCAACATATAACAAGCATTTAATACATAGTATACAGTATATTGCCATTCAGTTACGGAAGTATAAGTTGTCTGTAAACACTATACACTTATATGAAACCAAACTAAGTTAACTTATACCATACAACTACTGTCAGTTACAGTAAAACTCTAAGAACTCGTAGAATGTCACTTTTTGACAAATATACCCATTAAGAAGCATTATAAAAGACTATTAAAGCCTTAGGACATATCTTACCTATCTATTCAAATCAACAGTTAAGAAACATGGACAATGTCAATAACCTACCATAAAGCATCATATTCCTTTCAAGATCAGGTCAATATCTCCTTTTAGATATTACTTAATATAATATCATTTAAAACGCTAAAATTTAAAGAGAGCTTTCATAGTCAAATAAAAAATAGAATATGAAGATAACTAAACAGTTAAAAAAATATGCCTTACTTTCTTTACAAATGAATATATCTGCTACGTATGCTTATATTCAGTTCCTAAAACTCCTAAAATTATTATCTGTGTTTGGAAACTGCATTTCAAATTATTTCGTCCCACTGGCATGCTACTATACATGTATATGTTTAAATTCGTAGCTTAGCTGTACTTTAACATTTAAATGCTAGGAAGCTTTGATTGTACTTTTAATAATAGCTAAATAATTCAAATTTATTGCTGTTAATGAAGCCGTTTGCTTCATCATCATGCGGGCTTCTAATTAAAAGAAATGGCTGCATGAATGATAAGGCAAGCATTCCTGCACACTTTAAATTTTACAGTAAAACGCTTTGCCAGACTACGTGTTGTAGTATAATTCAAAACTTTATAGATTTTATGCAATAACAAAAATAAGGTGCAGCTGCATTCCTTCTTCATGACTGTGTGCCTTTTCGTTACTTCTGTGATTTTGTTTTTAATATGTGTTTATTCGTAAATGTGTTAAGCCGGGGTCTATAAACACTATGCAGACCTATTCCAAGAATGATAACTGACTTACCTACATGCTTCTTTGTTTTACAAAGTCGAGATTGGTTTCGGATTTGAAGAACGTTTGTAACGTGTATGTATGATTAAAAACAAGTAGTTAGAAGAAGGAACAATACAATATGTGCAGAAAAACTGAATGACTTTAATTTCAGTGGTGCAGTAAAGGAATGGCACAGAGCCAAAGACAGACACTTACCGGTATATGAAAACAAAAATGCCTATGTGTTGTTAGTGTTAGTACAAAGACAAAGAAGTGGAAGGACATATGTGTTGTTCGAAAATACATATAAAAGAATTGGACATCTGTCATGTCTGTGTAGTGTATATGATATATTGATGATTATATGATTATGTAAAAATGTAGAAGTAATGAAATACATGTTGTTGTGTTTTTTTTTGCATATGGAATACTTAAAAAGCACCATTTGGGTTCGATTTTCAAAAAAAAAATCGATCACGGGAGGGAAACCCCTCCAACACCCACCCCTTATCCCGCCACGCAAACTTTACCCCAGCGCCTTAAAAAATTTCTGGGGAAGGGCCTGTGTGCTACAATATATCGGATACTATTGATACAACAAAAAGCCCAACTTGCTACGCCTCTGTAAATATTTTTGTCAGCAACTAGAACATGACTTTTTGTTTTGCATGAAAAATCCGTGCACATTTGGGCAATATTGGGAAGTTTATAGTCTCTTTTTGAGATCATCTTTCAGTGTCTAATCAATTAGTCATTTTGTTTTGCATGAAAAATTCCGTGCACATTTTGGCAATATTGGGAAGATTATAGTCTTTTTCTGAGATCATCTATAAGTGTCTAGTCAATTAGTCATTTTGTTTTGCATGAAAAATTCATGCACATTTGGGCAATATTGGGAAGATTATAGTCTCTTTCTGAGATCATCTATAAGTGTCTAGTCAATTAGTCATTTTGTTATGCATGAAAAATCTGTGCACATTTGGGCAATATTGAGAAGATTATAGTCTTTTTCTGAGATCATTTATGTGTGTCTAGTCAATTAGTCAGAATTTGACGCGAATGGTATTTTGTAAGTTTTTAATGCCTCTAAGATGGGCATATTAAAATCACACTGTCCATCCGTCTGTGCGTGCGTCCGTGCGCGTGTGCGTCTGGTAAATTCCTGTCCGGGATGTAAGTCTTCCATCGATAAAGGGATTTTGAAAAAAACATGGCATAAATATTTATCATAATGAGACGACGTGTCAAGCGCAAAACCCAGACCACTAGCTCCAAGGCCAAGGTCACACTTAGAGGTCAAATGTTAACATGGTCTGTTTCGTGTCCGGTCCATAACTCTTCCATCCATGAAGGGATCTCGAAACAGCTTGGCATAAGTATTTATCATAATGAGACGATGTGTCATGCTTAAGACCCAGATCCATAGCTCCAAAGGTCAAGGTCACACTTATAAGTCAAAGGTTAACATGGTATGTTTCGTGTCCGGTTCATAACTCTGCCATTCATTAAGGGATTTTTTGAAATTACTTGGCATAATGTTTCCTCATATTAAGACGACGTGTCATGAGCAAGACCCAGACCACTAGCTCCAAGGTCAAGGTCACACTTATAGGTCAACGGTTAACATGGTTTGTTTCTTGTCCGGTCCGTAACTCGCAATTGATGAAGGGATTTTGAAATTACCTGGCATAAAATGTTCCCTATAATGAGATGAGTTGTCATGCGCCAGACCCAGACCCCTAGCTCCGAGGTCAAGGTCACACTAAGAAGTCAAAGGTGTTTCTTGTCCGGTCTAAAACTATGCTATTTATCAAGGGATCTGAAAATAAATTGATACAAATGTTATCCATATTAAGTAGATATGTCACGTTTATGACCGAGGTCTCTTAGGTCAAGGTCAAGATCATAAAATGATATGTGATTTTTTTTGCGCATACAACCGTGGCATTCCCGGGCCTATTTCGGGGGCATTTGTCACCAATAATGACATCTTTATTTTTCATAATTATTATAAGAAACTTTAAATTTACCTACCTGAAGTTTGAACTTTTACATCCACTGCCTACAATGTCAATTATGCTCCCACCGCACAAATAAAAATCATCTAGAATGGTACCAAACTTAGACAATCGTGTTTCATGTATTAAAAAACCACAGCTTTCTAACATTCTCTTAGTATGTTAGCTGAACAAAATATATAACCCACTTGAAGTGAATGTTAGGGAAGTAGATATAGTAATCGATATTTTGAAACAGCGTTATTTCATAAAGTTATCTGTTTGAACAAAGATATATATAATGCTACAAAACCAAGGATCGAAGTACTCTTTTGAAGAACCATTAGTAATACACAAACTATTTAAATTAAACTTTTAGATACATTTTAAGCCATGTACAAACCCGAGGGCAAAAATCTCATAATCGAGACGGCCAACAATATGGCCGCCGAAAACATAAAATATATGAACCATTTATTTCAAGTGAAAAGGTTTTGTTTTGTTTGAATGACAATATAGAATAGTGATTCATAATATGTTTCGTTCTTTACTATCTAATCACTTACCGGTACTTTTATTAAATGATTCGTTAGAATATGCTTCAATGGCGGAATTTCATACAAAAATATAGCGTTAGGTATATGATGTACACTTCCATTTTTTAAACGTCACTGTTTAACAGTTAATATATGTTGAGGTACATTCCGACCAAAAGCTAATAAGAACAATTAAAGACCTTACTTTTTAACACTATAGTGATCGGCAATGATATACGTGTTTCAAGCAAAAAATAGACATGGACTCTAAAGAACATTTTAGATCTAACAAGGCTACTTTTTCATAGGTTGTTCACTCATCATTTTAAGCTACTTTTTATATGTCATATTTCCTACAGTAATAATGAAGTAAACTTTTTATGTCTTTGTATCATTTTCAAGCAAATTGCTAAATTTCTGTCTATGATTTATAGAGACATGACTTTCACAACCGCCTTTACTACTGTAAATAAGATGCAGAGTTAGCGATATGGACAGATTTATGGTTTTCTTGCCTTAAAAGAAAAAAAAAACAAAAAACTAAGACCTGTTTTTGTAAATTTAAGTCAAAGCTGTTGTGTAATTTTCATAGTAAATGTTGATTTGCAACATTAAGTCTCCCGAGATAATGTGAAATGTATGATGTTACGAGAGGAATTAACAAAAACGCTTTCATTTCTGGCAAAATGGGTTTGGTTTAATTCTGCTGAGATAAAAAAGATTTAAGAAGATAAACTGGAAGAATTTTATGCATGCAAGCAAACTAAATGCAAAATGTTTAATTGAGTTTGTTCGCGAAAAGGTATTAAACGTACAACAGCTCTCACGGCCGCTGTCGCCGGCTGTATAAAGTTGACAGACTGTGGCTCTAAGATTTCTCGCGTTTGGCACCATCATGTGAACGTTTTAAGTAACGTCAGCTCCATCTACGTTAGCATGTTGCATCTATGCTTTTATCGTTGCACAAACTGGACAATTTGATATCATTTAACGGTAAAACGAAACAAATCTCTGTATATACAAATAAAACTTATCCGAATATGAGTTTCCTGAGTGATAGTCATGCTTCGTTTAGAACAGACAAATTTACAAGACAAAAAATTCTTATGAAAAATTAAAACAAACAATGAATAGATAAAGTAGCTTGTAAAATTCCATGTCAAAGTCCGGTTTGAATATTAATCTATTGCTTTGCACGCCTAGTAAGAACATCTTAGCAGTAAAATTTAGTGCTAAAAAATGCCACTGAAACAAATTTTTGTAATGATTTAAAGCCCAAATGCGCATATCATCGGCATGATCCGGTATTAAGATTTTCTGTGGAATTATGACTCTTGATTCCTCAAATTTTTATAATGTTTTTCTAGGTCCTCTCTTTCATACATTTGAGCGTATATACATTTGTATCCACAAAACCTTGCAGGAGAAATCAGTGCCCGGTGTAGTTGGGCATATTATCGGCTGTTCCGGTTCAGTGATTTTCAAAGGAATTACGGCCCATGATATTTCGTGTGCAACTGCTCTAACACAACATGGAGGCATTACACCAACCTTCATAAAGTGATCATTGCCAAGCCGAGTGATGCATCAGCCAGTCGAAGTTGACAGATATTTAGTGGAGGTATGACCATTAATTTGTTCCATTATATTAAGTGGTGGGAAACATACGTTTGTGTGTGTGTCTTTTTTGTGAAAAACAATCTCTGCATACCAGGTGATTAAAATCAGTTCCAGTACTTTAACTAAGTTTGATAACGATTACCTGCAAAATATTACAGGCCGTTATCGGACATGACGATCATTGGTAAGAATAAAACAGTAAACTGAAAGTGCAAAACCATTGCTGCTGACTGTTAATATTATGTTACGTACTTGCAGTCACCTGCCTATAAATCATGCGTTATTACTATTCAAATATAACACAAACGTTCATTAACAATACGCACAATTCTGTGTTTCCGGCATTGAATCGCCGAGTGTCCAATTAAAATCGGCAAATTAAGAGTTTCAGTGACGTCACAGTTTCTAAAGCCAGATGGTGACAGTCATTGTTTTTGTCGTTTCGCTGTTTTAGTTATTTCAAAATCTCCCAAAAATGTTCGTTTCAGATATTAAATTGAGAACAACAATATTTTGTGATTTTTTAAACACTTGATCGATACTGTGTGTCATACTATTGACTGTATGTGGCTGGTTAGTTCTCAAAAGAATTGAAATAATCCCATTCCTTCATTTCACATTTTCTGATATCTGGAGCAGGAAAGGATTGGCGAAGGGTACATACATCTACCTATCAAATTATTTAGTGATTATTTATTTGAGTTTGTTTTTTTTTCGCTGTCGAATAAATACATTTTGTCTACTGCTTGAGATATTCCACAAAAAGCCGTTTTATGAATAAAATCTTTTTTCACTGGATCCGGGCATACATTAACGGGAGAAAAATCGTGTATTAACAAGACAATTTACTAGCAGCTAACACACGAGATTTATTTTTGATCACAGAATATTTATTTTTGCAAAGATGGACTTGTTTCTTCGATAATATTCCTCTTTCTGTAGCTTAAAAATGCACTCCAACCCATAGTATGACTTGCTGTTTAGATGCCATGTCAACCCCTAACGCACTGCCGTCTTTCTTATAGAGCTGCCAATATGCTTATCCCCCAACTGTTGATATGATTTGCAATCATAATGCAATGCATACTTGGCAAGAGACTGGACGGAAATGGTTCATGTCAATAAAACGCTTATTGATATTAAAATAGAATCACCAGAATACCTTACACGCAATGGAGAATGTTAATTGAAATGTTATTCTCATTTGTGTATAATGTCCTGATCTGTCATTAATGCCAGGTTTGTTCGTGACCACGATAAATGGCGATACTCCGGCAGGTAATGTAGCGGAAAGGATACTGCTACTCATTCCTCGACAAATTCTGTAAACACATATAACTTCCCAGTAGCGTTATCTTGTGGTGACAAGAAAAAAAAGTTTGAAATTTCAAACTTAAAACTCTTTCTAAATAAAATTAAAATCAAGAACTTAATATTAATTTTAAAGGCAAATCGTCAGTAATAGAGAATCATTGCACCTTAAACGTAGGTACGTGTATGATTTTAAATGACCGTTGTAAGTGTCAAAGTCCAAGTTTCGTCTGTCATGATAAATTGAATTTATGATTTCCTTTTCAAATGGTTTGTCCATTTGAACAAATAGGATGTAAACATTTACAAAAAAAGGCAATAAAAGAACGGAAACGGACAATAAAATATTTTGTTAGAAAACCATATCTGAAAATCGATTCCTCTCTTATTACTTTAGATTGTGTTATCATTAATTTATCGAAAGTAACACGAATTAGACAAAAGGGTTTTGTTTCAATTAAAAGGGTTTCCAAAAGTACATTGTAATTAATATAAGGCATGCAAAAGATTTACAAAAAATGCCATCTTGATATTAACTGTTTGTTTTTCTTTTCAATATATCTGGAAATTGTTATTTGAATTTACACAATACATGTTTCAATAAGTGAAATATAATTTCAGAAAACGAATCATTTCAATATAATTGCGGGATGCAAATTTGTAATCATGATTATTGAATAATTCCTTTTACAACAGATATTTTGTATACTTCTAGCAAATTAGATATCATAAAACAGTGTTTGCAAAGAGATTTAATTGAAAATACTCCTGCAGTGGGAATTGTTTCATTTCCCTCAATATTTTTCCGGACTCAGAAATGGGCAACACCGCTCATTGATAAGCTGTCATTGAATACACATCTCTGACCCATGTAATCTACTCATTTTACAAATCACATTATAAATATGGGCAATATTTGGATCAGCAGGCCTTTTAACGTGATTAATATGTCATTTCCATTAAATGATAAATGAATCAAATCAAGGTCCACAATCAGTTTTGGCTGTGAAGGCACTATCTTTATTTTATTTGAAAATTATCTGATGTATATATGTACGTTGATTAAACAGAAAATACAAAATATTGACGAGTTTTGTCAAGCTGTGTAATAATGCACATGCTTATCCTAGAGTTTTTCCAACGTACGTGTTGCCAAAATGGTATCAAGTCAAGTAAAATAAACATTATGCGTGTGTTTGGTTGTGGTGTTGAGTTTAACGTCGCACCAACACAATCATAAGTTATATGACTTGATGATGGTGGAAGACCCCAGGTGCCCTTCCGTGCATTATTTTATCACAGGCGGGCGGGCACCTTGGCAGAACCACCGACCTTCCGTTAACCAGCTGGGCGGCTTGCTCACATAAGAATTCAACGCCCTGAGCAGAAATGAGACTCGAACGTACATGTCGTGCATTTTTAATTTAATACACATCCTGCATGTCCTAGGCCTTTAGTAAAATCAGTGTGACAGAGAACTTGGCGGCATCTGGAACAACTGAGACCTTCCTGTTGGCATATATATACAAATACAATTTCACATGGGAAAGTTACAAATACTAAATCATATATTGACATTATTATCAAATACACTCTGATAGATTGAACAACTTTATTATAAATGAGAATAGCAATCAGATATGATTAATATATTCTATAAAAATCTGCTTGCCTTGGAAGTAATTCAATGTATTTTTTGGCTGAATAATATAATTTTGTGTATATTAACAGGGTGCATGTACCACGTGACTTTTTCGCTAATCTGGGGGCCAAAAAGATGGCGGATGCCTCGATAAAGGTAACATTTTCTTTAATATCTTTTCACCAACCTTTTCAAATAAAAGGAAACATAGATGAGTGCCGTCTCATATGAAAATCCAACACTCGGTTACAAGTTTTCTGTTTCAAAGTCCGCTCGTTTTCTCTAAAAGTGCAACCGCGCATCTGAAGTGAACAAATTTGATGATGTTAAGACGGGGGACCATTTCGCAAATTCAATAGATTAACCCTTTAAAAGGCCGTAAAAGACTACTTTGCGATACGGATATATGTACGAGTATTGTCTTGACATATACACTTGAAGAAATTGCAAATTAAGAGCCTTCAATAGCTTCCGAGGCCAGATTTATCCAATTGCTAAGCAGGGGTCCGGTTTTCTTGATGCTAAGACGGGGTCGTGATTTAAAGATTTGTTATTGGAAGTCCTTTGTATTTCATTAATCTGCTTCATTTCAGTTCTTTCCATGTTTATATTGCTTACTATAAGAAAATATTACGGTATATGTCTGGTAAAAGACAAATGAAAGCTTTTCGCCGACTGTTTACTGTTGAATGTTAACTAAGGTGAACTACTTAGTACTTACTTTAACTGTTTTAATTGAAAATGCACTTTCACTTTATGTACTACATTTCTAGGTCGACTTTGGAAAAACTGGCCACATTACAAATAGCGTTAAATTTCATGAATATAAAAAGTTTTTATGACAAATCAAATTTGAATGTAATATCACATTAAGTACAGCTGCACGCGAAGCGTAGTTAGATTAAGTGCCACTAAGATGTTGTCGAATGTAAAACAAAGGGAAGTATATGTCACGGACACATACCTTTTGAACAATATGGATGGTTTTCTTTAGATTTGAATAAAACTTAAACTTCACAGAGACTTGCCAATATTCGTGTCATCTGTACGTATATAATCTGCTCTCTAGCAGACCTTGTTAGATTTTTACTAAACATGGACTTTCTTCAACAACATCGATTCTAGTCATAGTTAAAAGTATTATAAAAATCTTCATTTTGCAGTGTTATTTTTTATGAATTGTTTACTATTCTTTCAGGTATGACAAAGCAACATGAAGAGTAAACGGTCGAGTAACTTAACGCTAAATGCAAACAGCCGACGACAGAAAAGGATATCAAAAGAAAAGCTAAGACTCTCGTATTTACTAAATGGAGGACAATATACTACATCAAAACCAAAGACAAATCCATTAAAATCACCTTGTCAACTTAAACGTCCATTATACAAATCACCATTTTATAGCCCCTTTAAGAAAACACCTTCAAAATCACCGCTAAAGAAAAGAACACGGAAGTCATTATTAAATGATTTTTCACTGGAACAAAATTCGAGTGTTGATAAGACAGATGTTGAAAGATCTTTGATTCAACTGAATGATGAAACAGTGACTACTTCTATTGGAATTGCTGAATTGCAAGTGCTAAATAGTGAAATTAACTTTATTGAAACTTTCAGAAGTAATGCGTTTACCAGTGAATCGCAAGGACATGCTCAAGATGCCAGTATTTTAGACAAAGATTCCAATGTCAGAGATGTGGACTCATTTGGAGAAAGCAAAAACGTGAACACTTACCCAGTATATGATCTTGAAAACGCAAACATCTCAGACTTCGATTTTAAAACTGAAGCAGACAGCACGAATACAAATATACATGGAGAAAAACCTGAAGGTAGTATCGAAGTCCTATGGGATCAGGTATTGTGGAAATTAAAGGAAAACGGAACTGATACTGTTATTCTAGAATTTCTTAGACATATTAAAGAAGACAAATTTCCATTAGATAACATAGCCTTAAAACTCTTTGCGGATGTTGTAAAATGGTACTCGTGTGAAAGCACTTGCCAAATGCGTTACTCCAAAGAGAGCAAGATATTTTGGAAATTAGGTTACAGACTTTTCGGCGGAAGATTCTTACATTTTATGGGTGGTCTGAAGAACTATGGCCAGCTTCTTTCTGAACAAAACTCAAAAGGATGCTTAAGCCCATTATCATCAGCAATAAATTTTGCCGTGCCACACGATCGGATACTGCGTGAGTTTGACCCATATAACCTAGGAGAATGCTTGAATGAAAATACATTTTCACCGGGTATTTTGCCAGATATGATAAAGACGATTTCTAGTAATTTGGAGGGAATCTCTTGCTGTCTTACCTTTGATGGTAAAAAAATAAAACAAGGTTTAACTCAAAATTCAGGTGATGTTGACTTATTTGGGTTTGAACCTAAATTAAGCCTTGCACAGAAAAGAGAAGCTTTAAGTATGAACATATTACCATATCAAGAACTCTTGATTAAAGTACGTCAATTATCATGCGACGACATAAGCGAAATAAGTTCTGATGATCAAATTAACATTAGCGTGCATCTGAAACAGGCATTACATGCATTATCATCGGATATACTTGAAGTGCATGATCTTCGAAAGAAAAAAAGAGTACGCAAAAGGAAAATTGATAGAACGGTGTGGAGAACCAGAGTGGAAGAACAGTAGGTATGTCATGGCAATCAGCAGTATGATTGCTTATATTCATGATATTGACAACTACTTAGAAATAGCAAGGTCAACTCTAGAAGAAATCATTATTTGCTTGTCTTGCTTAAACGGGTCGGCCGAAAAACTTGTAAAAGGAAAACTATGTAATTTCCAAGAGTTTGAACACTACAAAGAGATTAATGATTCGGACATAACAATAACTCGTACAATGAAGCAACGGACATCTCTCTGGCATGAAAGAAGAAAGATTGCAAAAGTAACTGGAAGTTCTCTTTACGGAGCTGTAGGATTAGACGGACTTAAAAAACAACAGCTTCACTTTGATACTGTGATATGTGGTACAGATCCTGTTTCGTGTTCCGAGCGTGTTGCAGAATTCATGAAATATGGTGAGCTGAATGAACCCAATGCTATGGCGACACTTGTAGGCAAAGTCATGCCTTCTATATTTCCGGAGAAAGTTGTATGTGAAGAAGGTTTTGTCGAAATGGACAAAAATGAAAATCTACATCCATTTATCATTGTCTCACCAGACGGCAGTATTCGCTTGAATAATGACTTGGAAAGTACAAAAATGGCAATTGAATTGAAATGCCCAGTAATGGATATTCATAAATCGCTTCCTCCGAGATATATGTTGCAGTGCCAGTCAGAGATTAGTGCATTGGGAGTTAACTCACTTGTGTACTTGTGTTGGAAACCTGACTTTAGTAGCGTTTTCATTGTTAAGAGAAATGAAGAGATTTATAGTACAGCATACAACATTGCAAAGAATGCATACGGGACACAGGATCCTAAACGACCAAAGTCAGTCTCCCCAGTTGTGAAAAAACTGAAAGAGGATATCGCAAAGTCATGTCAAGATATAGAAACAGTTGATTTCATTGGAATTTTTCCATCTGTTCAGCACGACAGTAAATGTTCTAATCAGTATGAAAACCTCAGATATGGAGTAGATCGCTTCGAACTATTACTTTCGGAAATTGTTAAAACATTTGAAACAAAGTACCAGCTTGTACGCGAAAAAGCAACAGAAGCTGTTGTTTTTCTGTGCAGCTCGTTGGAAAGATTGAGCAGTAGATCGTATTCTGCTCCGGTTTGTTGGTTTACGAAAGGCTACTCCTTAGACAATACAACAATGCGGAATATCTTGGAACAAGTTTTGAATATATGTGCAGAAGAAGGAATTCACATACCGGCTATATCATTTGATGGCCAATGGCACTCTCTTGCAGTCAGAGACGACACTCAAAAACCGCTTACGAAATTGCAGCTTCAAAAAGATGTATGGCGCGAAACAGAAGGAATGAGAAAACAAGAAATTCTAGCGGAAATTCGTAAATGTAACACTGATCCAACTTGGGAACATGACGACAGAGCCGGCTTTATTGCGTATCGTAAAACAGCAAAACCACTCCCCAAAGTTTCTTTGAGTGTAACGAAACAACAACATGACGCAAAATGTCAGACAAAGAAACGCGAACCTGCAAATCAGAGTTCTGATACAGAAGATGTAGGTTCAAATACAACAGTATCTGATGCCAATGAAAACATGCCTTATGAAAACGAAAATATTAACGAAGAAATCAGAAGTAATGAGCAGGAATTGACTGACATGCATGATCCTGAAAGGCCAAAAGATACCCAAAACATTGTCAAAATGTCAATAAATGCATCGACTCTACTCAACATGCTAAAGACAGACACTAACAGTAATAAACGAGGAATATGGAATGACAAAACAGTATCTGATGTGGATAATAGTTTAAGCAGTGTAGAGAATTTGAACAAACTGCGTGACACAGATATACGTGTAATAACAAGGTATATGAAAAAAAAACAGAAAGGTAAACCTAAAAGAAAGCGAAAACAAGGCAACGAAAGTGCAGAAAATCTCTTCAATGCTGGGTTTATCTAATGAAAGCTATGTTAAAAAGGTCGAAAAGAAGAGTAATAACAAAAAGAAAAAAAATCAGAATGTGAAAAGCTTGAAAGATTTAGCCTTTTCAGGATTATCAAAGATGAGAAAAGTTGACTTGAATATAATTTATGCAGAATACATTTGGCCGGACAGATTATCTGCATGGCAAAAGAAAGCGTATATATATCAGACAGATTTATATACCCTAGATAACAAAGAAGATGATCAAATAGAGAAGACCGACTTGTTCTACGTCCCAGCATATAGTAATGCTAGAAAACAGTTCGAAGTCAGCTGCATCGATTCTAGTCATTTGTTGACACGCACAAGACGTAAATGTTGTAAAGGTGGCTTAGATGGCTTTACAAACAAAGCATGGAATGTGGTCGACAAATCCGGCAAAACAAACCTTTCCCCTGCCATGACTGAGTGTGTAATTGATCAAATGTCTGTACGTACGGCATTAACTCATTTCAGTCCATCTGTTGAGCAGGAAATGATGGAAACTGGTTTCTTCGAAGAGGCAAGATTATGTAATGACATAAGGGAGTGGTGGAGAGCTGAGGACGAGCCCGGAATCAGCGCTAATGATCGTGTGAAAATGCGGGTTGCGTTAAGAAGAAGGCTTCTGCAACACAAGGATCTTGGAACATTTCCTCCTCCTGGAATGTTTATCAAAGGCTGGCCGTCGCAATTGTGGGAAGCTATTTTAGCAAATATTGATGCTAAAACACTCCTGTACGCATTATCCAAGCAGAAGACATACAATGCACGTGCATTTTCAAGTCTTGTTGGCGAAACATTCTTTTCTGAACTTACGCTATATGACAGACGTGGTCAAGGCACAGTAACAGCATCAGAATTCCAGTCCTTTATTGGTACTACAATAGAGAAACTGCATGTGCGGCTAGACAAGGAAAGGTAAAACTACATAAGTTTATTTGCTGGAAGAAACAATTAACCTGTCATAAATTCGAAGTTGATATATTTTATTATAGATAATCTTATCAAGACCAAGCATTGTTGCATAATAAGTTTGACTTTTTAAAAATGACACAGTTAAAGATGGCAGACTGTTTGCCGTATGAAAGTATTACGACTTCAACTTCGGATTGTCTATAATTTTGCTGAACTAACTTAGTACTCTTTGATGATCCCCCGTCGGAATGAAGCAGTAACAAGTATGTTTAAAATAAACAATACGGAGCAATGTACGCCCGAATGTATGACCTTTGACTCCCATGTGTGACCTTGACCTTGAAGCGAGCAACCCAAAACATGCGTTATGCACATTGTCTTCATGTGATGAACATTTATGTTAATGTTTTTTGAAACCATTCAATAGGTTCAAAGTTACACAGCGGACATGAAATTGCTAACGGACGGACGGACAGACACAGGCGTCATAACACATTACGTCCCTTTTGGCGCATATAAATACTGCATGTTACCTTTATCTTTTGAACAACACTGTAGTATACAGCCCAATTGTTAACTCTTATAAGCTTTGAAGGCTCATATTGCCTTTGCTTATAATGTCTTATGGACATAAGATATATTAATGTATTGTTAAATCAATAGTTTTCAGTAATTGTTTTCCCTAATATCCGGCAAATATTTGTATACTGATTGACACAGAAGAAAGTTTTATTGAAACCATTGTTTTGTATTACCTCCCTTTATTACTCTAGTTGTATACGTTCATGTGCACTATTTATTGTAGCGGATTTCTAGCTGTTTGTCAGCATTAATTCGGAACAACATGATTCACGTTTAATTTAACGAGAGCCAACAGGACAGCTATAACTAAGAAGTCAAAGTTTGTTCTAATAGTTTTAGTTTATGTATAAAGCCGGACATCAATTTTTTTCAGGTCCTTTTCCTATCACACCAGTAGAAAGGCCGTATACCCACTGGTAGATGCCACTGATTACATTAAAGATGACGAGAGTGAATCAATTACACAGGATGAAATATTACTTCAGTAGGTGGCTCCAAAATTGTTCTATTAATATGTCTATCTGTCTTTCCGTCCAACAAAAAGATTTATATATTTTTTATTTTCCATCAATATCTAATATTAACATGTTCTATACCCTCATCATGCTCATAAGTTCACATCTACATCCCCCGCTGCACCCCCCACCACACACATTGTGAAGTTGTACCCCCCCCCCCCCCCCCCACATCCCCCATAAACACAAACCACGGGTCACCACCCATGTTCCAGATCATCTGTCCTTTTAATGTGTCCTTTTTAATTTTATTTGCTTCTTAGTAACATCCTTAAATTTTTGCCGGATATATTTATTTGCCATTCCTTGCTACAAACCATTTCGGCGCAGGGGGGAGGGGGGGGGGGGGGGTGGGGGGGGTGGCAGTTAATTGAATTTGCCTGTATATATTTATAACGAAGTTGTTGGTGTTGCTGAGTGTTTTAAGCTATGTCGATATTTCATCAAATATAAGATACATAAATTTGAAGCCTTAGATAAACATCACCTGCAACACAAAGTTATCCATTTCAGATTATAGCCTTAAATGTTAATACACTGAATCTTTTTCGTAGGTAGGAAAAGTAAAATGTATATATTTTTAGTCCTTTGGTGTATCCATCCATCCGTCTGTTTTGCTAGAAAATCAGCATATATCATGATTTAGTGAATGCGCAAGATTTCAGTTGGCATCTGATATAATGAAAATAAAGGGTACCATCTTCCACCTTTTTTGAAAGGGGCAGGGCCTACTATATTCCAAGAATTTGCTTGTTTTTTATGTGTACCTCTATAAATTTTACACTTCTTTTCAGAGACCACTTCTTTGATTCTGAGGGGCGAATCAGTAAGGGAAGGCGGAAGAGAGAGGAGCAGGTGTCAAAGGACCGGAACGCAATACTCAGAGGATCGCTAGGTATTCGATGGGAGAAAGCAAGGAGGAACGATAGCAAATTATTACCTACAACCAGAATGGGAATAGACTGTTAAACAAAGGACAAAAAAAAGTTAAACACACACGCTGCCATATGATATTTATTTTACAAAATTTAGATCTAGTACATAATTTTTTTTTAAATGTTTTTAATTCCATTACAGCATAAAAAGTGCAGTTCTACAACTTTTTGTTTAAAAGTTCCAAAACATATTTTCCAAGGCCATAGAAACATTTTGGTTTGGGCGAAAATTTGAGGGTAGATCGGGATACTAAAAAGAAACAATTGTTTACGCCTAATAAGCCTTATGATTATTATTTGAGGTTTGGCAGGTTCTATGTAAATTACTTGTAAATTATAAGCATATTTTCAAGGCGGCCATTATTCACTACTTGACCACTTGTGCAGGAATTAAGAGTGTGAAAACAAAGCCATTTGAATAATCTTTAATCATTATTTAATAATCACAGATAAAACATAATCACAGTATTTTGATTGGAATGTATATACTACTCAAAATTAGGTAATTATCATTGATATTGTTGCTACTTCTTATATTTTTTTGCTTCTCAGCTGAACTCAAAGAAAAACTGATTTAGCGTTTTTGCTTGGATTTTTACAGTTCAGCACAACAAGATAATATTTTATCATTTTATCAAATACCCGCAGAAAAAGAGACCATTACCAAATTTTGAGTAGTAAAATCACAGATAAGTTTCTCTTTATACAGAAATAAAAATGTTCATTACAATGTAAACAGATGATATATCTATATAACAATCATTCAGAATAAAAATATGACTAGAATGTATTGACTTGTTCACTAACCACTACTTCTTGTGTCCTTTTTTAATATCACGACAGTCTTTTTAATGCTATCATTAAAGGCAGTATTATCACTGTATGGACGGAAACTTCTACCGCTGAGGTATTGCAAGTTACGTGTTACTATCCACATATAAAAAACTTATGCACGGACAGTTACATGATGTTTGTTTTTTGTTATAGGTACAAAGAACCTTCAAAAAGCTTTAATAATCATGAGCAGAAACGATGTTTTTTTTTTTTCATTTCTAATGACCGGGTGCTTGCTTTTAAACAGAAGCTATATTTATATCGATGCATGAACTCACGTTTGTAATTCTAGAAACGTTTTGAAGAAAGCAAAGATCTAATGAATGTATGAATAAATGAATTAATGAACGAAAAATGTATGTCCTATAGGGAAGAATCACGTAATCGGCAATTCCAATGTCACATGTCACACAAACATGTTTTTCTAAATGATTTGCAAGTCTAAATGTTCGTTTTTCTTGAAAGGATTTTCACTGCAGACTTTTTAGTGTATTTGGAAACGTTTTACAAAATCATATATATTTTTAATTAAACAGAAAACGTTTTCAAACTTCACTTTAAAATAGCCTAACAGTTTTCAAACTTGAAAATTAACTTTAAAATTGCATAACATTTTCTAAGTGTATGTGAATTAAAGGGCGCGTCGGCAAAGACTTGTTATCAGTACTTCAGTGCAACAGTCACATGACTGTACTTTCACAGTCAACAAAGAATTAAACTAGAAGGTGTTTTTGTCACAAAAATGTATGTCTCCCCTTATGTATACCTTTAGCTCTGGCGGCCATTTTGTGTCAGCGAAGCGGAACGTGTCGTCTATATACACAACAAAGCTTGGTACTAATCACTTCAGTTAAGTTTCATCGAAATCTTTCCAGCAATTTGACCTGTGAAAGCCGGACAACATTTTATCTTATTTCGTTTCGTTTCGGTCCATTCTGTGCAGCGAAGCAGAACGAGCCGGCAATATGCACAACAAGGGTAAGTACTGATCTCTCCCGTGAGGTTTCGTCGAAATCCAGTTAGAAGTTTGACATATGAAAGCCGGACAACATTTTCTATTTTTTTCTATTTTTAGCTCGGCCGGCCATTTCGTGCCGAAAAGCGGAACTTGCCAGTGATATGCGCAACTAGGCTTGGTACTGATCACTCTTGTGAAGTTTTGTCGAAATCCATTCAGAAATTTGACATATGAAAGCCGGACAAGCTTAATGCAGACTGACGTACCGACGGACGGCGAAGGCAAAAACAACAGGTCTCCGAAATTTTATGGGGGAGTTATGTATGTGTCATGTCTAACCCTTTGAGATCAAGATATTAACTTTGTTTCAGATTGCATTCTAATGACAGTTACTTAGTGCGACTAAGAAGAAACATGCAGACATGGTTTTTTTTCTTTTTGGCTTGTCTAGCCTCAAATAAAGATTTTAAAAAAGTAGCATGTACAATGTATTTATAACATATTAATAACTTTTATAGTCTTTTCTATAAAGATTTTGAACTAAAGATAAGTGATTCATAAAAGCATTGTGTTTTTCTTTCATAGTTATCCGAATAGAAGACTTTACTGATCAGTTCTTTGTGTGACATTTCCTGTGTCGGGACAGGCTGGATTTATGCTTATATATCTTGCCACAATTACACATGTACTTGTGTTCACTTGAGTGGGTTGCCATATGTTCCTGAAGCTGAAACTGCCGTGGAAAGAACATGTTACAAGTGTCACACATATGCATGGCTGGATTTTCCTCTCGTCTTTCATGAGCTTTTGCCTCATGCTGTGTGACAAAAGATTTGCCACAATAAGTACAAGGGTAGCTTTTCGGCCCTTGGTGTTTGCTCGCTCTGTGTCGTCGGAAGTGATCGACATCCTGAAAAAATTATGAACATAATATCAATGTGGTTATACTAAAAGTAAAAGAAACGGAACGTTACTAAATAAGCTGTGAGTAAAGTACTATTATCTTAGAGTGTACGCAAAAACGTTGACCTTACATAGTTTCTCAATAACTTGTTGCAAAGCAAATGACACAGAACATGAATTAAATTCCTTTTCGATCGACAAAAGAAATGAGTATCGGTTATCGCAGACAGAATTCTCTTTAACGGCATTCCTCACTTAAAATTAAGGAACAATAGAACTAAAGGAAAAAAGCGCTATCTTCGGTAAATCATAATTAATCATTTGTAAATATTCCGAATTATTTCAATTTATTTTTGTTGAGAAGTTTGACACCAAAGCATTCTGTATGGGCATGATCAAGGGCCATTGAAATACATGACCAAAATATTCGCCCTTTAAGATCTCCTGCAAATCATGGCATATTAGCTGTGAAAGATTGAAAGTAACCCACCTTATGGTAAATACAAATTTAGATAAGTAACATGTGAAATGCTTAATATAGGCCGATAGGGGATCGTAATAAAATAATGTTATTACTCTCACCGGGAAAGACTGCCCGCAGCATTTGTATGGGCCCATGTTTCTGTGTCCTCTTTCATGTCGTAGAAGGCTTTTTCTTGAAGAATAATCTTTGCCACATTCCTGGCACACATGTGTCTGAAATGTATATGCGAGTACAATTATAAAAATATTTAATATTGATTTTGAAACAAAAAAAAACACATTCCGAACAAAATGTCTTAAAATAAGTTATCTGGAAATACATATACTGGTACATTTCATGACCAACATAAACAGTACCATTTTTGATTTCTTTTGACAACTGTTACTGATGCTCAGAATTAATACCGGTACAGTTGCTTTTTCAACAATTTACAGTATTTGTCACAAGATTGATCTAGATATGGTATTTTACTCTTTGTTGCTATCTTTTCATATTCTGAAATTAATTTTTATTTTCACAGCGCTTTGCTTGTTTAAAATAACCAACATAATGTATGTTTACGATGTGTAAACAAGGCCATGGTTATTGCTATTTCAAGAAGACAAAAGGTAATATAGTTGCGCAAAAAGGCGGAAGGATTTAAGAAAAGAAATGCTTCGACTCCGTTAAATATAAAGAAATCACGCCCCCGTCTTAGCATCAAGAAAAACGGACCCCTGCTTAGCAATTGGATAAATCTGGCCTCAGAAGCTATTGAAGGCTCTTAATTTGTAATTTCTTCAAGTGTATATGTCAAGACAATACTCGTACATATATCCGTATCGCAAAGTAGTCTTTTACGGCCTTTTAAAGGGTTAATCTATTGAATTTTCGAAATGGTCCCCCGTCTTAACATCATCAAATTTGTTCACTTCAGATGCGCGGTTGCACTTTTAGAGAAAACGAGCGTACTTTGAAACAGAAAACTTGTAACCGAGTGTTGGATTTTCATATGAGACGGCACTCATCTATGTTTCCTTTTATTTGAAAAGGTTGGTGAAAAGATATTAAAGAAAATGTTACCTTTATCGAGGCATCCGCCATCTTTTTGGCCCCCCAGATTAGCGAAAAAGTCACGTGGTACATGCACCCTGATTAATTTATTACAGTAGATAAATTTTATTTGAGGTCAGTATTTGTACACTCTAAACATTGCAATCGGTCTCTAGAAAAGAAGGGATTGTATTGCGTACATGCATTTACGTATGAACACTTTAAGAGATTAGTTATTGCATGTTAACATGCAGTTCTTAAAGTTATGTTTGTAATTTTGTCAGCAGTTATTAAGCCAAATTCCTAAATTAATATTAAGCATGATCGCTTAGTTCTAATGTTTCATTTGTAGATATTTTTAGAGCTACAGAGCGTATAATATTATGACTGCCATGTTGGTTGCCGTGGTTTAATTAAGCAGTAGCTCAGATCAGTTTTTATATAATTTATAAATAAAAGCAGGAAGAAGCCGGATTTTATTATACAGTGGAGTTTGAAAAGGCTTTCCTATTGTTTGCATGTTTCAAATTAGCTCAATATAGGTGCATTTTATATAAGCATGTTTATTGAATATAAACAAATTTACTTAAGGCAAAACACTCTTCATGACAACATATCGTAAAACACTGGAAATTGGTTGCACATGATTGGATGGAAAAGTGGGATAAAACTTATTATGGTTACATATATATTTCAGCTGAAATATTTTTAAAAGTTTTCTTTCAGAAATTCGTGTTAAATTGTCAAACTATACTTGGCTTTAAGACGGTTGCATTATGGTAATAAACTTTATATGGGAATAAAGCGGTTCGATTTTATTACAATGCAAAGATGCTCAACTACTAAGGTATTACAACTGTATTTATCATGGTACCAATATCTTAGTTATATACTGAAAGAGGGATACTATTACTTGCAAAATCAATTTTAAGTGCCTTTTTTAAGCCTGGTTCACATTTAATGGGGATGAATGTGCAAAGAACAAACTGATACCTGTAGTTTCCGCAGCATCGTAGATAATATATAATTTTTAAAAAAGGTAAAGCTTTTAAGGATAAAATTCATTAATCCATTGTTGCAAACATGCAAAATATCAGTCAGTTTACCAATTAAAATATTTAAACTAAGTATGATTAAAATCATATTCTCGACGGATGCGAATATTCCCGAAACAGATTATAGTTTGGCAAACCAATTTTAGCAATAAATATATATATATTGGTCGGCAATAGTAGATATTCTAGTGAACAAAAATAATAATAGTGATTAAAGAGTATTAATTTACAGAAATTACTGAATCATTGCTTTATTTTAACTTTATCAGTAACACAAAATTACAGCAGAAATAGAGCGCAAGAAATATCATTCAAGGCCTCATTTATGCGGTAATTATATCTTGTCACTATGTCAGTTTACGTCCATTAGTATCAATCGAAAAAAATGTAACGGGTATAAAAACAGTTAATATAGGTTCAAGTAAATGGGCAACATAGCTGACTTTGCCCTAAGGGCGAGAACTTGATGATGCAAGATGAAAGATGTAATAGTCATCGTCGTGTGAAATAACCTGGATATTAGCATTACTACTAAGTCATAAGGATACGTCAAGCACTGTAAGTTTCTAAGAAAACTTAAATTAGGCTTGTAGTAGTAGTCATCAGAATTTTGAGGGAATAATTTTTTTTATTGTGGCGGAAAATTCTATTGACTGGGCGAGCATGCAGGCGCATGTTCTTGTAGTATATAAGTCAGATTTAATGTTACAATCTTTCGATGGTTGTATGATATTGTTATAATGATGTATTCCGCTGAGTCGGTTGACAGTATATCGAACCATTGGTTGCTTGTCTGTTGTTTATGTGATGTTAACCGCTAGCTCTGTTAACACTTTAGTGTGTTAACCGCTAGGTCAGTTAAAGTGTGTTAACCGCTAGGTCGGTTAAAAGTGTGTTAACCGCTAGGTCGGTTAAAGTGTGTTAACCGCTAGGTCGGATTAAAGTGTGTTAACAGCTATTTCGGTTAAAGTGTGTTAACCGCTAGGTCGATTTAAAGTCTGTTAACCGCTAGGCCGTCTGTTAAAAGCTAGGTCAGTTTTCAGTGTGTTACCGCTATGTCGGTTAATAAATAGGTCCATTTACAGCGTGAACTAGGTTTTGCTCATTACTACGTAGCGTAATTCCTAGTTTCACAAGTCCGCAGTCTGTAGTTACTATTTTAGTCAATTTATTGATAAAAACATGCGCTTGCTTGCTCGTCAGCCAGTGGGACTGTTATCATGCGGCCTTTTCACCACTTTATATAATATAATATTGATATAGTAACAATTTTATTCGACACCATTTGGTGTAACTTTTTTGTATGTTGAGACGTTGACCTGGAATAAAGTGCTATTGCTTACACGCTGTTTTGTGTTATGCCTAAAATAATTAAAATTTACTGCTTTCTGGATTTTTGAAGCAACCCGTCTGATATATCATTACTGTTCTGTTTGTACTTGTTTCGGGTCTACTTTGCAATGAATGGCTCTTAGACTGGCTGTGTTTTCTGTGTCATATGCTTTCAGAAAATGTACACTTACCTTTTAATTTTAAACAAATGTTAAAATGACAATGTTAAATGTAATTACAGTTGCCGTGTACTTTACACCAAATAACATATTTTTGTCGAGTAAGATCATGTTTGTATATCAAAATTCAACAGTAGCAGACTAAAGTCATTGTAAGCGGCATCAGGATCCTAGAAACAGAAATACCATAGCGAATAACGAGTAATAGTTCATTTTATTTACATTCGTTCAATACTGGGCTTGAATAAAACATTTTTATTTTAATTTTATGTATTTAAATACCACATAACCTTGTTGTCAAAAATCTTGATTTCGGGCATTTGTAAATACATTACATGTTTCATAGCGCATAAACAATGCTGTCGTCATTAATTAAAGACTACATGAAATGTTTCATTACCATTATGTGCATTTCATTCCTATAATGGATAGTTTGACGTCAGTCGATGGTGTTTGTTTATGAAAAACCTCATAAACTTAATAAGAATAAATTACAAAAAGAGAGAAGTCAACAGCTCACCTGTAATAAGATACGAGTCTCGTCAGGCGGTAATTATTCAACTGATTAAAATCATATATAAAAGGAAAAATAAATCATCTATTCTGAGACAATCTTATATTTCAACGAAGAGCAAATAGGAAATCACACTACAGTTACTTTTCCTAATCATGGTTTGATTATACATGTATGTGATACTATTTGCAGCAGATCTCAGCAAAGACTTGAGGTGTGTGAACGGCCATATGTCAAAGTTCGAGAGTAATAAGATATGTGAATCCATTTATTAACAAGTCAAATATAAAAAGAACAGAACTATAATTATATATATTTATGTTCTTCCAAACAAAAATAATGATAGTATCGTTAAGCACAACATATAGACCCAAACAAAACTCCAAATATCAGGTTTTATAAAACACATATACAATGTGGCGTCAGTCGGAAATATCAGAAAACCAGTGGGCTAAATAATTAATGGAACGTTAATTATCAAAATAAAGTAAAATTATTGTATCCTCCCTGTATTCATTTAGCATTGAAAACGGAAATAGATTTACACAGCCTTCCTTAAAAGGACCCTATATTTGAGCATGTGAGTCAACCAGACTAGCTTTTGCGGTACGGCAATATGATATGTCATACACAAAAAAAAACGACACATCTATGATGTACGAATGCAACATCAATCATCACATTTATATCGAACAATAATTAGGCACGTGGAAGGAGTAAATATAGACGGATAAATTACCTATTTGAACCTAATGCTTAGTCTCGTATATATAAAACATCGGATCTTCACATATTCAAAATGATCATATTATCATTATTCAAATTACTTGCAGTACACAAATTACAATAATATAATATATGAAACGGACGCGTTACATCTGGTATCTTACCAAAAAAGTATACGAACACTTAGATGTCTGGTTCTGAAGTCTAAACTGTTTCATTCACCTTAATCTATTTTTCTGCTGTAATCTCATTAAATAATTTTCCGACTGTATGTTAACCCGTTTCCATTACGAGTCGGAAAACATCAACATATTGTTTGGCAAGTAATACGAGAGCAGTTCCGCCAATGAATGTCAATAAAGTACGTACAATGAAATGAGACTATAACGTACAAACGAATGCAAACTGGAAGTTATATAAAAGAAATAGTCAAATAGAAAACGCGATATTCTAATCAACAAGGAACAATTTCATATAATGACGTATTCACAGTTAGTTGAGATACAAATATGTCAACATATTTTATATAATGTTTATTGCAATGACTGATTCAAGCCTGTAATGTACAAATTGATAAGAAATAAATCATTTGTAATCAACCTTAATTAACGACCACCAGTGCAAACAGAAGTGAACGTCCATTTGGAACTTGTAACGCAAACATATTCGTTTAGGATTCGCGTATTAAATCGATAATAGGGATAAATGATAAAACTTGGCGTAACATCGCATAGAGCACACACAATTTCTGTATTTAGAAGATAGGTTTGCACAGTACATCCAAACAATCATCTACAGTAACTTATAATCAATGTATTATTTTAAAAACTGCAACCAAGTGTTGATAATTTGAGACAACAGTGATACTTTCTCCACGTTGATCAATTAATTGTACAGCAATAATGAATTCTAAACTTTCATTGTTTACGATTACTCCTTCTGTTTACTATCTAAATATATATTGTACATGAATGCGAATTTCAATCACAATAGTACTCTTAATGTAATGACATTCATAGATTTAACCAATGGTGATAATAAAAGTTGTCCATAGAGGATACCAAAGTGTTGTATAACATTTCATATGTCCACAGTATCCTTAAACGCGCCATTTTGTAAAACCAATGTCAAATGTTAGTGAAAAGTTTATTTAACGAATGACAATTCACTATGAAACTCTGCGACTGTCTGATGCTTGAATACCTTTCATTTTTGTTGTCCATTTTGTAAACAATTAGAAAAGTCGACCACTTTTATGGAGTGAGGCTAACGTTAATGTAAAATTACGATGTTATTACTGCAGTGGCAGATTTCAAGTAAAGCTTTTTATAAGCCCGTGATTAATCTAATGTTGCAACACTTGATATTCTGCGAATATCCCTGTACTGACTAAGAGTTCATATTAACATCACATCAGAACTGTATATGGTTAATAAACTCTTAATTAAAATGTAGTATTTTCGTTTGATTTTTGCTTGCTCCTTTGTTTAAATATTTTTTTTCTGCGTATGTTATTGCTTTCTTTATCATTGCAGGTATTTGTAGAACAATTTGCAGTGACTTGAGTGTCCGTTGATAAAATCTTACGTCAGATGAATGGGTAAACTCTGTATCACGATGATCAGATGAAACTGAAGCTGGAAATAACACATAACGTATGCATAGGACAATGACATTGTGTTAAATGATGAACAGATGTCCGTCTGGTATATAGTCGGAATATAATATACAACGATATTGCGACAAAACTAGGAATACACAAGTGGAAATAAATGACGATGCAATGTTCGTGTTTCTGTCTGGAAAACGGACACAACATTGGAATCATTTAACAAATTGAAAAGCTCTCGTTCACTGTACATGTTGTGATGTGACCTGCAAAAATGGGTTCTATAATTTTGTTTTGCTTTTTCACAAAGTTATACCCCTTTTTCAACTTGGAATTTTTGGTGTAATCTTTTGTCTCATAAAACATCATAAGTTTTGAAAGTTCAAATACTCAAACTACTGCCCCTTTTCTGTTGTATATGTCTGTTTTCATTACTTTGTTTTTTATTTTCTATTATTTCTCAATAATGATAAAGTTTTAAGTTTTGTAAAAGTTGATTTCTTAAGTGGATACATCAATAAATAGATGTTTCCTTGGCGATTTGATTATAGACATTTGACTTAAATAATTTTTCCTCCACCTCTGATTCGTGTAGGAAGATTGACATTCACTTGCCAAAAGCACTTGTCAGGTAACTGCCCGTCGTTGCATGTTTTCAATGCGCTCAAGTACACAATGACTGTATTTATTATTTTTGCAGAACTGCAGCTCCGTTGATATCTTGAAAATTTATCTACATTTTCGTATCAGCGTGTGTCGGTAAAGAAACCTAATAGGTATCACACATTTGTATACAAAAGCAGAGTTTTTGTCAAACGTTAAAGACATCTTGAAAACAAATTAAAAGTCTTTATTTTCCTGGTGGATTCTTCAATGGCGTTTAATGATAAAACTATCATATTGCATTGCCGGTTGTAAAAAGATTTAATGGAGTAATTTGTACTCAGAAAAAGCATACAGCAATGATAAGAACAAAGGGTTTAAAATAAAAAAAACAATATGTGACTATGTATGTACAATGAAAAAAATAAGGTAATTCAAAATGAATGGAATAAACGAGTCATTTTTTCAGGTGTGTATGTTCGGGTTTAGTGTCTTTTTCAACATTTTTAGTCATATTATAAACGACGGTGTCTACATGTAACAATGAGCACAATGCTCAACTTGAGTGCTGGAATATGAAGCCGTAGACACGTGACATGATACTCCTCCATTATACCAGTGCTAGCACTATCGTCGTAACGCTGAGCGCCGAGCAAGAAGCTACTAGTATTATTTTTACGTCTTTGGTTTGACGCGACCGAGGATCGAAGCCAAGACCTCCCGCACTCGAAGCGGGCGCTCTACCAGTAGGCTACCGAGGCGGGTCATCATATGACTTGATTATACAATTTAGATACATTCAGCTTATTTATAAATGAAAGTCCATACAAATGATATATTACTAAATTAGACGATATTTGTACACCTGCTTTAACATTCAGTCTTATCGTCTACAATAAAACAAAGCATTTGTAAATATTTTCAGTTCTTTTGAGTAGCTATTGCATGCCAACAAACATGGAAATATTCATGACTGCACATTAATTAAATGTTCAAAAGCCAGAAGGCTACAAAATCCTGAGTTTAGACGAGTTTAAAAACTCAATTCCATTAGTGTAACAGCAGCTAATTGCTTCATTGGCACACGTCCTTCTCATTTATTTCCATTTAAACAAAAGCCGCTGAATTAATGCTAGACGTTTGCAATTATGATGCACATATACCATTTCACTTTGAAATGTAATGTACACTTTAGAGAATATTATTTTACCATTTTATTTCTAATCTTAAACTTCATTTTACATGGACATGACAGTTTAACTGGAGTTTAGATTTTATGATGATAATATGCATTGCCAAGATAAATTACATCAGGACTCATTCTATATAATTGGGAACGAAATTAATGAATCATCATAATAAATAAAAGTGAAATACAGATTGTACATACATTTCCTCGGCATTTAGGTATCATTACCTTGCCTAGTTAACGAACAGGCGAATGTATAATAAAGAATTGTATGCGTTGCTTTTTATAAACAGAAAAATGAAAACGATTCAAAAACTAAGTCTAGTACGTATGTTGTGAATCCACTTACAATTCTGAGACTAAATGCAGACAGATGTTTTGACGCAATTTGTACTAATCTGAGAAATGTTGTTGAGTAGACTAAATACGAATCTCAACGCGCGCTTTCTACAATTAAGTTATTATACATTACGTTTGAAATATATTTGTGGATGATAATGTTCTCTTCTTTACTTGTACTGTTGAACATG
Organism: Mercenaria mercenaria; assembly: GCF_021730395.1. Classification (NCBI taxonomy): domain Eukaryota; kingdom Metazoa; phylum Mollusca; class Bivalvia; order Venerida; family Veneridae; genus Mercenaria; species Mercenaria mercenaria. The sequence continues at coordinate 58,975,974 of NC_069367.1, forward strand.
TTTTGTTAGTTTTCCATGATTTATTTGTATAAGTATTACATTAAAGTATTACATGTACATGTAAATATAAAACAACGCGTTTAAAGCGTCCAACTTCAGTCGATATGTCGCAAAAAGAACGGTTTTCCAGGTCAAAATTTAGTTATTATCAGAAATTAAATAACACTTAATTAATAATGAATAGTAAAATTTATAACAGAAAAATGACTTGATAATCGTTCTTTTTCTTTTTTCATCAGATGTAACACACTAGAATTCTGAAAATCATAATCTGCTTTGAAAGAAAAATTTCCAATTAAAGTCTCGGTATGTTTGTTCAACTGCGGAAACAACACTGTGATCCTGAGCTTTTACTGGATGAAACAAAAATACCCGTTGTTGACGAAGAAATTATTCATGGTATAATATTAGACTTTTTTCATATAAACCACATTTAATAATCTTAAATGCTTGAAGTCATTGAATATTTTAAAGGTAATTTTAATACAGACTGGGGGCTGATCGCGAGGTTGTGAAAACTCTAAAAGAAGTCTAAAAGAAAGCATTAAAATCTGTGAGAGTTCTTCATGATAATTATGAAGAAATAGAAAAATTGGAAACTCCACAAGCCGTTCAACACGAAAGAAACGAAAATGTTGCATGGTCGGTTTGATTGAGCCTATTCATGGAAGGTAGTGGAAATGCATGATACCGTTCATGTTTGTTTCACCTAACGAGTGAGTGAGTGAGTTGGGTTTTACGGCGAACCGACACAAAAGGGTCATATATCGCCGAGAAGAAGTCATATTGCAAACGCCAACTGTAAAGCCTAAACATTGATGTAAAAATGTAAAGCATACATAAAAACAGTCATGTAAAAATGTAAAGAACACTATGAATAATGTAAAACATTGATAAAAGGATCCATGTAAAAATGTAAAGCATATCTAAAAACAGTAATGTAAAAATGAATGTACGTGTGTGTTAAAATATCAGCTGCAAACATAATAATATTGCAAGATGTAAATAAAAATAAGAAATGTTAGATTTTTTGATATATTCCTATCTGCTTTAAAAACGATAAAATAGTTATGACTGAAACGTTGTCAAATAATTCTCCCAAAGATTGAACGTCATAATATGTACTGCGTTGTGTAGCAAAGTCCACACAGTCGATTAAAATGTGTTTAATAGTTAGCGGTGTTTGACATGGTACACATTCGGGTTGATCTTCTTTATTCAAAAGGTAAGAGTGAGTCAAACGGGTATGACCTATTCGACAGCGAGAAAGAACAACTTCCTCCCTGCGAACAGATCTGTTCCCTTGGTGCCATTCCCCTAGAGTAGGTTTGATATCATGAAGTTTATTGAATGAAGCACTGTTCCATGACGACTGCAATTTAGATAAAATGTATTTGTTTATATTAGGCCTAAAATCGGTATGTGGTAATTTCAAATTAGACTGTGATAATGAAAGGGATTTCTTTGCTGCAATATCAGCATCCTCGTTTCCATGAATACCAACATGACTAGGAATCCAACAAAATATGATAAACTTTTTTAAAAATAGTTCATGAAGCCTGAGAAGAATATTTTGAATGAATGGAGTTTCCATATTTCGGTTATGAATTAACTGTAAAACAGAAAGCGAGACGGAAAAGATAATAATTTTTTCTGCACTATTTTTTGATATAAAATTTAGAGCTAAATCAATAGCTTTGGCCTCGGCTGAAAATATTGTTGCATTATTTGGCAAACGTAATTTTGATTGATGAAGGAGGCTGACAGCAGCACAGCCAACCTTTGATTCATCTTTTGAACCGTCTGTGTAAATTGCAAAATAGTCATTGTAAATTGATTTGATTTCATGATATCGTTAAATGAAGTATCAGTACGTTGACGTCAGGTACGGTTTGTATTGCAGTTATATATCTGAATTGAAAACGTATGACCTTTTAAATTAATCTTTGTATTTTTGATAGAAATTCAACTGTGTGGTATTGTTCATATTTCAGAATGTTATTTAAACTTTTCTGTTTCACAAATAAATATATTGAAAGCTATACATGGAAGCTCTCGTCTGTGCACTATAGGCGTCATCAGCAAACTAACTAACACTGCCCGAAATGTTGAGCGATGTTAATGTGTTGTCCCAAATGTGCTCGTTTTAGTGAATATAGAAGACTATAGAAGTATCACGACATATACAGCATGATAAGTCTAGGCATTCAGTAACACCTAGATCGGGACCCTTCATGGTTTGAAAGAGTACAAACTAGAGCTAAACATGGACGTGGGTCGTTCCACTTTACCGCACATCTAAGACAACACATTAAGTTTCCTGGTACATTGTATAGCTTTCAATATACTTTGTGTGTGAAATAAAAAAGTTTAAAAAAAAACATTCATAATTTAAATTAACTTAATAACATTGGTATAAGATAACACCTCTTAGGCCAATAACGAATGTATTTAATTATTTTTTTCATTTGCAAATAACGGAAATAATGATTCAGTGTTCCTTATTGTGCCTTTTTTACAATGTGAACATTACATTATATATCAAATGAAACAAGTACGTGTATTTTTACTACAAACGTCATATGTAATGAAGACTAAAACTAAATATTAGTGTTCACGTTTGGCCAAATAAGTAATTGTTTCATTTCGTTTTCTATAAAATGTATTCCTCATATGATATTGAGTATGTGTTTGCGTGAATATTATTTGTTATGAAAAACATCTAATGGATGAAGCGTAATCAATCAAAGTAAGAGCAAACTCTGTTTATGAGTGCAACATCTTTCAGCGTTCTAGCATAAGTTTAAGCATTTTGTTAAATTGATGGGCTCCATGATCCCAAATTACCTAAATAATTACACGTCTAGGCCCTGTCAAACATCGTATTGACTTTGGAAACGAAACACAGGAAAGAGTTGATTTTAATTTGTGAACAAAACGTTCATTTTTAAGATAGAATTACGAATGTACATTTTTGTATTAAACTATGTCTTATAACTGGTGTGTATTTTATATGTGGTGTCATTTATCCTGAATAGATTAATGAGTTAATTTCATCAGTTCTTTTTCTGAACAAAGGTGCTCTTTATCAATTGCTGTTGAGGGATATATCTACAGCTCTAAGATATTTTCACTGTTTCCCGTTTTATAATTTATAAAAGTATTGATTATTGACATTTTCTTTTAATGTCAAGAAAAAAGTATAAACTTCTAGCTGCCCCCTCCTGCAATTGTCTATATTTGTTTCTGTTAACAAACAATGTAGAAACAATAAATGACTACGTGACTGAAATCATAAAAATTGTGTTTCTTTTTGTACAGATCAACCCTCTCCTTTTCTGGAGCTGTCAAGACTACGTATGTGTTTTATAATAAGGCGATCTACATAATTCTCTACTATGTTTACGTCAAGAAATACGAAAGTGTGTATAACGGAACGAAACATAGATGTCTCTATAATGAAGATAAATGTGCCTCTCTGCATACAATAACATTAATTAATATGAATTAAACCAACGAAGAGAACTATGGGGAAAACAGATGGATCAAAGAAGCATTTTATTATTCACCGAGGACATTATTGAGCAATTGCAATTTAAGAAGTGCCTTAAAGGAACCGATACGATTTAAATATATTCCGGACCTTAAGGGCACTTGTATACCATTTGATATTTATAGTGTAAGATTGGATAAACATTTCGAACTACTTAATTCTAAAAATCAATTTTCATTCTCTCCTATGCTCACACTGGATTTTCTTGTAGTCTAGATTGAATTAATTTAAACAAAAGAATTTAGGTTATTTGCACAAAATCTACATATTTTGTTCGCTGTTCTTGGTAAGAGAAAATTAATTAAAAAGATTGTATTTATTATTCGTATCAATTTTATATGTATTTTATCTCACATTCGTTATTTAGTGTTGTTGACTAGGCAAGCATTTCATAAACAGCCAAACCAACATGAGTTGTATCCATCTGGATGGTAATGAACCAAGTGTCATTTGGCAATATAGCAGACTCTACAACGACTGATTTCCGCTTTTTATCTGATAAATATGTTTAAAATGTTCATCAATATAAATCATTTGTAAATAAAATTACGCGTGCATTTAATGTAACATTTACATTTTTATGCAAAACGTCATCTGTTACTGTTTTCCACTGACGGACGTTTGTCAAACTGTTTCATGATAAAATATATTTGTTTTCTTTGTAAATGCACTTCTCTTTCTACAGCCACACTCATTATCATGTCAGTCTCTCTTAATTAACGTAAGTGCATGTTTTGTAATTTAGTATGTTCTTAAAACAAGATCATGTTAATAAACAAATTTTTTATAAACTCAAGTATTCTGTTATGCGGTAAACGTTCTTATCCTTTTTATGTAAGTTAAAAATTCACATAAATGTACTAAATTTGCGAGCAGTATTATTGTTATTCTATCGTATATTAGAAGAACAATATTCCGCCAAAATTCATATGCACTAAAACCACAAAATAAGTGTAGCCATTTGGCTTTAGAAGATTGGGATGATTTGTAAGTTTAACATGAAAGTATAGAAATTCAGGATAAAAATGAGTAGAAATTTTGATATGTAATTAAAACCATAAGGTTGCAAATATATGCAATTTCCATAATATGCGCAAAGTAAGGTTAAAAAGATATTGGTAAAATATACAACGATGCTTCAGAAGATCTTAGTTGGTTAACATTTTACGGTTCGATTACCTAAGATACGTATAGATTCTTTCTAAATGTAAATATTTCACGACTGATTTATTTGTTATCATAATTACAGTTGCATTTAATATAATTTTCTTCTTTTATAAAATGTTTGATAAAGATTTGAAACACATTTTTAAAATGTGAACAGAGTATTTGTCACAATATTTGCATGGAAAAATGTCAATATTAAATATATTATGCGGTCAATTGTGAAATGAAACAATGTTGTGTCAGCAGATTATCATTATTTAATCTAAACAATATTCCTGGGTAGCTTACCGGTACTTCTTTATTTTCAATAACTCACTCCTTCCACAAGAATGCGAATGGTAGCAAATGGCCTCAGACATTTACCATTTAAAGAATCTTTGGGGTCGATCCTATGGTCTCCATATTAAAAATGGTATGCTCTTATAAGACAACAAAATAACTTAAATATACATATTTTAACTTACATAGATGCATGTAACACTTTAACGAATTTTAGTTTAAAAAGAATAGCTCGTATATCATCGTACGTCACAAAATCGCTCTGTATAGCCCTTATCGCACACACCTGGCTTTCTCAACTTACATTATCCACAAACCATACTAACAACATTCAACTCCTTATCCCCAACGTCTCCCCCACTAACAATGTCCCTACATTTATCTATCTGAAAAGGTATCACCGTCAGTTGTTTGTCTGACCCGTCTTCGATAATTTCACCGTCACTGTCATTGTCGCCTGCTTTAATAAAGGGGTTTACAACAGGTGCCATCTCATCATTTTGAACACCGTCAATGCGCTACAACTACTTTTCAATCTTATCGTCAATGTGGTCCTTACGCTAGTTCTAGTAACAGAGCGTGATAAGTGCACTCGAGTCGTGAAAAGGAGGATATGGTTCTTTTACGTTTGAACGGAAAGTTATTTCTGGCCAAATGTCCTTTCATTTTCAGTCACACAACCTCAGTCTGATATAACTCACATTCGTTGGGGCAAACGAATGACATAAATGACAAGCTATGGCATGTCAAACGTTGCTAAATTATATATGTATGTTGTTATTATTGTATGTTTGCTATTGTTATTCAATGTCGTGTCATTCATATTCAAAATTTGCTATTGTTATTGTATATGTCGTTATTCTAATTGTATGTTCGATATTCTTATGGTAAAAGTCATTATTGTTATTCTATATTTCGTTATTGTTATTGTATCTCTGATATTGTTATTCAGTGTCGTGTCATTTATATTCTAAGTCTTACCATTGTTATTGTATATGTCATTATTCTTATTGTATGCTCGACATTCTTAGGGTAAAAGCCTAATTGTCTGGAATATTCAGAGAATGATAAGACTATTGTCTATAACGATTGTACTGGCCCAGATAGTACATGAAGCAGGGTGTGTTTCCAGTTGAATGACTGTTGTTCAGAGTGATAGTCACCTCTGCCACTATGAGCCACACACTCTCCAGCTCAGGGAATCAGTCCCGCATTCCTGCAACCGGCACAATCAAACGTTTACACTCTGACAGTACGGAGTAAAGTTACATGCGCCTCTATGACTCCCTACTAACATGCCTGCATTACCCGGCAATGACTCCGATCTCCTATTACACAGTGGTTTTCATTCACGCAAACAGTCATTACTTTGTAATGCTACGTCTTGTATGTACTAATATAATGATAAGTACAGCGTATAATCTGATCAGTGTGAATAAAAGACGCTGTGGTGGCATATTTTAACGCACAACAACTAGATTACTTTAAATTCATAGATTAAAAGGAAAAGATGTAAGAATTTGATGTACTTTTCTCGAAAAATGAATAAATTTTCATGATTTTATTGGCAGGTTTTTACAAAAAATTTATCTGGTTATCCGACAAACGTGTCAAAGTAGTGAACACTGCGGCATAAAGATGACAACTACGGCATAATGATATCCCAGCTGGTGCAAAAAAAATTCCAACTTCTGTTCACCGTGGTATATAAAACAACAATAATTGTATGTTTATTTATCTGCGGGTTGTAATACAGCTCATACATGCTTATATTGACGTATGAAACAATTGCTGCACCATTATAGCCTAGTGGTGTCATCACTGGCTCCGGAGATTAGAATGTTTGAAGTCTTTTTACATAAAGCGATGATCTAGATGAAATTTATCAGATGTCAATCAAATGACCATGAGAAGCTAATATTCTGTGTCTTGTAAACCCTCTAAAACCTAAAATGTCCAGCATTCTTTTTGAGAGGTCGCAAATGTTAGCAATTAAGACACATTAGACAAGACAGCGGCAACTGACATTATATACTTACTCTTTTGTTTACCTAGGGTAAATATATTTCGAAAGGGCATGCATCAGTAATGGAAACCTCTTGTCAGAAGGTCTATTAGTGTTTTTACTCTAGTCAGACCTGTTCGCATGCACGAACAGACCTGTGCACATGTAGAACAAATTATTCCATTCGGCAGTGGCGATGCAAAAACAGTCGTCAATAAAGGATTAGAGTATCATAAGATACCTGTATACAACATAACATCTACAGAGTTTATTACATCGAAGGTTTGGCACTTCAATGTTAATGGGTGATACCTGAATTCTGCTCATATTTTTTGTAAATTTAAACTGAAAGTTATTCTGATATTTTATATTTTCGGTTAAGTAATACATGTATATTAAGAAAGTCTGAAACAAACCCTGAAATATTCAAGTCCAAATATCATGAAATAAAATCAACTTACATGGACTATTTTGCAATTTACACAGATGGTTCAAAAGATGAATCAAAGGTTGGCTGTGCTGCTGTCAGCCTCCTTCATCAATCAAAGTTACGTTTGCCAAATAATGCAACAATATTTTCAGCCGAGGCCAAAGCTATTGATTTAGCTCTAAATTTCATATCAAAAAGTAGTGAAGAAATATTTATTATCTTTTCCCGACTCGCTTTCTGTTTTACAGTCAATTCATAACCGAAATATGGAAAATCTATTCATTCAAAATATTCTTCTCAGGTTTCATGAACTATCTTAAAAAGTTTATTATATTTTGTTGGATTCCTAGTCATGTTGGTATTCATGGAAACGAGGATGCTGATGTTGCAGCAAAGAAATCCCTTTTAATATCACAATCTAATTTGAAATTACCACATACCGATTTCAGGCCCAATATAAAGAAATACATTTTATCTAAATGGCAATCGTCATGGAACAGTGCTTCATTCAATAAACTTCATGATACCAAACCTACTCTAGGGGAATGGCACCAAGGGAACAGATCTGTTCGCAGTGAGGAAGTTGTTCTTTCCCGCTGTCGAATAGGTCATACCCGTTTGACTCATTCTTATCTTTTGAATAAAGAAGATCAACCCGAATGTGTACCATGTCAAACACCGCTAACTATTAAACATATTCTAATCGACTGTGTGGACTTTGCTACACAGCGCGGTACATATTATGACGTTCAATCTTTGAAAGAGTTATTTGAAAACGTTTCAGTCGGAAATTTTTTATCGTTTTTAAAGCAGATAGTTATATATTAAAAAATCTAACATTTCATATTTTTGTTTACATCTTGCAATATTATTATGTTTGCAGCTGATATTTTAACACACACGTATATACATTTTTACATAACTGATTTTAGATATGCTTTACATTTTTACATGGATTTTTTAAGATATGTTTTACCTTACTCATAGTGTTCTTTACATTTTTACATCAATGTTTTTGGGTATGCTTTACATTTTTACATCAATGTTTCTGCTTTACAATTGGCGTTTGCAATTTGACTTCTTCTCGGCGATATATGATCATTTTGTGTCGATTCGGCGTAAAACCCAACTCACTCACTCACTCACTCAAATTAAGATTAAATACGTTAGTGTGCCCTCCTATTTAAAGGCTAATGATTTACAGATATTACAATTAAGTTGCTAAATGATTAATTCAAGACCTATTTGCTACTGTACATTATTAGTGCGCTCCTCTATTTCAATGTAAAATGTGCATTATATACAAGAGCGGATCCAGGATGTATTTTGGCGGCGCGTAATTTCTACGGGTTCCGGAAATATACTGGATTGTTGGCAAGTAAACCTCAGATTGCGCGTATTTACAATAGCTTGAGCATTAATATTTGACGAATGCCTAAAATTTGAAGATTAAAAGAAAAACAATCTGAACATTAATTTTGACTGTTGTCCGGTCTCTGGACTGAAAGTGAAGAGAAGTGAAAATCGTTTGTGCCTAAATTGGCTGATGTCACAAATATAAGCTATTAAAATGTATGCTCACCGGATTATAGGCCAATTCGCACCTGGATCCTTCCGTTTGCCTGATGAATAGTACAAGTTTAAGGTCGAAATCACCAACAATCACTGCGGTTTCTGCAGACATCAATACACGAAACGAACTTGTAATCATGAAACAATCCCACCAACACTAACTGTATCCTTTGTTATAGGTCATTACAACAAATCCTGTACAATTTAAATTATCATTCTGATTGTTCCTTGAAGCGGACAATTTCTTTAGATATCAGTAACGGGGGAACTACAAAGAACTTGTTTTCAATGTTTTCAAACATTTCCCTGATGTGTTTTTTTCTTTGACAGGACTTCTATAAATTTTTTCTTATTCAATAGATAGTCAATTTCAACAATCGTTAGAGTATGTCAATTCTCTTAAATTTAGGCAAATAATTAATTTCTATATCAAATATGGCAATATATTTCTTCTTTTACTTAATATATGTGATAGCCGATCCTTTTGTGAAATATGACTTCCTACAGTATAGATATAAATTACCATTATAACATGCATATGTCTTGCATGAAAGTATCATATACTGCACCTTCATTACGTTCTGTCTTCTTACTTGTAAACAGATATCTCCCTTTTCATTGCATTTAGCTTTTAACATCGAGTTGGCGTAGACCTTTGGGATGGAACAGACGCAAGTTCACACGCTTCTAATATTTGTTATGATTTCAGAAGAATAAGCTCATCAATTTTAGATTGTAATATTATCTTTAAAAGTCGTTTTTGTAAATTTAAGAAATAAATACTTTTTTCAGAGTTCATGGGAAATGAACGACGGAATAGGATCGGTAAATTTGCTCTAGTTATTCATGTTAATCTTCTGATCCTATTCAGTCGTAAAATTCGCATGAACTCCGAAAATAAAGTTATTTCTTATATGTACATTATATTTCCTTTCCATTTTGTTGCATTTAACATTAAAATCAGCTTCCCGACCATTCTGTTCAAAAGACGGAACACCTATGACGTTATCTAAGGAAAGTTCTCCCCTCCTTGCCTATACGCGGATGTCTTCAAATCAGCGGCCCGTTATCACTACGCAACGTTGTCGTTACTTTCCTTACAAAATGAACGTCATAATTCTCAATGAAAAATATATAGGGCGAATGTAAATATATCAAAATGCTTTTTATGAAGATCATATCAATAATAAATAATGTGTTTAAAACTCGTAGGAAAATCTGATGTTTGGACAAATGTCTTGAAATCATTCAAATACTGACGTTGATGTATCAACGATTCATCACGACTAGAAATTATGCAAGTGCATACTCTAAATTATTTAATATCGAATAAACGCTATCAAGATACTTAAGTATCTTGTAACAACTTGATATTCATACAATTTATTAAACTGGATATTTTAAAATGTTGGAAGAGAAACACTTGCAATGATGTTGCAAAGATTGGTTTAATATACGATATAAGCTGTGGTCGGGCTCAGTAGTTTAATTATTTATCTTTAAAATCTGTCAGTCGGAATGACTAGAAATAAACAGACATAATTCGCGACGTTTTCATATTATTTCATAACTACAGAAGAAAATGGAAATGAATGTATATTACGAAGTTAGTAATAATTATTCAGACAGAAGACGTCAGTTCAGTTCATACAGTCTAATTAAAAACACTAAAAGCATTTCATATATGTGTACTACAAATGTATACCATGCGTTTTCAAATCGAAGGCAGAAGTCCACATTGAAAAGCCACATTCAATAAGGCAGAAACGCATACTGAAAAGAACTAAAATAACATATGCATGGATCATTCGACTTGGAATAATATTCCCGTGGTTATTATGCGATGGCGATGATGAATTGTTTCCTGTGTTATCATGCATTCAAAAATTAAGATAGTAGCTCATTATAATCAATAAAGTCTTGCAGCGAAGAAGTTTTGTTCCTATGTCAATGGTATAAGTTTTAACTGATCCTATTTATTTTCATTACTCTCTTAATAATTTAAGTTTATATCTGACAGCTTTTCTTTCTCCTTTTTACAAAACAGATTTTATAAAACGGATATTAATTTCTGTTGAACTTTGGTACCTGAATATACGGACGAACGTATATATGGCTGTTAAATATCTCCTTTTAAAAAGCGACTGCATGCCGCCAGATATACGTGTAACTTATTTCAATTAAACTATTCAAAACTAAGAAAGTTAATGCGATATTTCTGAAAATATTGAAACAGCCTAATCCAAAATCCATTAGAGCAGATCGAGGTTATTGTAATTGCATTCTCGCGCATTCAAACATGCCACCCTAATAATGATACTTGGACTAATTATACATTTCAGATAAACTTCCATAAGAGCAAAACACCATCCTATAAGTTGTAATTACAGGGATATTCATATTGCTGTTGTAGTCCTGGGATGTATTAACAAACCATTACCATTCCGTGCTATAAATAATTGCATTAACAAAGATTATCGCTGTCATATGAATAACCATTTAGCTGTAATCAATCAGTTATCACGCAAATACCTTTTAAGAAACGTCCAAGTTTCATTCGTCATTAACAGATAAAGGAAATTCATTATCGTATAATAATGTGGTATTTATTCAATAAAACTGAAAATATTATTTGTGTTTTCACAAAACACCATCAAAGGATTACAATATTACTAGTCATAAATGTTTCAATGATGAGACGACAAGTCATGCACAAACCCAGAACCCTAGCTTAAAGGTCAAGGTCCTACTTGGAGATCAAAGGTCAATAGGATTTCTTTCCTGTCTGGTCCATTTCTTTATCATTCAAAACAGGATTTAAAGACCAGTTTGCACAAATATTCCCCTGGATGAGTCAACTTGTCATGCAAAACCCGGGCCCTTAGCTGAAAGGTAAAGGTCACACTTGAAAGTCATAGGCCAATAGGGCTTTATTTTCTGTCCAGTCTGTAACTCAACAATCCTGAAAAGGATTTTAATATTACTTGGCACAAATATTCACCACCATGAGACGGAGTGTCTTGTGCAAGAACCGGATCCCTAGGTCTGAGGCCAAGGTCAAGATGCAAGAATGATTTTGCTCGGAGCATTTTTCTCCATGCATGGAAGGATTTTGATGAAACTTGGCACACATTTTAACCACCATGAGACATATTTTCATGCCCAAGAACCAGATTCCTAGGTCTAAAGTCAAGGTCACTCTTAGAGGTCAAAGTCGAATTCAAGAATGACTTTTGTCCGGAGCTTTTCATCTTCATGCATGGAGGGATTTTGATGTAACTTGACATTAATGTTCACCACCACCAAAAGAAAAATCCTTTTGAAAATAACAATAGATGACTTGTTTCAAACTTGAAAAGCATAAATACATGAAGTAGTTGCAACATAGGATAACAACCTGCATTTGATGAAATATTGGCTTTAAAATACCCATGAAACATAGTCAATAAAGACAGGGTAATCCAGTCCAGTGTTCAGACCGCACGTTTTCTTACATAAACTGTTTCCTCTAAATTCACACCACACGCATTTTTGCGTATGTTGCTTCCTCTAAATTTGCTTGCGTATTGGTTATCGCTTCCTCTTACTTCACATTGCAAGTTTGTATGTGTATATCACTTCCTGTAAATTCACACCGCATGTTGGCTTACATATATACTGCTTCCTCTAAATTCACGCCACACGTTTGCATGTGTATGTGGCTTTCTCTAACTTCACATTGCACGTTTGCTTGCATGAATCGCTTCCCCTAGATTCACACTGCAACTTCACATTACACGTTTGCTTGCGTATATCGCTTCCTCTAAATCCATACCGCACGTTTGCTTACATATACCGCTTTCTCTAAATTCACACCATATGTTCGCATGTGTATATCGCGTCGTCTAACTTCACAATTGCACACAGCTTGCATGTGTGGCTTCCACTCAATTCACACCATACGTTCGCTTACATTTACTGCTTCCACTAACTTCACATTGCACGTTTGCGTGCGTATGCCTCTGCGCCTCTGCGTATGTCGCTCTCTCTAACCTCACATTGCACGTTTGCTTTCGTATGTCACTTCCTTAAATTCACACCGTACGTTTGCTTACATATACTGCCTCCTCTTAATTCACACCGCACGATTGCATGTGTTTGTCGCGTCCTCTAACTTTACACTGCACGTTTGCTTTCTTATGTCGCTTTCTCTAACTTCATATTGCAGGTTTGCTTACGTGTGTTGCTTCCTATAAATTCACACCGTACGTTTGCTTACATATACCGCTTCCTTTAAATTCACACCGCACGTTTGCTTGCGTATTGCTATGCCGTGTCCTCTAACTTATCGTTGCAAGATTGCATAGATGGATAGATGGGTGTTTATTCGGGTTAAAACACACATATACATTTATCACGAATTAAAACAATTTACACAATCTCAAAGCTTACATATCCAGTAGCTGGATAACTAAAATGTTGTAGTTTCACATAAATAGAGCACATATCATCTAGTTAACTACGATCACAGTGTAATTTATATCACAGATAGGCTTATCCTTTATACTGTAATAGAAACAAATGTCATTTAGAATAAGACAGTGTGTAGTAACCTTGGATGGCCCATGAAAGCTCAAATGTTTATTTATTTCTAATGGGGTGCTTGGCTAAATATACTTGATATAATGAAAACATATTTAAACATATCAAAGACAAAAATTTGAAAAGACCTCAGGATTTGGAAGCTATGTAATTTAAGACTGTTTCTATAGATATATATGTAGATGATAAACACACAACCAGCCAATGTGATTAATACTCAAAACTATGTTTTAGAAAACAATGCCCACTGTTTTTCACTGCTAAGTGTAATAGATGTTTCTTCACAGAAAGTTTGATTTGACCAAATCTGGTTTTTTCTTCATTTCATCTGGAAGTGAATTCCAATCTTTTATTGCACTAAAACTGAAAGATACATTTTCTTTCGCAAATGATTTAGGTAGACTAAAGTTGTACATAGACGTGAATTTACCTTACTTATAATATTATCAACAATGCTTTCTCCTGATAATGAGTTGTCAATAGAGACACCTAAATATTTTACAGACTCGGAAATCTCAATCATATGTCCATTACAAACAATGTTAAATTATCTTGCTAGTTTTAATTTGCGTTTTGAGGCAAAGATAATGCATTCAGTTTCACCAAGATGAGGTGATAGTTTTTTGTCCACCAGCCAGTTTGAATAAGACTCTAAATATTTCCTTAATTTTATAGTATTTACCTGGATCTTTATGCGCAAACAATATAGCACTATCATCAGCATATAAAATTAATTTACATTCAGTTTGTTTTCTGCCAGAAAGATATGATAAAAACCAGTCAGTGCTTTTGACACCCATTGATTTTAATTTGCCACGCAGAATTTCATGATCAACGGTTTCAAAAGTTTTCTGTAGATCCAACATGACCATACCTGTGAATAGGCCTTTGGCATTATTGCATCTAATGTGATCGATTAAGTGAATAAGACAAGTATCTGTAGCGTATGAGTTTCTGAAACCAGACTGCATCTCATAAAACATTGTTTTCAACTAAGAAATTTTCAAGTTGTATATAATATACCGATTTTTCTAAAAAAAATTAAAAATGCGTAGGTCGCTGCGTATGTCGCTTTCTCTAACTTCACACTGTGTGTTTGCTTGCGTATGTCGCTTTCTCTAAATTCACACCGCACGTTTGCTTATATATACTGCTTCCTCTGAATTTACACTGCATGTTTGCATGTGTATGTCGCGTCCTCTAACTTAACACCGCACGTTTGCTTGCGTATGTCCCTTTCTCTAACTTCACATTGCACGTTTGCTTGCGTATGTCCCTTTCTCTAACTTCACATTGCACGTTTGCTTGTGTATGTCGTTTCCTCTAAATTCCTACCGCACGTTTGCTTACATATACTGCTTTCTTTAAATTCACACCGCACGTTTGCATGTGTATGTCGCGTCTTCTGACTTCATATTGCAAATTTACTTGCGTATGTCGCTTCCTCTAAATTCAAACCGCACATGTAATTTTATGTAATAAGGAGAGGACAACTGTAAGCTAATATAGCTTTCTGTCCAATTCCTGGAATGCTGTATTGTAAATATTTCATGCTTTTCGGAATAAAAATATGTTTAAACTAAACCGCACGTTTCATGTGTATGTGGCGTCTTCTAACTTCACATTCAATTTGCACATTTACTTGCGTATGTCGCTTCCTCTAAATTCAAACCGCAACCCCTGCATGTGTATGTCGAGTCTTCTAACTTTACATTGCACATTTGCTTGCGTATGTCGTTTTCTCTAAATTCAAACCGCACGTTTGCATGTGTATGTCGCGTCTTCTAACTTCACATTGCACATTTGCACATATGTCGCTTCCTCTAAATTACACCGTAGGTTTGCTTACAGATACTGCTTCTTCTAAGTTCACACCGCACGTTTGCCTGCGTATGTCGCGTCCTCTTACTTCGCAACGCGTGTTTGCTTGCATATGCCATTTCCTCTAAAGGACGGTGTCCGCGGAAAGTATGTTGTTTTAAATCGTTCTTTTTCCATTTAAACAAACAAAAACGTTTGCATGAGTGTGTTTCATTTTCTGCGTTTATTAATAAAGCTTTGACTTTTGCACATTTCCACTTTTTGCGTATATTTCTAGGAACATTCTTTGGTATTGTATTACTATATAGGTGTAGTAAGAGAATAGCAACATATTTTTTTTAACCTCATATTTTGTTATTATTGTAAAGTTTTGGTATAATAAATACTGTAAATGTAGATATGTAAGCGGAAGTTTAATTTTATTTATTTATTTGGGTTTTACGGCGCACCAACACAGTATAGGTTATATGGCGCCAAACAGGACTACACATTTTGGTTCCACATCTCATTTACATCAAAATAAGAACATGAGGTATGGAAAACCTTTACTGCACTGTCATGTTGGCACACATAAATACACAACAATCAGCCAATGTGTGATAAAACGGCAAAATTGTTGAATATTTAGTCAGATATCTATAAATAAATAAATGCAGTAGATTATGATATTAATATACATTGTACTTTAGTCATGTATCATTTAAAATTATGTTAATATAATGTCTTTTTATGTCTCTGTGATTGTTAAGTTATAATAATAATAAAAATTATGTTTTGACAACCTCCATTGAATGAATATGTCGATAATTTCTGTAATGTGATATGGATAACGGATTACTTCGGACAATAATTGTTTGTCACAATCCATCAAATCATTGCCGAAGAAATTTAATATTTAACAAGTTTAACAATTTGAACAACAGACACTATAACTAGCTAAAAACAACTAAATGATTTTTTCAATATAATATACACACGGCAAACTAATTTCGTAAACTGCAAATGTTTATGAAAATAGATTGCTATGCTACTATACTGGCCGCGATTTACAGAAGGCGGCTACATAAGTCAAGTTAACGAATAGCACACACTGCTTTAGCGATGCCGACCTTTTAGATGCTTTTCTTTTACTGTTTGAAAAATTGTTACCAGCCACTTTGCATGGACTGGCTTTAAAATACTGGTATCATCATCACAACATCCGCTTTCGAACTTTTTCGATATTTCGTCCGTTTTTTGCCATATAAAAAGCACGGAAAGTCGGCTGTTGATGCAATTCTAATTCATACTTGCGCCAGCAAATCTAAAATGAAAACAAATGTTTGCTTGAATATAAATTTTTAACATTTTATAGCTGCGGAAGCAATTTACTAACTGATAGATGAATTAGTAAATCAAGACAGGTCCGAGTAGTGCATTAGCCATTTCTAGATCATTTCTAAGATCTATGACCTGTTTCCTAACGTATATTTCATTTTATAATGTGGGCGGTCTTTACTATTTTAAATGATTCACTGCGGATAATTATTGAAATAAAGGCTTTTTTCGGAAAAGATCAAATGAATTGTATCCAATTATTTTGCAAGAAGTTAGATAAAATACTTTAACGCCGCTATCCTTCTTTCAACCTGTCATTCATTTTTTCTTGATTTAACAAGAAGATATACAAGAAGAGTGTTATATAAAAATATACATTTCTTATCAGATCAGTTACCGATGTGTATAAATAAAAATAATATTAAGAGAAGACTCCTAGAAGGATACAGAGCACAGCGAACACAGCCAGTGTCATACTTCCCGAAGCAAGCCACCACAAATATTAACCGATTGCATAGTAGAAAAAGTGCTTCAAATACCCATCCACAAGCTACATTTTAGTTACGAGGACCATTCTTGAAATAATAACAATCCTGCTGGAATATGGTACACCGTCTGTGTACAGACTTACAATTTAGTGTATCCTTTCCACGCACTTCCACAGTCGAGAAATACAAGAGGTGAACGCTACAGGGTAATCTCCCCATGGTTATGGTCCTAATTAAGTAACTGGAAAGTACGACTCCCAAGTGTTTTATTAGATAAATAGTTACGCCCATCTAGCATGTTTTACAGCCTTGTAAAAGAAAAAAGGTACAATGACTTAGATCTGGTGAATAAGCGGGAAGATCGATTTGTACCACGTTTAATTACCACTGTCAAAAACTTGAACTATGGCACTTTTATGTGCCGCCGTATTGGCATGGGTCAACTTAAGACATTGGACGCATACTTTTTTGTATTTTCTTTTAACAGTTTTCAGTACTTTGTCTTTCACCTGACGGTGATAACTTTTATTTACACAGTCCTGTGACTTTTGAACATGGTCGGGGAAAGTGTGACAGAGGGACAGAGTGAGACAAAGCCCCCACGATAGAGAGATCAGAAATCAGGTACAGGCTTGTCCGGCTAACTTAGTCTAGCTCGTTGCGAATAGACAGCCTGGTTCTTTAACGTGCCCAGTGTATAGCACTGATACACGCAAGGATTGTCTGGGTTACTGACCAGTACACCTCTAGTTGGGTGGGAAACTGTGAAAAGCGTTTCTGAAAATTCCCGAGTAGCTGCCGGGGATCGAACCCCCGACCTCAGGATTCGAAGGCCAGTGTGCAAACCACTGAGCTATCCGTCCATTTCTGCAGCCAATATATGTTGTCAAACGACGCCGTGGCTCACAAAAGTATATCCAGTTTTCATATCTTGTGAGGAGCTATGACATTTTGTAGAAATAGTTCTTTATTTTTCAAATCTTAGGTATGAATTTAAAAAGCTTTGTGATCAAGGAAATGTAACTCTTCTTGAACTCGGAGAGCAGAAACATCAAAGAGACATGGTAGGCTGGATATTTCTATTTGGATCTATTTCATTTAACATTCAGCAGTGATTTCTATTGCTAAATAATCATCCATAATACTGCTCGCTAAAAATATAGAACATCTGGAACAGTCATTTAACCTGGAAATACATTCCCTATAAAGGCAGTAGCTTTAGCTAGGAATTTTAAGTGCTTCCCTTTTCTCTACCCGACTACAATTAGTCCATGAGCCGGACCCAGAAATTTTGACTAGCGGTACCATCCGAGGGGATTAAAGCTCAATGCTATTTTTGGATAGGTAAACATCTGTCAATTCAGAAACTATGTGATAGCATTGTAGTGGTGGTAGCTTTTGGTGCGTTATTAGCCATGTAGTAACACCACCCCAAAATAGACTTTCATCAAACTTCCGTTATACATAAGTAGACTTTCTATTTCAAACTAATAGTTCTCTCTTATTTTGGAATATATTTACTTGGAAATTGATAGGCAAACAGCTCAGTTTATGTATTTTATGTATTTAATAGAACTGTTATTAAAATGTTGCCTCTTTAGCGTTTAGTGATTGCAATTACAGACAAACAAAGACCAGTACTTAAACATAATTAAAGAACATAAATATTGTTTCATAATATGCAGTTAGAAAGTGTTTTTGCTAATTCTTGAACTAATATGACATGTTTAAATACATATAGTATAAGGTAGTAGAATTCTACATATCACAAAACCAAGTTGTCTGCCATTGGCTGTTGGGGCGCTTGTAATTTACGGCATATTAATGTGCGTTACCTATTTGTTTGAAATTAATTAATACTTCTATACATGATATTGAATAGAAAAGTATGAATATCGTTAAATCAAAGCAATTTCTGAACTAGTTTTGATATGTTAAATTAACAATTACACAGTTATTAGCAGACCAATAGTTTTAATATCAAAGCCACCTTGTTGTTATTGTAATTTACGTGACAATACACGTGTAGACGAAAAACACAAAATATGTTGTTTAAACATGATGTTTAACTATCTGATCTGTCTTCTAAAGGTGCATATTTATGCCTACTTCTGTATCAATGTTCTTATGCTTAAACAGTAAACATTTTTATGCTGAATAATACCAAATGGTACTTTTATACAGGTAAATACGTTACCATAAAATCAAGATTTTCATAATATTTCATATAAACATGTTAAAGTCGTTTTTATTTAGTATTATGTATAGAAAAGAAATATTTTAACTAATCAATAAAATCATTCTTCGGTTAGATATCAAATGCCATGTTAAGTAAATGAATGTAAAAGTGTAATTTACGTTACAATATGTTACCTTAATTGGTAATATGCTGCCGTTATTATTTTCAGTCATTATCTTTCTATATCATGTCAAGGTTATTCTTTGTTTTCAATAAACCACATTTTCTATGCATTCAACATACTAGAACATCCTTAGTTTTGCCTCTTGATCACTGTCTGAATCTGATAGGATCTCGTCAATATTGGTACGCGAATAATCTTTATCAGTTTCACTGGTTTCGTTTATGTCAACAAGTTCATCAGGAACGATCTTTTTGTCACTCAAATTGTTCATTAACTGTTGTTCGTCATCAAAGTCCCAGCAATTTTTAACAACACCAGGAAGATAATAGCTATTCTCATGGGCATGTAGTCAAATATACACCTTTAAGAAAAGATCAAGGTTGTTTGATTTTGAATAAGAGTTAAACTACAAAATTATTAATTTAATGTAGAAACACATGAACAGATTGTATCAAATTTGAGTATATTATGATAAAGTTTTCCTATTACTTTAACGATAGCTACGCATATATGCATATTAAAAATTTTGTAGATTAATATAAATAAATGAATAAGTAACTGATAGTTGACTGGACTGATATGGTGGCATCAGGGTCATGTGTATGCCATTAGAACTATTAAGGACGCCGTCTTGGTTGCCATTCTTGTTGACAAACATTTCGTACCTAACCTTGTTGATGTTCTGATATTTTGAGCGACCATTATACTGCAAATATAAATGACTCTCCGTCTCCAAAACATCGCCGGAGCACACATGTTGACGTCCCAACATTTAGCTGTCTGTACATAACTGAGTTTTGTTGTCATCATTACTCATGAAATATTTCCAATTCTGTGGATGTTTTGGTATTTTTGACCAGAAAACAGAAGTGTTGGTGCAGTTCCACGTCATTTTCTTTCGACAGACTAGATTCTTTTGGAAAAGAATATATCTGCAATGAAATCTACTATCAAAGCATCGCCATCAATGATGTAAGATACGTTTTCAATAGAATGGTATGGTGGCATATTTCTGCATTCACTTAATCAGATAGTTTTCGCGAACAGGTTACGTGAAAATTTAAAAACTTTTCACGAAAAGAATCTCGAACTACTACATACTATAATAAATACCGAATTAACAGAAATAATAAAGGGAGTTTAAAAAAATACGTTAATTTCGTAACCCATATGAATGTTATAATAAAATATCTATAACGTTTAAACACTGTTAGGGGTGGTGGTTGGGGATTGAGGTTGATGTAACACGCTCCATTCCGTAGAGGGGACTATTTGGTTATCTTTATGCAGTTCAGTTCACTATTTTGACACATTGTCTCGTTAACAAGATAATATTTTCACGAAAACTTTCTCCTACTTTCACGCAAGTTTATTCAATTTTTCGCGAAAAGTTTTGTTTATTTTTCGGGAAAGTTCATAAAATGTTCTTGAAAACTTTAGGATTCTCGTATGCAGAAATATGTCACCATAGAATGGCTTGTTGCAACTAGATACTTCCTTCAACGTTGTATAATAGTTTGGTTTTGTCGGTCTTTGCTGGCATTCCGTAGAATGTTGCAAAGGACACAGGAAATTCTATGACTACATCATGCGTGTTCAACAACTAATATGACGAATAGTCGAAAACACATTTCTTTCAGCCCTTATCTGAGCCATTCTATTCTGCGAGCTGGTCACTTTCTTTGATTCTTTAAAGTAATGACCGCTATTGCCAATTTCTGCTTTGAATGGATACATGCATTTTTCTACATCTGTCATCACTTTTGTACATCCGCATAATCGGCTTTGATCTGCTCAGGTTCCACTTCTTTGTGTGTGGATTTGTCTTCTGAAGTCATGTCTGTTTTCTGTTGTGTAGCTTCAACATATTTAGCTCGCATGTGCTGTGTCAAACAACACCTGTAGTATCAAGAATATTGTCTGCTGAGGGTTATGATGCTTTCCTTTTTCTTGGCATGAAGGTTGATAATCTGTTATATATATAGTAATTTACACATTCTGTGATGCTGTTGCGGCTGATCTAGACACACTGAAGCCACGAACCCTAAAAAGCTTTTCTGCACACGGGTGGGTTACTTCAAGACTCATCATTAGGAGCAGATAGGGGAGCGGTGGTCTAGTGGATAAGGCTCAATGCAGGAATCGTAGGTTCGAGAGTCCAACTGGGACACAACCATGTCTTTTCTAATGACACCAGTACTGGTTTTCCAGGAAGCGGACTCGAGAGTGATACCAATAGGATTGAAGCTTTCATCACATTCGAGCTAAAACAAATTAGTATAAAACTAACAGATAAGCAGGTAGATATATTGCATCGTCCATATGATTGGACGCAAATAATAGTGGGCACAACTTGTGCCAGACTCCTATTTGCACATCTAGGTCGTTGACGTTTGTGGCCTGTATTAATGCCAGTATATCATGAATAATATCAATAAAGTATATACAGAAGTGTGCCATTTTCCGTGTGGTCTCTCTCTGACACTTTTGAAGTGTTGGTACTTTTGAAAGTACTCTTTGAACGCTGTTTGACTTTCAACAGATTTTCAAGGCTTGAATTTTCAGCAAGTTCCTTTACTTGTTTACATAAACATCGGTTGAAGGTCAAATAATTAAGGTTGAATATATGTGTCATCTGTTAATAAGTAAGTGTCAGGAGATTTCTAACATTTAAACTAAGAAGATTCTGTCCCTATGAAGCCATGGTGTTCTAATGAGTATCTATTTGTTTTCTACTTGTTTAAGGCCCATTTCTAAATT
The DNA here is from genome assembly GCF_021730395.1 of Mercenaria mercenaria. Classification (NCBI taxonomy): domain Eukaryota; kingdom Metazoa; phylum Mollusca; class Bivalvia; order Venerida; family Veneridae; genus Mercenaria; species Mercenaria mercenaria. Next base: position 58,998,310 of record NC_069367.1, read on the forward strand.
GTATTTCAGTATAATTATATACATGTATAATTATGTTCTTGAACATTTATAATTGATTTGTACTGATTTTGGTAACACATATTATTGTAACGTAAAATTCGCACAACTATTGAAATGAGATGGTGATTCACTGCATTCTAGTAAAAATCTAATTCAACAGCACAAATTATGTATAGTTATTATAATATGTTACAATTTTTTCCCGATCTGTGCAGGGCATTTTCTTCACGTTAGAAATTTCAGTTTTGTACATTTTGGTAACATAAAACTTATACGGAGATTACATCATGGAAAAGTTCCTACCACTGCAGAAAAATAGTTATAAGAAACACTAGTCAGTCTGTACTTTCAATTATATAGAAGAATCATAAACATCTTGGTTATTGGGTTATTAGTACAAGTAAAATATCTATAATGTTGGAATAAAATCACTGTTACGTACATTACACTAATTAAGATGTTTACGGGTACGTGAAAGATATATTGTTTTAAAGCACATTCAGTTCATTGTTATACATGTATAAGGTTGTTAATAAACTACAGACTGCACTTTTTCTTAATCATTGTGTAGCACTATTTCATCGTCTTAAATGTTTTAGGAAACATATTAAATGTCACGTAAGATACAAAAGCCCTAACGTTTAAACGGCATCCATGTAGGAATAAAAAGCATTCGGTATGTACTTTCCGAAAGTCATAATGTTGAATATTCCTTGATTTCTTAGGGAAGGCAGGGGGAAATGGTACCTCAAGGTCTAACATCTATCGGAAGAAAATCTAATTATGAGCTATAATTATGCTTATTAATTGTGCGTGCTATTAAGATGTTCTTCATAATCATTATTTCAATTAACATTTATTCAAAGAAGCAAACCCAAAAAGGTCGAAAATTAAGGAAATATTTTGTTTGTTTTTAAATACTTGTTACAAATATATTAATTATTCAAACTGAAAAGCATATGTTCCATAAGTGGTATGTCTACATTGGATATATTTTAGCTCACCTGAACTTGTATCTAAGTGTAGGCATATATCAAGATGATGTCACACCAAAAGCTACCATCGATACATTGCTGTCACATATTATCTTACTCCAGGGTTGTATGCCTTTCCAAAAATCACTATAAGAATTAATCCCCCCAGATGGTACCAATCAACCCTATGGCTCATGTACTAAATACGTGAACTGGAACCATTCTGTGGCAATAACCTTTCAACACGGATTGTCAAGCGATTGAAAACATAATATGCCTAGCAAACATTTTAATGAGGTCACATTTATAATTTAACGTTATTGGCATAACGTTTAAAGTTCGCATCGTATCAATATTCACTCAATGTAAGAAACTGTAGCTTGAAAAATACGTAAGTTAAGCGTAAGTAAAATAGAAAAAGAGACAAAATTTTGCCGGATGGCGTCAAGTGGCGTTACCATGGGGACTAGCACTTACTTATCATAAAGACAATATAATTTTGACGTATCAACGCAGTATTCCTTAGTCTACATTATATATATAGATCAAACATATTGTCTCATTCGAACTGGAGAATGTACATAAATATTGTGACAAACTTGTAAATTATACAAAAGACAGAAAAAGTTTCTTTCATGTATTTAGCAATACATCTTTTTGTTTTACAATTATTATTATGATCAAGGATATATGTACGAAATAAATCAGTCTATCTATTTAAGGTGAAGGGGTAAATGCTAAAAAAACAAGGACATATATCAAACAGTGAATGCCATGTTCCAAAAACAAAGCCTCCGCAAAACGGAACCCACAGCACGCAGACGTGCACACTACAAACACACACACGCACACGCATACAAAGCAAACACACGAGGACAAAACGAACAAATAAAGGAACACAGTGGGGCACCGCCTTGGAACGGTCAGTGGCAAAAACACCACTGGGGAGCTTAAACCGGTCTATGGTGCGCACCCAACCTCACTCTTACCCGCACCATGTTCCAAACACACGGGACAGTGTAAATAAAAGTAATCCCCGCCAGGTGAATCAATGCCTTTACAGAAAAGACAGAGCAACAAGAGAAACACCCTTAAGGGCCCGGCGAAACAGGCCAGAAGACAGATATCAAAACAGTTCAGTCCTAGTGGGATTTAAAAACTGCTTATCATAGAGACCCCTTCCCCCCTCTTCCGTCAGACACAATCAAAGAAGGAAGCGTAGTGTCCAACTGTAAAAGGGTTGAACACTAAGCATGCGGTATGTCTCAAAACAGTTGGGTCGTAACCTCTTAAGTAAAGCCTTTGATAATGTTACCAAATACAGTTGGAAAATTACCATGACCCAAGATCTTACGAAGTTTGTAAACCACGTCACCATAAAAAACGGGTTTCGAAATACCTTCTCGCAGAAGTGTCTTTATAAATTACTATTGAATTTTAAAACCAAATCAGATTTACGGTAGTAAAATTAAGCAAAATATTTAAGCAATTTGTAATACCGGTAGCCTTGCTGAAGAAGTTTACTTGTAATATATTGATTACGTTCATTGAAATCCTTGACTTGACTACATGCTCTGGTAAAGCGAATTAACTGAGAAATGTATACCGCATAAGATGTATTATTTCTAAAAGAAGACCAACATGTGTAGACATTGGCAACAATGTATTTCACCGACTTGCTTTGGTGTCACGTTTTCCATAGTCTTATTATTTAGCACAGTGTCTATTCATTCGGTTGTTGTTTTTTTTCTTTTCTTATAGATCGTCTAACCATTTGTTCGCTTCCATTTAGCTGTATTAGTTTAAATTTGTTAATGAGAGTTGTGTAAATAAAGTGTTTAATACATCTGCTTTGACACAGAGAGTACCGTTGCGTTTCAAAAACATTGTGCACATAGGCAATTGTGGTGAAAGGCCTCGCCGGTCTTGGACAGAATTAGCATGTTGAGACATTCTGCATTGAAATATTGTAATCAAATAGCTGTCGTATTATACATCAACGCTCAAACCGCACAAATTTAGAATGGCACCATAACTTAGACCATCGTGTTTCATGTATTATAAAAAAAGATTTCTAACATTCTCTTAGCTGAACAAAATATATAACACACTTAGAGTGAATGTTAGGGAAGTTGATATAGTGATGAATATTCTGAAACAGCGTTATTTCATAAAGTAATCTGTTTGAACAACGATGCGAAACTAAGGGCTGATGTAGTCGTTTGAATAAGCATTGGCTATATACCAAAATATTTGCGAGGACATTTAACTTTCAGCTGCATTTTAAGCCATAGACAAACCTAAGGGCAAAAACCTCATAATCGAGATGGCCGCTGAAAACATAAAATATATGAACTATTTATAATTGCAAGTGTAAAAGATGTGTTTTGTTTGAATGACTATAGAATAGTGTTTCATAAAACATTTCGTTTCTTTGTCATTTAATCACTTGCCAGTACTTTTAATAAGTGATTCGTTAGAATATGCTTCAATGGTGGAATTTCATACAAAACAAGAGCTCGTAGAACACGAAATGCCCCAATAATGCATCAGTAACTGCACAAGAAACAAAAATTGTTTGGTCACTGTGCACTTGACGTTTGACATACTGACATCAAAACAATAATCATTGGTCATTCACCAGTCGCAAGTGACCTCTTTTTCAAGACATTCTCTAGTTATTTGGCAAAATAGTTCTACTGTTCTTGGTCAATGTGAACGTGACCTTTGACCTACTTACCTCAAAATCAATAAGGGTCATCTGCTTGTCATGATCAACCTCCCTAATAAGTTTCGTGGTCCTAGGCCCAAAGGTGTTCAAGTTATCATCCAGAAACTGTTTAACTGTTCAGGGTCACTGTGACCTTGACCTCTGACCTACTAAACTCAAGGTCAATAGGCGTTATCTGCTGGTCATGATCAGCCTCCCTATTAAGTTATGTGATCTTAAACCTATTAAGTTATGTGATCTTAAACCCAAGCGAATTTAAATTATAGTCTGGAAACGGTTTAATTGCTCCGGATCACTGTGTGACCTTGAGCTTTAACCTACTGATTTCAAATTTATAGGGGTCATTTGCTGGTCATGACTAACCTCCCTATCAACTTTCATGATCCTAGGCCCACGCGTTCTTCAGTTATCATCTGGAAACGGTTTAACTGTTCAGGGTCACTGTGACCTTGACCTTTGACCTACTTATCTCAAGATCAATAGGGTCATCTTCTGGTTATGACCATCCTCCCTATCAACTTTCATGATCCTAAGCATGGCCCAATCATTCTTGAGTAATCATCCGGAGTCAGATTGGTCTACATACCGACCGACATACCAAACGTCCGACATCTGGGGATGGGGTGTGGGGGAGGGGGGCATAAATATAGCATTAGGTAAACGATGTACACTTTCATTTTTTGTTTGTTTTCAAGTGTATTTTACAGGTAGAGGTGCGTATAGATACACACACACACACACACATATATATATATATATATATATATATATATATATATATATTATCTGACATAAAGAAATAAACATTGCCCTTGTTTGCTATATGACATATGTCTTATGTGATACTGTAACAATAGTTTTGTGTGAAAAAAAATGTATTTGGAACTTTTACTATTGGGAAGAGTATGTTGGTATTTAAATATGCATTTTAAGAATTCGGTATAACAAAAATACTCTTAATTTTAGAAGAACGTCACTGTCTAACAGTGGATATATGTTTTCCGACCAAAAGCTAATAAAAACGATTAAAGAACTTACAATTTAGCAAATGATAAACGTGTTTCAAGCTTCACCTCAGTCATATTGGACTCGACCCAAATTTGAATAATTGCCCCCGTGATATGGCAAAAATAGACATAAACTCTAATGAATATTTTTAGATCAAATAAGGTTATTTTTTCATAGATTGTTCACTCATCATTTTAAGCGTCTTTTTAGGTCATATTTGATGATATTTCTTACAGTAATAATGAGGTAAACTATTTATGTCTTTACATTCTTTTCGAGCAAATTGTTAAACTTCTGTCTATGATTAACAGAGCCATAACTGTCACGACTGACTTCACTACTGCAGATACCATGCAGAGTTAACGATATGGACAGATTTATGGTTGTCCTGCCTTAAATGAAAAAAAAAACTAAGACCTGTTCTAAGTTAAAGCTGTTGTGTAATTTCCATGGTAAATGTTGATTTGCAACATTAAGTCTCCCGAGATAGTGTGAAATGTATGCTGTTACGAGAGGAATTAACAAAACGCTTTTATTTCTGGCAAAATGGGTTTGGTTTAATTCTGCTGAGATCAAAATAAAAATATATTTAAGAAGATAATCTGGCAGAACGTTATGCAAGCAAGCAAACTAAATGCAAACTGTTTAATTGAGTTTGTTCGCGAAAAGGTATTAAACGTACAACAGCTCTCACGGCCGCTGTCGCCGGCTGTATAAAGTTGACAGACTGTGGCTCTAAGATTTCTCGCGTTTGACCCCATCACGTGAACGTTTTAAGTAACGTCAGCTCCATCTACGTTAGCATGTTGCATCTATGCTTTTATCGTTGCACAAACTGGACAATTTGATATCATTTAACGGTAAAACGAAACAAATCTCTGTATATCCAAATAAAACTTATCCGAATATGAGTTTCATGAATGATAGTCACGCTTCGTTTAGAACAGACAAATTTACAAGACAAATAGTTCTTATGAAAAATTGAAACAATGAATAGGTAAAGTAGCTTGTAAAATCCCATGTAAGAATCCGGTTTGAATATTTATCTATTGCTTTGCTCGCCTAGTAAGAACATTTTAGCAATAGCATTTAGTGCCCAGAATGCCGCTGAAACAAGTTTTTGTAATGATTTAAAGCCAAGTATATCAACGGCATAGTCCGGTATTACGATTTTCTGTGGAATTATGGCCCTTGATTCCTCAAATTGTATAATGTTTTGCTAGTTTCTCTCTTGTATATTTGTGCGAATATATCCACGAAACCTTACAGGAGTAATCAATGTTAGGTGTAGTTGGGCATATTATCGACATGTTCCGATTCAGTGATTTCCAGTGGAATTATGGCCCGTGATTTTTCGTGTGCAACTGCTCTAACACAACATAGAGGCATTACACCAACCTTCACAAAAGTGATCATTGCCAAGCTTAGTGATGCATCAGCCAGTCCAAGTTGACTGATATTTAATAGAGGTATGACCATTAATTTGTGCCATTATATTAAGTGCTGGGAAACATACATACGTCTTTTTGTGTGTTGTCTTTCTTTTTGTGAAAAACAATCTCTGCATACCAACTGAATTAAATCAATTTCAGTACTTTAAGTTTGATAATGATTACTTGCAAAATATTACAGGCCGTTATCGAACATGGCGATCATTGATAAGAATAAAACAATAAATTAAAGTTGCAAAACCATTGCTGCTGATTGATTGTTAATATTATGGCATCCCTGTTACGTACTTGCAATCACCTGCCTATAAATCGTGTGTTATTACTATTCAAATATAACGCATTAACAATACGCACAATTCTGTGTTACCGGCGTTGAATCACCGTTATAATTTCAAAATCTCCCAAGTTGAACAAAGTTATTTCAGATATTAAATTGAGAACAACAATATTTTGTGAATGTTTAAACACTTTTGATCGATACTGTGTGTCGTACTATTAGTTGTATGTGGCTGGCTAGTTCTCTAAAGAATAGAAATGATCCCATTCTTTCATTTCACATTTTCTGATATCTTGAGCACGCACGAAGGGAGAGGACGATGGGTAGATACAACTACCTATCAAATTATAAAGTGATAATTTATTTGTGGGTCTTTTTCGCTGTTGAATAAATAAAGATTTACTACTGCTTGAGATAATAACTATAATAAAACCTATTTTTCCATTGTATCTGGGCACATATTAACCGGAGATAAATCATGTATTAACAAGACAATTTACATGCTGCTAACACACGAGATTTATTTATGAACACAGAATATTTATTCTTGCACAGATAGACTTCTGCTATCTGCGTCTTGTTTCCTCCATAATATTCCTCCAAAATATTCCTCTTTTTGTAGCATAAAAGATGCACTCTAACCATGGTATTTTGTGCTGTTTAGATGCTATGCCAACCCTAAACTGCCACCGCCAATATGCTTATCCCTTACCTCCCGTTTACTCTTGAATTCAGCGTTAGGAAAAAGAAGGCGATTCACTTTTCGTTCATAACCATGAAAGTCTTGAATTGCATTTAACTGGTGAGATTTTGTAAATATATCAAGGAGTTTAGACAGTTTCAATCGGTATATTTTTATTTCAATTCTTTTCGGAGCAGGTATTCGTGCTCAAAATAACTGGTCGTACTCAAAAAAACTTATTTGTAAAATTACTGGTATTGCATTGTGTTTCTGTTAACCAAATTTTAAGGTGATATACAAAAATATGGTAAATGTCATGTTTGTAATAACAAGAAAATATAAATAATTGTTTAAAAACAGTGAATACATGCTTTTGGTAGTATAGTTGATTTGTGCGCTCCGGTTGTGGATATACATGTTGACCGTTTTCAAGAATAACAAATTGTACCGGAATTATGAAGTCTTCAACAATGCAAACAAAACATTTCAATTAGTATTCTTACCATGGTTTTATGCACGAACATAACCAATACACATTTGTTTGTGTGCATAAACGTCTGCAGAAAACCTAGGTATTGTTGGCGATCGAGATCAACATCGTATCCCGAATTAACACAAAAACATATATTTTCCCTATATAATGAAATACATACTAAATATAAAAAAGTCAACACATGTATCTGAAATTATGAAATATAAATATATCATTATTATCAATATCAATTAAGAAAGTAATAGATTTGCGTCGGTCTCCTTATTATAGACGTCTGTTTCTACTTCGAATGGGCTTAACTGTTGACATGATTTGCAATCATATTGTAATGCATACTGAGTAATAGGGTTCATGTTAATAAAACGCTTATTGTTATTCAAACAGAATCACCAGAATACCTTACACGCAATGAAGAATGTTAATTGAAGTGTTATTCTCGTGTGTATAGTGTCCTGATCTGTCATTAATGTCAGGTTTGTTCGTGCCCCCGATAAATGGAGTATTATAGATTCCGATACTGCGACAGGAAATGTAGTGGAAAGGTTACTGCTCCTCACTCCTCGTCAAATTCTATACAAACATAAAACTTCCCAGTAGCGTTATCTTGTGGTGACACGAGAAAAAAGAAGGTTCGAAATTTCAAACGTAAAACTTTTTCTAAATAAAATTGAAATCAAGAACTTAATTTTGAAGGCAGATCGTTAATAACAGAGAATCATTGCACCGAAAACATAGGCACGTATATAATTTTAAAATGACCATTAGAAGTGGCAAAATCCAAGTGTCGTCTAATCATGATGAATTGAATTGATGATTTCCTTTTTAAATGCTTTGTCCATTTGAACAAACAAGATGTCAACATTTACAAAAAAGGGCAATAAAACAACGGAAACAGCCAATAAAATATTTTATTAGAAAAAAATATCTAAAAATCGATGCCTCTCTTATAACCTTCAGATTGTGTTATCATTAATTTATCGAAAGTAACACTAATTAGACAATATTATTTTTGTTTCAACTAAAATGAATTAACATTTGTTCCCAAGGGTTTCCAAAAATACATTGTGATACATATGAGGCATGCAAAAGATTTACAAAAAGTTGCCCTCTTGATATTAACTGTGTTTTCTTTTCAATATATCTGGAAATTGCTATTAGAATTTACACAATACATTAGCAATAAGTGAAATATAATTTCAGAACCAATCATTTGAATATAATTGCGGGATTCAAAGTTTTGTAATCATGATTATTAAATAATTCCCTTTTCAACAGACGTTTTATTTACTACTAGCAAATTAGATATTATAAAACAGTGTTTGCAAAGACATTTAATAATGGGAATTGAAAATACTCTTGCAGTGGCAATTATTTCATTTCTCTCAATATTTATCCGGACTCAGAAATGAGTAACACCGCACAATATTAAGCGGTCATGTAATCTACTCATATTACAAATCACACCATAACTATGGTCAGTATTTGGATCAGCAGGCCTTTTAACGTGATTGATATGTCATTTTCATTAAATGATAAACGAATCAAATCAAGATCCACGATCACTTTTTGGCTGCGAAGACACTATCTTTATTATTGGAAAATTATCTGATGTATATATATGTTCGTTATTTGATTTAACAGAAGATACAAACTATTGACGAGTTTTGGCAAGCTGTGTAATAATGTACATATTAGTGTATTGACAAAAACGTAAGTCAAATAAAATAAATATTCTGTTTTATGCCATACAGGCGTTTGTTTGTTTGTGGTGTTGGGTTTAGCGTCGCACCGACACAATCATAGGTTATATGGCGACTTTCCTGCTTTGATGGTGGAGGAAGATCCAAATTGCCGTTCCGTGCATTATTTCATCCCAGGCGGGCGGGCACCTGGGCAGAACCACAGACCTTCCGTTAGTTAGCCGGATGACTTCTTTACATGAAAAATTCAACGCCCTGAGTGAGAGTGAGACTCGAACCTACATCAGTGAGGTGCAGGTGATTTGAAGTTAGCGACCTTAACCACTCGGCCACGGAGACTCCGCCATACAGGCGTACATCTTATTTGACTTAAAAGAGCTTCCAAACGAAAACGCTACATTAGTTGAAAATATACATTATTTTCGGCATTACTGAAAACAGTAAAGGGTCCAAAAGGATTTGACGTGCTAAACACTAAAGCCCCTACACTAAACACTAAATTCATGTATACAACTATGCTTACAGAAAACAACGACATAACAAGAAAATACTGCGCCGTACAAATACCATTATCAAACGATATAACCGAATAGTAATAATTGGTCAACTGTGCACAAAGCTTCACTCTTTTTCCCCTTATCTTCATTATTACTTGACTGTGTAAAAAGCAGTCACCTCAGTTAGAACTCCTTAGTTTTCTCTAAATGATAACAGAAGGCCATAACCTAAATGAAATGCTACACATAACCCAGTTACATGTGCACACTATGACTATTCCGACGGCAGGCAACATAGGGAACACTATTAATGGCTAGACGAAACAGGCAAGAGAAAATAAATAATATCAAAGCAGTTCAGTCACAGAGGGTTTATTAGCTGAACATCATTCTTGGCTAATATAATCAGACAGGAACGCGTAGTGTCAATTTGCAGACTGTGTGCAAATGGTCGGATAACAAACTGTTTTAATGAAACAAGATTATAGCTTTACTGAAAGCGAAAGAACAATATGGTCATTATCAGACATGTGATTGCCAATTTTATTCTGATAAAATGATATATACTCGTTATACAGTTAAATCAGTAATTCTATATATATCGTAAACCAATAAACTAGGTTTTACACTAATTGGACGTAACTCATTTTTATATTTATTTCCAAAAAATAGCCCAATCGTTGTCAGTGAAACATTTATGAAAATTCTCTGAAAGAGATCTATTCGTGTAGTCTCCAAATATCTTAGGAACTTGTAACCTCTTGCATTTGTAACAGGACTGACCAACGTATCAACTTGAACAGGATTTAATTGGACGGACAGACGGACGCAAAGTGGTCACAATTCCTGATTTAGATTAACCCAGGTTCATTATTGTATTAAATTGAAATCTATTTTGTTTGTCAACTAAAAGAAAAACCAGTTCAGAGTACACAGATACTTTATTTTACTTATAATGTTTTACTGCATTTTATCAATGTTAATTATCTGAAATACACTCGAAAATAAAATCTGAGTTATAAATTTAGTGAGAGGAAAGAAGGATAAAGGGAGAAATGACCAGCCTGGCGACAATAGGTAAACGTTACCTTAAGCGTCTGTAGATCTGGCAAAAGTACATGCAGAAAATTCAGTATATATAGCAAAATATTCCCGCCAAAATTAGAAAAAAATAAAAAATCATTCTTTGCATGAAATACAACCTACTGATAAAATTATCTGAAAAAGGGATGATACAAAAATATCTTTATACTGTATAAAATGACATAAGTTTCAAAATGCCAAAGAATAAAAGTAGCTGTTTGAGAGCTTATTGAACTGCCCTTCTTGTATTTACTAATTCAAATAAAATGAAGAAAAGGATAAAAGCAAGAAATGCTTGCTCTTTTCACTATAAAGATAGAAAAATAGGTAGAAAAGTCCCAGCTGACTGAACATGAATTAGGCCAGACTTAAAATATCTTTGTTTTATGCCTTAAAACTGCCTAATATGATTATTTAATAAATGGTAACCGGTAGACTTGTAAGTAAGTGTTTCTGAAAATAAGCATATCCGTTACACAATGCTTAATCTCAGAACAAAGTCTTTTTGATTTTTATTTTTTTTTTATTTTAAATTCTAACAAAACACTATTCGCAGGTTTAATAGAAATTTGTACAATACTTACTTTAAAGGCGGTTAATCAAATTTAATCAGGTAATGGATTTGCTCATAGGTATGTATAATAAATGATTATTATCATTTACTTGTGTTTACTAGTTTCTTAAAACATGTAAAAAAATCCCATCTTGGTTGCCAAATCAAGAGATATTTAAGTAGACAAATATATGTATGAATTAAAGAAGTATAATTTGCCTAGAAAATGAGATGTATATAAGAACTGTTACAGAAGTATTATACTTCTATACAATTTACACCAGTACATATTAATTTAGCCAAACTAATTAGAAATGCAAGTTTGTAAAATTATTCTTCCCTCTACATGTTCCCACCTTGATTGTGCAATCGGGATATATTGACAATATAGCATTTATTAAGTGCACACTGCTGTAATTGCAAAATAAAAGAAGAAAAAAAGCAAAATCAGTGAATATTCATACCCCGCCAAAAGGGTTTTGAATGAGGGGACTGTATTTTAAAACATATTTAATTTGTGGATATATTTATGAATTTTAAAACAAATATAAGGAAATAACTGCAGCTGATGAAGGCACCCTGATGGAACGTGTACGTGCACTACCAACCAAAAATGATCTATATTTGTGTTAAATTTCAGCACGATCCATATATGTTACTTTGTTGTGTGCGAATATATGGATTTTAAAACAATTACAGGGCAATAACTCTGGACACTGAAGTCCTGACGACATGCACGTGCACCACTGCCCTATAGCGATCTGCATGTGCATAGTTTCATAACGATCCATAACCTGACCTAGATACAGTCAATATTCCAATTTTTACTAAATCAAGTGGCAAACACCAGCTTTGTTTAGGTCAAGGGGATAATACTGTGTATGAACAAAGGTCATGTGATAGTAAATAATTATTTGATGTTTGTTGATTCTAACTAAAATATGTTTTGATTTACAAGCATTTCAGTTACATATGGACAGATATACGGACGGACGGACGAAAAGTCCAGTGGGCAATGCCAATGTGTATCCATCCTACTCCGGCAGGTGCTAATAAATAAACATTTCTAAATTACGGATATAACTCAAAGTAATCTGTTCATTATAATATACTTAAAATGAAAAATGTTATGAAATGTTACTTAAATATGACCGAGGGGTATGTCTCTGACTGAACACTAACATTTAATTTTCAGTTAATAGTTAAACAAAAGCGGTCATGTTAGAATAACCGGTAAAAATAATTGACATTATATATTGAAAATAGATATTACTTCAGTTAGTTCTGCACGCAAGTGATGGCGTAACGTAATTTTATTCGAAAAACGTAGAGTAAAATTCCGGATATGGCATACGGAAATGAAATTCCTTCATAAATGAATGGCAACTTGTGAGTAAATTTATCACAATGACACTGTTACTATACTTCTAAAGTTAAATTATGATATTTAAACATCTGACACGTTAAAAATTCAAAATAATGTTTAAAAGTTAATTTTAATCATGGTCAAACATCTCAAAAATAAACACACGAACCTACGCTTTTAATTCACGATAAAATAGGCCATAACTCACGTAAATGTTATGAAAGTTATGACTTTCCTATAGACTCCCATTACTAAAAATTGTGCGAGGTCCAAATCTTTTAAATTGTCTAGTAAAAAAATCAAGCAAACAACCCTATTTTTGTCTTTGCTGAATTTTCTAAGTTTATTCTGAAATTTTAAAATATCAGAAATTTATTAAATTCTACATTGTAGATTTTTTTCAGAACGAGAACTACCTTTTGACTGAATGGCTAATGCTTTTGAAAGTTTGACTATGAAGTGTTCTAAGTGAATGAATATTTTACTTAAAAATACGTTTTTATCTGTTCGTTTATTGCGATGAACAACCAATAAATGATGAAAATGATTAAAACACAATATATGACGGGTTGTACGCAGAAAACATTTGCATTTTTTTTTTAAATACTGCTTAGTTTAGAATTTAGCTAATTATCATTTAAAGGGAGCTACTCGTGTATTTTTCTTTATGTATCAAATAAATACTTTATCAAACATACCGTTTAGTATCCAAATCACTATAATAAAGATAAATAGGAAATATTTTGGATCTTACTTTAAAGAAGATGTTCAAGAAAAGGAAGTAAAATATACATCAATACTAAGATGAATAAACTAGCAGCAAAAACCTTAAGAAATTACCTGAAAAGAGAAAGACACGAATGTTAATTTTGAAAGCTATTCTACCGAAGTACTAGCTGATGTTCTGACCACATTTTACGTAGAAATTTGAACCAAAAAAGATGAATTGTTGCGTAATAGGAAAAGTACCTTGGAAAACATAAGCCACAGTCTTAACAGGTACCTTAAAGCATCTCCAGTGTCTCAAGATACATTTATATACATTACTACAGGTCAAGAACTGAATAAAGGAAACGAGTCTTATAAATAAGAACTTCGTGAACTTGTAGTTAATGGAAAAGATTCTATTGATCACTATCCTCTCGTATCAACTTTTGATTTGACACGCCTATATATGTCAACATTTAGATTGGGCAAGTGGACCTGAGGTTATAGAGACTACCGAAAGTGCATCAATAAAACTCCCCGGAATCTGACTTCATGTCAGAGAGGTTCCCGGAAGTAAGTTTGTTCAAGTCCTCAGAAGTGGACTTGAGGTTAGGGAGGCTTCCTGAAGTCTGAAGTGAGTATGTTCAGGTCCCGGGAAGTGGACTTCAGGTTACAGAGAACTCCGGTAGTACGTCAGTTAAAGTCCTTGGAAGTGGATTTCAGGTCACAGGCTCCCTGAAGTGATTCTGTTCAAGTCCCCGGAAGTGGACTTGAGGTTACAGAGAACGCCGGGAGTGCGTCATTTAAAGTCCCCGAAAGTGGATTTAAGGGGGAATGGTACTTTGTCAAAATTTAAGATTTGCTAATAGTCGTATATACCAAAATAAACTTGAAGATATTTCAAAATTGTATCATCATCTTTTAGAGCGATAAACATGCGTATGATGTTACCATGACGTCGCAAACATGACCCGTTTTCGCGCTTTTTACGTCCGTTAATGGTAGCACTAAAATGGTATAAAACTCGATACTACAAACGTATTGTTGGCGTCAATGCATTAGATTATATATCAAACGACAGAATAAAGCAATTTCTTAGTGATCATTAACATGAAAAGGTATTTTCTATCCGAATTTTCGTTGGAGGTTCGAAAACAGACATTTGGTTGTTTAAGAAAATTCAGGAAAAAAATCGCTTCTGATCCATTTTGCAAAAAAATGGCCCGTGGAATTTTTGCCAATTTTTTGTATGTAAAAATTCATTATGTTGTTAATGGCTGTGCCAAAATAGAAAAAAGTTCACCGAAGCGTTTTTCTAGTACAACCGTTTGAATTAGAGCATTGTGTCGCAATAAACAACGTCGCTTAAGACATGACGTAAGCACGTGAATATTTACATTATTAGCCTTATTTTTACACCAGTGGCTGCAAAGATGGTGCTCTCCATACATATGTGGAACTATGCTTTCTAGCGCCTGTATTAATTCAGCTTCTCCTTTTTCTTCAAGATTTATTGAAACTCACTTTGCACTGGAAAACAAGCTTGCAATGGAAATTATTTTCTATTGTTAATTGTTCTTTAAAAAAAAATATTCAGGACAATTAAAATGTAGAGTAAAAATATGTTTGTACATCAGTCCAGAATTGCTTGCCTCTTTATGCAATTGAGCACGAATATCGGGCTCCATAGCTTTTACAGAATTGCTCCATTTTTTTTGGCATCTGTGAAGTTGACCATATTTAATTGTTTTCGTGTAAACTTTGATAAGTTTTCACACAGTTATTGTTACTTTCAAACATTACATATGTTGCAACAATATTTGTTACTTATTTATAAACTTGAACCCATATAATAAAACAGTTATTGACTGTTAAGCCATCGGATATGATGTGATATTCAACGGAGGAGGACAATATTGACCTCTTCCAGTGAATACCATAGCATATCCAATGGCTCAAGGGTCAATAATAATATAATTTTCAAAACGAAATTAACATAAATAATTGACAAAAAACTCAATAAAAATATTGCTCTTTTTCACTCTAACTTTCAGAAAATTATTAAACTTATATAGCAGTCATAGATAATTATCACTCACACGGGCGTGTTAAATTTACATATATATTATTTATGTATGTGTATTTATTTTATGTAATAAGTTGCTTTAAAACAAACATAATATTTTGATGGCAAATTTATATTTATAGATAGATTTATTGATAATATTTCTTTAGTACTAATATTTACGAGATTATCCCATTTTTGTCTTCATGCAAAAATATAGCCAAGGGAGACAAACAGATACTGATTAAGTACGGCTGTTATATACATTCTTATTACAGAAACACAACCTAAAGTATAGATTTGTACCAGCATCGTGTTGACTTGTCAGGAAATTATCAGTAGCGCGGTACGGTGACCTCGGAAAAGGGCGCATAACATGCGAGATTGTCGGCTTATATGGAAATTCCAAATGAATTCATATTATTGTTTGTTTTGATTGATAGAATCCTGTTTTACGGCCCTTTCAGTATTTCAGTTATGTCAGGCAGGTAGACAAGCTTACTGCCGCTCATTGGCTGCTTTTTTTATTAAAAATATAAGCATTCTTAATTTATTAAGACCTATTATACAGCCATTCTATTCAAACTTATTCTTTCTAAAATACGTGTAAAATAAAAGCTCAGTACATAATCCAGGATCGGGAACGGATTTAGCATCTTTTTGAGTGATCGTTCTCTAGTGTATACCGCTAGTTTCTATTTGGACCAACATTGCAAACTTTAATATATTTTTTATTGAATTTTAGGAAAGACAATATTGTGAAACAAGCCGCGACGGCATATGGACGAACATTCATCATTCTATATCGTTATGTCGTCATGTAAACGGAAGGGGCATGTCCGTGATGGCATGTTTAAAATTCATAATTTAGTCGTTTCTATTAGGCTTTTTTCCACGTCTTGTGCAACAAATAACAAATAACAGAAATATTTAAATGAAATGAGCCGCGCCTTGTGAAAACCAACATACGGTGGTTTTGCAGTCTGGTCAGGATCCATGCTGTTCGCTAACGGTTTCCTAAATTGCAATAGGCTTTAAAAGCGAACAACATAGATCCTGACAAGACTGCGCAAGCTGGTCTGGATCAAAGCTAGTCGCAAAGCCACTATGTTGGTTTTTTCATGGCGCGGCTCAAATAACATATGTTAAAACAGGTAGAACGGTATCCATTTATGTAAATGTTTTGACGTGTAATCTTTGCAAACAGTACACGGCGGAATCTTAAAATTCATACGTAACATTCGAATTTTAAAATTCCGTTGTACTGCTTGCAAAAGAAAAATAACGTATATATATAAACTGTCAACTTTTAGGACTGCCTACGTGGTCTGATTCACTGAGATATCTCACTGATGGAGGACTGTAAGTTCGAGCCCCGCTACCGAACATGGCTCTTTATGTGAGAACACTTGGTAGTTTGTGTCGGAGGTTAGGGGTTTTAGTACTGGTCGTTCCCAGGAACAATGTTAAAGGAAACTACCCGCCATACTGTTGAAACGAGCGTAAAAACTTGATTCAGAAAATTAATCAACTTTTTTAACAGTCTTATTACCGTTTCTATAAATCTGCCTTTAATTGTATCATTAATACAATTTAAACGAAATTCACATTTGGATAGAACTGTGTGGAAATGTTTGTATTTTAATTATCCCATGCTTACCTAATGCAGCTGCAACGTTTATTGAATAGGGGTTCCGTAAAATGCCGTAGCATTTTAGATTTTACATTTTAAAATGTAGTACACTATATAGACCATACTTAGTTTCGGAAAATAGGTTTTTTCCAGTAAAGTTTTTGTTTTGAGTTTAACGCCATTTTCTCAACAGTTTTTCAGTCATATAACGGCGGGCTGTTAACCTAACCAGTTTTCCTGGATTCTGTACCAGTACAAACCTGTTCTCCGCAAGTAACTGCCAACTTCCCCACATGAATCAGAGGTGGAGGACTAATGATATCAGACACAGTGTCGTTCATCAAATAGTCACGGAGAACATACGCCCCGTCCGAGGATCGAACTAGCCACCCCGAGATCCGTAGACCAACGCTCTTACCTATTGAGCTAAGCGGGCGGGCTTCAGTAAAGTCTTTTTCCGCATATTTTGCAACCATTGTCAAATACATTACCAAAATATGCATAATCGACGATTCTTCTATTTTGCTTTTCTCCGTTTTATTATCACTCCCGACACTCCCTTTCTTCAAAAACTTAACTTTTTTAGCCTTCTGAACTGTCCGTATTTATCGCGACTTATTTTAGAGAGCAGCTGAGTTTGAAAAAGGTGCATGAAGTGGCTATTGAAATGAACATCAAGAACTTCTAGTAATTTAAAAGATACGCACTTTTCAATGAAAATATTTTGGAATACTGCATGTTATGAAATGTGTAATTTTTTTACGATTAAATTGAAATATTTAATTCATGTCTCATAACTGCTTGCTTATAGGTTTCCAGGTAGAATTATGACAAGCCATTTAAAATAAACACATGCAACGTTACATAACGATTTCATGTCTTTTAACGACGCTGCAGTAGTCAAGTTCAAACGGTTTTACTACAAAAACGCTTCGGTGAACTTTTTTCTATTTTGGCATAGATATTAACAACATAATGAATTTTCACACACAAAAATTTGGCAAAAATTCCACGGGCCAATTTTTTGCAAAATGGATCAGAATCGATTTTCTTCCTGAATTTTCTTAAACAACCAAATGTCTGTTTTCGAACCTCCTTCGAAAATTCAGATAGAAAATACCTGTTCATATTAATAATCACTAAGAAATTGCTTTATTCTGTCGTTTGATATATAATCTAATGCATTGACGCCAACAATACGCTTGTAGTATCGAGTTTTATACTATTTTAGTGCTACCATTAACGGACGTAAAAAGCGCGAAAACGGGTCATGTTTGCGACGTCATGGCAACGTCATACGCATGTTTATTGCTCTAAAAGATGATGATATCAATTGGAAATATCTTCAAGTTTATTTTGGTATATAAGACAATCAGCAAATCTTAAATTTTGACAAAGTACCATTCCCCCTTAAGATCAGAGAGACACTTGGAAGTGAGTCGATTTAGGTAATCGAAAGATGACATAGGGTGAGAGAGATTCGTGGAAATATGTTTTCAAATATCCCCGTAAGTGGACAACAGGTTAACGTTCTCGAAAGAGAGCCAGGTAGGATTTAAGTTGATAGAAATGTGTAAGGCAAACGAGTTCGCACAAACACATGTAAGCGGATAAGTAATGTTGCAAGTAGGTGTGTTCATGTAGAATATAACGACGTTACAGGGAGTTGGAACGCATATGAATCATGCCAGAGTTCTACCTAGAAGGAATCAGAGGTTATACATGCACGTTGGGTTTTACTAAGCAAAATAAATCTTACAGAATAAAGTAGTAAAGTTCTAAGATTATTTGTCTGCTAACATGTTTGTGCGAACTTGTTTGCCTTACAAATTTCTATCAACTTAAATCCTACCTTCTTAATCTCGGATAACAAGAATATTACATAATTATATTCTCAAATCGGGAAGTAATGTAGAGAACCTACATACAATTTTACAAATAAATGATTAAGCGAATTGCACAATAATATTGTTCCATGGATACCTAACGCTGGAAAACAGAGGGCAGACTATTTAAATCACTGTTTAGAGCCATAATGAAGACGTTTACAAATATTAAGATACATTGGCAAATCAGACAAAGTCTTGTTTATAATGAAAATCTACTTCTTTCTGGATTTTTGAAGCAACCCGTCCGATATATCATTACACTTCAGATTCTACTTGTTTCGGGTCTACTTTGAAATGAATGGCTCTTAAACTAGCCGTGTTTGCTGTGTCATATGCTTCCGGAAAATCTACACTTACCTTTTAATTTTAACCGATGATAAAACGAGAATGCTGAGAATGCTAAATGTAATTACAACTGCCGTGAACTTTACACCAGATAAGTTGAATAACATATTTTAGTCGAATAAGACCATGTTTGTATATCAAAATTCAACAGCAGCAGACTAAAGTCATTGTAAGCGGCATCAGGATCCTAGCAACAGAAATATCATGGCGAATAATGAATAATAATTCATTTTATTTATAGAAGTTTAATACTGGGCTTGAGTAAAACATTTTGTTTTAAATTACATGTGTTTAAATACCACACAGCCTTGTTGTCACAAATCTTGAGTTCGGGCATTTGTAAATGCATTACATGTTTCATAGCGCATGAACAATGCTGTCATTAATTGAAGATTACTTCAAACAGCATCGATGTTTTATTACCGCTAAGTGCATTTCATTACCGTAATTGATATTTTGACGTCAGTCGAGGTTGTTTTTTTTTGTGAACAACCTCATAAACTTATTAAGAATAAATCACAAAAAGAGAAAGGTCAACAGTTCACCTGTAACAAGATACGAGTATCGTCATGCGGTAATTAGCCAACTGATTAAAATGGTGTATAAAAGGAAAATTAAATCATATATTCTGAGACAATCCTATATTTCAACGAAGATCAAAAAGGAAATCACACTACAATTACTTCTCCTAATCATGGTTTATTTATATGTGATTCTGTTTGCAGCAGATCTGAGCAAAGACTTGATGTGTGTGAACGGCCATATGTCAAAGTTCGAGAGTAATTAGATATGTGAATCCATTTAACGAACCAAATGTAAGGAGAACAAAACTAATATATATTTATGTTCTTCCAAACAACAATAATGATAGTATCGTTAAGCACAGCATATATACGCAAACAAAACTCCTATTATCAGGTTTTATAATATATATATATATATATATATATATATATATATATATATATATATATATATATATATATATATATACATACAATGTGGCGTCAGTCGAACATATCTTATTACCAGTGAGCTCAATAATTAATGGAAATTTATTAAAATAAAGTAAATTACTGTATCATCACTGGATGATTGAGCATTGCGAATGGAAATAGATTTACACAAGGCAAGGTCAGTCTTCAGTAATATGACCCTATATTGGAGGCTGTGAGTCCACGAGACTAGCTTTTGCCGGTACGGCAATATGATATATGTCACACAAAAACGTTTCCCTCCTTCCGATACATCTATGATGTACGAATGCAGTATCAGCCGTCTCATTTATATCGAATAATAATTAAGCACGCGGAAAATGTATTTGAATCTGATTAGTCTCGTATATATCAAACATCGGATCTTCACTTCCTTAAAAGTCCTATCACCTTTTCCCTACCTAATGTACTTTATTGTTCATGAATTCTACGTAAGAAGCGGTAGGTGATTGAAACTTAAAGAACTTCGAGAAAATCAAACTTTTTCAAACTAGACTGAGATTCGTTTCTAAATATTCAATGTGTATAGCTTAGTTCCAATTCTTCATAAAATTTGAAAAATCTAGACAGACTGGACAAAAGTACCAAATTTTGCACAGAGGTAGTTTGGACCAATACAAGACTTTTGGTTGTAAGGGCCAAGGTCACAGCTCTTTGGAATTCTATTTTTAGAACATTCAAAATGGCCGCCATTAAAACAAACAGCTATTTTAGTAAAAATTAGTTTTTATCTTATTCTTGATACATATATATGTGTAAACTGATTCATACCTACTCTTAGGGTCAAGCGAAGCATTTGCACGAAGAGATATCAATTTTCACGTCCGTCTGTCTGTAAATCCGTCTGTCTGTACGTCAAAAATGCCGTTTATGAACAGTATATTTGTGGTTAGAACTATTAGATGAGCCCCGAAATGTGCAGCATGACTTTAATTATGTATTGGTGCAGTGGAAAACAGTATGTTTGACCAACTTTAGGTTGAAGCATGTTATTATTTGGTCCGTCCGTCTGTCCGTCCGTCCGTCGCAAAAATCATATATCTGAGAACAGCTGTTTTGGCTAAATCTGAGGGTTATTTTTAAAAGATTTTTGACATTATTTATTCTATAAATTGTTAAATACCTTTTGCTATTTGTAATATTCAAGTGACTGTTTCTGAAATACCCTGTTAAAAATGACAAAAAAATGTATAAAACGTTTTGTTTTAACTGCTTAAAGAGCCATAATGGCTTTGTTTATTATGTGACTGCCGCATGTGCTGTTATGAACATAAAATATATTAATAACTTGTTAAATTTTTTTTGAAACTTTATTAATGACATATTTTTCAAAGGTATTTAAAGTATGATTCACAAAGTAGAAAGTATTACCGAGTCCATTCTTTTTTATTACCTCCCTTTTATATAAAAGGATAAATACATGTGCGGTACTAAAAGAAGTGCTTTTACAATCATGTAATTATGCATATTCTCATTTTTGAGAGTTGCTGTAACGGGTTTTAACATTATGGAATTTTAACAAAGTGAAGTACACCTGAACAGACGTGTCAAAATATCCTATTGCAAAGTACTTTAGGCATGTTGAACAACTGCTAAAGATGGTTAAGAGGAACATTTTCTTAATCTCTATTCAAAATCATGTTTATTACATGTACCTATTTCTTAATGTCTTGTATAGAAAGCATCATTTGCTACATGTACCTATATTATCTAAACAAATGTGTTATCTTATGGCAAAGTTTTTAACGGTGAGATTGCCATATTTATCTTTTATCTATGTGTCAACGGGGCTGTTGCATTCTAGGGGTTATTTCAAGGTTAGAGAGTTGGGTAAAGTGTAAGGTCATTTCTTAGCATTAATAACTGCAAATTGATTTATTAATCAATGTAATGATGATAGTTGTATAACAGCTTATGTATTTTACATGTTGAGAAAGAATACTGTGTATATAAATGAATTATGCATACATCAATCATTACGTATATCTGAAATAAACTTACTAATTGCCCGAACAATGCCATTTTAAGCCAGTGTGATGAAAACATACTGAATTAACATTGAAGATAAAGGGGAAATAGTTTATTCCATTTCTTTTATTACTGGTGTAAATAGTATATGCTGTTTTCACTCTTTTAAGACATGTTGTCGTCTTTTAAGAAGGAATTGATGTCATTGATCTAAGTGGGAAATTTCGAAGTATTTAAAAGGCAAGACATGTATGCTGCAATCAAGGCTTTGACTGTGTCGTTATGCTATACAATTTTGTTGCATAGTATTTCCATTTATATATTCATAAGGAATATGTCATAAAGGTGCAAATACTTCTGATGATATAATTTGTAGTGAAATGAAGCTATATATTTTTGTCCTTAACTGTAAATATTTAGCCGATACAATAGATGTAGGCTTAGCAGTATTATTACTTGCAAAATGGGGAATTTACATTTTTCCATTTCTAAAATAGGTCTGAAGTTACAAAGAGCATCAGAATCCAATGCCAGTAGAATGTAACATATTACAAAAGTCACAAAAAAACTTATACTTGGTGTGTATTTTTCAACTTCGACATCGCTAGAACCCTTTTATACATATATATATAACAGTATTAGTAATGCTCACACAGTCATTGTTACAAGTTTATGCATAACAAGTTGAACATGTTGTCATAAATAGCATAATCATATGGGAGCCTTTAGTGATAAATGTTTGAGAATTAGCAATCTATATCTCCTTTTGGCTTTTTACCATCATATAGACGAGAATGTGTACGTAAAATGGCAAGCTTTTAAAATTCTTAGAAAACTGATACTTCTAAATTATTTTTGAACATTGACATCGCTAGATACATTTTGTACATATATGAGATAGTGTTAGTAATGCTCACGCTGTTCTTATATTGCAAAATTACTACAAGTGTATGCATAACAAGTTCAACAAAGTTGTCAAAACAGCATTATTATGTGGAAGCTTTTAGTGATAAATGTCAGCATTCTATATCTATCTCCTTTTGACTTTTAATCATCATACAGAAGAGAATGTTTATATAAAAGAAGAGGCTTTTTTGAATGTTTATATAGAAGAAGAGGTTTTTTAAAATGAAAATAAATAAGAAAGATCTCATTATGTTCACAAAGTGCGTGTGCATACATCTATTCCATCTCTTGTCTGTATGAATAACTATAGCTTTTTAGTTTATACTGATTTATTTTTAAGCTCGATTGTGATGAAAGCTAGAAGCTTATCTGAACCGCACTCGAGTCCATTTCCTGGAAAATCGAGTACTGGTGTCATTTGAGCAGGCTTAGTCATGACCCAGGTAGGTATCAAACCCTGGGTTGAGCGGCCGACACCTTAACCTCTAAACAACCGCTTCCTTTACTTATAGTGTCTTGACGAGTGACTTATCCCAACAAAAATATTCCAGTACTAGAAGGCTCTGGCATGATATGTGACCCGGATAAACATGAATAGTATCACACCAGAAGACGTTGGTTTGATGATTTGAACAGGAAAAATGTCCTGTGTGGTCAAAGCTTTCAGTTGCAAGTAATGTTAAAAATGTTTTGAGGTAACTATTTGTTCATGCAAAAGATGAAGTAAGGGTGCATATAAATCATGTAAACACCTCTAAATGATAAATTATAACAAGAAACCACCAAATAAAGACATAATCATTAAAACATTTTACTTTTCCATTACAATAAAGCTTTTCAAGATACATGTATATAGATATGACCATATTGATACTTAGCTATATCAAAATAAAACTTTTTCAAAATAAAACTTTTTGAATACAAAGATTTTATATAAATATATGTAATATGTGTTCTATTATGGAAATTACAAAGCTTGTCACAAAGCTTTTTTAGTCGCCATATGAGCTAACATTGTGTTAATGCGATGATAAAACTACCAAAAACAAAAGAACAAAGCTAATATTATTTGATACATGATGTAAAAGAACCATAAATGAAAATGAACCATGTCGCCGAATATATAGCTTTATTTCAATAGGAGGATGAATGGAATTGCCATCTGCATTCCATCCGAGGGCAAACGTTTGTACCAAGTTACTAGAGGACATGAAATTCTGCCTTTATATCATTTGATCTACAATGTATAACAGTAATATAAAACTGATGTTGCGTTCCACATGTGGTCAAATTATGACTAATACAGAGCGGACACGATTTTGCGACAGACAGACAGACAGACAGACAGACAGACAAACGAAACAAAAAGGAATATCTTCTACAAAAATTTAGTCTTTACACATATTTATCACCTCTAGATCAATGGAGATCGAGCCTTATGATGTATGTACGTAAAAGCCTATGGCTTTAAAAAAGAAGACATTTTTAATGCATGTACGGACGAATGTACAGACAGACGTTCTGTAGCATGACCTAACTTTATGCAAATGCACCACTTGACCCTAAGGGTAGGTTTGAATCAGTTTTCATGTAAATATGTATCAAGAAAAAGATAAAAACTAACTTTTACTAAAACAGCTATTTGTTTTAACGGCGGCCATTTTGAATGTTCTAAAAATAGAATTCCAAAGAGCTGTGACCTTGGCCCTTACAGCCAAAAGTCTTATATTGTCCCAACCTACCGTTGTACAAAATTTGGTACTTTTGTCCAGCCTGTCCAGATCTTTCGAAATTGGCACTCTACTAGTAGTGTTCTATCATGATTAAGTTATTTTGATGTGATCTCGCTTAATCGTGCTGTTTAAGCGTTTTCCTTCAAGAGAATAACTCCCGCCATGAGCAAGAGACCTTGGCTGTATATGCCAGGCCTGTATACTAAAGATAACCGCTGATCAGGTATACAAAACGGCTGATCAGCGATCCTACTTTGACAATTTTGTAAAACTACTTTCCAACATGTGAACATGTGCCTATCTGCATTTATGTATATAGCTGTCTCCATAGTATTTAGATCAGTGAGATTGGCGAAAAGAATGTTGAGCTGCTCATTTTTAATAGTTTGGCTATTCTAAATCCTCAACTGGTCTTTTAGAAACCTCAATACTGTAATTGAGGTGTGATCGCTACCTAATGTACTCTACCTCCTCAGGGACAGCAGTATGTAAACGTCCTTAATGACTGGAACTATGTAATTGCAATCGAGGTACCTTTCCTACTCTGGAGTCCTGATTGTTTTGCAATGATAACCGCAATCGAATATTTATTTTTGAGCAAGTAATCCTGATTAAGGCTGGTACACTAGGTGATCTTTACTTAAATGAACTTTAAACATTTCAAACAACTTAAAATTTCCGTTTCATTTTCAAGGGCGGACGAATTTTGGTCTCGTTTACACAGACTTACCGACACAATGATACTGATATGTCAGCATTAGTTTGATATCTAAAATCGCAAGTAATCCAGTGTTAATCAAAAAACAGTGTACCAAAAACGTGATCGAGGACTTAAAACTCTCTAAAAAAGTTAAACATTTTCATTTCATTTTCAGATGCGGACGAATTTTGGTCTCGTTTACACAGAATTACCGATACAATCGTACTGATATGTCAGCATTAGTTTGATATCTAAAATCGCAAGTAATCCAGTGTTAATCAAAATACAGTGTACCAAAAACGTGATCGAGGAATTAAAACTCTCTAAAAAAGTTAAACATTTTCATTTCATTTTCAGATGCGGACGAATTTTGGTCTCGTTTACACAGAATTACCGATACAATCGTACTGATATGTCAGCATTAGTTTGATATCTAAAATCGCAAGTAATCCAGTGTTAATCAAAATACAGTGTACCAAAGACGTGATCGAGGACTTAAAACTCTCTATAAAGTTAAACATTTTCATTTCATTTTCAGACGCGGACGAATTTTGGTCTTGTTTATACAGGCAGACTTTCGCAATCATACTGATATGTCGGCATTAGTTCCATGTCTAAAATAGCAACTAATCCAATGTTTATAGAAATTAGGTGTACCTATGGTGATTATAGACATAAACAAAATGTATATGAATTTGATAAACTAATTATACACACCCCTTTCCAGATAAATAGATCTTGCGATTAAAACGTGGGTATCAACAACGTGATTTTTCACCATGTTACATACCCTTCTGTGGAAAAACATTCATCACTCCGTCTTTTGAGGTACCTTTCAACAGAGCTACCTTTCAACAGAGGTATGGAACAAGATAGCACTAGTATCTATAGCGTGTCAGTCCAACGTCTACTTGGGAGGGTGGTCATTTTTCTCCCTAGCGGCGTAAAAGGGTTCATCGTGTGCCACTTGATGGAGAATACTGTTAAACTTACATAGGACATGTATTTCAGTTTCTTGTGCCACAAGTGATATAACAACAGCCTATGATTTGTCCTGTCAGGTATACGATCACGTAAGTATTTTTGCAGAAGTTAGACGACACTGCGTCTTCGCAAGTGTATCTATCAACAGAAGTATGAAACACAATAGCAACGGTATCTAGAGCGTTTCCGTCAAACGTCTACTTTGGAGAGAGAAGTCATTTTTTTCCCTAGTGGCGTAAAAGGGTTCATCGTGTGCCACTTGATAGAGAATATTGTTAAACTTACATAGGACATGTATTTCAGTTTCTTGTGCCACAAGTGATATAACAACAGCCTATGATTTGTCCTGTCAGGTATACGATCACGTAAGTATTTTTGCAGAAGTTAGACGACACTGCGTCTTCGCAAGTGTATCTATCAACAGAAGTATGAAACACAATAGCAACGGTATCTAGAGCGTTTCCGTCCAACGTTTACTTTGGAGAGAGAAGTCATTTTTCTCCCTAGTGGCGTAAAAGGGTTCATCGTGTGCCACTTGATAGAAAATACTGTTAAAATTACATAGGACATGCATTTGACTTTCATGTGCCACCAGTGATATAACAACAACCTATGATATTTTCTGTCAGGTATATGATCACGAATGGTCTTCATGCTGCAGGGTTGCGGAAACGGATTACAAAGAGGAAACCGGCCGCCATGGCAGGTATCAAGCTCGCACATCCCTAATTTTGGTACCGTTGTTTGGGTCTCGGCCAGCTGCATCTATTTGCACCTAGCAAGATAGGCTCAGACATCGGACGGCCGCTCTAATAAAGATTGTGTGCTGTTCAAATGGCGTTAAACCAAGTCTGCTGCACATAATCGTCAACTGTGTGCTAACGAAACGTCGCAGCGAGCTGTTCTTTGTACTGTTCGACAGGTCTCTTCAAGCCCCGTCCAGCGGTACCTAGAAAAGCCAATTGACGGACCGGGCATTTCACTTTCGTGCGCCACAGGTCACATTGATCTCTCAGATAAGGTACACGATCACCTTAGAAATTTTGCAGAAGTTAAGCGTCACTTCGTCTTCGCAAGTGTATCTATCAACAGAGGTATGAAACACAATAGCAACGGTATCTAGAGCGTGTCCGTCCAACGTCTGCTTTGGAGAGGGAAGTCATTTTTCTCCCTAGTGGCGTTAAAGGGTTCATCGTGTGCCACTTGATAGAGAATACTGTTAAACTTACATAGGATATGTATTTCAGTTTCTTGTGCCACAAGTGATATAACAACAGCCTACGATTTGTCCTGTCAGGTATACGATCACGTAAGTATTTTTGCAGAAGTTAGACGACATTGCGTCTTTGCAAGTGTATCTGTCAACAGAGGTATGAAACACAATAGCAACGGTATCTAGAGCGTGTCCGTCTAACGTCTGCTTAGGAGAGAGAAGTCATTTTTCTCCCTAGGGGCGTAAAAGGGTTCGTCGTGTGCCACTTGATAGAGAATACTGTTAAAATTACATACGACATGCATTTGACTTTCATGTGCCACCAGTGATATAACAACAGCCTATGAATTTTCCTGTGAGGTATATGATCACGAATGGTCTTCATGCTGCAGGGTCGCGGAAACCGATTAGAAAGAGAAAACCGGCCGCCATGGCAGAAATCGAGCTCGCACATCCCTAATCTTGGTACCGTTGTTTGGGTCTCGGCCAGCTGCATCTATTGGCACCTAGCAAGATAGGCTCAGACATCTGACGGCCGCTCTAATAACGATTATGTGCTGTTCAAAGGGCGTTAAACCAAGTCTGCTGCGTATAATCGTCAACTGTGCTCTAAAGAAACGTCGCAGCGAGCTGTTCTTTGTACTGTTCGACAGTTCTCTTCAAGCACCGTCCAGCGGTACCTATAGAAGAGCCAATTGACGGAACGGGCATTTCACTTTCGTGTGCCACAGATCACATTGATCTATCCTGCAAGGTATGCGATCACATAAGTAATGTCGCAGTGTCCTAAAGAAACTTACCACGGCTTTAGTTTCATAAACAAGGCATTCAGTATGTGAAAGCTGACCATTGCTGCACAGGTGAATTGAAAGGACTGACAGGGAATTGTCCTAGCGTCAGCCTATTCGCCATGATAGGCCTACTCCAGTAGTTACTGTCGTCGGACAAAATACATATGCTGTCTTCTTCTCAGGTACGTACAGTCTTCCTCGTGAAGATACATTAAAATGCTAAAAATACGTGCATTCAGATAAGTTAATCATCTGTCTGTTCGTCAGCCACATTAGAGTTACAAATATGACTGTTACATACGTGCAACAATATTTGTTAATCGTCTGTCTGTTGGCCAGCCACATTAGAGTTACAAATATGACTGTTACACCCTTGCACCACGTTGCGGTCGACAGACATCGCAAGGGTATCAGTGTTTTCTCAAACTTATTCCGTGACATTTTCTTATACTTTAAATGTAAAATGTAGTAGATGGCTCAAAAGGTGTGATAAATGTTAAATTTGAAGTGAATAATTAAATTTCTTGTGTGCAAGCCAAATGCAAAAAAGAAAAAAAAACAACAAAATTGTAAAAGTTGTTAAAATTAAATTTACAGCACATAACAAACATGTTTGTGTGCTAGTCAAACGCAAAATAAAAGTTCCCGGGAAAACACTGACAGTCGTCGCGCAAACAGTAGGCCGTATTATTATACCACATTTAACCTCGGCGATATATGACCATTTTGTGTCGATTCGCCGTAAAACCCAACTCACTCACTCACATTAATTCAACACTCTATTCATGTTGATATGCATGTTCAGTTATCAGAGATATCATAACACATTTGTATGGCACTCCTTTCCTGTAGACGTTCAAGAGCAACTTCGGCAATAATATGTTTGTGCGTGTTGTTTTGTGTTGGGTTAATCATCTTTTTCAGCAAGTTATTAGTCATATAAACGACGGTAATCACAATAGCAAGTAGTCCCTGGAGACTTGGTTCATCAAATCACGTGTCAATAATGACCGTATATGTTCTGTTACCAGATACATTATACCACATTTATATAGCACTCCTTTCGTGTAGACTTTTCGCGATGAAATGTTTACTGGAAACTAAAACTGAGTCCTTGTTACAGAAAAGCACTAGTTAATACTGTTTATCGAAAGGTTCTGCAGACATTTCATGATGCGCTGATAATACAGATGGGTGATTCACAGTAGCCCATAGTTACCAACTGTTTGCGCGATGACAAAAACAAAAAACTAAGTGAACAACGGCCTATTTACTTAAAATCTCGATTTCAGACTTCTACGTCCGTTTGGCTGGCTGTTTCCTTTGCCTACCAGCAGAACGCCTTTTCTTAAGGAGGGGTCGCCGCAACTCTACCGTTCCTCTACATTCCTCGGTGTCAGTACTGTAACAAATAAGTGACATTGAACATATACAGTTGATTCTAACTTGGCAAAACAAATAACGAAAATGTCATGAATTGCAACAAATACAAACCAAAGTAGTGTCTTACTCGTGGTGAATTTTTACATAATACAATGTGATACGCGGTTTGTGTATACAATACGTGTGATCCATTACTTAATTATATTTAAGACGAAAACGAAACCTACTCTTTGATTAGGTCCGAGTCGCTTGATGATTGTGGTGGTGGCCGCCTTTTACCCTTTCCGGGCGATCTCACCCCAGCACTGCTGGACCCTGCCTCTGGTTGCAGGACAGTAACCATTTGGGACTTCTGTTCGTCGCCTGCAGACACTGGTATATCAGGAGAGCTAATCTTCTCCTTTTACTTTTGCTGAAAAATAGCATAAGTAATACAGTAATATGGTCGATTAAGGACCTTGTACGAAGTATGGAAAAATGATGTATTGCTTTTTTTAAATGTTATTTTCAAGTGTTGAAACTGTATTTCTTAATATAGCGAATAGAATTGCTAGTGGGGATAATTGTTTACATAAAGCGAAGGCATTTTTACTGACCACCATTTCGTCCTTGACTTTCTGGACGACGTTCAACCTCTCCTTTGAACGAAGTGACTTATCATAATGGCGATCCGCTGTGGTCACGTCGTGCGCCATGTTTAGCGAGAGCCGTCTGCTCACGCCTACTTACAGACGCACTCTCTCTGGAAGCTGTCACCGCCGCCTTTCTCTGCCTGGAGGCGGTGAGTTGAGGCAGCTCAATTTCATGGCGTTTGGCGAAGGAGGCCCACGCTGTTTGGTAGATCTTTCTGGTGTTCTGAAATAAAAAGAGACATGGATAAATCAAGTCCGTCTTTCATACTGTTAATAATCTTTGTTAAAGTATGTATCAGCAAAGAGTTCTTATTTATTTCTTCACGAAGTCGACAACGAAGATACTTACGGATGGAAGTAGAGGGGTGCCGCGTCTCGTTCTGAAGACCTCCTTCACATTACTGTTCCTGTCTACAGCAATCTGTACGTACTGTCTCAGCAGGGACAACAGCTCTGGTGTGACAAAGAGAGAACACGTCTTTCCAGACCTGGCCTCCTTATGTTCGTAGATCTGAAATAATTGAGATGAAAGAGGGTCACTTCATATTATTCTTGACAAAATGTGAGATCATTAATAAAATACATTCATACCTAAATGTAGTTTAAAATATTAGAAGACCAAATACTTACAAACAATTCCAACGTTCCATCTTCGGCCATCCGGGGATCTTCTAAAGTGGTGACCCACAGGTTCCTGACATCCCCCGCTCTCTTCATATTCTGCACGAGCAGAATAAGCATCAGACTGTCCCTGATGCCCAGCAGGTCTGTGCTTGAATGTTCCGTCTTTTTAAGCAGGTCCCGGAGGCGGCCAAGCTCCTCGTTCAGGCTGTCCAAAAACATGCAGATCATCCAATCCTCTGTTGGATTTTTGAATCCCCTTCGCTCAGTTTCTCACTCTTCTTTTGCACCTCCGGGACCAACTGCTGCACAATTGTCTTAATTTTCTGCTCAACGTCTGAGCATTCCTGGCCGGATACGCAAACCTCCTCTCTCCAATTCTCTTCCCGGCCAATGAATGCCACGAACCTGGCTAAGTTGCTCAGATATATTTGTATGCTCTGCGGCTGCAGTCTGAAGATAAATTATGTCAATATGGAACAATAAATAATAAAGACAAACAGACAGAAGCGCCACAAGTGAGAAAAACTTGCAGAGAACACCTGACTGTATTATTATTATTGAGATATTTTATTGCTTCGTATCAATTTATTACCAGTGAGATGAACGGTTATGCATGTGATCTATCACTTACTGATACTATTAAAACTGTTTGTGTTTGGTTTGTTTGCTCTATTATTATTTAAAATTCGGACGTCATGCAAATAAAGATGATGGGATTGTCACAAATTGACATACGGGCCTTATTTTATCTGTAGCGTAAATGCAGGTATTGCATCATCTTTTTGTAAATTTTTAAGTTATTGAGGTAAATGTCAGATTTCATGCATAAAATACTATGTTTTTCTGTATTTCATAACTTAAACTTCCATGTAAATTTCATTAAATTCGGTTCAGTAAATTAAGAAAGTTGATATTTTATAAACTTCAGTAATTTATGTTTTCATCCCCGAAACCACTATAATGGGCCTCAAATTGTCAATTTCAATCCGCGCCAAAGTAGTTAGATTCCCCGGCTATATCGTGAATCCCGTGGAAATACAAATAGTCAAGAGTTTACGCACAGGCCGTGAATCCCATGAGATTTAGTATTTGTCGGGACATTACCCTTTAAATAGACTGTACTAGATATGCCTTGCGCACACCACCTTCCGACATTATAGACGAATCTATGTCTGAATTATTTTCTTGCTAGAAATTTATGCTCGATCAAGGTAAGAAATTTATTTGTTAGATTTTTGTATGATTTTTGCATTACGATTTTTATTTGGTAAATTTTTGTGCATTCTACAGAATTCTGTAGCATTTACTTTTCGGCATATGATTTTTAGCTAGTTTCGGTGTGTTAGGATAATTTATTAATTTTTTCAGACTTTTGTAAATTATTTCGAAAGAGGAGTCTAAACGTTTCGTTTATATAAGATGTAAGATTTATACTGAAACTTGTAACATGATAATTGTAAAGCACTGTTTCAAATACTTATGTCAAACATTTTGTTAATTATGGAACGCCATTACTGCATTGTATTGTTATGTATAAATCTATATGGCAAGTCTAGCACCATGTATGTAATATATTATTGTAATTTGTAATTTTGTGCCAGTCTATAGCACATCTAATTAATGTCCGTTGTAGTGTATGGCATTAGATATAATATGGATGCCAACTATGATATAACGTTTGATTTATATTGAATTTTGTTCATTTGTAGTTGTAAACAATAGCTGCAGTTTATCATGTCCGTATCTATAATGTTTCATCATATACTTTTCATATCTTTTTCATACTTTAACTTTAGTCTTTTAAGTAAGTAATCTTTGTAATAATGGAAGTAATTAGTGACGTATTTTAATCATGTGACGTCTGAACTTAGTAGCACATATATTTGTATAAGTAGCACGTATTATTTATGGGAGCCTACGGAGGTATGGTGTACCCAAAGGATCAGTTTTATGCCCTGACTTATTTGTTTTGCTATGGTACTTACCATATCTTATATATTTTAGCTTCTTCCGCCAGACGATTTTCCTGGTGATGTCATAACCCGGAAGTACAATGCCCGAGGTTCACTTGTCTTTACTCGCCTGGATGTGATATTCCCAGCGCAGAGCTTACGTCCCATGGTTGTGCCGTAAACCGCAAAGACGCTGATTTTTGTTATCCTCTGAAGTCAGCTCAGGGATGCAATCACCTACCACCATAGGGAGCCAATACGGAATCAACGTATTCACGGTTTAAAGGGACTTTATTTCAAGATACGTTTTGATATTGTTTGTGCTACTTAAAGTTCGCAATTAAATTAAAGAACTGTGACACGTCACTTTAGAATGGAACTGTAAGATCTTTTGTATCCGGAAATACTGAACTTTGATTTTTTTTTTCTTTCTTATAATCAGTTTTTTTTTTCACATCATCTATGCATTGTTAATAATCATCTTATGTAAATAAATTTGTAAATATTGTAAAGGGTGTTTTGTTTTGATGGTTACTGTCGCCGGTACGGCCTTTCCTGTCACAGGGATACATACGTCTTCAGTTTCTGGTCAACCACGCCTCCTTGAACTCCAAGCCGTTTCAGCTCCAGAACGGACTCCCTCGACAGTTCCGGCAGGAAGTGCCGGACAGCTGTAACCATTCTCTGCCCCGTCGACTGGCTGCGGCTACTGCCGCCACTGCAGCCTCTATCTGCCATGTCCTCGCTGAAAACAATTGAAAGGAAATGATAAGTGAAGATATGAAAGTGTACTGTACTTATTTCCTTACCGAAACGCGACCAGAGCTTTGTCAGGAAGTGACGAGAGGTCTTGGTCCTCCTGCGGTTCGTCCTGCTCCTGTTGTGTACTGACTTCTGCAGATCTGTGGAAAGAGTCGGTGTACTCTTCACTCCCTTTTGTCATCTTATGCTTCCTCTGCAGGTGGAGGTCAAGCTTTGTGGTCCCAACCTTGCAGAGTACACACTCGCGCTTCTGATACTTGCGTTTAGGCGTTGTCGTCGGGTACTGCTCCCCTCTATGAACGGACTGCCAGTGTCTTTTTAAATTAACGACTTTTGCAGTACAGCCCTCGTGCTGACAACACCTCTTCTTCTGTGTCTGTAAACAAGGATATAGAACTTAACCCCAAAACTGATGCAGGAAAATGGCATCCACTTAACAACTGACAAGTAATTAAGTGCTTACCTAAAAGCTCAATATACGTTTCTGTTCGTTTATTACAAAGAAGCTTCAAATTTAAATGAATATGAATGTACACTCACGTCTTGTAAACTCAAGGTAAGTCTTCTTGGTCTGCTATGACCACTTGGGCATCCGCCTTCGTTGGCTTCCAGTCTTCACCAGACGCTGGAATTACAATGAAGGCACAGATATAGTACTGAGAATAGAAACAAATAAACACAAGCAAATCTGGTATACGATCACGTTAAGGATGGACATGTAGCATTACTCGAAATGTCCTAAGAAGCAGATGAAATTATGAAAAAGGAAAACTTACAAAGCTCTTCCCCAGAGGAGCAGAACATGGCGTTTACGTTTGCCATAGTCTCAAAGGGCCTCGTGAATGGCGTGCCGTCGAACTGCAGCCTTGGCAGGTCTAGCTTCAGCTTCGGCAGTTGCTGGACTCTGACCTCAGGCTGCATCTTCGTCGAATTTTCTAGTATTATCACTGGTTCAATGGGATATGTCTCTGAAAGAGAAAATCAGAACGTATTACGGAGGTTAGTTTACATTTCATTGCAAAACATAGTTAACGTTACTTGCAACCATTATTTAACATTCTTGATGTCGCGCACTACCAGCAACGTCCACATTCTTCAACTGCACGACTAGGATGAATAAACTACATTATAATGTCAGTATAGAACCTCTGTTAATATCTCCCTAGATAGTATTACTGAAATAAATGAGAAGCTTCAGAAAACACTCACTAACTACTGGCTGTGGAACCAAATCCACGTCAGTTAGGCTTTCTGCCAGGTTTCTTACAAAGGTCTCGTCATCTGGTAGACGAGGCATCACCAGGTCAGGAACAGGGGAAGATGTTTCAAACTCCTTTAATGGCGTGGTTGGTGGAGCCCTGGTTGGCGTCTTCGCTGCTTTATTGGCAGGCAGTACCTCCAACTTGTGGAGGTTCTGCTTGGCTTCTTCAAATGACCTAAGTTGTTCCTCCAGCTTGAACATAAGGTCCATCTCTTCTTGTGACGGCACTGTAAAATAAAAACATGTATAAAAAATGACAATAACAAGAGTATATGAACATGAATGATAGCGGATCACCTCACGAGTGATCAAATGCATTATTCCCTTTCAAAGAGTACCTGCCTGACCACGGCGTCAGGGTTGAACACTGATATCTCAGTGGTCAAATGGAAAACAAATGTGACGGCAATGAAGCTGCACAAATGAACAGAAAACGATTTAAAAACTTACCCTTATTTTCCAAGTCCATGTCCAGGTCTTCTAGCAACGGGCTCTCATTCAACTCTTCATTCAGCATAATAATGCGATAATGAGGGGACGAGGTGATGTCAGAGGATCGTCACTATCCATAGCCACCTCCACATTCTCAGTACTGTCTACTGTAAATAAATGATATCAACATCATAATACCCGAAATTGACTGAGTAGATGATCACCCTGAAATGTTACCATTTACGTACATAATCATCAACATCAAAATACAAAAAAATGTACCTAAAATTGACAGAGTAGATGATCATTTACGTACACTATCACCAAAATGTGGTACCGGATCACAAAGTCACTGCTCACACGAGATCACTTACTTATAAATGACAAGGTTGTAGAGATATTGTTTGAGGAACATATCAGACAGAAGTTGTATGCTGGTCTGGTCAGCGAAAATTAATGAAAGGAACTTACGAATCAAGTCCCCATCCTTCAGTCTTATCTCACCCTCGATCCAGACGAAGTGAGTGGACTTGACCCTCGCCTCCTCTGGGTCACGCACCTCCTCCGTCTCCATGACCTCATGGACCTCCTCCGTCTCTGTAAGTTGTTCAGCCGTGTCTCTCTGGCGGTCTAGAAAGAGAACCAATTATGCCGTAACATATCGGAAACATGTATGCATATACACACACTAAATACATATAACTTGTTGTATTTTAAAAGAGGATTTTATATCCAGATTCCTCTTTTTCAGCCAAAACCTTAAAAAAAAGCGCGCTTTTTTCCAAATTCTGTTTGTCTCTCTTCGTAAATTTTTTAGTGAAGAAAAAATCAACACGCATTTCTTCACATATTTAATCTCATCATCTAAAAATTTACGTGCTTTTTTCTCAATTTACAACATACTTTCTCCGTAAATTTTTCAACGGAAGTAAAAATCAACACATAAAATGACATGTCATGATGCATTTATTTCATATATATAATACATAATAAAAATCATTATTCATACTCTACAAAAGCAATATTTAATGTTATTTGGAAATTTTCAAATATAATAAACTTCGTAAATTTACGAACAACCCTTTAATGGCATTTCAAAGAAAAATAAAAACATACTTAAGTTTTTACGCTAAGAATCTTAATTAAGCATGTTCGTAAATTTACGAATGGAATAAGTCTAAAAATTTAAATATAAACTAATACACAATGGATTTTAAAAGTCTTCAAAAGAAGTAGTTCCAAATTTAACGAAGTTTGCAAAAGCATGCTATTTGGAAATTTTCAAAACAATAAATTTTCCCGTAAGTTTACGAACAACCGTTTAATGCATTTCATAAAAATAAAAAACATACTTAATTTTTAAAGCGCTAAATATTTATAAGTAAGACAGTTCGAAATCTATGAATGGAATAAGTCGAAAAAATTTTTCATATAAAAAATACATAAATTGAATTTAAAAGTCTTCAAAAGAATATTTTCATAATTTACGAAGTTTCCCCAAAGCGAGCTATTGGGAAAAATTTCAAATAAATAAACTCGTAATTTACGAACACCCTCTAAGGCATTCATAAAAATAAAAACTACTAAGTTTTAGCGCAAAATATATTAATTAAGACTGTCGTAATCATGATGGATAAGCGTAAAAATTTCATAAAACAATACATAAATTGTTTAAAAGTCTTCAAAAGAAGTAGTTCGTAATTACAAGTTTTCCAGGCTGCACGAATAAGAACATTAAATGAACATCACTTGATAAAAAGAAAATGTCATTTGTCACTGTCGTAATTTACGAAGTAGCTTAAACTGATTAAATTTCTCCTTTTTTTCGCAAACATTGAGAAATTTAAAGCAGCAAACATTTGAAAAGAATTTACAAACAACTGAAAAAGTGAAAGAATAAGACTGTAAATTGACACTTTCCAAAATTTACGAACAAGAAACAACTTCGTAAATTACGAGTAGCTTCTACTGATTCAAATTTCCTTTTTTGCAAAAATCTGAAAACTTCAAAAGTTCCACTTCGTAAATTTCGAACAAGATGAAAATTGAAAATTTACAAATACAAAAAGTAAATCTGACATAATTCATAATTTAAAGAGTAACAGCTTCGTAATTTCACAAGTAGCTCGAAGGACTAAAATTTCCCTATTTGCAAATATCTAATCTTAACTTCAAAATTCCACTTCGTAAATTTACGAACAAGAAAATTGTGAAAAAATTAAAAGTAAAAAAAATTAAATCTGACATAATTTTTTAAAATTTAAATGCACAAGTAACGCTCGTAAATTTCGTAGCTGTTTGAAGTGATTAAATTCTATTTTGCAAATACTGAGAAATTTAAAATTCCTTTTGAAAGTTTCGCGAGAGATGAAAATTGTGAAAAATTTACAAATGCGAAGAATTGTAAATCTGACATAATTCGTAAATTTACGAAGTATCTGAAAGTGATTTACTTGTTTATCATTATTAAAAGATTGAGAAACTACAGGTTGACTCTCATAAATTTACAAACAAGATGAAAAGGGAAAAATCAAAAATTTTAAGAAAGTAAATCTAACAAAAGTTGTTACTTGTTTTTTAAATACATAAACAAGACACAGTTCGTAAATTTACGAACAAGTAATAACTTGGTTACTAAATTTATGACGTAGCTTAAACTGATCATTAAAATTGTCCATTATTGCATAACTCTGAAGAACTTTAAGCTCAACTTCTAACATCAAATTTAAAGAAATGTAAATTTACAAACAATTTAAGTAACCCAAAATAAATTTACAAAATAGCTTAAACTGATTACCATTAAAATGAAAAAATAGGCTTTGTGTATTTGTTTATGAAGTTTGTAAATTTACGAACTGTTACAACACTTATTTCAAGTATAAAAATATACCCTGATATCAAAGGAATTAAGTTTTAAAAACCAATCACGTTGGTAGACAAAATACAAGTATATCTACTTATACATTTCTTACACTGACAAAGAGATTTATAATTGACAAACCTATTAATGTACAAAAAACTAATGATATGCAACAAGAAAAATTTAAAGAAGGTATACTACAACCATTTTTAAGTTAGTGAAAACTGAATCAAACTTAAGAACAAAAAATTTGAAATACTGAGACTTGTACATACTGAACAACATTTAGCTCCATCAATAATCAGTTACACAATCTTGATGCGAAACCCAAATATCAAGAATGTTACATGAAGTTCTCAGTACCGAATAGATCAATACGTCAGTCTAATAAGAAGTAAAATTACTTTTGAAAAAATTAATTAATTAATAGAATTCAAACATCGTATGTATGTGTTTTATATAAAAATATATTCCTAATTCAAATACAAAAAAGGAATCAGTTAAACTGAATGATACTCTCTGCAGCAAGTGCTTGACACTGCACTTCCCTTCATTGCTTTGATCATTCTGTGAATTTCAATTAGGTACCTTTAAAAATTTTTCATAGTATGCCTGAAGAAGCATTATTTTGCATTTTAAAGGGAGATTATTATAAATTTAGGTAAGGTAGAGTTATAGTCTTGGACATTTCACTTCCACCCCTTTAAAATTATTTATCTTATGTCAAGTTTTAAAACAATGCCATTAATACATTTCAAGTTATACTCCAGACAAGCATTATTTTGTGTAATAAAGGGAGATAATACATTAGATGCTCACAGGCAGTATGTCTAGCCCGCCAGCTGTCAAAAGGACTAATTGAAGCAAACATGTATGCCGAATAAAAATGGTTGCAAAAGTTACAAAATAAGTAACTTATGGTAACAACATAGGGAAGTTAATCTTAAAAAAAAGTCGGATTTAGTCCACACAAAAATCCTTAACAGTAGAGATAGGTTGAAATACACCTCGAAACTGGATGTGTCATGCATTTTGTACTACAGAAAAGTGGTCTTGATTTTTCCCTACAACCAGTTAAAAAAGAGTTACAATATAAACTATTTATAGTAACAACAAAGGGAAGTAATCCTAGTTTCTTGCACATGACACTCTGTCGTATGATGGTGAACAATTGTGCCAAGTTACAGCAAAATCCCTCCATGTTTGAAAAAGAAATGCTACAGACAAAGTCATTCTCGTATCTGTCCTTTGACCTCCAAGTGTGACCTTGACCTTAGATCTAGGATCCTTATTCTTCCGCATGACACTCTGTCACATGGTTGTGAACAGTTGTGCCAAGTTTCATCAAAATCCCTCCATGCATGAAGACAAAATGCTCAAGACAAAGTCATTATTGAATTTAACCTTTGACTTCGAAGCGTGACCTTGACCTTTGAGAAAGGAACCTGCGGTTTGGGCATGACACTCCGTCTCACTGAAGTTAACATTCATGCCAAGCCAAATATAAATGTGATTGCTCCATGCAAGTCAAAGGTATGGTTCGGACAAACCAACCCGGACGGAAGCATGCACATACACCGAACAGCCATTTGGACAACTATGTCTTCGATTCCTTGAGCGGGCTTGACAAAAATAAGGTTGAGTTATGGTTATTCCCGACTGCTCTTCTGCTCAATAACTTCTATCATTATATTATGTTTCAGTCAAATACTGTTTGTACTCTTGACAAGCATTATTTTGTATAAGCGGAGATGATTGAAACACTAGGCAAGGAAGAGTTATTGTTCTTTGACACTGCACCTACTTTCAATGTCCTCCCACTAAATTAATATTCAATCAAATTCTCTAATACTTTTCAAGTTATACCACTGACAAGCAACATATAATAAAGGGAGATGACTCGAAAATTAGGCAAGGCAGAGTTTAGTTCTTTGGCATACCTGACACCACTTCCTATCAATGGCCTCTATCACTATATGAAATTTCAACCAATGCCTTTTCCTTTCAAATTATGCACTAGACAAGCATTTTTTTGAATAAAAGGTGGAAATTTTTAAAAAAAACAAGAGCTCCGCCAGGGGGGTAAAACGCCTAAAGCGTTTTTCAGAGGGGGTAGGAGAAAAATTTAAAAGAACCTGACGTTTGAAGCCCAACGGGGAATAACGGGGGAAAAAATAACAAAAAAAAATTCTGTCGCAAAAAACTTTTAATTTAAAAAATGCCCCCTTAAAACCGGGACAGATATGTAAAAAATTTCACCAAAAATTGAATGTTTTTCATTCATTTTGTACTGAAAAAATGTACTCTTTTTTTTTTTTCCCTGGGGCCAATAACAAAAAAAGCATTTTAGTACATAAAAGGGGGAAGTATTCAATAAAAATTATTTAAGCGAACATAAAGGATCTGCAAAATAAAACAAGAGCACCGCAATGCAGGCAATATAACATAAAAAAAAGAAATACGTTTGACCCCTTTGGGGGGGTCCCCTTAAATGGAGCCATCCGAAACATCACCTGCACACCTTAATGGGGTGAATTTTTGTCCCAAGTGCGTTAAAAAACCCTTCAAGACTTCAAGAGTTACCAGCAGACAAGAAAATGTACGATGTAAGGCATCAGTTTTTTGTACAAAACACAAAAAGAATTGAAAAAGAAAAAACTTACTAGAAAACAAGAGCCATTGGCCCTATATGCTCCCCCTTTTATCATCCCTTTGAAAAAAAAGGCCCTTTCAAAAAAATATCAACCCAAAAAGGCCAGGCAACTGGAAAAATTAAACCCCCAAAAAAGAGAAAAAAAACCCAAAAGGACAGAATGAAAAACACCAAAAAAAGGGGACCAACAGGTTTACCAAAAAGGGGGGTTTTTCCCTACGGCCATAATAGAAATTTTAAAAAAACAACAAATAAGAAAGGGGAAAATTAAGGAAAAAAAAAAAAAAGCCTGTCAAAAAAGGGCCCAAAAAATCTTTACAAAATAAAATTTAACAACCTTTAGTTACGGGAATCCCCCTTTTTTAATTTTGAAAAAGGGGAGGCAATTCCCCAAAACACCATAGTTTCTATCCCATTGCCAGCCCAAAATAGTGACAATAATAAAATTTTAAAAAACCCCTATAAGACACTGAATAAATCCAGGGGGGTAATCAGAATAAATTAACTCTGAACCAAAAGGGAAATTTTTGTCGGAATCCAGTTTTGTTTTTTAAAAGTGGAAGGGTATCAAAAAAACAAAAATGAAGTCCAAAAGGCTCAAAAAAAAAATGCCAATTTTGGACCAAAGGCCAAACACGGCCCAAAGGATCTGGCCATTTCAAAAAAAAGAACCAAATCTTGGGGAAAAAAAAAAATCAAAACGAAGAAGTATGTGAGACAAGGCAAATGTTTTTGCCCTTTAGGGGCCATAACCCAAACCTTTAGGGTCTTGCAGTTTAAAAAAGGAAACCGAGCTCTTATGTGAAAAAATTTTGAGCAAGTTGAAAAAATTTTAAAATAAAATAACTGCTAAGTGCAGAAAGGAAAAACTAATTTTTTGGGCCCTTTCGGGGCCATCACCGGGATCCCAAATGGAATCTGAAATTAAAGAAAGGCCCAAGACCCCATATTGAAACAAGTTGTGTGCAAATTTGTTAAAATAAAATAAAAAATGAAGTGCATTATGCAGACATTAAAAATAAAAAATTCGGGCCCTTTCAGGGGCCATAATCGGGAACCTAAAAGGGAATCTGACAATTTTAAAGAAAAAAACCCAAACTTAGAGATCAAGTGGTGAAAGTTTGGAAAAACTAAATTTAAAAATGAAGCTGCAAATGTGCAGAAAAGGTCAAAATAGCAATTTTGGCCCTTTCGGGGGCCATAACTCTGGAACCTGAAAATGGGATCTGGCCATTAAAAGAAAGGAACCGAGCTCTTTGTGATACAATTGTGGAAATTTTTGGTTAAATAAAATCAAAAGAAACCCACGTGCAGACAAGAAATTTGGCACGAGACGCACGGACATACGCAGGGACGACGACGGATATCAAAAAAGCTCACCTGCACTATGTGCAGGTGAGCTAAGAAGGAAAATAAAAAAAAAATTTTTGGCCCCAAGGGGCGAACCTCCCCCCGCTAAGAATTCAGTAAAAGTAGGTTTATGCTACTGGGAATTTTCTTCAAAAAGGAGGTTCTTATTAGTAACTAAAAAACCTTAACACTTAAAAATTTTGGATTTTCACAAACTGAAATTTGATCTATAAACTATTTTTAAAAAACCTAATGATCCATTTTTCGAATTTGGCCAGATTTTTATGAAACAAACATTCTGCCCAAAGCAAAATTTAGCTAAATGTAAAAAGAGATACAATTTACAAGGAAAAAAGGGAAAATCAAAAATAATACCTTCGGTCTTTTTCTTCAGTGATTTTAAAAAATTCTGATTGTTTTTGCGAAAATACAAAGGGGAAATGCCTGAAGGGATCGAAAAATTTAAACTGCCAGGAAATGACTTGTTACTTACAAAACACAAAAAAAAAGTGTTTAAAGTATTGTTTACGTAAAAAACACAAAAAACTGACTCATGGGGCTAACAAAATAGCTTTCCAAACTCTGTAAATCATAATAAAAAGTTTTTGATAAAACTGGTCATTAAAAAA
This sequence comes from Mercenaria mercenaria, assembly GCF_021730395.1. Lineage (NCBI taxonomy): Eukaryota > Metazoa > Mollusca > Bivalvia > Venerida > Veneridae > Mercenaria > Mercenaria mercenaria. The sequence goes on from NC_069367.1 coordinate 59,041,593, forward strand.
AATATAGTAATGTCCCAGAAGTTCGAAGATATTATAAACCCATTGTCCCCTTTTCCTCTCATCCATCGGTGAGAATGGCGACCATCCCGAGCTCCCCATCTCTGATTCGCCTTTGAAACAAAAAATTTTACCATGTTTAAATTAAAAGAAAATAAATAACAACCCCTGAATGTCATAATTTTCGGCACTGGTGGAAAAGGGTTTAAGCCTTTGCAAATGCGATAAAGATCCCCCGCACTCCGCAGTCTTACCAAACTCACGTTCATTTTTAGTAAGTATTTTTCTTTTAAACTCCTTTTTTAAATTTTTTCTGGACTGTTGAGATGGACAGCCCAGTTTAAAATTTTAAACAGGACAGGGAGGCAGATTAAACAGGGAAAGAGTTAATCACAAGAAAAACTTTCAAAAAAAGTTACAGGTCCAGAAATTTTGGAAGCATTTATGGAACATACATGTGTCCCCAAGTTAGAAACATTCTTCTAGTAAGTTATTGACCACTAAACGTTAGGGGGCTAACTCTGATTAATGTTTGTTTTTTTGGCCTGTTGGTTATTAAATGGTTCACCCAATTTAATTTTTTTAAACAGAAAAAAATTAAATATTTTTTATTTTTCTAAAAACTTGATATAAAAGCACACTTTTTTTTCCTTTACTGTTTTTTTTCTCTTTGGCAGGGTGATGTTGTTGTTTTAGTTTTTTTCTATTGACCTGTACTACATGTTTTTGACATTTTAACCCACTTTTCCTGAAATCCCAAAAAATAGGAACTAAACAAAACGAAGAAAAATTATTTTTTTTTTTTTTAAGATTCAATAAAAAAGGGAAAGGAAACTTATGCTCTCAATTTTTTAAACCCCTCGTTTTTAATTAACAAAACAATAGGGGCGTAGTGACAGAAAAAAGAAACTGCTCAGATTAAAAATTCCCAAGACTTAAATTTTTTGACCTTTGAATGCAAATGCAGTGTTAAAAAGTTAAGGCAACCCACCTTTTTAGAATCACTAGTATTCCGATATGATATTTTTAATTGGCAGTTTGCTCAAAATGCTGGAAAAACCACAGTACAGGGCGGCAAATTCAATTGTCCGTATTGCCCAGGTTGTCCTAAAGCTAGACGGAAAGGAAATTTGACAAAAAATTTATTTGTTACTATGCGACAAGTAAAAAATAGAAAAACGAAAAAAAAGGACCAAGCAAGTAAATCAGTTTTTGCCCCCCCTCAGATATTATCCCCTTTTTAAACTTGTGTTTTTTTTTGAACCAAATATTTTTTGGGTTGTTGAAACTGTTCGGTATAACTAAAACAAAGGTTTAACTGTTAAATTTTTTGAAATAAATGTAAAGCCGAACAAATACCTTTTGGATGCGCTCTGTTTTTTTTTCGACTTCTGCTTCCCTCGGCTTTTTTTTAAAATTTCGATCGTCTTCTTTCCGGGATTTATAATGAAAATGTTTCAGAGAAATCAAAACAATGTTTAAAATATCTTTAAATGTTAAAAAAAATTTTCTGTATGATGTTTTAATTTAAATTTTTAAAATAGCTAATTCTACATAACTGGGCCTTTCGAACTCAAATTTGACCTTGCCTTCCCTGTGATGTCCCCAAAAATTCAATTGCTCCAAACAAGGTGAAAAAAAATTTTGGGGAAACTGGTCTTACATTGGGCGTTGGTGCATAAAAATATATATTTTAAACCCCCTAAATCACCAAACAACACATACAAAAACATAATAAAACATTGTATTTTTAAATTTCCATAGGGCACTGTTTCCTTTTCCAAACATCTTTCAAAAAGGGTCCCCCGGGTTTTTTTTTAATTTTCTTTGTTGTTTTTTTTTCTGTTTGGTAGCGGTAAAACCCTATAATGTCCTTTTTGTTCCATTGGGACACGTATTTAATTTTTTCCCCAAAACTTTTCCCCCCCAAAGATTTTTTACTGCTTTCAAAAAAGTAACTGATTGTACTGATTGGGGTTTTTTAAATTTCCTCTTTTTTTTTTAGATTTTTTTTATAGTTTTTTTTAACGTTTTTTTTTTGGTTGGGAGATTTCTGAGAAAAAAGAAATAAAAGCTTTCAAAGCACGTTGTGGATTTGGGTTAGTGGAAACTGCAGTAATCCAGGAAAAAAACAAAATCCTTCCATACTAATCACCCCAGTTTTTGTGTGTTTTAACAAAGCTGCTGGATTTTAAAACTCTGAAATAAAAGTAAAAGAAATTTTAACTAAATAAAAAAAGACAATAACTTAAATCACTCCATTTAATTTTGATAACACATTTTTCACTTATTTAGAATTTTACAAAAGAAGCATTTTCTGAACCTATTTCATATTTTGAACACGATAGTGGTTTGAAAAATCCGATTAAGGAAGCTTTTTTCTGAACAAACTTTAAAAACGGAGGTCACAGACTTTTAATTTTGAAAAGGGTGTTTTTGCCCTTTTAAAAAAGTGATTTAGTATTGAAGGCCCAAAAACGGAGTTTCATGCAGCCCTATTTCAACTGAAAAAAAAGAACATTGATCAATAAAACTGATTCTACCCCCCACCCCATACACAAAAGGGGTAAATAAATGACAAAGTGAGCAAAAGAAAATCAAGGGCAAAAATTTAAATAAACCCCTGATAAAGGCAGATTATTAACCGGAAACAAAATTTAAAACGGCGGATAGACACAAGGACAAAAGCGATTTTTTTATGCTCACTCCGGGGGCATAAAAAAAAGATTGCTAGTTTTTAGCACAATTTTCACATGCAATTGATTTGTTCGTTGTCAATTGTTTTATTTGGGTAAAAACATGATTGCATTATTGAGGGGAAATTTTTTTAAAATGCAGGCTCTCCAGCAATCATTGAAAAAAACTAGGAGAAAACCTAAAGGGAAATTTCCCAGAAAACTAGAAAAAAGCAGGAAAATCAGGATTTTTGTGACAGAAACTAGGAGGATTATCAGATAAAGGTTTTACCCGGCTGTTTTTTTTTTATCCAATTACCATACAAAAAGCCCCAAAAAAGTTTGATGGGCCCCGGGGTGCCCATCCAGAAAGAAAATGTTACTGCCAAAGAAGCAGAGCGAGGAAATTTAAGGGGGGCCTTTTCCCATATTAGGGGGGATTGAATTTCGTTTTAAAAAAAGGTTGAAATGGTGACTTCCAGTGATTTATTGGGGGCTGTACAGCCCTTTTTTTTAGGGAGTCAGTGGGCCTTCTCCCCTGGAAAAATTTGAAATACAGGCATGAAAAGGTGGCCTCTGGTGCATTTTTAGGCTGAATTTTTGAGGAAGTTTTTATATGCTGTGATATTTACGTTTTCTTGAGTTTTGTTTTTATGTATTGATCTTAAAGTCATATAAAAAACAAGAGTTTTCGAACACGAAATGGCCCCCCCTTGATCATTCGTAATTTCCGAGGAACGAAATTTATGCCACTGTAAAATTTAAAATTCTACCGTTCTGGTTTAAAACTGACCTTGGACCTTTAAATATATCCAAAAAGAAATAAGTAATCTTGGCGCCATCCCCGAGCCATTTTCGGAATGTTCCAAAATTTTAAGCTACTCAGCAAAAAACAAGGTCAAATTTCATTATGTCAAAACAAGTGTAGTGGCCAAAATTGAAAGCGGGCTTGAGAAAAATAAAGCGGTCATAGTCAATTTCAAGGCAAAATTCATTTTTGGGAGCAAACTTGCTGTTTTTCCCAAATTTTGGGGGCTTGCTTGTGGAAATAAAGTTTAAAGGGAAAAAACAATGTAAATTTCATTCGAACACAAAAAAATGCACGCGGTCCCTTTTTAAGGCTGTACTTGAGAAATGTGAAAATAGGTCACTAGGTCAAAAACAAGGTCAGTTTTTTATTCGGAAAAAAAACTACCAAGTGGTCCAAATTTTAAGCCTGTACCTTTAGAAAAATTAAAAAAAGGTCCTAGGTCAATCTCAAATCAAAGTTTATTTCGTAACAAAAAATTGCTTTTGGGCAAATTTGAAAAGGGTGTAGCTTGAGAAATTGAAAAAAAGGGGACAGGTCAAAAACAAGGCAAAGTTTTTTTCGGTACAAAACCTGGCATTGTGGCCAAAAAATTGAAGGGAAACTAAAATACAGAAAGGAAAGGGTCACTAGGGCAAGACAAGGTCAACAGCAAGGTTCATCTTGCCCTCAAAAAAATAAAATTGGTCCAAAATTGAATGATTAAAATTTTGGACATGAAGATTCTAGGTTTTTCCCATATAAGTCTATATGAACCATAGACCCCCGGGACGGGGCCCCTATTTGACCCCAGAGGGTAATTTTTTAAAAAAACTTGTAGAGAACCCCTAAATGGGCACATTAAAAAATATCAAAGCCATAGTCTTTTTGGTTGGAAAGAAGATTTTTTAAAAGTTTTTTTTCCCATATAAGTTATTAAAACCATGTGACCCCCCCGGGGGGAGCCATATTTGCCCTAGGGGGGAAAAATTTGAAACAATCCAGTAGAGGACCCTAATGAGGGCATATTAAAAAACAAAGCCCGGGGGCCCCGTGGTTTTTGGACAAGAGGTTTTCAAAGTTTTTTTTTCTAAAACCTGTGACCCCCCAGGGGGGGGCCAATTTTGACCCCCCGGGAAAAATCAACAATCTTATAGGTCAAAAAGAAAATTTTTCTACCTACCAAAAATCAAAACCCCTTTTCCATGGTTTTTTGGAAAGAAAAAAAAAACCCTTTAACGTTCCGGCCAATGCGACCTGGGCCCCTTCGACCTAAAGACCTCAAAATCAAGGGGGCCCCTGTGGTCTGGCCAACCCAACATCAAATTACCGACACAGGCCCAAGTGTTCTTGAGTTATTGCCTGGAAACCATTTACTGTTCCGGGCCGCAAACCCTTTACCTTTGCATACTGACCCAAAATCGTAGGGGGCATCGCTGGTCGAAAAACTCCCCACAATTTCCTGTCCAGGGTTTTAACATTCTGAGTTATCATGGGAAACCATTTTACATTTAGGGCACTTTGACCCTTTCCTTTAAACATATGACCCCAAAAACAAAGGGATCATCCGTCATTTCCAAACCTCCCTATCAAATTTCTGATCCTAGGCCCAATGTTCTTAGTTACATCCAGAAACCGTTTTACTATTCAGGGTAATTGTAACCTTTACCTTTTACATACAACCCAAATCAATAGGGGGGCATCGAGGGATGACCAACCTCCCTAAAACTTTATATCCTAGGCCCAAGCGTTCTTGAGTTTTTTTATCAGAAAACTGGTCCCCACATTCCGACCGACCGACCGACATCTGCAAAACAAGAGGACAATGATGGTCCTGAATCGCTCACCTGTCCCCACATGAACTGAGTATGACGTCGTTTTTTCTATTATTTGACATAGTGACCTGGTTTTACAGCTCATGTGACCTAGTTCTGAACTTTACCTATATATCATCAAGATAAAAATTCTGACCAATTTTTATGAAATATGGCCTCTAGAGAGGTCACAAGGTTTTGCTATTATTTTGCATAATGACCTAGTTTTTAAAGGCATCACAAGGTTTTTCTATTTTTAGACCTACTGACCTAGTTTTTTACTGCACGTGATCCAGTTTCAAACTTGACCTAGACATCATCAAGGTGAACATTCTCATCAATTTTCATTAAGATCCATTGAAAAATATGGCCTCTAGAGAGGTCAAAAGGTTTTTCTATGTTTAGACCTAGTGACCTAGTTTTTGACCGCAGTTGACCCGGTTTCAAACTTGACTAAGATATCATCAAGATGAACATTCAGACCAACTTTCATACAGATCCCATGAAAAATATGGCCTCTAGAGTGGTCACAAGGTTTTTCTATTATTTGACCTACTGACCTAGTTTTTGACCGCATGTGACCCAGTTTCAAACTTGACCTAGATATTATCAAGATTAATATTTTGACCAATTTTCATGCAGATCCCATGAAAAATATGACCTCTAGAGAGGTCACAAAGTTTTTGTATTATTTAACCTACTGACCTAGTTTTGGTCTGGATGTGACCCAGTTTCAAACTTGACCTAGATATCATCAAGATGAACATTCTGACCAATTTTCATGCAGATCCCATGAAAAATATGGCCTCTAGAGAGGTCACAAGGATTTTCTATTATTTGACCTACTGACCTAGTTTTTGACCACAGTTAACCCAATTTCAATTTTGATCTACATATTATCAAGATGAACATTCTGATCAATTTTCATGCAGATCCCAATTAAAAATACGTCCTCTAGAGAGGTCACAAGGATTTTCTATTATTTGACCTTCTGACCTAGTTTTGGATCGGATATAACCCAGTTTCAAACTTGACCTAGATCTTATCAAGATGAACATTCTGACTAATTTTCATGCAGATCCTATAAAAAATATGACCTCTAGAGAGGTCACAAGGATATTCTATTATTTGACCTACTGACCTAGTTTTTGACTGCACTTGACCCAATTTCAAAATTAACCTAGATATCATCAAGGTGAACATTCTGACCATCTTTCATAAAGATCCCATGAAAAATGTGACCTCTATAAGAGTGGTCACAAGCAAAAGTTTACGTACGCATGCACGCACGGATGGACGGACTATGTGACAAAGGGGGGCATAATAATGGAAGGTTTACTCCCATCTTGATGGGGAAGGGGTGTTAGGGGGCTTTCCCCTGGAAAACTTTCTGTCTTTGTATGCTGACCTATTTATTATTACTAGACCGCAAACCAATATTGATTAATACAGTCAGACTAAATAAATTTAATTAACTTTCATGTGACAATTATGCATGAGTTTTATAACAATATTATATGAACCAGGTTGAGCTATTCTTTCCATTACCATCACAGAGAAATGACCTTGACCAGAGTGCACTCTTCCTACCAAATTTCATATCAACCTGTAGAAAACAAGTATATTCTATATTTGACTTTTTAACAATGATCTAGAGATAGTACCTAAGTTTTTCAAAAAGATGCTGTAGCAGAACGAAAATTGTTAAGCTCTAACGGGCTGGAACCCAGGACCTTTCACACCTAAGGCAGACACTCTACCACTTGCCTACAACAGCAGTAGCTATAGCTAGGCAGTTTATGTGCACCGATTACATTACGTGAACTGGAACAGTTTTGTGACAATAACACATAACCGGTCCACTCCGGATTATAGTTGTATTCGCTTTGTTACCTAACGGCAATTTTCGTGTAAAGAAAACATATAATCTAATGCTGCAAACGTTTTAATCGGTCAAAACTGCCCAAATTTCTCTGACAGATTTTACTGACTGGTAGTACGGTGACCTAGTACCAGTGAAATATAACTTGCATTGAATCTTATATATTTGCCTTTTTAGCAGCTGGTGAATGGCAAAGACAGTGGGCTTTGTTCAAATATAAGCAATTACTTTACCAGTTTCGACAGGATATCAATTGATAGGAAATTACAGTTACAAACTAAGTACCGTTCTGCAACACATGGAGTCATTAGCATTCACTGTCAATCAGTATTATGACTAAGATCGACGATCATTCATTCATTCAAATGATTTATAGACAGAGTTTGTTGTTTACATTTTTAATCGTAACCGGTGCTCTTGTAAAAACCACTGTTTTTAAAAAATCGAAGAATGTGAAGAGCTATGGTACGGTCTCTAAATAATCGAATACTCGAATATTCCGTTATGTTATATTTATATTAGGTAGATGTTTGGGCACTCTGCCAAGATCTTGATAAATCTCTAAAATGGTGCCTAAGGGTTTTCATGAAAAGTTAACTGACTGAATAGCAAAAAGTGCAGATCATGATCATACTGCATGTATGTGCAGGCTGATCTTGATCTGGACTGGTCGATCCTGATCTGCACTGGTCGCAAAGTCAGATACAATCGCGATTAGCAAGGGAAGAGTTAAAATAATTAAATTTTTACAAAGAACCAGTCAAAATACCTTGAAAAACCACATTAGTAGTCATTTAAACTGACTATCGACTTTCAAAACGCAGAGGATTCGGTTAATGTTATTAAAATAAGCCAAATAGATGTTACTGCTGGCATTCTACTACAATTGTAAACTTATCTACAAGTCTGTTTCATACCTGAGAGAATGAATTGTCCATTGAACTTTCCATTGAATCATCTTCTAGAAGTTCATCAATGTCAACAAAACATCCTTCAAGAAGATCAAACGATTCACTCTATAAAGAAAAAATGATACTAATATTAATCTCAAAATTTATGAATCTTTTGAGGAAGTGGCTAGGGGTACGATTCTCTAGACAACTCACACAGAGCAGGTTAGAGGTCCGGTTATGAATACTGAGTCTATATATTTTATCTAAAACAAGAGCTGTCTCCATAGGATGACACATGCCCCCGATGGCACTTTGAATGAATAGTTATGGCCGATGTTAGAGTTTAGGACCTTTGACTTATGGACCTGGGTCTTGCACGCGACACGTCGTCTTACTGTGCCACACATTCATGCGTAGTTATTTTAAAATCCATGCATGAATGACAAAGATATGGACCGGACATGCCCATCATTGCACTACCATGAAATATGACCTTTGACGTCTAAGTGTGACCTTGACTTTTGAGCTTCGGACCTGGGTCTTGCGCGCAACACGTTGTCTTACTGTGGTACACATTAATGCCCAATAATTTTAAAATCCATGCATGAATGACAAAGATATGGACCGGACACGCCCATCATCCCTTACAGAAGCAAGCCCTTGTGGCGTACATGCTGCATATTTGCTGTGTATATGCCGCGAACACAATAGTACGCCAGAGGAGTACATTTTACATACCCCGCATGCCGCGTACATGCTGCATACTATTTCGAAGAGTACACAGCATGTACGCAGGAGGTCACTAGTACACTTCAAGTACGCAGCACAGACTCGGAAAATTTAAGGACGGTACACTGCATGTACGCAGGAGGGGCTTGCACAAGAAAATAGTACACTGCATGTACACCTCAGATACTTTAAAATTTGTGCAATACACTTCATATACACGGGAAGAACTTGTACAATTTCTTTTGGCATTTATACTTAGTTTGTTTTATTAGTTAAAGTCTGAAGTACACTTCATATGCGGGAGGGACTTGTTCATTTTCTTTTGGTGTTTATACTTAGAATTTTTTTTAGGTAAAAGTCTGAAGTACACTTCATGCAGGAAGGATTTGTACATTTTTTTTTTTGGAAGCAAGAACTTGATTTCCGAGTAACTTTTATCTTAATAGCATAGAATAGTTCAGATTATTCTGAACATTGAAAATTTGCCGAACTATTTGAAATGTTCATTTGTGAAGCTTACATCTAAGTGATTTATGAGCTGCACCTTGCATGCAATGTTAAGTAACAATTGTATATGCAATTATAATGAAAACTTGAGCAGTGAGCTGTGTCTTACCCATGCTCCTCAGCATTTATCGCAGATTTGCCATATGCTTTAAGTGCACTTGTTACTTTTAATGTCCAAAGTCAAATTATGGTGCATTTTAGGTCACTGTTTAAAACTGTTAATTTTAAACTAAGTATGGTATTTTTGAACATTATGAATTTCGTTTGATTTAGAAAAGGCTGCACATGCACAGTAAAACCTGTTCACAGCAGTTTCACCACAAGAGTACATAGCATGTTCACCACAGGAGTATACAGCATGTATGCAGCAGGAGTACACAGCATGTACACCGCAGGAGTACACAGCATGTACGCCGCAGAAGTACACAGCATGTACGCCGCAGGGGTAGTACACCGCAGGCTCATTTGCATGTGAAAAGTGTATGTGCCGCGTACATGCTATGTACTATTTCTCCAATGTACTTCCCACGTACTAGATTCCTCCAGCATACATCCTGTGTACTATGTAGTCCATAGCATGTACGCAGCAAGTAGTACGCGGCAGAGCTCATTTGCATGTCAAAAGTGTACTACAAACGTACAATCGGTATATGTGCGGTGTATATCCTGCGTACTATTTTAAGTCCTTGATTTCAGTACACATCATGTACGCGTCAACTACGCTGTATGTACACAGTAAGAGTACGCGACAGGCCTTTCTCTTCTGTAAGAGATTGCACTATCATGAAATATGACCTTTAAAGTGTGACCTTGACTTTTGAGCTACTGACCTGGGTCTTGCACGCGACACATCGTCTTACTGTGGTACACATTCATGCCCAATAATTTTAAAATCAGTCAAGTCCAGTGAGTCCAATCGAGCGATATCAGAGTGATGGCCCCTGTTCATAGTTTCTAGTCAGGAGCCCCGGTCAGAAGGCTCCAGTGCAGAGACTCCTGTAAGGAGACCCCAGTCTGAAGGCTCCAGTCCGGAGATCAGTCCAGAAACCCTAATCCAGAGACTCAAGCTCCAATGACTTTGCTCCATGGACTCCATCCCCAATGACTTCTGTCTGGATACTCCAGTCTGCCTACTCAATCTTGACCTGCACTTATGAATAGATACCTGTGTATCAAAATATAAATTCAATCTATCCATTTTATAAGAATGGGTGGCCAAGTTTCTAATAGATGAACTGACCAGCAACTGCTATTACCTTACTACAGTGGGCATTTAAAACTTATAGTACATTTCATACCATATCTGAATCAGTAAAAGAACTTCCAACAGGGTCTGTTGTAACAACTTCTGCAGAAAGAAAACAGGTCAACACAGTTTCACCATTTGGAAGCTGAAATAAGGAAATAGAAGTATTAGCCTAATGTGTATTGGGTGGACAGGGGGCATCTGTCTCCAAATAAGACAAGACTTTAAGTACTCGACAGGCGTGGCTGCACTTCCAGAAATTTGCCAAAATAATTAAATCCTAAAATTGGATTTATTTTATAAAATGGATAAAATTATATAAAGTCATCTATATTATAAATGCCCAATAAGGCGTAAAAAATATAAAAAAAATGTTTGTTTCCGGTATCCCAACCTACCCTAAATTTTTGGCCCGACCCTAAATGTTTTTATGGCCTTGGAGAATATTTTTTCAACTTTTTAACAAAAAGATGCAAAACTGTACTTTTTATCATTTCAACATGGCCAGTGTTGTTAGAAAAATCAATTTACTGATGCTCTAAAGGCATAACCCCCTTATTTAATTCTAAAATGGGGAGGGAATTTGTCAGTTAAATTAAATTAATTCAAAATTTGTACAAAGATATTTGTTAGGGCAATTACAAAGACAAGAGTTTCCCAAATAGTACAGTATATTCTTTGTTACATATAAATTCACAGCTTACTGAAATCTAAAAAAAGATAAAACACATCCTTTCCTCAGTTTTTATCAATAAATGACAATTTTCAGCTGTATGTGATTTTTCTCTGCAAATCATGAGAACATATATACAACATCTCTTAATTTTACTTCTGATAATTTTATTCTTTTTTAGCATGAGATGATTTTTAAACTTAGCCTGTTTTATGAAAATCTGAAGTCTTACGTATAAGTACAGCCTCCATAATCCAAAAATATAATGAACAGGGACATATAGTAATTATATGATTACATGAAATAATATATGTCTCAGAAACAAATTTCTACCAGAAAATTATTAGAAAAAAGACAAGTATTGCATAAGAGCGAAAACTCTGGTACTCTTTTTTTCTACTAGGTAATCAAGTATTTGAAGTAGGCTGCCAACATGCAGCATATTAATATAAATTTAAGAATTTATAATTCATATTTATTTTGAATAAACTGAATGTACATTTGTACTTCTGTAATGAAACAGTTATACCCTAGGTAATATTGGTATGATGAAAAATGAATATTTTTGAATAAAATTACAATTATTGATTGTAGATCTATAGAACTTTTAAAGTAGCCGTAAATATATTTATTTACTTACCTTTTCCCTGTGGAAAATAAGCAAGACAGAAGGTCGAACAAATCAGCAAAACAAGCACACGTCTGATCTCCATGATGATTGCTAAGTAAAATGATTATTAATTAATTAGCGGCGCCTAATTGCCAGTAATTGGTCCTTAAATATACGATTCGTCACCCGTGTCGGTGGACAAAATCAAGGTCACCTTTGATGTTTCGGCAATACTTCCTGTCATCAAGCGCGTGCCGACAAGCAGCGCGTGCCGCCCGCTGTGATGTATAAAATCAGCATCATGGACGGTTTCATTCCATTTTAAAAATAGGTAAATCAAGTTTAAATACTTATTTTATTTACTAACGTTTTTATACAAAAAAAGTTTATGATATTTATTATGAAATTATTAAAATGATGTAAAGCTAAATAATTGATTATAGATCTATTAAAATAAAAATTAAATCAAACAAATATTAACAGAATTGCAGTAATTTAAAATGGACTCGCCTAAAGTGAAAATAAGGCAGCCATTGAACATTCGAGATCCACCTGTTTCAGCAGTTCGAATTGTCTATAAGATATTTCAAACTTACGTTACAAATTATTTTTTAATAACATTAAATATTAATTATTTAATATCGAGAAGGATGGCATGGTGCTTCAGTGTAGAAGATTCTTTCCTGCGAGTGTTAGATCTTGGGTCGAAACAGAATCCGTGATCTAGTAACGGGTTTAAAGAAGGGACCGGCCAAACATTGCTTACGGTAAGACGTGTTTTCACTTTTTCAGATCTTTAAATGTTTTATATAATTAGATCGATCTCGGGTACTGCAGATTGTTAAAAATTAAAGTGTAGATCTATGTATATTGTAGGTAGGCCCACTTCCTTCTGCCTTTTTTAAACAAAGTTTAAACTGTCAAAAACATAATATAGATCTCTGTATACTGTATATATTAGGGGATTCTGTTTTTTATCTTTGATATTTTATTTTATAAGTTTGAAAGTACATATCTTCAGGTAAGAAATGAGGTATAGATCTTAAAAATATTCCCAATAGTTTTTGAGATATATGCTTTTGAAAACTGGAGATGTGATACAATTTTGTGAAAATATCAAGTAAAGATGGCAACAAAATGGTTAAAATCTCAAGGGTTCAAATTTAGACAAGCATTCAAGCTATATGCTAGTGGATTTTCAGGGGGTTTTTTTTCGGCCATTTTTATAACCGTTATTCGGCTATATTCCAAATGCCAAAAAGTATGTATTTTTCCCAAAATTAATGCAAAAATTCGCAATCTAGATCTAAATTCTGAAGAACATTTCATCAAAATTGCATAAAAATTGACCAAGTAATGGACAATTTTGTGTTGGAAGTATTTTAAAGATGTTCTACAATGTGAAACAAGTGTATGAGAAAGTGCTTACACACATCTAGCTAAAAAAATCAGCTCAGAGATGTTTATATGCTGTTATTGATCTCTGCTAATTTCAGCTAGAACAAACTATTGTTAAATTTGACCCATGATCACTGTAAAATAGCACATTAGCAGAGGAAATGCATTTTACTTTCACTGTGTACAGCAAAAGTAAAAGCTATATAATCCATCACATGCTATGACAAGAGGGGGAAATATTTATGATAGAGGGGATTTTTTTGTTTTAAATGTTTTTCTTAATAGGTGAAATTCATGAACTCATAAAAAATATGTAAAAAAACATCACCCATAAAAATAACATAAATATAAACAAGGGAGATTTTTTTTAAATATGACTTCCCAAATTTCATCTAAGAAAAACATTTTAAACAAATGAAATCCCTTCTATCATCTATATATAGCTCATGACGGCTCCCTATGGTCCCACTGAGACTCAATGTTCCCAAATTCATGTAAAATATTTGCATTGAAATATTTCAGTTTTTATGCATTATTTAATATCTATACTGAAAGGTGAAACTAGATACCAAAATCATGGTAAAATCATGTGTGAACATTTCACAGCTTAAAAATCATCACTTCTGAATGACAAGAAAATAATTTTACTAAAAGTAATATACAGTTTTTAAAATACTTGCGCATAAACATTGCCTGCGTGTATGTCAGATGTAATGTGTTGCAATATTATATGTTTTTCATTTATATGCTATCATTTCTGTTTAGAAGCTAGATCTTTTTTTATTTAGATTCTATAAATTTATTTATATTTTATATTTATTTTTTTAGGTTCATTTTATTTATTTAGATGATATATTTTTATTTAAATGCTATACATTATATTTAGAACTTTTCTAAAAAATATTTATTTATTTAGGTTGAATTTTAGTATCTACTGGATGCCAATTTCTATTTAGATACTATTTTTTTTTTCATTTAACTGATATAATTGCATTCTATTTTACCAGGCTTAATATACCAATAAAAGAAATTGTTCTTTCTTCAGTATAAAATTCAGCTACTTCAGAACAGTTTTGTTACAGTTTCTAGATTTCACTCCATTGTAGAACTGATTTCCACAAAATACATCCATACATTTGCTTCAAGAAAACCAAAAAAAGGGGTGTTAATTAGTATGCAGTGAAATGCAAGTAAACTGAAGTCAGCTGCCTGGGTACCCTCATATTGTCACAATTCAGAAAGTGGTCAGCAGAATAAACACCCTTTTCATGTTGATATTCACATGTTTTCAAATAAACAACTCAAAAACATGTGAATATCAGCATGAAAAGTGTCCTATTTTCTGTAAAATCCATCCCAGGTTGAAACATTGCCTATTTGGCTCCCGGTTTACAAGCAAATCGGCGAAAACTGGAAAATTAGGATCTATTTATTAGGGACTTCTTACGACTGCACCATGGAAGCACAATTTTTGGCCGAATTACTGCAATCTGTCATTGCAAATGGTGACCCTCAGTAACACTTTGTTGTCACAAGTTTAAAGGTCCAGTAAGACATTGGTTGTGACAAATTTAAAGGCCTAGTAGCACTTCGGTTGTGTCAACCGAAGTGTTACTGTGCCTTCAAAGTTGTTACAGCAAAAATGTTACTCTCATTACAGCAAAATTATTTCTGTGCTATATAAATGGAAAAAAATAAGAATATTGCAGCACATTACACACCATAGTCTGGCATTAAATTTGTTTTGTTTTTTTTTGGAATCAGATGTGTCCTTTAATTTGTAGAAAAAAATTCTGCTCTATTGCATTTTATTTATTTTTTTTCACTCTTTTCTATCTTTTAATATCACACTAGATATTTGCAAACATGACTCTGAGATTTTTGTGTAAGTGCAGAATTTTAGGTTATTTTAAAAATGATGCATTCCTTGAGCAGGTTGAGTATGACATATTGTTAACGTGAGGAAATTTTAACACTGTCCGCTGAGGCGTACACTGAGGTTAACAGTATTTTACAAAGATTTATAGAATCGTAGAAATAAGGACATGTGCCAAGTATAGACTATTTGTGCAGCTTGTCCTTTTTTTCCTGAAATTATTGTATATATGCATATCTGTGGTTGGTTAACAACCTGAATACCCGGTGTGATGAAGTATGTTTAAAGTGTTCATTGTTTTTCAGGTTACCTTCATACAAGGAAAAGACAAGTGTGTAGATGCAAGAAATGTCAGAGCCAAAGATGAGTTCAATGAATCGTTCCTTCCCCTAGAGACAAGCGCAGCCTTTATTGAGAAGTTTGAAGAGAAAGGTAAACATGATATATATTTTTGCTAGGAGCCTGAGAACATTGTGCTCAGTAGCACTGTATAGGCATAGGTCGCTCTTCAGTTTTGGAGTGCTACTATCATAACATTCACTTTTAATGAGTTTCGCCCATTGCTCAAACCCTAAACAAAAAGTGAAATCATGCAATTAAATTTTTAAGTGGAAAAAAAAAACAAAACCGGTGCACTGTTGGAAGCATTTGTTTGCACTTTTAGTCAAAAATATTAATGCAGTCTATCCGTCCGTCCATCCACAATTTTTTGTGAACAAGATAGAGACCACATCTTGAAAGCAATTTTGATCAAACTTGTACAAAACTTGTATTGGCATGATATCTCAATTCCTATCGAAAACTGGCCGGATCCCATCATGGTTTCTAGAGTTATTGCCCTATAAAGGTCCAGAATTTGCTATTTTTGTGCGTCAACAATTTTTGGTCTGCATGATAGTGGTTTTATTTATGATTTTATTTTAACCAAACTTGCACACAACTTGAATCACCATAAGATCTTGATTCTTTTCTTGAACTGGCCAGATCCCATTATGGGTTCTAGAGTTATGGCCCCTGAAAGGGCCAAAATTAGCTATTTTGACCTTGTCTGCACAATAGTAGCTTCATTCATTAATTGATGTTTAACAAACTTGCACACAACTTGTATCACCGTGAGGTCTTGGTTCGTTTTTTAAACTAGCCAGATTCCTTAATGGGTTCTAGAGTTATTGCCCCTGAAAGGGCCAGAATTAGCTATTTTGACCTTGTCTGCACAATAGCAGCTTCTTTATGATTTGAATTTAACCATACTTACACACAACTTGTGTCACCATAAGATCTTGGTTCCTTTCTTCTACTGGCCAGATTCCTGTATGGGGTTCCAGAGATATGGCCCCTGAAAGGGCCAGAATTAGCTATTTTGACCTTGTCTGCACAATAGCAGCGTCATTATGATTTGAATTTAATTAATCTTGCAGAAAACTTGTGTCACCATAAGATCTCAGTTCCTTTCTTGAACCGACCAGATTCCATTATGTGTTCCACAGTTATGGTCCCTGAAAGTGCCAAAATTAGCTTTCTTGACATTTTCTGCACCATAGCAGCTTCATTTATGACTTGATTTTAATCAAACTTGCACAAAACTTGTGTCGCCATAAGATCTCGGTTCTGTTCTAGAACTGACCAGATCCCGTTACGGGTTCCACAGTTATGGCCCCTTGAAAGGGCCAAAATTAGCTTTTTTGACCTTGTCTGCACCATAGCAGCTTCATTTATGATTTGATTTTAATCAAACTTGCACAAAACTTGTGTCACTTTAAGATCTCGATTCATTTCTGGGTTCCAGAGTTATGGCCCCTGAAAGGGCCAAAATTAGCTATTCTGACCTTTACGGCATAATAGCAGCTTCATTTAATATTTGATTTGAACCAGACTTGCACACAGCTTGTATCATCATAAGATCTTAATTCCTTTTTATACGCCCGAAGGAACATATGTTATCGCCTCGGTGTCTGTCAGTCTGTATGTCTGTTGGTTAGCAATTTCCCTTCTGCCATGTAACTGTTGAACCCCTGGAAGGATTTCAAAGAAACCTGACGCAGAGCGCATTTGGATGTCTCACTTCAAGGTCAAATCTGCATTTGCGTTTTATTGCAGTGCACTTGTTTTTGTTTGGCAGATCCTTCTTTTGTTGACCTACAATATTTTTTTCAGTTACTTCCCTTTTATGTTACTCAAAATAGCTTATGAAGTAACTTTGTTATTATTGGCCGTAACGAAAAATCGAGACCACTTTTCTGTGGTAAAACACGGATTGTACCTCCAATTTTTAGATCTATTTTGACATATGTATAATTCTCAGTTTGGATCATTTGAAAGATTTAACACATTTATGCATGAAAAGGCTTGATTTTGAACAATGTTCTACATAACTTTCTTCAGATCTAGCATTCATACTGTTTGGTAGACAACCATGTAAAATGCTCTTTTATACAAGCTTTTGCGTTAAATGGGGATTAATTATTAGTGTGATTTTAGTCAAGTATGTATATATGCAACTAGACTTTTGACTTTAAATGAATATAAGTAGACTTATGACTTTAAATGAAAATTGATATACATGTTATAATTGATTCCAAGCTTAAAAACTGTGTAACAAGTTGTTTTAGACTTTTAGCCAGGCTTTTAAACAATCTTTGAAAGAAGCAGATGCTTTTTGTTTGCTTCACAAATATGAATGGCTCATGAGATAAGGGCCACTAAGTCACCACTGTGGTGGTTAAGTGTATGTTAGTCTGGTTTTGTCTTTTCCATACCTTCCTCATGCCTGGTAACATCTTAAAAAATTGTGTTCACAAAGATGAGTAGATGTGCTCTGGAGAGACGCAGGGTCAAGGTCACACATGGATGTTAAAAGTCAAAATTGACATTAAACTCTTACTTGTATGTTTTCCTTTGCAGCTACCACTCGAGAATGAAAGTGAGCCCTTGGTGAATGAAAGCGAACAACCAAGCAAGAAAGTAAAGGTAATAGATAAAATAATTTACATTGATCAAGTTTTTGCAAATAATTCATGCTCTTGTGTATCAGATTTTCAGAATTTCAGTGTTAATTAAAGTATGATTTGTGGTGAGACAAGAAATTTTTTGAGTGAGCAGTGATAATTAATTTAAGAATGACAAGGCAGTCTGAAAGACAGCTAAATCCCCCGCCACTTCTATGGATAGTGAAAGGGTAAACCTTTGATTTTAGCTGTGACCTTGACCTTGAACTGACATGGCTGACTCATAAATTCTGCACAACGTTTTGATGAGGTGATCATTTGACCCAAGTTTCATGAAAATCCTTCAAGGGGTTTAGGAGATACAGAGCTGAAACCATTGACCTTCAGTTGTGACCTTGACCTTAAACTGACATGGCTGACTCATGAGTTCTTGATGAGGTGATCATTTGACCAAAGTTTGATGAAAATCCTTCAAAGAGTTGAGGAGATACAGAGTGGACACCAAATGGAAGGCTCAAACCTTCGACCCTTAGTTGTGACCTTGACCTTGAGCTGGCATGGTTGACTCATAATTTCTGCACATCGTTCTGATGAGGTTATCATTTGGCCCAAGTTTTATAAAATTCCTTAAAGGGGTTTAGGAGATATAGAGCGGACACGAAATGGATGGCTCAAACCTTTGACCTTCAGTTGTGACCTTGACCTTGAGCCCACATGACTGACTTATACGTTCTGCACATTGCCTTGATGAGGTGATCGTTTGACCCAAGTTTGATGAAAATCTTTCAAGGGGTTTAGGAGATATAGAGCGGACACAAAATGGAAGGCTCAAACTTTCACCCTAAGTTGTGACCTTGATCTTGAGCCGGCATGACTGACTCATGGGATCTGCACATCGCCTTGATGAGGTGATCATTTTACCCAAGTTTTATAAAATTCCTTCAAGAGGTTTAAGAGATATAGAGCGGACACAAAATGGAAGGCTCAAACCTTTGACCCTGAGTTGTGACCTTGACCTTGAACCGACAAGTCTGACTCATGGGTTCTACACATCGTCTTGATGAGGTGATCATTTGACCCAAGTTTAATGAAAATCCTTCAAGGGGTTTATTAGATATGGAGCGGACACGAAAGTGTTACGGACAGAAGGACGGACGCAGACCATTCCTATAATCCCTCCGCCACGGTGGGGGATTAAAAATTTACAAAGAAAATGACCTTAGAAAATTGCTGAAGTTTGCTTAGGTTTGGCATGAATAGGTGGAAACTACATTTCACAATTAATGATTTAATATTTAAAAAAAATACTTTTAATTTAAAAGAAATAATAAAATAATGATTTGTAAATTTACAAACAACACTCTCATGATAATATCATAAGACTACTTGCATTTACAACACCAAATATCAATGGTACACTACGCAATCAATGCTACATGTCAAATATCTAAGTTATAGGCCTTCTGGTTTATTCTTAGAATTTTTTTGAAGATTTTCCTATGTAAAATCAAGTGACCCCTGGGGCGGGGTCATAATTTGAACAAATTTGTTAGAAGTCCACTAGGCAATGTTTCACACCAAATATCTAAGCTCTAGGGCTTCTGGTTTTTGAGAAGAAGATTTTTTTAGATTTTCCTATGTAAAATCAAGTGACCCCTGGGGCGGGGTCAATTTTGACCCGGGGTTCATGGCTTGAACAAACTCGGTAGAGGTCCACTAGGCAATGCTTCACAACAAATATCTTAGCTCTAAGGCTTCTGGTTTTTGAGAAGATTTTTAAAGTTTTTCCTTTTGGTTGCCATGGCAACCAGAGTTCTGCATGGAATTCAATTCTTTGAACAATTTTGAAAAGGGACCATTCCATTTTCAAAAGGGATTATTCCTGTGAAGTTTGGTGTAATTCTAACTATGGACTAATTGTATGTCAAATAACCCTCCCTTTGTTTCAAATTAAAATGGATATATCTCAGTAACTAATGAAGATACTGATGTGAAAATTCATTAATGACGTTAGATGGGCTCAGACAATCAGGAAAGATAACTGTTGACAAATGACCTACCTTTATTTTAATATTGCATATATTGCATGGCCCTCTTGTTTACTGACCTAGCATCATAACTACTTTGTAATACCATTTTATGACTTTATCCAGTTCATGAAATTCATTCATTTGATTTGGGTTTTAATATAAAGATGAACAGGATTTAAACTATATGCATTTATCCTGTCATGTATTGTCATTTTATTAAAGATATGATATAATTGGTATCATGCTCTTGGTTTAATTATTGAACTGATCAGTCACGTGTTTCAGAGTTGTGACCCCTGAAAGTTTTAATATCCCCCGGGTATGGGTATTGAATCATTGTTCATCCGTCAGTCCGTCTATCCGCAGCCATTTCTCAGTAACTAGAATGTAGAATTTCATGAAACTGAAAATTAACATGGACCAACATGATGCCCGTCAATTTTTTTTTGGATTGGTCAATTTCCCTTAGAGTTATCGCCCTTGATTTAATGAAAAATACCCAAAAATGTCCGTCCGCAGCCATTTCTCAGTAACTATCAGTTAGAATTTTATAAAACCTGAAATAAACATACTGCAATGTTTATCGGATTGGTCAATTTCACTTAGCATTTTTGCCCTTGATTTGATGAAAATTGCACGTCTGCAGCCATTTCTCAGTAACAAGCTGGTAGAATTTCATGAAACGAGAAATAAATACGAACCAACATACTTCGATGGTGCCTGTCTTTATTTTTTCAATTGGTCAATTTTCCTTAGAGTTATTGCCCTTTAATTGAATGTTTAAAAATGTACAGATTTGTACATAACAAACTAACCCATTGGTAGAATTTCATTAAACTTCTTTCATTCTTTTCCATGAACATTTAGTATAAACATCTGAAGTTTTGTACCCACACCTGGCCACCACCTTGCCTTATCACATCACATCCCCTGCCCCTGCCTCTCCCCTCCACCATCCAATAAAATAAATGTTTTTATTAATTTCAAACGTTCCATGAATATTTATTAGCATGCAAAGTTGTACCGTTCCCCAACCTCTCTCTCGCTCTCCACTTAGTCTTGTCCACCACCCCGATAATGCATCAACATCCCCCACCCTTTTTAGCTCACCTGTCACAAAGGTGAGCTATTGTGATCGCTTGATGTCCGTCGTCCGTCAACAATTTCTAAAAAAATCTTCTGCTTGAAAACCACTAGGCAGAATTACACCAAACTTCACAGGAATAATCCCTTTTGAAAATGGAATGGTCCCTTTTCAAAATTGTTCAAAGAACTGAATTCCATGCAGAACTCTGGTTGCCATGGCAACCAAAAGGAAAAACTTTAAAAATCTTCTCAAAAACCAGAAGCCTTAGAGCTAAGATATTTGTTGTGAAGCATTGCCTAGTGGACCTCTACCGAGTTTGTTCAAGCCATGAACCCCGGGTCAAAATTGACCCCGCCCCAGGGGTCACTTGATTTTACATAGGAAAATCTAAAAAAATCTTCTTCTCAAAAACCAGAAGCCCTAGAGCTTAGATATTTGGTGTGAAACATTGCCTAGTGGACTTCTAACAAATTTGTTCAAATTATGACCCCGCCCCAGGGGTCACTTGATTTTACATAGGAAAATCTTCAAAAAAATTCTAAGAATAAACCAGAAGGCCTATAACTTAGATATTTGACATGTAGCATTGATTGCGTAGTGTACCATTGATATTTGGTGTTGTAAATGCAAGTAGTCTTATGATATTATCATGAGAGTGTTGTTTGTAAATTTACAAATCATTATTTTATTATTTCTTTTAAATTAAAAGTATTTTTTTTTAAATATTAAATCATTAATTGTGAAATGTAGTTTCCACCTATTCATGCCAAACCTAAGCAAACTTCAGCAATTTTCTAAGGTCATTTTCTTTGTAAATTTTTAATCCCCCACCGTGGCGGAGGGATTATAGGAATGGTCTGCGTCCGTCCTTCTGTCCGTAACACTTTCGTGTCCGCTCCATATCTAATAAACCCCTTGAAGGATTTTCATTAAACTTGGGTCAAATGATCACCTCATCAAGACGATGTGTAGAACCCATGAGTCAGACTTGTCGGTTCAAGGTCAAGGTCACAACTCAGGGTCAAAGGTTTGAGCCTTCCATTTTGTGTCCGCTCTATATCTCTTAAACCTCTTGAAGGAATTTTATAAAACTTGGGTAAAATGATCACCTCATCAAGGCGATGTGCAGATCCCATGAGTCAGTCATGCCGGCTCAAGATCAAGGTCACAACTTAGGGTGAAAGTTTGAGCCTTCCATTTTGTGTCCGCTCTATATCTCCTAAACCCCTTGAAAGATTTTCATCAAACTTGGGTCAAACGATCACCTCATCAAGGCAATGTGCAGAACGTATAAGTCAGTCATGTGGGCTCAAGGTCAAGGTCACAACTGAAGGTCAAAGGTTTGAGCCATCCATTTCGTGTCCGCTCTATATCTCCTAAACCCCTTTAAGGAATTTTATAAAACTTGGGCCAAATGATAACCTCATCAGAACGATGTGCAGAAATTATGAGTCAACCATGCCAGCTCAAGGTCAAGGTCACAACTAAGGGTCGAAGGTTTGAGCCTTCCATTTGGTGTCCACTCTGTATCTCCTCAACTCTTTGAAGGATTTTCATCAAACTTTGGTCAAATGATCACCTCATCAAGAACTCATGAGTCAGCCATGTCAGTTTAAGGTCAAGGTCACAACTGAAGGTCAATGGTTTCAGCTCTGTATCTCCTAAACCCCTTGAAGGATTTTCATGAAACTTGGGTCAAATGATCACCTCATCAAAACGTTGTGCAGAATTTATGAGTCAGCCATGTCAGTTCAAGGTCAAGGTCACAGCTAAAATCAAAGGTTTACCCTTTCACTATCCATAGAAGTGGCGGGGGATTTAGCTGTCTTTCAGACTGCCTTGTCATTCTTAAATTAAGGAAGTATTGATCTATTCAGCACCTGAATAACTTCATGTCACATTCTTGATATTTTGTTTCGCATCAAGATTGTGTATCTGATAGTTGCTGATAATTATAAATAATAAGCAGTTTATATGTCTTCCAATGTGATTGGTTTAAAACCTAATTTCTGACATAAGAGTATATGTTCTTTTTTTATATCAGTAACCTCTCCTGACTGTATTAAATCAAAGCCTTGAAATGTCTGATGGTTGCGGGTTTTTTTGGTAGATTTATTTTCTGTTTAATTTTTTTCATTGTTTCAATTCAAGTCACTTTGTTTTTAGCTCACCTGTCACGAAGTGACAAGGTGAGCTTTTGTGATCGCGCAGCGTCCGTCGTCCGTTCGTGCGTGCGTAAACCTTTCCTTGTGACATCTCTAGAGGTCACATTTTTCATGGGATCTTTAGGAAAATGGGTCAAAATGTTCATCTTGGTATATTCTAGGCCAAGTTCGAAACTGGGTCACGTGCCTTCAAAAACTAGGTCAGTAAGTCTAAAAATAGAAAAACCTTGTGACCTCTCTAGAGGCCATATTTTTCAATGGATCTTCATGAAAATTGATCTGAATGTTCATCTTGATGATATCTAGGTCAAGTTCGAAACTGGGTCACGTGCCTTCAAAAACTAGGTCAGTAGGTCTAAATATAGAAAAACCTTGTGACCTCTCTAGAGGCCATATATTTCATAAGATCTTCATGAAAATTGGTCAGAATGTTCACCTTGATGATATCTAGGTCAGCTATGAAAATGGGTCACGTGCCATCAAAAACTAGGTCAGTAGGTCAAATATTAGAAAAAACTTTGTGACCTCTCTAAAGGCCATAATTTTCATGGGATCTGTATGAAAGTTGGTCTAAATGTTTATCTTTATGATATCTAGGATAAGTTCGAAACTGGGTCACGTGCGGTCAAAAACTAGGTCAGTAGGTCTAAAAATAGAAAATCATTGTGACCATTGTAGAGGCCATATATTTCATAAGATCTGTATGAAAGTTGGTCTGAATGTTAATCTTGATGATATCTAGGATAAGTTCGAAACTGGGTCACGTGCGGTCAAAAACTAGGTCAGTAGGTCTAAAAATAGAAAATCATTGTGACCATTGTAGAGGCCATATATTTCATAAGATCTGTATGAAAGTTGGTCAGAACGTTCACCTTGATGATATCTAGGTCAAGTTCGAAACTGGGTTACGTGCCGTCAAAAACTAGGTCAGTAGGTCAAATAATAGAAAAAACCTTGTGACCTCTCTAAAGGCCATATTTTTCATGGGATCTGTATGAAAGTTAGTCTGAATGTTCATCTTGATGATATGTAGGTCAAGTTTGAAACTGGGTCACGTGCGGTTAAAAAACTACGTCAGTAGGTCTAAAAATAGAAAAACCTTGTGACCTCTCTAAAGGCCATATTTTTCAATGGATCTTCATGAAAGCTGGTCGGAATGTTCATCTTGATGATATGTAGGTCAAGTTCGAAACAGGGTCAAGTGCGATCAAAAACTAGATCAGTAGGTCTAAAAATAGAAATACCTTGTGATCTCTCTGGAGGCCATACTTGTGAATGGATCTCCATAAAAATTGGTCACAATGTTCATCTTGATAATATCTAGGTCAAGTTTGAAAGTGGGTCACGTGCCATCAAAAAGTAGGTCAGTAGGTCAAATAATGTAAAAACGTTATGACCTCTCTAGAGGCCATATTTTTCAATGGATCTTCATGAAAATTAATCAGAATTTTTATCTTGATAATATCTAGGTCGAGTTCAAAACTGGGTCACATAAGCTTAAAAACTAGGTCACTATGTCAAATAATAGAAAAAACGACGTCATACTCAAAACTGGATCATGTGGGAGGAGGTGAGCGATTCAGGACCATCATAGTCCTCTTGTTTTAGACATGAAATAAGTGTTGTTCAGAAATTTACACAATTCTGTTATATTCGTAAATACGAAGTTCATTATTTTATTTAAAATCACTGTGTTTTTTGTTTGTTTTTTTTATAAATGAAATAAGTGTTGTTAGTAAATTTAAAAAGTTCATTATATTCGGAAATCTTCGAAGTAAATTTAAAAAGTTCATTATATTCGGAAATCTACAAAGTCCATTGTTTCATTTTAAATCATAAGTTTTGAAATTTTGTCTCGGTGATTTCATGCGACGTATTAGCAAACTTTTTGGACTGCTCCTTAGTCCAATATTAATTTTATTTGAAATTTTGCGACTGATCACATTTGTAAATTTACGAACATGTCTTCAGTTAAAAAGTCATAGTGTAAAAGTTTCCCATGTAAGAAACTGTGTTTTGTTGTTTTCGTCTAGTTCGTAATTTTACAAAGTGGAACTTCTGAAGTTTTTTCAGGGTTTTGAAAAATTATAAATTGTAATCACTTCAAGCTACTTCGTAAATTTACGAAGCTGTTATTTGTACATAAATTAACAAATTATGTCAGATTTACATTTCTTCCCATTTGTAAATTTTCCACAATTTTCATCTTGTTCGTAAATTTACGAAGTGGAACTTTTGAAGTTTCTCATATATTTGCAAAATAGAAATTTTAGTCACTTCAAGATACTTCGTAAATTTACGAAGCTGATACTTGTACATAAATTAACAAATTATGTCAGATTTACATTTTTTTACAATTTTCATTTTGTTCGTAAATTTATGAAGTGGAACTTTTTGAAGTTTCTCAGGTTTTTGAAAAAATAGAAATTGTAATTACTTTAAGCTACTTCGTAAATTTACGAAGTTGTTACTTGTACATTGATTAATCAATTATGTCAGATTTACATTCCTAAACATTTGTAAATTTTCCACAATTTTCATCTTGTTCGTGAATTTACAAAGTGGAACTTTTGAAGTTTCTCGGATATTTGCAAAATAGAAATTTTAGTCACTTCAAGCTACTTCGTAAATTTACGAAGCTGATACTTGTACATAAATTAACAAATTATGTCAGATTTACATTTCTTTGCATTTGTAATTTTTCACAATTTTTATCATGTTCGTAAATTTACGAAGTGGAACTTTTGAAGTTTTTCAGATTCCCTTCTTTTGAAGACTTTTAAAATCCATTTTATGTATTAGTTTATATGAAATTTTTACGACTTATTCCATTCGTAAATTTACGAACATGTCTTAATTAATAATATGTTAGCGCTAAAACTCAAGTATGTTTTTATTTCTTATGAAATGCCATTAAACGGTTGTTCGTAAATTTAGGAACTTTATTATATTTCAAAATTTCCAAATAACATCGCTTTTGTAGAGTATGAATAATGATTTTTATTTTGTATTATATATATGAAATAAATGTATCATTACATGTCATTTTATGTGTTGATTTTTACTTCCGTTGAAAAATTTACGAAGAAAGTATGTTGTAAATTGGGAAAAAAAAAACGTAAATTTTTAGTTGATGAGGTTAAATGTGTGAAGAAATGCGTGTTGATTTTTTCTTCGCTAAAAAAATTACGAAGAGAGACAAACAGATTTTGGAAAAAAAGCGCGCTTTTTTTTAAGGTTTTGGCTGAAAAAGTGGAATCTGGATATAAAATCCTCTTTTAAAATACAACAAGTTATATGCAATACAATAGAATATGGATTAATTAATAAAATACTTACTTAATGAAACATTCAACCGGATGTCGTGCAACCATACATAACGTGTGTTCCTGAAACGTGGCTCAGGCTGACGCACTTCCGGCTGGTACACCTCCATCTCGTCCTGCCGGTGCCCTTCATGTTCTGTCAAGGATGGCCGCCTTATCCAGTACTCCCTCTTGACCTGCGGTCGAATCCCTCTCGACACTTCAAACCGCTCCCATCCAGCCCACACATTGTGGACCCCATCAACATCACGCCTGATCCCGTCTTCTCCCCACACGTAATATGTCCTCACTCGAGTGGCATCATACCTTACTCCGTTACGCCAGCGATAATGTCTTGACAAGAAAGACGACATAACTGTAATGTAGACTTGCTGAAAATGGCTGAAAAAGCACACTTCGAGATGTAGTAAAATGGCTATAAAGCGAAATTACCACGGTGATCAAAGTAAGTAATCATATCCTTTATATAGGGTGGTTTTCATGACAATCAGAAGGTGACCGGTAACAGATTCCTGCAATGTATGATTTAACTTAACTTAACTTTCGTAATTTAAAAGATTCATATAAAGGCTTGTTGAGAAAATCGAAGAATCAGTCGTTATTACTTATTTCACATTTTTATATACTTTAATGTGTGTTTATGAAAATTGCAACGTATGAAAAACGTTATAAATTGAGCATGTACAAGAATCCAGCCTATCGCTATTTTTCCAGTTTCTTCACACCAGTAGACTCAGTATCCTTTACTGTGACCGGATTTATGCTTTGATTATGTACCTGTGTGAGCATTTACTGAAAAAACGAATTTCTGAAGATCACCCATACTACACAACGAAATAATGTAAGTAGGAGATCACCAATAATCTTATATGATCATATACGCATATAAGTAAACGATCACATTATAAATACTTGATCTCAATACTTTATACGGAATCAACCGTAAATCTCTTCGTGCCAGAGATAATGTACTGGAAGCGGGGCAGGTCAGTTTACCTCTGCAGCAATGGCCGGCTCCAGTGCAGACACTGATTCGTACAGGAAGTCTACGCCTATGTAGGCCTTCGTCGCGCATTTCCTGTTTTCTCGCTGCATCATACACAGGGACATAGAGAGCGGAAAAAATAAAAAAATCACAAAGTATGGAAAACGCGGGAATAAACTAGAAAAAAAAGAAAAAATGATTTCCAGGGGTATGAACAAGGACGGAAGTAATCTCTCGTATCCCCCTACGGTTTTGCGGGCCATCACTGCACGGCTCCAGCGTCCAGCGAGTCTCAGCCGTCTGCACCGTGCTAGGCCTTCGTCATCCATTGCCTCTTTTCTCACTGCATCATACACAGGGACATAGAGAGCAGAGTTTTTTTTTTTAAAAATCACAAGGTACGGAAAACGCACTTTTTTCAAACGTGGGTATCGTCGAGAAAAAATAAATTATAAAAATAGAAATAGAAAAACTTTAATAATTGCGGATAAGGTGACCTGTAGAGTTTGGAATTTCATCTCTACTCATCTCTTGTATACCCCTATGGCTCGGCGGGCCATCAGTGCACGGCTCCAGTGCAGAGACTGATTTCGTCCAGCGAGCATCAGCCTTCTGCGCCATGCTAGGCTTACGTCACCCATTGCATCTTGCCCCGCTGCATCATACACGAGACTGAGAGCGGAACAAAAAGAAAGCAAAAATCACAAGTACGGAAAACGCACTTTTTTCAAACGTGGGTATCGTCGAGAAAAACTAAATTTAAAAAAAAAGAAAAAAAAAAACTTTAATAAATGCGGATAAGGTGACCTGTAGAGTTTAGAATTTCATCTCTACTCATCTCTTGTATCCCCCTATGGCTCGGCGGGCCATCAGTGCACGGCTCCATTGCAGAGACTGATTTCGTCTAGCGAGCATCAGCCTTCTGCGCTATGCTAGGCTTACGTCACCATTATTGGGAGAGACAGAGGCAGTATGGATGAGGAAATAAAAAAGAAATTAAGGAGAAAGAACATTTAAAAGCACTTAGTGGAAATCTATCTTGGATGATGAGTAAAAAAATTAGACAGCACTCTTTATCTGTTTCTGTAAACAAGGGAAAAGATACTAACCCCGTCTTGACGGCATTGTTAAATCTTGTACTACGTTTGACCTGCTGTCATATCCAACCGCTCTGATCCAACCCACATGTAGTGGACATCATAGACATCTCACTTAATCCCGTCTTTTCCCCACACGTAATGTGTCCCCTTCCCAGTGAAAGAATCCAACGACCCTGGCTTAATTACCGAGATATATTTTGCAGGCTCTGCGGCCACAAAAATAGTGTCATAATGGAAGAATAAAAACTGCAGAAAGATACTACGGAATTGTTAACCCCGTCTACACTGCATTATTAACCCCGTGTTCTCCCCACTTCTCTTCCCAGCCAAGGTATGCCATTTCACTGGGAAGGAAGACCAACCTCATCAGATACTAGTAGAAGCTACTTATACCCGAGTGAAAAAATAGCCACAATTAACCCAACTCTTTGGGGCGGAAGAAGTGCTCCTTCTCTCGCGCCTCTGGTGCGTGCGTTTAGGGGTTGTCGTCGGGTATTACCCGCCTTTATGAACGGACTCCCAGTTACTGTTTCAGTTTCAGTTTGACAACTAATCTGAATAAAATTTGCAAAGAAAAATGGGAAGTGAAGGTTCTGGTTGGCCTCTTCAAATGACCTAGGCTGTTCAAGTTTGGACGTTAGGTCCAGCTCTTCTTGTGATGGAATGCTTAGCGAGAGCTATCAGCTCACGCCTATCGACAGGCACGCTCTCTAAAGAAATAGAAGAAAAATATTGGGATAATGACGTTGCTACCAGAATAGCAGAATTTTGGGATGATGACGTTTTGGGATGATGACACTGCGTAGTAATTTAGACTTTATATATGAATGGTTTCAGCAAGACTGGAAAAAACTAATACCTCGGATGGAGAATTTGTACCTTATGGGCGGGAGACTTCACACAACGGTAGAAGACGTTGCAGAACAGACAATGAAAATGAAAAACACAATGAAAAACATATTGCTCTCAAATCCAAAAATGGCGGTATCATGTCCAGACCTGGCTAGGTCACATGCGATTCCTTACTTATAAAGGTCCCGACGTATTACGGAGGTTAGTTTACATTTTCTGTAAAGCATGGCCACCTTATCCAGTACTCCCGTTGCCGAAAAGAAGTGTGTGGAATTGGAAAACAAGTTGACCTTTATGCACGGTTCAGAATGTTTTTAACCAAAATGTGTTCAGTAAAATAAAGTAGTTGTTACTTGTATCTTTGTGGCAAAATTGCAACGATTAACCCAACCCTTAGAGGCGATAACCTTTCTTGGGGTAGAGACATATATTATCACGTAATAGATGGACATACGTGACTGATCACTAATACCTGGGAAAAATTGACCCTTCTGAGTTTGGAGGAAGACCACACAACAAAGTTTTGTTAGAATGGAAAGGCGGAGAAGGTCCTCGTCGAGGCTCTCCAGAAACATGCCAATCATCCAATCTTCTTTTGGATTATTAAATAAGGACTAACATGTGGGAATTGACGCTTATTGGCGGAAGAAGACAATGCAGACCTTCATGGTCATACAAGGTGCCTCACACGAGATCACCTACTTATAAAGGAATGCGAAGTGTTACGGAGGTTAGTGTACACTTCATTGCAGCAGGAAAGCAAATAATTTCAGTGTGCTATTTACAGGCAAAGACCGTTGAAAGTCTGACAAAAGAACGGTTAAATATGACTGTGGAAAGAACGAACGTATGTGGGAGAAATCCGAAATGATCGAGATGAAACCTGATCACTTCATGAAAAAATGTGGGAAAACCCGGAGAAGGCGGAAAAGACTTGTGAAAAAAAAATCTGAAAAATAGAATAAGTAATACAATAATAACGTCCATTTGCACTTTATTTAAGGAGAGGGGAAAATTGACCCTTATGGGTAGAAGAAAGACACTGGGGAAAATGAAAATAAAAACAATTGGTCCTTGTTAGTACTTAAGCAGGCTTGAGCGGTACTTTATTATATATCTATATAATAGCAGACTTGGTTTAATTAAGTCTGTTCATAAGAGTTTATTACAACTCTTACGCCCCCTAGCACCTGTCTGCAAACCGAATCCAATCCAAATCACGCAATAGTGATCAAGACATTAATACCCGCCATAGAAATACGACTTATATCGCGTAAATGTTCACCCTTTAGTGAACAAGAACGTAAAGCCCATTCTTTACATCGCGTAAATGATCATCCTAAAGTGAACGACAACGTAATGCACTTTTCTCTTTTTCATTTCCGATCAAAAGCGCTACCCGATGTTTGTGATCCGTTACGCCATAGCAAGTGTTGAAAAGCGACGTAATGAACACTGGCAAAATTTGCTTCGGTGAGCATTTGCTTTAATAAGAACATCGCCTGATCTGTGGTGAGATCATGGACTTTTACTTAAGTCACATTGATATTTTACCATCAGGTTTACCACGTTTTAGGACCGAGTAGATATTCACAGCAATTGTAAGCGATCACGTAGATAATCACCAAATCTGGTATATGATCACGTAGTAGATGGACATACGTGATTGATCACATGAGATCAGCCACTTATAAACGAGTACGACTTTTGCCTATTCAAAATGATCATATTATCGTTATTCAAATTCTTTGCAGTACACAGACTACATACGATATATAAACCGGATGCATTACAACTGGTAGCATACCAAGAAGCATATGAAAACACATAGATGTCTGGTTCTTAAGTCTAAAATATTTTATTCACCTTATTTTATTTCATTTTTCTGCTGTAATCTTATTAAAAAATCTTCCAATTGCATGTTTACCGTTTCCATTACGAGTCGAAAAACATCAACAGGAAGCTTGTCAAGTTATATGAGAGCTGTTCCGCCAATGAATGTCAATAAAGTACGTACAACGAAATGAGACGAAAACGTACATGTCAAACGAATGCAAACTGGAGTTTATATTATTAATAACTATTCAGATAGAAAAACGTGCTATTCTAATCAACAAGGACAGATGTCATGTAATGACATACTCACAATCAGTTAAGACATATTTTATATAATGCATATTTACGCTGATTGCTTCATTCCCGGAATGTACAAACTGACAAGAAATAAATCATTTGTATTCAGCCTTAATAACGACCGCCAGTGCAAACAGAAGTAAAAGTCCATTTGGAACTTGTAACGCAAACATGTTTGTTTAGGATTCGCGTATTAATTCGAATACAGGGATAAGTGATAAAACTTGGCGTAACACTGCTTAGAGCACACACACAATTTCTGTATTTATAAAACATCCAAAATATCATCCGGAAAAAATGATGAAACAAAGAATATTTACTTATAATCAATGTATTATTTCAAAGACGTTGAGTATTTTATGCAAAACTGCAGCTAAATGTTGAAAATCTGAGACAACAGTGATCCTTGTTGATCAATTAATTGTACAACAGTAATGGATTTTAAATTTTTCATTTTTTACGATTACTCCTGCTTACTATCTAACATAAATGTATATTTACTATGAATAATAAAAGTTGTCCATTAATCATACCAGAATGTTGTGTAATATTTCGTATGTTCACAGTATCTTTAAAGGCCTATTACTAAGACCTAATCTAATTTTCTTTTAAATCTAGAGTTGTAACGGGCGTCTTCTCAGAAGGAAAATATGACATTCTGCATCGAATGTGACCATATTGTGTTGAAAATTTGAGTTTAACAAAAGAATTGATAAATTATATTTTGCCTTTTCAAAAACGAAAGTATGTTTTCCAATATTCAAATATCTTAAGTTTGTAATTTTCCAGAAGTCTCCCAGAAAGAAGCTGTAAATAGATTGTACATGAATAAGCATGCCTATTTTGAATTATATTTTGAATCACTATTTTTTGCAGTAGTATTTCGCATAAGCGGAGTGTTATCAAATGATCACCAAGGCCAAGAAAATATAACAATACTGACTCCAACACAGAATATACTTCGTATGAATCATTGTGTAAATAAATATAGCATTATTAAGTTCACACTGAAACTGAGATGTTATTTATCAGTAATACTTCCTCGATTACTCCTAACTACAGGGATGAACAACTTATTTACAGGCATATCAAAATAACGTAAGTCACATGCAAGAATTATGTCTTATTTATTGATAACTATTCATATCTTTACCCGACTTTAAATGCGCACCAGCTCCTAAATGTGATACAAGTAAAAGTGTATTACAGTAACTTGTTGTCTGCCAAGTTATCACCGGCTCATCATTTACAGGGTGCATGTACCACGTGACTTTTTCGCTAATCTGGGGTGCCAAAAACACAGCGGATACCTCGGTAAATGTGACATTTTCTTAAATATCTTTTCACCAACCTGTTCAAATAAAAGGAAACATAGATGAGTGCCGTCTCATATGAAAATCCGACACTCGGCTACAAGTTTTCTGTCTCAAAGTCCATTCGTTTACTCTTAAAGTGCAACCGCGCAACTGAAGTGAACAAATTTGATGATGTTTAGACGGGGGACATTTTCGCAAATTCAACTGATGAATCCTTTAAAAGGCCGTAATTGACTACTTTGCGACACGGATATTTGTACGAGTATTGTCTTGACATATACATTTTAAGAAATTACAAATTAAGAGCCTTCAATAGCTTCCGACGACGGATTTA
Source organism: Mercenaria mercenaria (assembly GCF_021730395.1). Taxonomy (NCBI): domain Eukaryota; kingdom Metazoa; phylum Mollusca; class Bivalvia; order Venerida; family Veneridae; genus Mercenaria; species Mercenaria mercenaria. Next base: position 59,074,953 of record NC_069367.1, read on the forward strand.
TCAAATTGCTAAGCGGGGGTCCGTTTTTCTTGATGCTAAGACGGAGGCGTGATTTAGTATTTCAATTTTGTATTTCATTAACCCGCTTCATTTAAGTTTTTCCATGCTTAAACTACTTACTATAAGAAAAATCCCGTTGTATGTATGTATGTTAAAATTCAAATGATCATGACAAATGAAAGTTTTTTACCGACTGTGAACAGAGAAATTTTACCTAAGGTGAAATACTTAATTTGACTGATTTAATGAAAAGTTCACCAACTTTCACTCTATGGTGTCGGCCCGGTACAATTTCTCCTTTGCTGTACATAGTAAAACAAACACTTTTGGACATGGATTCAGCGGCGAATTTCACAACAAATTTACAGCATTGAGAGCTCTGTATTTCTGAAGATTAATAATGTCCTAGTCAATAAATCATAAAGAAATACTATCATCAACAATGAACTTCTTTGCTACATATCAAAGCATTCAGTCACTCTTTATGTTTTCCAACACACATCTGTCATGGCCGCCAGTCTGGAATAGTACTTCCTGGTCGTTGTATCCTAGGAAGCAGTTAATTCTTTGAACTTTGAAGTTCCCGATTTGAAGCCATCTCTACTTTGACTTGTTAAACATTTTGTGTCATTTCCTATGTCTTTAACAGTTGTTTTGTCCGTGTTTTTTCAGGACTACATTTCTGTGCGGAAGAATTAAATACTTCAATACCTGGGTGACACCCTATCTTAATAGTTTTATTACATTTCCAGGTAGGCTTTGGAAAAATAGTAAGTCTGTTTTTATCGCATTGGTTTTGTCTTCATTGTTAAGTTAGTTTGCTTCTTTGGTTTAACTTTCGATAACTCTAATTGAAACAGGTCTCTAATTATTAAAATGTTAACCGTTCTTACTTTTGCTTTGCTTCTTACGAGAATCTGCACAGCAATTTTAATCTCGATTTTTTCTTTTTAGATCATAATTGTGTGCTGTTTTTATCGCTTTTGTTGAACTATATATCTGAACTGGAGAAATAAATTATCACACTTTTAAAGCCTTAAGAATGTCTTTTAGATACATATATTGAATTATCAGTCTTATGTACCGGTAATTTCTTCACATGTATTGCGAAATCATAGTAAATGTTCGAAGTTTAAAGTTTAAAGAGCTTTTTTTTAAAACCACTGAATTACAACAAAAGAAAACAAAATTCAGAGCCAATATTTATCTTTAAAAACATTACAGGTCTAATAGACGCAGTGATCATTTTGATACTTAATCATACTATAAAGAGGTCGACCGCCTCAATTGTCGAACTGTAAGATCTCTCTCACAGACGACCATGATTCGAAGCCCGAAACCGACTATATCTCTTATGAAAGAAAGTGGACATTTCTTTAAGAAGATTTGAATATGGTGCCGGTTCTTCCCAGGAACAACGGTTCGATAAACTGATCACAATACAACTGGCGTTAAATTTCATAAAATGAAAAATAATTAAAGACAAATAAATTGTAAGGTAAAATTATTTAATAAATGAAGGCATGCAAAAACGTTGACACTATCAAGTTTCTCAGTACGTTGTTGCAAAAACAAATGACACAGAAAAAGAATTAAAGCCAACATGTATATTAGTCGGTCTACAAAAAGATGAGAATCGGTTTCCAGCGTATACATCGCAGGCCAGTACTTCATTCAAACGACTTGGGACATTTTACAGGCTCAATAAAATGATATTCTTTGGGCTGTATAGACTATTCGATACAACAAAATGAGATGTTGGACACCAAAGCATACTGTATGGGAATTATTAAGGGTCATTGAAACACAGGACCAAAATATCCAACCTTTACGGTCTCCTGCAAAATACGGCATATCAGCTGTGAAAGATGTAAAGTAATCCACATTATAGTCAAAACAATTTCTAGAAGTAAAAAGGAGATGGACAAAATGTGCAATGCTTAATATATGCCAATGTAAGGTCGTAATATACTAGTAATAATATTATTAGTCTCACCGGGAAAGACCGATTGCTGCAGTTATAAGGTCCATGACTTCTGTCGCCTCTTTCTGGTAATAAAGCCACGCAGAAGGCTTTTTTCTGGAATTATATGCCTTTCCACATTCCTGGCACACAAATGTCTGAAGTGTAAATGCGCTTTTGTACTACATTGATAATAATACATTTTGTATTTCATATTTTTAAACCAAAAAGGACATTCCGAACAAAATGTCTTAAAATAAGATATCTGGAAATAACATATTATACAAAAATTTATGACCAATGAAACCAGTACAATTTCCGATTTCTTTTGACAACTGTTACTGACGCTCATGCCAGATGCGCAAATGTATTTCATTCAGCCGGAAAAAAAATCAGTTAACGCGACTGAAATAGAAATAAATATAAACTGTTGCTTTTTCAAAAACTTAACAGTATTTGTTACAAAGGTCACAAAGAATGATCTAGACATGACATTTATAGGACCTAGACAAGTAGTACATAAAGTGAAAGTTGGTGCTTTTTCAATAAAATCAGTCAAATTAAGTACTAAGTAGTTCACCTTAGGTAAAATTTCACAGTTTAAACTCAGCGAAAAGCTTTCATATGTCACAACCATTTGAATTTTACTACACATATAACGAAGTTTTTCTTACAGTAAGCAGTATAACATGGGGAAAACTTAAATGAAGTAGGTTAATGAAATACAAAAGACTTTCAATAACAGATCTTTAAATCAAGCCCCCGTCTTAGCATCAAGAAAACCGGACCCCTGCTTAGCAATTTGATAAATCCGGTCTCGGAAGCTATTGAAGGCTCTTAATTTGTAACTTCTTAAAGTGTATATGTCAAGACAATACTCGTACAAATATCCGTGTCGCAAAATAGTCTTTTACGGCCTCTTAAAGGGTTTACCTATTGAATTTGCAAAAATATCCCCCGTCTTAACATCATCAAATTTGTTCAATTCAGTTGCGCGGTTGCACTTTTAGAGAAAACGAATGGACTTTGAGACAGAAAACTCGTAGCCGAGTGTTGGATTTTCATATGAGACGGCACTCATCTATGTTTCCTTTTATTTGAACAGGTTGGTGAAAAGATATTTAAGAAAATGTCACTTTTACCGAGGAATCCGCCATGTTTTTGGCACCCCAGATTAGCGAAAAAGTCACGTGGTACATGCACCCTGATTTAATAAACCAAGAATAATTATGATAATTATAAACAGCAAGTTGTATATGCATCGTAAACAGTATTCCATACCGTATATAGCAGATTTATTCATTGATGTCTGCCAGTGTAATTCTACTTGAATTTCAATATACGAGTAACGAATGGATTGATCCTATCGTTAGGCCATGTTAATAGCAACACGTAAATTTGTCTACTAGACATTAAGTTCTCAATATACTGGCGTGTATTTCATATGTTAGTAATGAATAAGATTTGTTTGTTAGAAATATGTGCTTGAAGCTTTCAATTCAGTAACATTTTCTCGACATGATGCATTAGCTCATAATTGTTATAGCCATATAAAAAATGAACATAGCATACCTCTACCGAGTCTAGCATTTTGCTCTTTGTCATACTCTATGACGAATCTTTTTTGTTTGTCTGTCAATATCAAACTGCAATAGATGGTTATTGTCTCTCTGGTATTTGGTGGATATACAAGCAATTCACTGCACAATAAGACTGCTGAATTCAGGGAAGATAAACATGTATTGGATGGTGCCTGATATGTATGAATTCAAGTCACTTCAATTCTGCATTCTTAACTAGTAAGTGTTAAGATGGTATTATAAAACAAAAATATACAAATATCGCGAAACAGCCAAATAGACACTTGTCACCTGTAAAAAGAAGTATCCTATGTTGACTATTACACATCTCTTCATGATCTGATTGATATTACATTTTGTCGTGTGACAGGGTTGCATACGTAACTACATCAGCAGCAACAACAACAACCTTTTCTCTAAATACGCTGCTACTTCTAAAATCGTCTAACTGTAATAGTTCTAATACAACTGTCAATATTTAACTTTACAGCACTACTTTAAAATAATCATTTACAACGTTAAGCAATTAACTATAAAATTTATGCCAGTATCCGGCAAACCACAGCAGATAACAAAAGCGACACAAAAATAAGACAAGTTGAGTCAAGTCAAATATCTTATTAACGTCACATTACATGAACAGCATACTAAAAGTTGTCATAAAACAGATAAAAGTATAAGTGTCTTTCTTAACAGAAATATAAGAATGGATGGGATTAATTGTACGACTTCAAATTTTAACATTAAACTGTTTCATTATGGAAACAATTATTTCATATTAAAACTGCTACACGGTATGGAGAACAGCTGTGTAACCCAAGTTAAGAGTTCTAAAAGTGCATGCAAATACATATAAGACTCCAAAATCTAAATGCCTATAAACAATTGTATGCAAAATTCAATTATCAAAATTTTAGGATCACATGTTACAATAATGTAAATATCCACAACTGAAATCACAAATATTGAGTCCGATTAAAATTTTAATTTATACTACTGTCTTTTTATGATATGTATAGCAGTTGTTTCAAAACGATAAATTCTTTTTCTCTCACATATTTGCGACTTCTACACCTAAAAAACTTTTCAATAAGCCCAGAAAACATGGAAATAATCCCTTTTATATTATTATTATTATTATTATTATACAAGATTTATATAGCGCCCTTTTCATGATCAATTTCACGTTCAAAGGCGCTTTACATAGTTCAAATGCAGCCACATAGGGCGCATCCTCTACTAGTACAGACACAGAGCGATCTGACCAGACGGACAGAGTGAGACAAAGCTCCCACGACAGAGAGATCAGAAATCAGATACAGGCTTGTCCGGCTAACTTAGCCTAGCTCGTTGCGAATAGACAGCCTGGGTCTTTTAACGTGCCCAGTGTATAGCACTGATACACGCAAGGATTGCCTGGGTTCCTGACCAGTACACCTCTAGTTGGGTGGGAAACACTGAAAAGCGTTTCTGAAAATTCCCGAGTAGCTGCCGGGGATCGAACCCCCGACCTCAGGAATGGAAGGCCAGTGTGCAAACCACTGAGCTATCCGTTCACCAATACAAAAAATACCAGCTACAAAATATTGGAAGCTATCTCCCAAATATAGAATGCTATCTCAAACCTGTCAGCTAGGTAGCCTAGACCCTAGAGAGTTATTGAGCTACATGTTGAAATACACACTGACCATAGCTGACCTCAGCATTCTGCAGAAAGTATACTTATATCAATGAAAACAATACACATGTTTGCAATGATTCAAGAAATACACTTTGAAAAGAATTCACGTACAGTCCATTGCAAAACTATAACCACTATGAAAACAATAACACTAACTCAGTCTTAGAAATCCTGCGCTTTTTTTCAGTCCTATTTATCCCTAAACCTTAAACACAATCACTTTCTAAAGGTTGTTGATTTAACAACAAGCAAACTAAGTCCTGGTGCCGTTTTATTTTCTACTTAAATGAATATGATATAAGCATTTAAATTTAACAATTCAAAATTTTCAGAATTTCTACATTAATTTGGCACAGTATTTGTTATCAAACCATTTCTGAAAGGAATAATTAAAACTTTGTGAATACACATTAATCCAAATTAGAATTCACTCGAAATATTTGGTGTAACACACTATTCCATTCAATTTTCAAACACATAAACAAAAACAAATAAAAATATAATCCAACACATTAGAATAAGAATCACAGGGAATATTTGGTGTAACACAATATCCCATCCAATAGAAATAAAAACTATATTCCAACAGAATAATACATCAAAATATGCCCAAGAACACCTAATTCACACGAACGAATTTAAAAAGTAGATTTCGAAGACATTTACTTGGAACATCACAAATTCTCTCACTATGAAGTCTCATCAAAAATGCTTAAAATCAAAATGTCATCTCAAACTTTTCAGGCGTTCCCTCTGTCCCTATAGCCTGTTGACAGAAATCGACCAGTTATTTGTCAAAAGTTTTCCCAGTGCTAGTACTGGAATGGTTTATGTTAAATCCTCTGTCTTGAACTCCTACGAGACATAATTTTATTGTCTAAATATTTGTCTGTCTGTTTATTTGTAACAGACCCTGCAGACTTTTGTCCAATAACTGTCCCTCGTGCACTTATCATGCTTATCTGGTACAAAGTTCTCTACGTACAATTTTAACCTGTCATGATGTGCAATCCTTGTTTTCAAATTTTGAAATCTCAATAAGTCACTACTTTTTTCTGGAACCTAAGTTAGGTCTTTTCCAGAAACCTATGTTTTTCCACAGGATGCTTACGTAATCCACATTTTGAGCAAGTCTTGATATGACGTTTCACACTGTCTTTCATTTTGTACCTTGTAAAATTTAACTATGCGATGAATAACACTTGTCAACTCCTAAGTGAGCATCAGAGTTCGAGTCATGAGCCGAAAGTGAATTCGCCATTCTTACAACTCTTGGTACCACTATTTGAAGAAAGTCCTCATTACTGGGCTTCACAAATCTCTTAAATAACATGCTGTCCCAAAATAGCAACCCCCAATGTAACGCGGCAGGATAATAACCGGCAAAAATGGCAGTTGACGGTCTCTTGTTGTCATATTTAAGCCCTTTAAAACAGCAGATATATCGGGATCATGCTGCTGACGTTTTAGCATCTTTTCAGGCAAACAGTTAACAGCACAGAATGTTTTTAAGAAGATGTTTGGTGTGCTGCACTGTCTAGTAGTGAGCCATCATCGTTGTCAGAGTGTATGCTATTTCCTTTCTGTATATCAACGCTGCTTTCATGAGAAGTAGAATTGCTGTCAGTTGATAAACTAGTGGTTGTAGAATACTGCTTGAAGCGCAATCGGTTGACACCGCAGCAACAATATTTCCTGATTTTGAATAGTCCACTGCGCAAAGATACACCACAATTTCAGGCTTTTACTAAAACCATGCTTTCACGAGAAGTTGAATTGCTGTCATTTGATAGCCCAGTGGTTTTAGAATACTGCTGGAAGCGCAATCGGTTGGCCCCGCAACGACCATATTTCCTGATTCTGAATAGTCCACTGCACAAAGACACACCAAGATGCCAGGCTTTTACAAAAATGATCTATAACACCAGAAGAACCAAAGTCTTGAAATTTGCTTCTGGAAATCCAGGCACTCGATGACTTCAAGTTCTTGGACTCGCGCGAACTGTCCTTCTCAAACACGGGAACAATATGATCACCTGTGCAAAGTCTGACCAGGCTTTATGCTTCCTTAAGCATGTAGCACATCCCCCAAATGGTAAATCCTCTTATAGAGTTTTCTGTCACAACACTGACATTCATCAGGGTCACATAATATTCTCGAAAGACTGTCAACATTTTTCAGTTAGCTTCTTATGTTTGTTTGTTTTTGGGTTTAACGCCGTTTTTCAACAGTATTTCAGTTATGTAACGGCGGGGTCTTCTTATTATGTGACATTTCACAAACACTAGCAGATTTTAAGTCTATTTTACCAGAAATTTATTTAAGATCACATCAACCAGTCTCTTAAAGAACGGGCTAGATTCCTCATCGCGACGACGCCACCATTGTTACAATAATGTTAATATCCACAACACAAATCACATATAATAAGTCCGATTACAATTTAAATCTATACTACAAATATGTACAGCAATTGTTTCAAAACGATATTCTCCTTCTCTCACATATTTATGACTTTTTCACCACAAAAACTTTTCAATAAGCCCAGAAAACATGAAAACAACCTCTTTTGTACCAGCTACAAAATTTTGAAAGCTATCTCGCAAATATAGAATGCTATCTCATAAATAATAGCATTAGCCCTCAGGCCACTGGCGCCAGACCAGAAAGAAAATGCCTCTGTACATGTTATACCCTACCCTAGGTATTCTATAAGAACCATGGTCATGAAGGTGATATATACTAACCCGTTTCAATCGTACATTTCTCAACTTAAACGTGCAGTTCGATGGAAGGGTACCTAGTATATTGAACAAGCGATAATTTATCTTCCAACGTGCACCAGTTACCGGTCTAGACGTCACGGCAGTGTGCACATGTTAGGCGAAACGTAAACAAACAAAAACAGAATTAAAAAAAATCACAATTTTACACTAAAACTCGAAATGATGAATGAAATTCATCTTGTATATGATTTTAATTTGAAATCATACATTGGTCTACATCTGTTCTGTTTATTTTATTCATTATGCACATTTATGCTGCATTTTCACATATTAGCGAACACGTGTAGTAAAATGACGATTGACATACATTTTCACAACAGCCAATCAGAATGGTTTTGTAATCTAGAACGGAACTTCACCAGGGAAGGTCAAGCAAGTTTTTTGTCCAACGTTGAAAAAACTATAAACTACGCGTTGTTCTTGTAAGATAAGTATTGAAGAAATGTGACCGGTAAACAATGGAACATAAATTACCACTTGTTTGATATCCATAGTACACATTACCGAACTGAACTGCGTGCTTTAGGTATGAAATGCGCGATTGAAACGGGTTAGTATATTTTCCCCTTTATGACCGTGGTTCTTATTGAATACCTAGGGGTAGGGTATAACATGTACAGAGGCATTTTCTTTCTGGTCTGGCACCAGTGCCTCAGGCTGTCTAGGTAGCCTAGCGATTTATTGAGCTACATGTTGAAATACACTCTAACCCTAGCTGACCACAGCATTCTACAGAAAGTAGCAGAGATTCCCTGCAATGAAATACTCTAAGGGAAAGACAATAAGCCATTTTCATTTTAAATCTTTATGAAATTTAAACACACGGTATATTCAAAACCTTCACATTGCCTTTAAGCAGACTAAATGCAATTAAAATGGAATAAAATTTGGTACGAGCTGTCTTATTTGTCGACTATTTTACACTCCTCTGAAATATACTTAAACAAGAAAAAAATATTAATATTACTAACTGGCCTGTTGTAAAGTTTAAACCAAAGCAGGGGTATAATTACATAACTGGTAAGCAAAAGTTAAATTACTTATCATAAATCTAAGCGATCCTCTATGTTACTGCGACCATGTGTGGATTTCCAATCAATGAAGATGTGACAGCAAATTACAAATAGTCAAGCTATAAGACATATCTATTATTTACAGTATAATAAATAAAATCTGGAAAGTAGATCCCTCGGAAGCACCGAGAACAAGGCAAATAGTGAAAATTGCAGACTTGGTTTGATTGAGTCTGTTCATGGGCAGTAATGGAAAAAGCAACACTGCCCACGCCCCCTAGCACCGGCTTAAGCAGTATTCAATCTTCAAATCTAAATGAGTTGAAATCAGTGATTCCGAAGGACCAGAAAATATAACAACACTGAGATGAAGTCGGGGCGACTTTTTACGGCCGCCACACAGCTTTTAACACCCGCTGTTGTGAAGTAAATAAGCCTTCTTTGTTTTAAAATGTTATAGCTGGCCTTGGTTATAAAGTTTACTACAACTTCATAGTCACACAACTGATTAAAACCATTATTAACTTTTAAGTTAGTTTTCCTCTGTGTTTATGGATTATTATTCTAAAATTGACGACCCAGAAGAAGAGATCAACATTCATAGTTGTATTAAGAGTTAAAAGATCTTCCCCTATTGTACATATAGTTGAAGGTGTAATAATTGAGGATATCTGTTTGTATCGATGTAATATATTTCGCCTAGTGCACAGCATATGCAATATTTGCACATGTGGCACACTCGTGCCATGGTATGATGGTATTCACGAGTGAAATATATTTCGATCTTACATGTACAACAAACGAATTTTCTTTTTATTTCATATTTTGACTAAATTTACTCATTGTTTAGTTTCATACAAGTAACAAATATATTTGATATTTTTTCAATATGAAAATACCAGATATATTTTACTCTAATATTTTGATAATTCATCTTTTACTGTATCAATGCAACTAAAACAAGTTCTCTTTTTCTCATTTATGTTTTATACCTCCCTGTCTCTAACCTAACTGTAGAAACGCCACATCTGACATTGGCTATGAGGATTCATTGCAAGTTTCACATTAAAATATATCACAGACAGCTTACACGTTCTTAGTTTTTTTCTTCCATTATCTATGCGTGAAGTTTCGTTATTTACAGATATTCTCCATGAACAATTTCAATAGCCAAAAGTTTGGAGTCAACACTCGAAAACTGTTATATAGAAATGAGTCATATCATGAGCTGACTAATATTTGATTGGCATATTATTTAGAAGCTTATCAAACTGGTAAGAGTTTCACTTATCATTTAATTAATTCAGTTATAATTCAACACGAGTAACACAACTGTCGAAAACTAATTTGTAATTTTGGATCGTGTTTGGCTTATAAGCAAAGAATATAACCTGCCAATTAACTTGTCGCATTCTTCACCGAAAATCCGTTTTTTTAGTAATTTGACCTGAAAACTATTAGGATAATCATAATGAATACCTTAAACCGTTATTTGACTCTCGCTCTTGTGAATCCGTCTTTTTCTTTAAAATATCTGGAAGAGAATGAAATATAAAAAAGGAAAATGATTCAAAGAAAAACAATCTAGGCAGTAATTGGTAATTATAGTGGTAATTTTTCAGGTTTTGTCAATACGTAGCTCTAACAATTAAAAACTGCCAAATTTGGTAGTGATAAATTTGAAATTTATTAACATAAAATAACACAATGTGATACATAAAATCAAGAATATAAGTTAAATAAATAATATAGAAACGCAGTTGAAGAATATAAGATCAACACACAATACGATACCTTGATCACAATATCAAATGTAAATACAATATAATAGAAGTAAATATAACAAAAAGATTCCATTTCTCAAGTCGAGTTGGATGCAATGTTTTTGTTTTCGCCCTAGCGTTATTTTCTTTCTTGAGTCAAAATCTAATTTAAATTCAATTTGTCTTTACTTTATATAAAAACAGCATTGTTAGTATTAGTAATAAACAACATTTTTTCAACACTTTTTAAAATAGAAAGTCGTTGCTAGAACACGTGTTATTCCTACCGTGCCAGAATATTGTAACTGGGTTGCGTACGTTTAGTAATGATAACAGTTAAAGTGAAAAGAAATAAAATATAAAGTTTAAGAAATTGGATCTTATAAAAGTGGATTCTTTAATATATGCCAAATAGTATGAATATGTCTTGTTCTAACGGCCCTAAGGATTTCTTCTTTTACTTCGAATGCGCTGTAAAACACATCTTATTAAGCTGTAGAATGTATTGTCCATACAATGCAAAAGGTGACTTGTTCAAAGTAGAGCAGCTTATTAGGAGATCACGTAAGGACAACGAATAGACATAGATATAACCACTATTTAAAGCTATTTCCTTCTTAAATCCCTTATCTATTGATTAATTGTGACATACTGAAGTTACAGGTACATAATGTTCCATAAGTCACGTGTGTTTGTATAAATTGTCTACAAAAAGTATGCGTTATGACACGAGTTTATTGTATTTACGTTTACTAGGATATGTTTGACTCTTAACATGGCATGCGTTTTCGCCGGCTCGAGTCAGCGGTTGTATCTGATAAACTCTAGATATAGTTTTTTCCTGGAATTTAGAGAGGGAATTTGTGGTTATGGGGCCTGCATATCACAGAATTTGCCAAAATACAAAACTAACAAGCAGACACCATATCATAGGCCTGGGGTGATTACACAATACCTAAAGCTTTTAAAGCGGGAATGTTGGACTAGACATGCCGAAAAGTTGAAGCTCAAGCTGGAAAAGTAACAGTACACTAACGCAACAGTTCAATAGGGCAGATAATAAATCGACATGAGTATTGTGTTCTAATCAAATATATAAATGCTTATTTACTAGGTAAGAATTTGTCAAGAATGAGATTGCATTTGCATAAACAGTTCAATACGATTTAGACTCCTTTTATTTGTTTACGTATGCAATGTTCGCTTTCTTTTTGTCTTACAATTAATATGTAAAAAGATTTGTAAGCTGTATTTAATGTGCTTATACAAACCACTGTAAGCTCAAAGTACCCATCATGAGATCATCATTTGACCAGCTTACTAATAAAAAAGGTTTATGTTTGTTGTAAGTTGTGTTTTATATTTATTTACAGCACCTTATCTCGTCTTCTCTTCTTTCTACAAGATTGTTATTAATTTTGTTTTCATTAGAATAAAAACTGACTATGGTATTCCTTTTGACGTACGCATGCGCAGAGCGCAAATTTAGAAAAAAAATCATCACAAAGAAAATTGTTTTTTGGTTTTATAAAGGACGTTTTTAAGAAAGAATTTTGGCTTTTTATAAGTACTTTTTAAACTTTTAAAGACTTTTTCAGTCATATCTACTGGCAAATTTGAGGAGAAAGTGGAATTTACGATTTTCAAACTGGAGTCTGGATCACCAGACGCTTGACTTTTTCTTTCGTACATCTCTGTGACAGAGACCCGGTGTTGATGTAAACACTACCACTGTAAAATGGTGCTACTAAACTTCCTGTCAATTCTTGCAACGCTGGTCGACTTTTGGTTTGTTTCATCTCCAAATAACTATCCAGCTTGGAATCGGCCGGTAAACAAATCATGTACCTTATACCAGAGTGGACAAAACAGTGATTATTTGACTAGTGTTGTAATTTCGGGATCATGCATACAATTTATAGACAATTATATTATGTTATTCTACCATATCCATAAACTATGCCTCTTGCTTCTATGTGGGGACATTTCGTTAATAAAATCTGTAAAAAGATTGTTAAATCCTGTAAGGTACCCATGCGGACACTGCAACAGGGCAGTTGCTAAAAACAACCGTGGCATATACTGTGAAGCTTGTTACCTGTGGTGGCATATGAAATGTGCAAACCTAACCGCAGCTGACAATGAGCATCGAAGTTCAAATGACCAACCATGGATATGTAATGACTGCAGCAACTTCCATTTTTCAGACTCTTATTTCGAACCAGATGAAGAAGGTCATGAGCCAGATATTTTAGACTATAGTTGTGATAGTGATAATCAAATAAGATCACTTTTTGATGAACTGCGTGAACTTCGGAAAAAAACATTCCTTGAAATTTATTGTTGCGCATCTTAATATAAATAGCTTACGTTACAAATTCTCAGAAATTTATGAAATATTGTCTGACAAAGTAGTGGATATGTTATATTTTTCTGAGACTAAATTAGATGCATCTTTCTTGGACAGTTTGTTTGTTGCTCCTGGGTACAAACTTCAGCGCAGAGACAGGAACTCTCACGGAGGAGGTATTGCATGTTTCATCAGGTCTGACATCCCAGCTAGAAGAAGGAAGGATTTAGAAGCAGAAGATCTTGAATCTATGACTTTTGAGATGATATTTAATAATAAATGTAAATGGTCAATATCATGTATCTACAGACCCCCAAGCACGAATCTTGGGCTTTTTACAGAAAGTTTTATAGGTATAGCTGATAAGTTTTACAAAATTTGAAAATTGTATGTTCCGAGGAGATATGAACTATGACTTACTCAGTGAAACTAACGGGAGACCACTTTTAGATATTAATGACCTTCTTGACCTTGAAAATTTGTTTTATGAAAAATATGCAACCCTCACTAGCGGATGTGAAATTAACAAACAAAAAACAGTTGTGCATGAAAACCCTGAATTTCTCAACTGGTGTTAGTGACTGTCATAATCTTATTAGTACTGTTATAAACAACAAAGTGTCCAAATCTGAAAAACCCATGTTTAATTATAGAAGTTTTAGAGAGTTAAATGTCAATCAATTTGTGTCTGACCTGAAAAATATTACAATTGTAGAATCGGAAAATATAAATACTGTGTATAATGCTTTTGAGAATGAAGTAGTATCAGTGATTGACAAGCATGTTCCTGTAAAACAAATGTATAGACGAAATGCACGAATATACATGAATAGAGAATTACGCAAGGCTATTTATCAGAAAAAAAAATGTTGTATCACAAATACTTGAAGAATAAAACATCTAAAACCTGGGACAAATACAGAATCTCAAGAAATCTTGTTACAAATCTTAAGAAAAAATCCTTAAACAAGTATTTCCAAGAGAGATGTGTTGGAGGCTGCAAGTCACTTGATTTTTGGGGAACTATTAAGCCATACTTGTCTAAAAAAAGAAATAACAACCATAGTAAAATTATTTTAAATGAGAAAAATAAAATAGTAACTGAAAATAGTGAAGTTGCTGAGATTTTCAATGATTTTTTTACAAATGTTGCTAAGGATATTGGAAAGGATTTTATTTTTGATTGTAATGATCATCCTAGCCTGTCCAAAATTGAAGATAAAATGAACAAAATTTCTAACCCTGAATTTAATTTCCAACCCATAGATGAAAACATGATTAGCAGAATTATAAATAGGTTTGATTAAAAAAAGGCCACTGGCGTTGACAAAATATCTGAAACTGATAAAAACAGGAAAAGATGCTCTTGTTCAACCTATCACTATGTTAGTTAACAAATCTATAGAAACAGGTGTTTTTCCCGACCAACTAAAAAAGGCCCAAGTTACTCCCATATTTAAGAAAAAGGACCCCTTAGAAAAGTCTAATTACAGGCCAGTAAGCATACTTCCCATACCATCCAAAATTTTTGAAAAAGTACTTAGTGATCAAAATGTCCTCTTATTTTGAAAATATTTTAGATAATTTTTTATGTGCTTTTAGAAAAAAATCATGGATGTCAGACTACATTAATTAGATTGCTTGAAGACTGAAAACTTGCTCTGGACCGGAATGAATTTGTAGCAGCCATTCTTATGAACTTATCTAAAGCATTTGACTGCCTTCCCCATGATATTTTGCTACATAATTTGTCCTGTTATGGGGTATCTGACCAATCTGTGAAAATGTTAAAATCTTATCTATCAAACAGAAAGCAACAAATTAAAATAGGTCAAATTGTTAGTACTTGGGAAGATTTACAAAAGGGAGTTCCTCAAGGCTCTATTTTAGGACCCCTTTTGTTTAATGTATTCATAAACGACATTTTCTATTTTATTCAGAAAGGAACAACTATGCAGACTATTCTGTCTTTCCACTCCCCTAAGTTTGACGAACTAGTAAATGTTTTACAAGACGAAAGCAAAATTCTTATTGAATGGTTTCATTTTAACTGTATGCAGGCTAACCCTGATCAGTTTCAGGCCATAGCTGTCGGCAAGAAAACTACCATCAAATCCCCAGTCTTTAATTTAGGTAACACTCACATTTCTTGTGATGAAGTTGTCAAACTTTTAGGGGTAGACATTGACCGCAAGCTGAAATTTGATACTCATATTAGCAATATTTGTAAAAAGGCTGCTCAACAGGTAAATGCTAAAAAGAATTGGTTGTAACCTAAACAAATTAAATAGACTTACTATATTTATACGTTTGTATTGTCAAATTTTAATTTCTGTTCACAAGCTTGGCTCTTTTGCTCAGAAACCAACATCAAGAAAATGGAAAAGATTCAAGAGAGAGCTCTTAGATTTGTGTATAATGATTATTCTTCTTCATCTGAAATATTACTTGAAAAAGCAAATTTACCATCATTACATGTACGCAGAATGCGAACCATGGCCTTAGAAACTTCTGAAGTTGTTAACATCATTGCTCCACCTGTCTTGTCTGATCTTGTTATTAAAAATCTACAGGTACTAATTTTAGGTATTCAAATTTATTACAGGTGCCAGCTGTAAGGACAACCTCTTAAGGTAAGAACTCCTTCAAGTATGCTGCGCCAGTGCTGTGGAACTCACTACCAGAACACTTCAGGACCTGCCCCAGCTTCAATCAATCAATCCAGAAGCCTCATATCCACATGGAGTGGCAGGGACTGCAAGTGTATTGCTTGTAAACCAGGTTGGTGAGCTCCTACAGCATTGGTGGGACCTACTTGGAGTTCAGCAGTGTATGTATTTTAGCTTTTTTGTTTGCTGTTCTTTAATTTTGCTGTCTTGCATGTTGCTTTTCCCCACTTATGTTAGTTAACAAGCCTGTTGCTATAAAGCTTAGTAGAGTCAGAATTATATTCATACAGTTATGTTTTTTTTACTTTTCTTTGTATGTTACAATTTAACTATAGAGTACTGTAATTTTGCTTTGCCAGCTACTCATTTTATTATGTTTTCCTAGTTATAATTGTGTTGTACATGTGCTTGTGTTTGTTCAGATGTTTTTCACTTGAATGGTCTTTCTATCTGTGTTTTTGCTTTCATCACACTTGCTTATGTATTTTGTTTGCTCTTGTACTTTTTTGTTGCAAGCTTTGTACTTTTTATTTTGTAATCTATGATATCTGCCAATCTCTTACCGACTTTAATCATGGATTGCTAAACAACAAAACCAGTTTCACTTACTGTAATATTTTTATACAATAATCTTTTATTAAATCTGTCTGTGATTGATCTTCTTCCTTTTGTCGAGCAGCCTGCATATGTGTAACAGAATCATGGCTTGATGAAACTATTTTTGACTCAGAAATACATATTGATAATTATATTCTCAAAAGAAAAGATAGAAACAGACACGGAGGTGGTATATGTGTGTACATCAGAAGTGATTTGGCATTTAACTCACTGGATGATATTTGTCATGATGAACTTGAAGCTCTTTGGATTGAGATACTTTTGCCTAAAACTAAACCTTTTATATGTGGTTGTCTCTACAGACCCCCAAAACAGTCTAACTTTTATGATCTTTTAGAAAATGTGTGCTCATCAAATTCTTGTTTTAATGAGAAAGAATGTGTAATTTTAGGTGATTTTAACACTGATGTTTTAGAGGGTTCAACATGTGTTTTATTAAATTCTCTACAGTCTTTTATTAACATGTTCAGTTTTACACAGGTTATAAAAGATTTTACCAGAATAGGTAATCAGTCTTCATCTATTAATGATCTAATTCTGGTTACAGATAACGAGAAAATCTCTCAATCTGGTGTTCTTCATATTGGTATAAGTTGCCATTCACACATATACTGTACAAGAAATATCACTAAAGATTTTATAAACAAACACAATACTGTCGAAGTGAGATCCCTATAAAACTATAACAAAGATGATTTTCAGATGAATTTAATTAACACTGATTGGTCACCTGTGCTTCTATGTGATAATGTTATAGATGCATGGTCCAGTCTTAAATCCATATTTTTGTCAGTGATTAATAACATTGCTCCATTGAAAGACGTAAGACTCATTCAAACCGAGTCTGCAATTTTCACAGTTTGCCTTGTTCTCGGTGCTTCCGAGGGATCTACTTTCCAGATTTTATTAAACAAAGAACTGAGCCATGGGTTACTAATGAAATCTTACAGCATATCAAGGACAGAGATAAAGCTTTTAATGCTTATAAGAAAGTCAAAACCCCTGAAAATTATGAAAGTTTTAAATGTTTTAGAAATAAAACTCAGCATCTTATATACTGTGCTAAATGAGACTTTTTTAAAAACTCTATTTTTGATAATGAAAATGATTCTAAGTCTTTGTGGAAAACACTCAAGGAATTAGGTATGCCATCTAAAAAAGGTAAAAGTTCCTCTGGAAATATTGGGTTGAATATTGATTATGACATTGTTTTTGATAAGCTTAATGTTGCAAACCATTTCAATACTGTTTTTACAACTGTTGCATCAAATCTTGTCAGTAAATTGCCAAAATCTTTGGGACAGTTTGGTAAAGCTTTTGTTGCTAATTTCTATTTCCAAAAAGGTTTTGTCCATAATTTTACTATATTATTACTTGTCCACTTACACATGTTATTAATTTGTCTATAATACAAGGAGTTGTGCCAGATGATTTGAAAGCTGCATGTGTTGTTCCTTTATATAAAAAGAGTGTTAAAACTGAAGTAGGAAACTACAGACCTGTATCAATTTTATGTATTATTTCTAAAAATGTTTGAGTAAACAGAATTTACTATACGAGTTTCAATCAGGTTTTAGAAGTTCCTTTTCAACAGATACATGTTTAATACATCTGTCTGACTATATAAGGTTTAATTTAGATAAAGGTAATTATGTTTGCATGCTTCTGCTTGATTTGCAAAAAGCGTTTGATACAGTTGACCATGCTATTCTTTTAGACAAACTCAAAATGGTAGGTTTTAGTCCGGATGTTATCGGATGGTTTTAATCATATCTATCTGGTCGACAACAATGTATAGACATATCTGGCATTCTTTCGTCATCTGAAAATATCACATGTGGTGTGCCTCAAGGCTCCATACTTGGGCCTCTACTGTTTTTAATTTATGTAAATGACATGGCAGGTGTTGTAAATAACAAACTTTTATTGTATGCAGATGACTCTGCCATTTTAGTGTCTGGCAAATGTAAAATAGAAATTGAGCGTTTATTAAACCAGGATCTTGAACGAGTTAGTAACTGGTTAGTTGACAACAAATTGTCATTGCACCTAGGAAAAACAGAATCAGTTTTATTTGGCTCAAAGCCCAGGTTCAAAAAGAGTGCTAATCTTCATATAGTATGTAATGGTACGGTGATTAAGCACACCAACTGTTAAATACTTAGATGCTATATTGGATCAATGTTTGAGTTATGAGACCATGGTTACATCAGTCATTAAAAAAGCAAATGCAAGACTTAGGTTTCTATACAGAAAGCACAAGTTTTCATCATTGTACACTAAGAAAATGTTAGTCATGTCCTAGATCCAATGTCACTTTTACTATACCTGCTCTGTATGGTACTATGGCATTTCGCAGAGTCTGAACATTAGGTTTGTCCTTAGACTTGATCAAAGAAGTCATATTGATACAGAACACTTCATACAGTTGAGCTGGTTACCTGTCACAAGAAGAGTAGAACAAATAACTCTAAATCACGTTTTTAAAATACATTCAGGTTCTGCCCCTTCTTACATGAGTGAGTATTTTACTAAAGCCAGTTCTGTACATAGTCATAGCGATTGTTTATTTTTATTTCTTTACAAATGGCATTCATTTTCAAAGGCGGACAACTTTTTCAGAATATTTTCAGTACGGGACAGTACGGCAGAACATGTAATGGTAAGGTAAAATATTGGTAACGGTGCTGTTCGTTCATAAAATATTTCTGTGTTTTGGTGATATACTCCTAAACCTTAATCTGTAGTCGGTTCAAAAGCTCACATGAGCTTATGTTGTACTTGTTCAATGTCTTGCCGACTTTAAATAAATCTTATCTTATCTTATTTTATCTTTTCTCCAGATGATAATTTCTGCTTCTGCTTCTGCTTCAGCTGAGCTTATTGCTGATAGGAAATACCGAAAAACACTCCTTGTGGTGATAACAGTCAGTCATTTACTTAGTGTGACAAATGTCTTTAAAACGCCCATTATTGTACAAAATGTCACAAAATGCCATTATTCAGTCGGGGGAATGTAGGAAATGTGTTTGTGATCATGATCAATGTATCGTTAGGCTTGACATGATGATAGCGTGCGACAAAATCATCATTTGTTCTCTCTTCGTTTGTCAAGAGCCCTGATCGAGTATTCATGAAACTGTTTTAATGACATGTGATAAATAAGACATATTGCATCTAGTAAGGACATAGACGCCAATAAACTGACTATTATAAGTGCTACTGGCCTATCATATTCTGTGGCTTAAAGACAACTATTCATTTAGCAAGGCGGAAAATATTTTTGCTTTCGTTGCAACACAGAATTCTGTATATTCAAGTTTAAAAGTATGTTTGCAAATATGAGCATTAACAGAGATTATTGGCATTATATTAAAAACTAGGTAACATGTATCATATTAGACTGTATTCGCGCTAAACTGGAAGGGAATTTAGTATTTTGGACTTTAATGCTATTCGAGTAATAACACTGCAATCAAAGAAGGCAGCCACCACTACATACGTTGACCTTTACTCATTGGATAATAGTTTTCTTTTTTAGTTTTAACTTGGGGTACAAAGTGGTCAGATTATGGATTTGAGTTTAAAAAAAAGAAAACAAAAACAAAAAAACATCTACGTATACATATACAATTAAGATCTAATTAACTGTTTTCTTAAGAATATTAGTGCGGTCAAAAATACTCATTTCAAATGGAAAGTACATCATTGCCATTGTACGAAAAATGTATTTGCATGTTCTATAGTACACTAGATTTCATGAATTTGTAAGGCAAAATTGAGAAATAAAGCAGAACTTAAACCACTATTTTCAAACAAGTTCTGGCTATCTTTTATCCATTAAGATTCTTGTATTTGATTCATTTATTCAATGATGTCATTACCGGCTATATAAATCCATGTCTCTCTGATCATCCTGAAAGAACGCGTATATCCACTTCGAACTAGGATAAGTTAAATAAAAATAAAGTAGTAACAAGGATTACAGATGAAATTTATAGGATTGTGGAGACATTATATGTCAACCACTGGAATCGCAATAGTATTGGATAGTCAAGTTGTTTCAGTTCGCTGGATAAGCAAAGCGATTTGTCAATGGATAAACAATGATTGTCATAAAATTGGTTATGTAATCTATACAGTATATTTCATGTCAATGGATTAGGTTACTGTTACTTGATAAGTCATGTGCGTCTTGAAATGTGATGTGTTCCAAGTCATGTAACTGGCAAATATGTTCCGTAAAATTGTTTATTACATGTTTGATGCCGCGGGAGTGAAATAAAGCCATTATGTAATTTTGGTATTGTTATAGTGTAGTACAGTTTCGACGCTGACACCTTGTTAAGTGTAGAAGATGTTAGGCAAATCACCTTTGTATTTAACAGGTGAAAAAGGAAGGTATGCTGATGTTTCAGCATCTAATACGTGATGGAAAGAATATTACACTTGTGTCGTTCCACGTCGAATTGATAAAACTGTTTAGATAAAATTGATACAATTCGCAATAGAACTTTACTTTATTTTCGTATTCAACTCCTTTCTTAAATTCAATATGAAAAGACACTAGTAATGCCCTCTTTATACGTAATGTTCTGTATCAACATACTATATGCCAGTGAATATGCAGTGTTATACTATGAATAATCAAACAGCTCTATGTAACACACCACTTAAGCCATATGAGGCCCTTTGTCACATTCCCTTAGACGTAAGGTTATACATACCATGCCACCGGTTACGAAAAATGTTCCATTGGCGCGGATAGGCAAGGTGGTCAATGGCATTAGATCGACAAGACGGTCCTTGTCACAGTGTACGCAGTGTTCTATGTATCATAACATTGATCGCGAAATATGGTCTTTGTCGGTTTGTATGAACTGTGTTTTATGACATTGGATACGCACGATGATCCATGCCAGCGGATACACAAGGTGTTTTATGTTACTGGATATATTATAGTGTCCATTCCATCGTATATGTTACATGCTTCTGAGTATACAAATTGAATGTGGTTTTTGACATACCGCTTGATATTTAAAATGGTCCATCAAACATGATCCGCTATGAGGTATTACCTAGATAAGCCGTGTAAAATGGAACAATGTTGCTGTCAGTTAAGTCGCAATGATATGCATGCCAAAATACTGTCATCGGTTCAGAATGTACTTTTTCACTGTTTGCGTGTGTTCGGTTTCAACGTCTTTTCCAACAGTTTTTCAGTCATATAAACGACGTGACATGATACACCTTCCAGTCACATTATACTGACACCGGGCAGACAAGTCGTAGCACTTTCGTCTTAATGCTGAGCGCCAAGCGAGGAAGCTACTACTACCTTTTCTACGTCTTTGTTATGACGCGGCCAGGGATCGAACCCGCGACTTTTACACTGTGAACCCTGTAACACTATGATATATACAATATATAAAATGTGTAAACGGGTTGAAAGTGTTCTATTAAAAAGATTTTGAAATCGGAGTAATAGTATGTGGCGGGAAACCGGTGCCGGTGCATAAAGGGATGGCAGATAAAGGAATAAACACTATCAGCAGAAAATAATATACAAATCATGTACACCGGAACGGACCAAAAAGCAAATTGAAAATAGTGGCACCGCCTTGGAGAGGTCAGTAAACTGGGGATGGATTTAAACGCGTTTGAGGCAGCATGCCAGTCTCACACTTGCCCTATTTTCAACTTGTTAGACAGGACAGTATAAATGAAATAATTCCCCTCTCACATAAGCTGTTACGTTCGTGGCAAAATATCAAACTGCATAATGTAAGCATACTTTGCAATTTTACATGGTATTTTAATATCTTGGAAATTTTGCTTGTTACTTGGTATATTTGGTCTTTCAATTTGATATTATATTCGGTTAATACCTTGAATGTCAGGATGTGACAATTAACGACACCTCCATGAAAACCCTTTCAATTTCCCTTAACTCAATGGAAATGATTTTGAAAAAAAAGCTGTGAAACGTAACAGTTTTACCAAAATCATTCAAACCAGTATGCGGGGTTGATTAGTCCGATTTTGTGTTAAACTAAAGGTTACAAACGGCAGGCATCTGAAAAAGAAAATGCGATTGAACACTTAATTTTACTGATCCAAACTTTATATCGCCATTTGTAACCCTGCCACAAAAATACAACCACAATAATCGAAACAATTCTGTAAACAAATTGAGGGTATATGGACTATTAAGGTATTACAAGTAAGGAAACAAGTAAATAAGCATGTTTCTTCTATTTTGAGTGTGTTACGTTTGACAGTTATAACTGTTAATAAATGGAGGGATTGTATTTTGGAAGACAATGATTTTAATTTCTAAAAGTTATAGCAGAAGCCGCATCAAGCCATAATAAATGTGTATTATCAAAACATTCCGCTATCTTGTCTAGAGTAAAACTGCAATTCTCTTGTATTGCCTTGTCTGACTAGAGAGTAATATTTCCATAGTTCATTGTCTTATCTGAAAAGAGTATTATTTCGGTATTTCCTGAAGTGACCAAGACAATTTGTCTAACGCCAGAAGGAAAAGGGCAGACAATAGCAGTCGTTAAGTGAAAAAATTCATTATTTCTTTTTATCATGTCTATAATAATCTATATCCTCAATTTTCTTGGGCTCCATTAGCCTACGGATAGATTAAATGAAATCAACCAGACACGAACCTGTCTTTTGTGTGATCAATTGCCATGCAATGACATAACAATATAAACTATGCAAGTAGCAGAAATATTACTGGATGTATGAAAATAATGTTTTGTTATAAATACAACTGATTTCTTTTTGTTGAATCTCTTGCATAAGACCCAAGTATAAATCACAACCCTTACGTGATATATTTTGAAGCACGTGATACGGAATTCAAAAGCAGTTTTGATATGGATGTCGAATAAATGATGTGTTACTTTGAGATAATTCAAACTTGAATGTTGTTAGTAGTGAATCCTGTCTATCCAGTCGTTCAGTTTCCTTCTTTATCTATATAAACCGCCATTTTGGAATCGGTGCAGTCAATTTTTGAAATCGGTTGGGCTCCGTCCTATTGTTTAACATAAAGGGACTGTATTGTTCTCCTTGAGCGTGTCGGTACACGTTTAGGCTCCATCTATTGTTTCTCGATGAGTCACCTCGGGGTGCGGCTCTCTATTGTTAGGTAATCGTCTGCTACTGGATAGATATGTAAACACACCGATAAAGTCACGCCCAACCGATTTCAAAAATTGACTGCACCGATTCCAAAATGGCGGTTTATATAGATAAAGAAGGACACTGAACGACTGGATAGACAGGGTTCACTACTGTTGTTTTTCCCTTCTTCATATGTCTACACTCTTAATAATTTAGAGTTTGTATCGAAAACATTTTGATTAAATTTCAAATCAAATCCCTATGCAAATTAAATGCCTGTTATCAACACATTTAAAACACCTATTACAGTGAAACCTGTTTTAAAAGACAACTTAAGGGAAAGCAAACAGATGGTCTCATAAGACGGACTATTTTGATTCTAGCGATCATAACTAGTGCTTTTATAATTATCACTTGATCTCAGACAATTTATAAAACACTTAACGATATTTCCATTAACGAAGTCAATCAATATCTTTATGTTTTTGGATGTTCTTTTGTAATTATCTTTAAATTGTCTTTAAATATATAATAAAATCTTGTTATGTTGGTTTAACTTCATCACAAATGCAAATATTGAATGAGATCATAATTAGTTTAATGTCAAATACAGAATACGAAAAATAATCAACTCGTAATATATCATGATTATGAATTGAACTAAGTTATAGACATTGCTGGGATATATGAAGACTGGCATCCGTCGTTAGTCATTAAATGTAAAGCACTTGGCCATAAAATCAATCCTCTCGGATAGCACTTTCTGAAAAAAAATAAAATATCTCTAACCTCTGACTCTAGCTGTTGAGATGAGCCTAGAGAGAAAATGGTTTTCTTAGAAAATATCAGTGTCAGTATGAAGAAAGAATAAACTTTATTACAGATAACTTGATCTCAACAGACTTTGTAAGTCTAGGATATAATAAAAAGTCCGCAGTTCAGGAAATGGTACAGCGCTGAGAGTAATTGGAAGTTAAGAAAGGATGGTAATTGTTATTGCATTAATTCATTTCTTATTGCTTGAATCTGTGAAATGTCCGCATTTTTTAATAAAAAATGCTGTAATAAATTCAGGATGACAGAAATGTGAAGTCTGCCCGGGTCTCGAACCTGAGCTGACCGGCTGCCTGACACATACTCTCTTTAACGTGACCAAGTCCGTACCTCGACCCCCCCCCCCCCCCACCCCAAACAAATTGTAAATTCGTCCTCGAATTCCAAAAGAACACAATATTGCAAACGTTGCAAGACTGTCCAAGCAAGCATGCTAAACACCCACTTTCTGAGCAAATTGTCAAAAAGTATGCGTTCAGTTAGGGACTCGAACTTTGGACCTTTCCCTTACAGAGAGAGAGAGAGAGAGAGAGAGTGCTCTACCGACTGGGCTAACTGGCTGCTTAACACATATTCTCTCTAAACGTAACGTAACGTAAAGTAAATCCGTACCGAGAAAATGATTTATCCTGTCACTTGCAGTATTTTCGACCCGATATCAGGGTGCCGCATATTTCTTGATATACCGTCAGTTGACATGTGACCAGTGATATACGGACAGTTGATCATGTGACCTTATGATCGATATTGTTGTCATAAGGAATTTTGCATCGAAATTATCACCATTGTGTTGGAAATGTCCGAACTAAGAAAATGAGTTGTCAAATAATGAGTTTTTATTCAAAAACGAAGAAGTTATTGCGATTTTTCAATTGTAACCACATTACTGCGTCGGTGATGACGTCATTATGTAAGTGACGTCATTACGAATATGATGCCATTAAAACGGTTGTCGCACACAAATTTTTGTAAAATAAATTGCCAAATATCGGAAAATGAAGTAATGGCAAGATAAATAGAATAATAGGTTAGTGCCTAAGATGGAGAAAGTTTATCTGGCTCTGCTCCGGACGTTATCAGGTTCGCCGATAACCTCCTCCACCTCGCCAGATAAACTTTCTCATCTACGGCACTAACCTAATATTCTCTATATACCGCCGATATTTTATTACAAAAATTTATCTAGAATACTTGTTAACCGTGTCATAGTTTCCATAGGAAACTACTAAGATTTTTTTTCAATTAAGCTTGGTCAGCACGATTGATAGACCATACTTCCTATAATCATGCAGATTCTGTGCAGGCTGTACTATATTAAACTAATACTTTCATGATACTTTCTTTAAAAATTGTTTCTTGTAGAGAATGTGCTTATCATTTACGGAGAAAACCAAAGCCGTTTTGTTTAACATAGTTATTGTTGAAAAAAAGGTGGTTTATACAAAAAAAAAAAAAACAAACAAACACGGGTTGTCATTTATCTTCATTCTTTATATTTTACAATAAAGCAGCATTATTTTTTCAGGTGAAATGTATAAAGTGAGATTTCATGAAGATGGGTCCTAGTAAGTCCGGGATATGGCTCGTATTCGAAGAAAAATTGTGATTGATTGTAAAAGCAATTTACATGAAATATAGTTTGAGCTTTTAAGCAAAATGTTGTTCTTTCTTTATATTCAACGGATGTTTTTGTTTGTAGTGCAAGTTAGCATAACCTTAAAAAGAGATGCAGGCAAACCTGTGTTAAAGACCACCTCTGAACAGAGGTCACCTGACTCTAAAGACCACATGTTTTGTTTCCAGTTTTAACATTTATTTAGCCTGTGACTACCTCCAAATAAAGACCACATTTTGGCTCTACCTAGGCTCGTCTTTATAGACAGCTTTGAAAGTATATGTAAAAGTACACTCGAAGTTTTATCCAGCATTAGTGCAGTGACTGACATATAAATTTTGTTCTGTCCGTCTGTCTGTCTGTATGTCACAAAGTTTAAATGTGCATATCATGTGAAACTGCAATGCGGATTCACACCAGTTCATTGTTTTGTGATCAGAGTTTTATAATACTTTATATTTTAATGGGCCCGCTTTTACCAAACTTTACATGACTGGCCAGTGCCTATAATTTTCATTGGAGTTATGGCCCTTACCTTGTCATATCTTACCCCGTATTGGCAAACTCATTTTAAGCGATATCTATATACTGGCACGTGTTTATACCAAGCTGCGAAATCTTTATATTCATGTAGTTATCATGTA
The DNA here is from genome assembly GCF_021730395.1 of Mercenaria mercenaria. Taxonomy (NCBI): domain Eukaryota; kingdom Metazoa; phylum Mollusca; class Bivalvia; order Venerida; family Veneridae; genus Mercenaria; species Mercenaria mercenaria. The sequence continues at coordinate 59,101,616 of NC_069367.1, forward strand.
CATTTTGTCGCTACTGAAGTAAATTTTTAATAAACATACACTTTTATTTAATAATGATTTATATTTATCCACAATTCATGTGTAGACCTGTATCACTGAAAAGCATTACTGAGCAGATATATTTTATCCATTTACTTTCATAAACTACTTAAACAGATGTTATAAGCAATGAGATTGTATCCTGGCAGTGCAGTGGATATAATATCATAATAAGAATATCAGTAAGGTTACAATACATTCCAGAACTCGGAAACTATTCGGCGTGATATAACTGTTGAAAAGCAGAGCGGGGCACGCGAAGTCTTACTCCACCAAAAAGGCTGAAAAATCGCCATATGAACTAAATTTCTGCGATGTGACCAAACAAAGAATTAACTAAAAAAACAGAAATTGAATGGCGATTTTAACGCAAGAAAGTAAACACTAAATAACTCCAAGGATTCCCTATCAATTAATTTTCTTTCAAGGATGACATGAACTAACGTTTTTTGCAGCGTTTTAGCGGAATTACGCTATTCTCAAACTTGAAAATAATTTCCTCATTCAAAATGTTATTCTTGTCCGATCCGCTTTGCATGTGTTGGAGTAAGCGAATTATTTTAACATACAATTATCCCCTAACTAGCGGACGTGTGCTATTTACACTTTATTCCAAGGGTTTAAATCCTATGCGCTCTTAACGAAATTTCGTTAAGAGGAGGCCGTTGCACTGCAAATATACTCTCTACTCAGAATGCCTTAGCGAAATTACGCTATCTAGATGGGATGAACCGTAAACTTTATAGTATTTTTTTTTTGCGAGGAACATTGTATAAAAGTTAATGATTATTCTTGTCTATGAAGAAAGTAACGAATTCCTTGGACACGTACATACATACTGCATCTTTATGGCAAATTGATAATACCGCTTAACAATGTTGTAAAGGTAAAGAAAATATTATTCCAAAATGGCATGATAAAACAATTTGTACACCAAATTGGCATGTTTTTGACATAACTTGACAGTATGGAAACTGTCAACTGCAAATGGAACGTGTTCTATGCGATAAAGTGAAAATTTGTATAGTCATACTTTTTCTAATAATCAATAAAAATACATCCTAACACAGCGGTATTTTACAACAATAACTACACACCATGTAAAACATGAATATTTAAGGTCAAATCACTTGCCCTCACCGTCGTGGGCTCGAGCCTCAGTTGGGACATAAAACTCTTCATGTGGGCTTACAGAAGGTTAGCATTTCTACCCAGATGCTCGCCAGTGATGCAAATGTGCGCGGAGGGTTCTACCCAGGTAAACAATTTCTTAATTCGTGGCCAGGAAATATAACTAAGAAAAAAGCAAAAAACGACTTTTGCTAATTCGTGGCCACGAAATATAACTAAGAAAAAAACAAAAAACGATTTTTGCTCATTCGTGGCCACGAAATATAACTATGAAAAAAAAAACAAAAAAACGATTTTTGCTAATTCGAATATAAGTAAGAAAAAAAACGAAAAACAAAATTGTCTAATTCGTAGTCACGAAGTATAACTAAGAAAAAAAAAAACAAAGTGTCTTATCTCGTTCCCACGACTTAGCTAACCAATCAGATTCCGACGCTATTTCGTGGCCACGAGTTATGTAAACCAATGAAAACACCGTGTTTACAGACAGCTTGTGTAGAACATGTGTCATGGATGCCATAGAGTTGATTGAATATTTATTTTACCAGGGTTTGCTTTATAGGAACATTGTCGACGTTCTTGGCGAAAACGGCATCGACTGCCATTATTTGTACGACATATTACCACCCGAGTGTATAGTGTTAAAACACTCTTTTGGTATGAATTATTTCGATTCTAATAAGCCCTGAAACTGAAACTGTAGATAAAATATAGTAGCGCTCTTTCTTGGTCGCAAGAAAAACATTGACGTCACCGCACGTTAACGTGACGTCATTCTAGCATAAGTGTGTTTTAACAGAGAAAAGCATATTAGAATAATACATTTTGGTTATTTTACACAACCTATTAAAAGAAAGACTAATACTATCGAAAATAAAGTAACTGGGACAATATGAAACGTCTTTTAAAAGACTTACATTACAAGGTTATGAGTGTTTTTGCAGACTTCTCCATAAGAATTTGTTCGATGCATAACAGATTTGCACACATATTTAATATAACTGGTGTAAATATTAAGCTACTAATAAGTTCAGTAGATCAGCAGCTGTAATTACACTTGTTATTTATGAAGAATTTCTCCTTTAGTGCGAGTCATAAGACTGTTGTCATCACTTTATCAACATATCTTGCATTGTGATTGTTATCTTGTCCTTTGATAAGAAATTTAGGGACCACCTGCAGATATGTCAGAAATCAATAAATAAATCTCCATTAGGGTTTGTTTAATGATAATCTGTCTGTTGGTTATTTTAAATTAATATAAAATGTTTTACATTAAATGTATGGAAAGTATTGATGCATGTTTGTCATTTAGACGAAATAAACTCACATAATATATCAACCAGATACTGGTAGAAAATAGATGTTAGATAACTTCGCATCTGTATTTATCATAAATGTATATAAAAGTATGACAGCTTGACTAAATGTGTTATTAAGTGCAATATAGAGCGTCAGTATTTATTCATCTCAAAAATCATTTGAACGCACTGCTTGTTAGTTGGCAATATGTTACTTTTGGTAGCTGCAATGTGTGATAAAAGTATTAATTTATTTCATAACAAGAAACTTGGACATTCCGCGAAAATCAGGTTTTCAAACTTTGCATCACGCCAGCATGTTCTCTTTAATGACGTGACCAGTTTATCCGACATTACTAAAGGTACACTAGACCAATGCTTTATCCCAATGCACCACGGTGAAAATTTTAATGTACATGTATGCGGATTAAGAAATATAGGTGGAACCGTCATTCTATTTTTAGTAACGGTACAAAATGTACCCTTGATCCGAATGATCCCGCACTATATTCCCTACCTTGATAAAAGTTACCTGCACACCAAAGTTGGTGACAAAACTTGTATTCAAACTAAAGTTTGCTATATATCAGGTTTGGTTACAATAAGCTAATCCTAACTAAAGTTACAAACCGGTAACCAGTTTACAAATGATCACAGTGAAAAATGAAAAATCTTAAAAATCTATTTTTGTATGACCTTGATATAATGGCAGCAAAATAACAAAACAGTCAATCCAATGGTAGTTCTTTATATATTAGCTTGCTATTCGCTGCACCAAGCTTGATGACAGTAAATAATTCCTAACTAAAGGCATAAACCGGAAACCACATTTTGGATGATAACAGTGAAAATCAAACCAATTTGTAGTAACTGTGACCTTGACCCAATGGCATCAAAATTACATTTTATCACAACAGAAAGATAGGCCATGATTTTAGCTGCGACCCATCCGTTCCACATCACAAAATGTAGCTTTTGCTACACTCCCTAAACCACAGCGCCACGGTGGAATTTTCAAAGTATGCAGATTAATTAAGTTATGCTGATTTTGAACTTGATCCTACTGACCCCATATACAATGCCAACCTTGGCTTTTCTAAACGCTACCTTTCAGGGGGTTAAAGCGTTGGTCTAGTGTACTTTTTTACAATGTTGAATGGACGGGTCACGGTTAAGATCCTGATAATTTCAACACATCAATTCAAACTAAAGTTTCTGAAAGGAAACCGTTTTTGCTTTTCCATTCTAAGCAATAGTGGTCTTAACCCTAGTGATCGCATATGCAATTTTAAACTCTGTTTTCATGCAAGCTACCTATATACCAAATTTCATCGTTATTTGTTTCCCATAACAATTAGTTTTAGCGAAAACCAAAGGCTGACGCCGCCCAACTGCTCGCGCAACAACATAAGCCAATCTAAAAACATGTTTTCCTTTTGTTTTAGTTTTTAAAATTTTGTTGAAACATGTTATCCGAGAATTGTTGTTACTTCATGATATGACTGACCTGATTTCATTGTGATTATAAGAAGGAAAACAATCACCTGTCAATGAATCGCAGTTGTGATCTCTTGTCAGAGCCATCGATATGACTAAGAACTATACAATAACTTACAATTGTCGGACGTCTCGTTTTATCTGGCCGTTTCGCTATTGAAACAGCAAAAGAGCTGTCTAAAGTTGTACTATTTCAGACTTTTCCTTATAATACTAGCTTAAATGCAAAACACTTTACCAAAATGTCCTAAATTGAAAAAAGGACATAAAAACCTATTTCTTGTGTACTTGTTGGGTATACCGAAATTATATGAAGAGTTCTGAAATATTTATAATTACGTAATTTAGACAAGTAGTTTCTGAGAAATATTCTTACATGAACAACTTTCATAAAAATATATATGCTAAAAAGAGCACACTGTTATGAAACCTACATTTGTACTCTGTGGAACCCTTGTGGATATATATGCATGTGTTGAACGTGAAGCTTCTTCAACCAATACTTTAAAGATAGACACATGTCCTAAGGGTTCATCTGAGGATGCAACAACATGCGTTAAGTTTGAAAGCACTTTACTTACTAGTTTTTTAGGAACTTGCTTATAGGCTAAACTTTAACCAAATGTTCTAAGCTAAAAAGGGCTTAGTTTTTACTAAATAAAAGCAAAAATTAAATCAGTTCAAATGTCTTGTGGGGGTCATCTAAAAAATAAAATACATGTATGAAATTTGAAAACATTCGGCTTATTAGTTTCTGAGGACCATTGTTACATACAAAACTTTCGTGGCGCCTACTTATTGTAAACTTTTAAGCATATAGAAAATTTTGAAAGGAGAAGTTAGAAATGTGAAAACTTCCCTTCTCGTCTTCGATACAAACTTGAGAAGTGTAAAGAGAGAAATGTGAAATTTCTCACTTCTCATTTCTTTGTATCTATATGTTCCATAAAGTATCAGAAGAAATGAGAATAGTGAAAAGTTTAGACGACACCGGACATTCGTAGAATTTAAAAGAGGAATATGTATGACAAGTGCAATACTGGAACGAGGAGGTTTTACCTATAATCATTGATTTAAAACTCAACAATCAGGTTACTTCATTCCGATTTGTGTATTTCTCCAAACGCTCCTTTGTTGACATTTTAGTTGAGGGTGCAGGTGTGTGAAAGTAACTGTTATTGTGTTAGTTTGTTTTATTGAGTAAGAACATTTACTGAAAGTCCATCTGTAAATTTTAATTAAAATATTAAATAGTTACTGCTGTGAAAATGTTATTTTCAATAACATCAAAGGTCGATATTGTAGTCAGAAGTAAATACTAAATTCAAAGTTTATATAATTATGCAGTTTCTTAAAATAGTACACATCTCCTACATGATGGCACTGAAACATACACGCCAGAACATTTGCGGCATATAAACACGTAAACACGCGAGTCTGGAAGATTGGAATATGAATTATAATTTATTTGCTGTCAGAATAGAATCTAGTTGACATTTGTGGTGCTTGTAAACTACGCGCACGACCAGATATAGATGCACCGATGTTGAAGTTGAAACGTACCGGGCTGAAACATTTTCTTACGGTAAAAACATAGACTCTAACAAATGAATTCATCAGTTAGAAATTGTTTATTTCAGAAAATTTGATGTACTTTTTATTACTACTACTTAGAACTGAAAAAGTCGAGTATCTAGTCTGCATATAACTGAAGCAGAGTAGAATCTCACAGTCATGTTACCATCGTAGGGTGGAGTGGAACAGCTATACTTTATCGAAGATTCATGTATAGGCGATTTCGCTATATGTTTATATACTGGTACTGATGATAAACCCGAACAGAAAATGAGGTTTTCTACCTGTAACTTTTTTATTTCTGCAAATTTAAATCAATGGTCGGTATCAAAATAAAGCTTAACCTTTGCTGAAAACTCTACATAATTCAAATTTATATTTAGTAAGCAAACTACACGAAGTGAGGGCCTGAAAGGGGTATGTAAAAAGGGGACTTTATGAAAGTTGACTGATGATAAATTCGAACCCTTTGTCATTTACAAAATTTTCTTGGTATTATTATATTGAAACTTTCCCCAAAAAGCTGCAACAGTCATTCCTGATCAAGTAATGAAAAGTTGACAAATGTCAGGCCTTCATGTTTCGACAGTGAGCATGCGCAAAAAACATCCTCTTCCCCAGTAATTTTGGATAAAAAAAATTTATACAAATTTATGCGAGTCATTTATTTATACAGAATATTTACCAATTTTGTTTTTGTTTTCACCAGTTGGTGTTGTAAGTGGAAACTATTAGATGGTGTGTTCAATTTTATAAATAACCGATTGCAATCGAATATTTCCAAGGTGTTCGACTTTATCATCTGTTCGGGTTTATCATCAGTACCAGTAGCAACTGCTGCGGATGGGTTAGAATAGTGAGTCAAAGTATGACTTGCACATCACTTTTCTCGGATATAACTATTTAGTATTTTATCGTAACCCTCTGGCCATTAGACACCAGTAGCAAATTAATTCCATTTTCATTCGTTGTTTATATATTACTTCTGAATCAGTTGATTAAAATATGAAAATTCAAATAGACTTTATTGAAAAGTTTATTGTAACAGAAAGTCAACTGTGATATTTGATTTCTCTTGTTCAATCCGTTTATGTTTTCTTCATTCGATTCTACTTTTTCTTCAAGTTGCTTTAGTTAAAGTGACTTAATTTTAAGAGCGAAATACCTGTACAAAGTGACATAAATCATATTATAAAATTCAGCCTGTGTTCGAGATTGTTTTTCTGACTATCGGGTCTGCCCCACTAGATAATTGATAATAGAAGATGATGTAAGTGATCATATTACCATACGCCGCTTTTCATGGAATTACACGCTAGTGTATCATTGAAGGTTCCATGTGCACCGCCGTGTGAATACATCTGCGAATGTTTCTAAATTGATTTATGTACTTGTAGCATGTGTAAATGTTCTGCTCAACCCGGGGCTAGAGGGCGTGGACGGTAGCATGCATTTCCACTACCGTCAATGAACAGGCTCAATCAAACCGAGCCTGCAATATTTTCGTTTTTGTCGTGTTGAGCGACCTATGGAGTTTCCACTTTTTCTATTTTGTTGGCAGATGACTTTGTCGAAAGTCTATTTACTTTTTTTCGACATCAACTGTGGCTACTCTAATTTATTTGTAATAGATGTACATGCATTAAGAAAACATTAGTACTATCTTTTCTAGAGCTGTTACATATCAGTTCATCTTACACTAGAACTTCAAGAGGTATTTGAATTCGTAGATATTATTAAAACCATTTCGTCTTTAGAAAAGGATATCAAAAGAACAGAAAATGAAATTCAAACACGATCCGATTTGTTGTCATATTAAACCAAGGAGGCTGAATATTATGTGTTATTATGCAACAATTAATTTTTCCGACGTCACGATTATTCTTTCATAGCGTCAAACGGCATAGCTGTGCACAAGCAAAAACTTAGTGGATGTCGTCAAGGATGTACGTAATAATCTTTGATAACGTGTAAGAATCACAATGATATATCTCAAACAGTGATTTGCTTTTGAATAAAATCATTGTTGTTTAGAACCCGAAACAATCATTTTATTCAATGACAAATCACTGTTTGGGATATATTATTTCTAAAATAGAATATTAAAGACGTTCTTTTGATAATTTTTAATTACTTGAACGTTAATTTTATTTTGTCATGACACTCTTTACAGTGTGGGGGAACACGTGACCTCAAATGATGCTTCGCACTGAAAAAAATGGCGGACAAAGTGCAAATTTTGACAGAAAAAGCCAGGTTAGTGCTATTTCTATGTAACATTTTTATCAGATATAGCGCAGGCTTAGCAGAACAAAAATTGCCATCGAACGGTATAGCTTGGCTAGTTTTCTAGATTACTTCGAGGTTCTGAGCGAGTCGGGGCATTTTCCATAACAAAATGTTATGGTGCTACCCACGTAAAGTTAATAATTTATCAAAATTACCGATTTAGAAACGGAATTCTCCCTTGCTCGCATAGAACTACAGAACGTGAGAGGTATTGGTTATTCTATTACCTCTCAAGAACAGTCAGAATCTGTTATTATCTCCCTTCTATCTTCCCAAGGATCTCCAGATTTGTGTATACATTTTAATGAAAATTATAAACCTGATCTGTAAATCAATTACATCCAAACCATGAAAGATGTGCGTACTTCTCAATGCTAAACTGCTTTATAAACGTTCTATCCACTGAAGATATTTGACTGGTTTTTCTGAGACGTTCACACTTCTGAACAAAACATATATGTATATATTAGCCCATTTCCTACACGATAGTTTTGCTTTCGACCTATAATTTTACAAAAAGTGTTTTCTAAATAGATTCTTTTTGGTGCTGGAATAGATTTATAAGCATTAAAATGCTTAAATTTTATCATGTTTGCGTTATTGCATGTATAAACCCAGACGTACCTTTTAACGAACGCTGAATAAACATTGGTGTAAAATAATTTAATTCTATGCCCATTGACACTTAAAACTTATATAATTATGCAAAACTTCATCACGTGACATTACAATGACGTCATGTTATAGCGTTATGCAACTGATTGAATACAGATTAAGTTTCAATTAAAATAAGTCGGTGTAAAGAAACGAGTATGTAATAATTTTTGCATCTATAATTTATGGGGACACTTATATTTTAAACTGATATTAATAAATGTATACATGTGCTAATTAGCTACATATAGTTGTAAATTTCACGATAATCGTTTTTTATTTCATATTTCAGGATGGAAAATCTGTGCAAGCAATTTGGGAAATCCTTCAGGAGTAAATCAGGCCTCTGTGATCATAAAAGGAGGCATCTCAACAAAGCTCCGTACAAATGCTGTGGACACAGCTTTTATAGTAAAACTCATTTGACAAGGCATAGGTAAGTTTTTACAGATTTAGAAGACTGTGTTTATTTACTAGTATACAAAAAGAACGATAGCTGAAACAGTAGAGCTGTTTATTGAACAGAAAAGATACATGTCAAGCAAAATTAAAGGACAAGCGATAATAATTGCGATGGACTAGCGAAAGTTTGCTAGACGGCGGCAATTTTCACGTAGCACCACTGTTCTTCTTCTTTATTCTATATAAAACTGACATATTTTCAATAGCCGCAGCACATGCCATGACCCATTTTAAATGTCTGTAATAAACATTTTCTAGTATAATATTGTCAGTCCTGAATAAAAATCAAAAGAAAAGTGGAGGTCATATTTGATGCACACAAGTTGCAAAATCGGCTAAAAAAATGAGACCCAAATTGTAGTGGTGGTTTATGATCTAAGTTTCCATGAACAATTCTGTCATGTTTTTGTTTTAATATAAAATGCTACCTACATGTCAAACATAGATCTGACATGTGATATCAGTAAAAAACTTGTTAAGAAAATGAAGAAAATAGTCTACAGAGATAAGAAACTGCGGAAAATTTGAATCCGCCTTTAATGCGACTACCATTTTTCTATTTAGTGTCTTTATGCCTGTATTTTTGATATCTTTAATCCCTGTGCTACACATTAGATCAGCATCGGCAAAATCATCCTACCTTAACAGATTTTCCTACCGGCTCGAAAATATTATCTCAGGTTAGAATCATGACATAAATTAACTAACATTATTTAGCTAGTCTCCCAACCTCCCGGAAAGGTCTCTACATGCCAAATTCAGACAATATTTAACGTGCTGAAAATCGAGAGGCTCGTTAAATTTCGCAACTGCATGTATCTCTAAGCTGAGGAAAAATAAGCTGGCACAGTATGTTTAATTCCAATTGTATTGCATATTTTAGATGCAGCGCCCATGGTGAAGAGAAACGGTTCAAGTGCAATAAATGTGAAAAGGTATTTGCACTGCTTGGAGATTTGAACAGGCTTGAACGTCAGGAGACTTGTGGGTGCGCCGAAACTAAAGTGTGAAAGATGCGGAGCCTTGTTTCACCACAATAATGACTTAACAGAACATATGGATAAGCACCTTGGGCAGAAGAAATTTGTTTGTGGTTGTGGGAAGGTCAACAGGTATCACCAAGGATTAAGTAGACACAGAAAACCCTGTAAAACATGAATGCTGGATCAAAATATATTTTTTATGGAAAAACGTTGTTTTCTTAATGGAAATATGACGCTTAGATAAGCTGAATTCCTGTTATACCTGGTTACAGTAGTCGCTGTTTATGTATTCTACTGAAAAAGATACAAAAACACTCCGAATCTTACTTTACTTTATTCGAAATAATTTAAAAGATATTCACAAATAATAACGAAGTTCTACATATTTATTTCAGTTACAGTAACCGTATTAATTTCTTCATCTTTTCGGTGTTATTTGCAGTGTAGTACTTATAATGCCGTACACATATCATTATCAGCTATACTTGAAAAGATAATGAATCTGACATCTAATATGTTTGGTGCAATTAAACTGCTTGGAATTTATTAAATAGGTTCTGAATAAACAGGTAATGGTTGAAAGAGGCATTTTTGGGGTTCTCGTAATAGTTAGAATGGCCCTATATCGCTCACCTGAGTACCATTGCTCTTAATGATAAGATCAAGTTTCGACATAGATCACATAGGCATACACATTAAATATCATCAGGATAAATATTTTCTTGTAACAGTTCCTTTTGTCCTATGGGTCACGTACTAGTCAGAGCCAATCTCCATACCAAGTTTGTGGGTCCTATGCTCAAATGCTGCATTTTGTACTATTCCTTACCCTGGAAGACTTAAATAACATTTAAAACCAATCTCATTAGATGCTGCTGAGGTATATTCATTTACATAAAATGTAGGGAGGTAATTTGTCATAAATTAAGTCAAAAGTTATCTACCCTGATTGACCGAGTCCCTCTGATGGCATAAATGACATTTCAAATCAGTATCTTCATTGGTTACTGAGATACACCCATTTTAATTTGAAACAAAGGGAGGTAATAAAATCAGTCCATAGTTATCTACCCTAATTGTCTCGGTCCAACTAATGACAATAATGAAATTTCAAATTAGTCCTATAAATACTTTCTGAGATGAATCCATTTTTATTAAAATCAGGGGAGGTAATCATTATTGGTATATGCATGTAGAAGATACAGAGTACAAGCCTTTACAACAATATCTTTAGAAAAGTAAATAAAAGTAGAAATGTCTTACCATGGAAGACATAAATAACGTTTCAAACCAATCTCATTAGAAGCTGCTAGGTATATTCATTTACATAAAAAATAAAGGGAGGTAATTTGTCATAAATTCCGTCAATATGTATCTTCATCTGATGGCATAAATGAAATTTCAGATCAGTATCTTCATTAGTTACGGAGATATACCCATTTTAATTTGAAATAAAGGGAGGTAATTTGACATAGAATTTGTCCATAGTTATCTACCCTGATTGTCTGAGTCCAACTAACGACAATAATGAAATTTCAAATGAGTCCTATAAGTGATATCAATCCATTTTGATTAAAATCAGGGGAGGTAATCAGATATAAAATAACTCCAGAACCTATGATTGGAGCTGACAGATTGATCATGGAATCCAAGATTTATTGTTGTTGAAGATATTTTGCAAGTTTGTATCAAATCAAATCATAAATGAAGTCTCTATATGGCTGCAAAAGCCAAAATAGCAAATTTTGGACTTTTAAGGGGCCATAACTCTGGAACCCATGATGTAATCTGGCCAGTTTTCGAAAGGAACCGAAATATCATGCCAATACAAGTTGTGTGCAAGTTTAATTAAAGTTGATTGTAAAATGTTGTCTCTATCCTGTTCACAAGCCAAAAATAGTAAAATTTGGCCCTTTAAGGGACCATAACTCATAATGGGATCTGGCCAGTTTTCGGAAGGAACCGAGATATTATGCCAATACAAGTTGTGTGCCAGTTTCATTAAAGTTGATTGCAAAATGTTTTCTCTATCGTGTTCACAAGCAAAAAATAGCAAATTTTGGCCCTTTAAGGGGCCATAACTCTGGAACCCATGATGGGATATGGCCAGTTTTCGAAAGAAACCGAGATATTAATATGCGAATACAAGTTGTGTGCAAGTTTTATTAAAGTTTATTGCAAAATGTGGTCTCTATCATGTTCACAAGCCAAAAATGGTACATTTTGGCCCTTTAAGGGGCCGAAACCCTGGAACCCATGATGGGATTTGGCCAGTTTTCGAAAGGAACCGAGATATTATGCCAATACACGTTGTGTGCAAGTTTTATTAAAGTTGATTGCCAAACGTGGTCGCTATCATGTTCACAAGCAAAAAATGGCAAATTTTGGCCCTTTAAGGGGCCGTGACTCTTGAACCCATGATGGGATCTGGCAAGTTTTCGAAAGGAACCGAGATATTATGCCAATACAAATTGTGTGCAAGTTTAATTAAAGTTGATTGCAAAATGTCTCTATCGTGTTCACAAGCCAAAAATAGCAAATTTTGGCCCTTTAAGGGGCCATAATTCTGGAACCCATTAAGGGATCTGGCTAGTTTTCGAAAAGAACCGAGATATTATGCCCATACAAGTTGAGATCAAGTATGTTTTAAATCAAATACAAAATGTGGTCTCTATCGTTTTCACACGGAAATTGTGGACGGACGAAGGCGATCAGAAAAGCTCACCCTGTCACTACGTGACAGGTGAGCTAAAAAACACTGAAATTGTTAAAGACTATTATTGTTAGCATTGTACCTATTCGATATTTGTGCATGAAAAAAGTTGAAATTAAACATGAAAGCTGTTTGGTAACTATTTTCTGTAACGTTTTTGTTATCTTGAAAATTGTGTTAATGCTACAAGCGACTTGGATAGGACGTTCACTTATAAAACCTGAATTAGGGATAAAAACTGAAAGAACAAAGAATTCATAAGGAACACTCATTTACCTAGGCTTTCAAACATGAAAAATTTAAGGAGATATATATATATCTAATTACAATAAGTAAGTTACCTACGTGACGTCAAAATTTCGTGAAAGCAATACAATGTCGTCGTGCATGATGTGTACATTTTATTTTTTTCTGCAAATTATGTACACTTGTAAATTTATACCAGTATTTGAATATTAAAAGACTGTTTGAAAACATCTTAACGAAAAATAACGTACCCGTATGTTTTTGTTTTTATCACGGGCATTTTAATATACATCCCTGTCATCACGGTACTTTTTGTACTAAAATTTCGGTTGTCCCGACCACAAAATTACATTTAAATAAATATCATATCATTTCACCAATACAGTTTTTTTTCATGGAATCTATACATGTTCATGTAATTCTAAACTCCGTCCACATCTTACAGACATCACTGATTTATTCTAAAGTACTTCCGCTACATATTTTTTGGAGTCATCACATAGGAATACTTATTACATTTTTGAGATTTTAACCATTTGCATTCAAGATGATCCCGCTTGACTAAGTCACTAATATTGACAGTTTGGAAAGATTACATCACCAATATTCAAATAGGTGATTTTATTTCGTCGTCTTTCAAATATTTGATGTTTATATCTCAAAAGTGTATAAAAAGTAAAACGGCATACAAAGTATCTTCTAGTCATTGTTTTTGTTTTATGTATAGTTTTAATTGATTTTGTTAATGATTTGTTACTACTGCTACTGTAAGTACAATAATACATAAATCGCATACTTATTTAACAGATTAGGCGGTTTGCCATTTGTGTTCATTACAAGTGGTTTACAATTATTATCTGTGATTTTACTGTGATTATTTTTTTACAACAATTTACACAAATCATTTACAATATAATAAAATTAAATATGCTCTTTTCTTTTTTATGATATGAATATGCATGTGATATGATAACCAAAGAGATCAAAAATATCTTTACTAATTCACAACAAGTCAAGTAACTCAACTGTCCTGATGTTGTTTTGTTTTTCAAAAAAATATTCAAGTCCCATTCTTTTTGTTGGTAGCATTTTGGCTTTATTCTTTTTAGCATGTTTCCATCGAACACCTAACGCGCCTTTCTTGACAGCATTCTTGTTAATGCTGACGGTTCCTTCTCTTCTGCGGCCGTGCAGCCTCTTGCGTCCTTCAGAATCAAATGCGTGATTTCTGAATATAGAACAAATTAAGTAAGAAAAGAAACTGGAACTTACTCAGTGCTTTGATTTCTTTTGTTTCTATTTTGCTTGGTATTCAAGTAGGATAGGTAAAAAACAAACGGCATGTAGATTCCTGCGTATCCTCAATGTCTACATCTTCAACTAGTCTATACGCAGTTGACCTTTTCGTAGAGTACTCGAAGTTCCTGTAAAGTACACACGATATAAACTAATAACATTCTTATATGGCCTTTTCATTTTTTTTAAACTAGTAGATCTACTGTTCCTCACAATAACTTATGTTATGTTGTAGACTTGTAAGAATGACATAGTGCCTTAAAGGTGTTAGTCCAGAAATAGCGCTGATTAGTCATAGAAATACTTTATAAAAACATGTTCGAACTTACATCAGACTTACAACAAAATACAGAATTAGTAAGACTGCGTATAGCCCAATTTGATGTTGTTTTGTCTTGCATTCATTCATAAATCTACCTCAATATGTTTCATTATGATTGCAAACTTCCATAAAGTAAATAAAAGACAAATTCACTCTACAGTATTTTTAGAATAGTACCTGTCTGGGTCAAGACGCATCTGTAACTGCTCAATGGAATTGCCAATAAATCTTCCAAACTCCTCACTTGTCACAGTACCGTGTCCTCTTTTATCGTTTAGGGATAGCTCAGAGAAAACGTTCTCCCCTATCATGCTACTAAATGCTCGTACGTTGGCATCCATGTTAGCTAATATTGCCTCCCATAGCTGAAGCGGCCACCCACGGACTTGCACAGTTGGAGAAGGAAATTTATCAAAATTAACTAAAAGAGAACAGTCGGTTACGGAGCCCTTCCCTAAGCTCGATTCGGTCCATTGCTGCAATACCAGCTTTATCTTCTGATATCCACCAGTTACGAATATCGCGGCATTAATCTGCTGCTACGTCATCACCATTTATGCGCATAATATGTTCGACAGATTCCGAGAAATGCGTTATTGCCATGTCAACTGACATCGGGTCAGTTATTTCCTCAACCATAATTGGTGTCAAAATGACTTTGCCACTTTAAGCCATGGCTCGTTTATTACACCATCAAGGCCTCCTTTACAACTTTTATGCCGTGTTCGTGTTAATAGATGGGTTGAATCAATACATTTTACCTCAAACTGTTGTCGTTTTTCACTGAACTCTAGTATGTAAAACCATTCGTACTCGCTGTCATTGATTTTTATTTCCGTCTTTCCTGGAGCGTTTTTCTTCTAATCACTTAAACTTTCCGGCCAGATATATTCTGCATAAGACACATTCAGTTCATGTTTCGGCAACCGTGATACAACGTCCGCAGCCAACTCTTTCAAAGGCTTTATTGTTTTAATCTTTCTGACATAACACTCGTTATCTGGCTCTAATCCAAGCAGACTTGCAAGCTCTTTAATTTTTCTTTGCTTTGAACTTGACTCCTTAATATTAATACCCTTGGTCTTTTTCAAGTACTTGACAATTTCCCTTAATTCAATGTCAAGAAAAGATTTGAGCTTTTCGGTAGAGTCATAATACTTTAAAAGTGTTCCACTCTCAGTATTGTCCCACTTTTCTTTTTTGTTACAATTGTTTGTAGATATGAATAAAGATAAAATATGATCTGCATCTCTGTCTGTTATAGTGAATTTGACGTTTTTGTTGTCAATAACTGGACTTTGCTTTGACACTTGGTCACATCCAGATTCAGGTCGAGTGGCCCTTTCATAAATGTCAGCTTTACTAATTTCGACAGATTGAATGCCGCCAACGTGTATTTCTGTTTCAAGTTCAGTTTCCTCTGAGTCATTGTTTCGATGATCATGTCCGCATAATAGCTCACCAAGTTCATTTGCCCACATGTCTTCGTTAATATTTGAAGAAAATGCATTACTTTCGAGCTGACGATCAACGTTTGTACACGCCAGTATTTTGGTACTAGTTTTAGCGCATTCTATAATCAGATCGGGGAGAACGTCAGCTAGGTTTATTGTACATTCTTTTCTTTTCTCTTAGTGCCTTGCTTGGCCTCCAAGTAGGAATGGGGTTTTCAGACTTTATTGTGTAAATAGTTGTTGTACACGTATTGTTTCGACTTGATACTTCAAAATTCCATTGTGGTTTAGTATTTGCATTCTTTAACTCTGACAAAACACATGATTTTTCCATCTTCTCCACTTCGCGCCAAACGTCTTTCTGTAGCTAAGTAGTGTCAGTGGTTGACCACCTTGAGATCTAGCAACAAGACGACTGGCAGAGGACATGTATTTTATGTTCTTGACACTTTGTATGAACTTTTTCTGCTATCTTGCGCATAGTTTCTGTTTGAAGGCTATAACCCTTCGGAAACCACGCAACAGGGGTACATCTCATTTTCTCTTTCTCCCAGCGTCTATCAAGATCGGCTACTAGAAATACCACAGCCTCTGATGCTCGTTCTCTATTCAAATCATAGAACTGGACAGCACAGTAATTTCATTTAGGAGATCAATTAGCATTACTACAGTGATGCTATCAGATGTGTACATATTACTTCCTTTGTCAGACGTAAGTGATGAAAATGTTCCTACAAATTCAACCAACTTGCTTTTCTCAGCAATGTCAGATTTCAGTTCTTTTTGCTCTGTGGTTGGTTTTTCACTTTTTCCCCAAGATAAATGTCAAAACCAATCTTCATTGCTTTCTTAAACAAACGTTCATCTCTCTTAACTTTGAAAACGTTTGATTCTCCTTGAGTCCAACTGACATATTTCAAGCTTTTAACGCCTAAAGCCTCAATTTCAGACAGGCACTGTAACAGGTAACGTGGGGGAAATTTCATGTGTTGTTTCGTTACAGGGCATTATAGTTCATCTGCTGCAAACGTCGAATCAAAACTTTATCTGTTCTCAAACTACCATCAGGAGCAACAACCATGAAGGCATTCCAGTATCTGTAACAATCTCCACACATCCTCCTCGAAGAACAATGCAGTTGGCTCTATAACCGGTAGTACTTTACCAACAACGGTAGCGACAGCGTTTTCTTCATCATCTGTGCCATGATGCATAGCAGCTTTGATCTTTTCAGACGGCTCTTCTCTGGAATTCCACATATTACCTTTTCAAAATGATTTTTCTAATTTCCAATATCATCACAACCCACTGCTTTAAACAAAGTACTTCCAGTAACCATTGCCTTGCTTCTTATGTCGAACCATTTAGGAGACCGCTGCTTCACCAGTCGTGTTACATTAGAGTCTACACTGTCTTCGGAAATTCCAAAATAACCTCGATTGTCTGCCAGGTTAATTGTGCTTCCTTTTATAAACTTCGCTTTGTTTATATAGGCTATGTATTGACAAAAATCTCATTAACTTCTTTAGCTCTTTGTAACAAACTTTTCTATGTCGTATAAAAAGGCAATAATTGCACTTATGGCATAGACATATTTTCCCTTCCACCAATCCGTCTCACCACTCCTTTCAATCAACTTATCTTTGCAGTACTCTTTTTTTCAGTTTATTTGCAGCAATGAGGTTTGTAGAAATTCGTTTCAGTGATTTCAACATGAATCCCTTTATATTTTCATTTTGTGTATTGGATACAGATGTCAGATTTAGTGTTTGTTCAATGTCACCTAATTCATGACAGAGCCAATCTACCTCTTCTAAATTCTCCTTTAGTTAATTTTTACGATCCTGAAGAGTTTCATGTGTTTCAAACCCGAGTAAATCAACGTCACCGGTACTCTCCGTAAATCTTTGTTCCAACTTTTTGCCATCATATGTGAGACATGCAGATTTGTGCCCCATGCTTGCGCTTATCGTATTCATTACGTCTGTATTGGTTCCCGGTTTCCACTGATCACTGATATTGTACTTATCATGTGCTGGAAGAACTTTTATTTCAGGAACGGCAAAATTTATCACAGATGTTTGAAGGGATTGAGAGCCAGGACAAGAAATACCAAGAACAGATTCATCTTTATTTTTATATCCTCTCATAACGTTGACAAACGTGGCCCCGAATATCCTCTAACCTAACTTCCAAAATATTTTCGTTTGACTGGAGTATCTCATTTGCGTTGTGCTTCCACAATCAAACGACTTCGCTCCAGAGCAGAAATGCAATATTGTTTAAAGGAAATTTTTGTTCTTTTACTTGCCTAAAAAACAGCAACATAACTTGATCGATGCCATTAGCTGCTGACAAGCATTCCATTACTTGGTACAAGTATTTTCATTTCCTCAATGTCTGTTTGAAATGACTGTTCTTCAGACCTTAATTCTTCAAGACCATCTGAGAATTCTATGTCTTGAAGATTTTCTTTATCCGTTACAGTTCCAAACAATGATCTGGATGTGTTGGTTCTTTTTTTTTCTTTTAAAGAGAAGATTTGTTATACGGAGATTTCTTATATAGCGGTGATTTAAACGACAAAGGAGACTTCGCTGGAGTCAGCATCCGCTTTACTCTTTTCTTTGGTGTAATTCTAAAAGGACAAGGAGGTGAGGCGGTTGCAAGTGAATCAGGACGGATACTTGTCTTCTTTCTTACTGCATTGACCGACCATTTTGTTTCGTCCTAGTGATAGATTTGATTTCTTCTTAGCCATTAAAACCTGAAATTCATAACAATGGAACTTATAAGAGATGTCAAGAATACGAAATCAAATGAATGAGAAAGCTACATATGATTTCTTTTCATAACTGTTGTAAACTAGACATTATCGTAACGTGCTACATATTTTTCTCAAAGATTCCGAAACAAAAATATTCAATAATGATGGTTTAATTAAATGTAAACCCTTAACAATCGTCCTTTTCCACTATTCCTTCCTACTGCTGAAGATAAAATCTGGTATATTGTTTCTGTTTAGTATCAAATAAAAATTATTGTTACAGAAGTTGCATTGGTATACTGAATATTGAATACGAAAAGATATGTTTTCCTAAAGCACTCTTGTTTCAAGTCAGTGTACACAGATCATAAAGATGTAATTTTTAAAATTATGGAAAGTATTGTATTGAAACTAATTTATGCATATTACTGACAGATATTGCCCTATTTAGGGACAGTTCGTAAAAAAAAATATTCGCAAATATTTTGCTTAAGATGCGTCTAAATAGCAAACAGAAAAAATACAGGGCATTTTAAATTCTTTACGTGTTAAGCAGCACCAAATTTATACAGAAATGCTTATGTGATACGCATCAATTTTTAAATTTCTTTAATATCTTTTAAATTTAACTGCGTTTCGGCAGGAAAAGAATTGACGATATGGGTTTCTACTTTTACATTTGCACCAGCTTGGTAAATTTCGTTTCTAAATCGGTAATTTTGATAAATTATTAACTTTACGTGGGTAGCACCATAACATTTTATTATGAAAAATGCTCCGACTCGCTCAGAACCTCGAAGTAATCTAGAAAACTAGCCAAGATACAGGGTTGATAGATATACCGTTCGATGGCGATTTTTGTTCTGCTTAGCCTGCGCTATATCTGATAAAAATCTGTTACGTAGAAATAGCACTTACCCGTTTTTTTTTTGTCAAAATTTTCACTTTGTCCGCCATTATTTCAGTGCGACGCATCATTTGAGGTCACATGTTCCCCCACACTGCTCTTTGTAAACTGAGAACAAACATAATTCTGAAACATGAACATTTAGGTAGTCGATAAACCTCCATGTATATGAAGCTGTATCGCCGAGACTGCTTATGAGTTAAGAGTCTGCAAGGACAAAGGAACAGGCTGATTTTGACTTCAATCGTCGGTACTCCGGGTCAAAGTTTTGCAGTATTCGGAGGATTTCCTTGTTATGCAATATTTTTCTTTCGATGATAAACAGAAAGTGAAGTTTCAGCGTGATATATCATAGACTCTATATATCATTCTTAGATAATGAATAAATTGTAAAATACTGCAGTTTGATAAAAATACTTCTTGAAGAAAAACTTGGAATTTACACTATACAGAGATTCTGTTTATGGGCCATTTTTGGGGCAAAAGTAAACATTTTCCTTGAAAAATAAAAGATAATGCTGAAGATGGTTCTAATCACTATACGCGAACTTATGACAACTGAAAAACTCATGACTGCCTCGGTAGCCTAGTGGTAGAGCTTCCACTACGAGTGTGGAGATCCCTGGCCGCGTAATACCAAAGACATAAAAATGATACTAGTAGCTTACTCGCTTGGCGCTCAGCATTAAGAGGATAGTGCTAGGACTGGCCAGCCCGGTGTCTGTCAGTATAATTTAAATGGGTGGGGTATAATGGCACGTGTCTAGGGCCTGATATTCCAGAGAGGCAACAATATTAAGGCACTGCTATATATAGGCTCCTTCGTTTATATGACAGAAAAATAATGTTGCATATAAAATGTCTCCCATGATGACAATGATCGGTACATGCAACTGGATACAAAAATATGTAGAACTTAGAAAGCAGAAAGAAATGATGACACATAGATCAATGGCGAGTATCGTATGTTACCAGTCTTATATTAACTTTTATTTCATTTTGTCTAGATCCTGCAAATAATGATAGAAATCAAAACATTACATTGTCTATTCCATCAAAGAACATCTTTGCGTCATCAGATAACGCAACTATGCTAATCAACAAAAAGAAGCAGAATCTGGTGCCAATGCTATTGAAAATTAGTTTGAAGAACAGTTGTGTTAATCTTATTAATATCGTGTTTCCTGAGTAATCGCTTCTGTATTAATATGCTTACGTTGCATACATGTCTAAATATATGACATGTTTATAAGCAATGACACCGCGATGTAGCCAGTAAACAGCAAATTAAAGAAACGACATTATGTCAACCAATTATAGTTATATGACAGACTTTCAATTGTAGATTTCCCGTTCCGCATTTAAATAACGATGATACTGTGTGATACGTTTTCCCAGCGATATTTAGTTAGTCGATCAAAAGATCAAAATTCTTTTTAAATGTCAAATTGTTACGGGCACAAATAAGTCAAAAGAATTTATTGACATTTCTGTCACGCTGTTAGTATGTAAGGTTAATCCACAATCAATATAGTGATTTGTTAAAAAAAGTTTCCATTGCCTATAGAATGAAAATGTATACATGTAATATCATAAATTCTTTCAAGACATTATTTTGATTCTCGGCTTAGGCGCACTGTGTAATTACTGACGTCATCTGCTCTACATGTAATGAAACATAATACAAAGCATGGCGATGTTTCAGAATTTGGTTCCTTCTCGCTTAATCTCGAACCGCTTCGTAAAGTTTTAAATAAAATGATGTTTTTAAATAAAAAATGCTTTATCGGAGCGTGTATGATGGTTCCGTTTCTGATTTACAGCATTGTTTAAATATGCAGAAAAAGGAACATTGCACACTGCTTCGAAGTATATATACAATAAATTGCACTTTTTTCAGTTTGTTCATAAATTTGCTCTGAATTCGTCAGTTTCGATTCCCGCCTATGTTCGTAATATTACGTTGCACGTGTTAATAGTTTTGCATTCTTGCACTTCTATTTTTATAATAGGGTAAAAAGATCTGTTGTACGATACAATACCAGTAATAGTGTTCAAAATGTTTATTTCAGAACCTAAATTGCTGATATTTCAAAATTCGATAGACTATGACAAGCTGAATGCGAACCAAAATTTATTAATTAAATTAAAAAAAAATTGATATAATCTATTTATCGTTTCTGTAGCCCCGTCCCTACCGCAGTACAACGTCTATATGTCGGACATGCAGTTAGTAGTTATTTATTCTGTCTTGCCATGTAATGGATTTTCTACACTTTTCCCCAAAGAATAAAATATATTCATATAACATTTCTTTGTAATCGATATGATGGGAAATTAAACTGTTGATATGACGATTCTTATAACAAAATGTTTAATTTAAAAGACATGAATGGATGCTGTTGTCGTCTGATTTGAGTGTTAAGACGAAATTATTCTTTAACATGTTTAATGCTTTTCAAAGTATAGCATTGTTTTTGTCAATTTCGGACTCGCATCGCAGTCTAGATGATTTCCGTCCAACGCTCGTTTTCAGGTAATGACCTAAACAAATTGCCTACTTAACTCACAGATGGTGCAAGATTAATGAATTGACATTATTGTGTTAATGTTCTGAAATTGTAATTTAATGGTACACACACTGTTCGTCATGATCTATCATAATTCGGTACTTCAGAAAAGTAGCTTCAGAAATAAAGAAGATAACTATCCTGGGCACTTTTTGAGCACTCCTAGTACAATAATATAGTTCAGCAATGCTTCTGCTATATTCTTTATCACATTGAGAATTACAAATAATTACAAAAACCAGTTACCTTACTTAAATGTATAGAAATAATGGCATATTTATAGCATTTCAGTGCATGATTAAATTAATGTAGATCATTCTCATTTGTAATTATTGTCTTGTAATGAAACGTTGTTGTCATGGGATTTGCTTGTAACTATATGTACTTAATAATACAACTAGGACTTTATTGATGAATAATTTAGAATATAAACGTTTCATTTATTATCTTATATAAAAATCCTGGTTTATATTTATTCACTTTTATTTCAGGAGCTCCAGTTATTTTAGTATCGTTATCGACGGTTAAATGGCATATATTATACTCGTAAAAATTCTTAAAGTGGTTGTTACATGTTCACGTGATATTAAACTTGTCAAATACTTCGTTTTAGCATCATATACTGAACAGCAAAAGAAACTATCCAGTTTTATAACTGGGGTATTTTGATCAAAAACCTTTAATTTATAAATAACTTGTGTTTTTCATATCACATTACACTTGAGGAACTTCACGTATAAAATTTTTAGAAAATCAATCAACCGTGAAGTCAGTAGTCCCACAATTGCCGTTTTACACGAAACTCACGTGCGCCTACAATTTTCAATTTTCTTTGTGAAATTTTATTGTCATTGGAAATGCTGATAATTGACTAACTCGAAAAACAGCATAAAGTCTAAAAATTATTGTTGGTTGCACCGCACGACTGAATCAAATTTAGCGCGAGCGCCCAATTTGAATGTTACAATGTAACTGACGCGCAGAAGATATACCCGTTCAAACGGCTATTGTAGGACTACTGACTTCACGGTTGATTGATTTTTTAAAATTTATCATGTGAAGATCTTCAAGTGTAATTTTGGTATGAAGAAACAATTCAAATTTGAAAAATCAATTTTTTATTTCAAAATATACCAGTTATACATCTGGATAGTTTCTTTTGCTGTTCAGTATATATTGTTTACCTTGATGTGTCTTGACCAGATCTTTTATGTAACAAACGTATAATGTAATTTTAGTCGTAATTTTATGTATAACATTTATTATGGCACAGACAAATATATTTCCAATTTTAAGTTTTATGGCTACTATTCTGTGGCAAATATTGTAGACTATCACGATTCTTGTCAAGATAAATGTGTTTGCTATACTTTATATGACATTCCAGGCAACGGTGAGATATACAGGGACATGTTTCATTTTACCTCGTATGTTTTTGATGTTAAGTCTGATGCATACGCAGGAAAAAAATGGATAAAACAAATACAATTGTTTCACTTTAGATTATGTAGAGAAGGTATGAAATTTGAAAATTATATACAAGATATTGTAGAACGTGTTTGAATAAACTATCAACAGTTACATGTAAAATTGTTGAAGACTTTCCGAACTGAAGGACCGTTTTAATAATTTCTCAGCCTTTTACACATTTGACGTTTGAGAAAATGAATAAACTATGCAGATATCTACCAAAAATGGAGAAACTCATGGAATGCCATCATCAAAGGATAATTTAAAATTGCATTATAACCTACCTTGAACTATAACGCCATACAAAAGTAAGATTATGGACGTAAATAACGTCCTTGGTAAAATTTAAAAAAATTATGAAAATATTTAGAATACCTGTCAGGATTTGATATTTTATTCGTTTTTGTGAAATTTGCAATTTCTGTTTTCAAATGTTAACCTATAAAAGCATAAGAAGGTTAAGAATAATAAATACTTATGAAATACACCTGTGAGGACGGTAAGTATCTCTAAACCCGACGTTTAAAGAAATAGTACGTAAATTACCAGGAATGTAAGTATCTCTTTCACATAACTGCATAAAGATATGGATCAACTTTTTAATATTTAAAGAAATGTACACTTAAAACTGAACGGCTCGGAAAATTCACACCTTCAGGCCTGTCTGAATTTTGTCATATGTATCATTCAATAATTTTATATCAAAGGTCCTCTGATAAAGTTTTGTCGTAAGATAAAATCAGTATGTCTTAAATTACAAATTGCGCTGTGCGATTACAAAACGCGCAGATTTGTTATTTGCGCAAAACATTTACTTAGCTACTTTCAATATCTTTACGCAAATTACGCAAACGGTAATTATTGCGACACAATGAACAAAATATTTGGATACGTTTACATTTAAAACAATATTGGTAAGCTATCAATATGTGCTTTAGATATATACATTCACATGTTTTAGAGTTTATTGATTAAAATATTTCTTCCTGGCGCATTCATCAAACTGAAAAGGAAAGGAATTTTCCAAGTGGTGTCCCACAAAAAATGCTTTCTTTTCTCCTCTTTATTTTCTTTCTTGTCTTCTGAAACTTATTTTTCTTGTTTGTGTGTTTTAAAGTTGATGCCATTATTATGGGCCAGGCCAGACAGTAAACATGAAAATTTGAAATTTTGCAAGTCGAAAGGATAAAATTGTCATTTTCGACATGCATTGCATTGACAAAAAGCCATCACAAATACTCCGCGCCTGTGGGCGCGGAGAATAACGAGCACCGTTAATTTGCCAATTAAACAACTTTATCTAATCTAATTAGAATATAATGCAAAGTAACGCATCCGGGTCAATAAATATTGCAACTTAAATACTTTTACTATCAAAGTTATTCTTTACTCAAAATAGTTTTATGTCTGTTTACGCACATGTACTTTTGAATTTAGAAACAAAAGACAGTAATATCTCAGGAATACACTTCAAGAGCGATGATATTCTGATTCCTTCTTTCTCGTGTTTAACAACGAAATAAATCATTCCTGGCAGGAAGTAATGAAAGAACAGTAAACTTGTTGTGAAACACCACCGACAACAAAATTAATGGCTGATGTGCCGTGGCATACGAAATAGGAAACTTATTATGTTTTGATCTTCTCGTTGCAAAAACATTTTAAGAAGAATTTACCTTCCACTGGAATTAATGTATTTTCTGGATCCTCCTTCTTATGCTTCATGGTGTGCGGTTTATTTGTAAATAATAACACGGTAGTAATCATTTCCTTGATACGCTATTGAAACCAAGCTTGATGTAGAATCATTAGCAATTCATACCGAAGAATGGTTTATATAACGACAGCAGAAACGATTTACTTCAAAATCCCACTATGCATGATTTTTGTATCAAGGAAATGATAACAACCGTTTATCAACATGGCGGCCATGTGACCTACGAAAAATAGTGTTTTTAAACGTGTTTAATGCTCTTTTTCCGTTTATTTGGAGGTTTTTCTGCATTTTGTTTATTAGTACCCTCGATTACACACAAAACAAAACAGACCTGAATGTTTAAATGTAAATATGTCTACACTCCGTCTGCTGCAGTAATGATATGCAGTTAGTACATGCATTACATTTCATTTATATATATTATTGATAATTAAATAATGACTAGGAGGCTGCGTTTTTGGTGCGTGGCATTCCCTGTTTGATATTTGTCTTTGTTTTTTCTTTTTTTTTTTGGACTTAGCCTTTTCCAATTTTTTGATAGTTTGAATGAAATAATTTATTCTTCGTGTGAAACTGTCAAAAGATTTTCATGTAAATAATTTTTGTAGATTTAAATGTTACGTAATATCATTCTTTCTGCATGTATCTAAATATATTTTCATTTTACATAATTATTCAAACCTACATAAACAATACCTGATACATTATATCAGCATTCTAATGATTTTACTTTGGCCACAGCAGGAAAAATATCAAAAATGTGAAAAATAAAACATACTGTAAAAATACTCGTCATTTATCTTAGTTAAATTTGAAATAAAGTTACGTCAGTTACGTTTTATATTCTGTAAGAAGTATTTTATTTTTCAAATTTCAATAAACATTCTTGTAATAACCCAACTCTCTGTCTTTGCATTCTGCTGTTATAAAAAAAGCTTTGATCTTCTGTAATTGCCCATTTCCTATCTGTTGCATAATGTATAAACAATACGGGTATTTTTATATATCGATACAATCGTCTCAGCACCCTGTTTTGCGGGTGTCAATATTTTGTTATATAATTTCTTTTTCAAGGAGAACAAATTTTTTGCATCGTGAGATCATGTTGTCAAGTTAGGAAAATGCAATATTTGAAATTTTTAAAAAGTAGAACCAAACATTATGTTATTTTTTGCAATACACAATAGTAAAAATTTGTGCTTCATCTTGATATATTTCAGTTCAAATGCTTTATTTAATCCTGATTAATATGTAGCCTCTCTTTCAAAAGGTAGTACAGAAGTACAAGAGTTTCCAGTCTGTTCTTTGCCTTACTCGTAACGTAATATATAGTCACGTAACTAACTATGAAGATAAATCTTAGGTACTCTTTTGATGTTATATCTAGCATTATAGACAAGGATTAAAAAGTAGTATATGTCTACTGTTAAGACAAAATAGCCATGCAACAGCCTATCAAGTTATTTTAAAAAGTAGTAAGAATACAAATTGTTATTTTTGTCAGTCAATGGTTTGGAAATATTTCTTCTTTATTGGAGATGTTTTAATATGTCATTTTCTCACTGATTTTATATACAGTATGAATTGAGAAAATTCTCTAGCGGATCTGACAACGACCGTTCCCTAGACACTACTATTGCTTTGAAATAATATCAGAAGATCAAATAAACGAATAATCCGTTAAAACACTAGTGATTGGTACACCACAAAATCATAGATATATCGCAATGATTGTAAATGCATCGAAACCGAAACACACAATATAACTATAGTGATAAAGTTTTCCGTGGTGTCAAATTTAAGTGTAGGATATAAAATGATTGAAGTTCAGTCTTCCTCAACATGCAAAGGAAAGCGAGGATAATTCTATAAGACATGTCTTTCATTTTTTCCTTTCCTGTTTTGCATTGACCATAGTATGACATATGTACCAATATTATGTACTCTATTTAAGAAATAAACTAAAGGCACGCGTGCAAAAGATTTTATACTGCCTTAAGAGAGGCGTAGAAATGAAATTGGCTTTAAATGGTTTGCCTGAAATCAAATTAAAGGTTTGAATGACACAAGCTTTTAATTCAAGATTTGGAAATTATATCATGTCAAGGATAAACATGATCGTGTTAAAGGCAGCAATCAAAACAGCAGGAACATTTGCACGTAACTATGGTATGAACAGGGTATACAGTACTCGAATATTATACTCGTTAGTTGCATTACTCCCGTCTTTCCGAATTGAGCTATATCAACAAAGAACACAAAAAATCCGACCTGATACAAAAACCTAGACAAACACACTTTTAAGCTTCCTGTATCATATACAGTGCTTAGTGACGCAAATTGTAACAAAACCTGATTTTATTGGCAGAAGTTGTCAATACATAAAATCGCAGGTGGTGTAGTGCGTAGACTAGCTCCTAGACTATGATATATCTTTTTACATTTTTATGATTGAATGTAGTGAACTGAGCCAGTCTATATCCTATGTCCAATAATTTCAACATCAGTCCTGTGTGAAAATCTCTAAAATAGACTGGCTTTTGTCTCTATGAAATTGAATTTATCAAAAAAGGGAAAAATATAGAAATATAGTTATTATCAGTCTAGTGGCTAGTCTATGTAGTGCGTTACGTGACATAAAAACGCCTGCATACATACAATTAACCAATTATCGCGGACTAAATCATGTTTATTATTCATGAAAACGTTTATGGTAAATATGGTAGGTGTATCATCCACATTACAAAATAAATTGCTGAAAATAAAAGTTTAGATCTGTTCTCAGTGTCAACAGGCATTAGTTTATAGTTTATACAATCTGACTAAAGTACATCTCCTATTACGCTACGCATAGGATCTGACAACGAGCTATTGATGGCCTCGTTCTGACAACCCTTCCGCTAGCCAATCAAAAGCTAACTTACAACATTCTGCAAGCTTTAAAAATCCTTGGTTTTTGATATCAACAATTTTTATGTCGAAAGATGGCAGATAGCCGGTTAGCTCAGTCGGTAGGGCACTTGCTCTGTAAGCGAGAGGTCCCGGGTTCGAGCCCTGCATTAACTGCAAATTTTTCTTACTCTTTGACGTTTGAACAAGTTGTCTGATTGGTTCAAACAAAAATAGATTTGCGAAAATAAAAATAGCAATATTGGAAATCCAAAATATACAGAAGACGAATGTGACTGGGTTGTTCTCAGATCTTCGTTTAGAAGATCAAGTACTTTGGTCAGATTGTGGTTTATACTAATTTATTCTAGGTCGATTGTGAAGCAAGTTCAACTACATCTATTAATCACTGATACACATCATTCCTGATTGAAACCACCGCCATGAGGGTGTAAGAGAAGTGGCCAGTTTCGCTTGAAATGTTGAGCACCAAGCAAGGGAGCTACTGATACCATTTTTTACGTACTTGGTACGTCGCGGCCGAGGATCGAACCCACGATCTCCCGCATTCAAATCGGACGCTCTGCCACTAGGCTATCGAGGCGTGATTAGTGCGTTTTACGCATACTTTAGGTGAAGGAGCCTTGAAGTTCATAAATGTCTGTTTAATAAACCGGAAGTGACAGTAATTATCGTATAAATTAAATTACTCAGATATGGTGGCATATTATTCGGAGCGAGATACATGTCTAAGCTTACCGCCCACTTAGCCCAATAGGGAAGGCACAAATCTACGGATCTCGGGGTCATGCGTTCGAGCACTGGGCGAGGCGTATGTTCTCCGTGACGATTTGATAAAGACATTGTTTCTGAAATCATTCGTCTTCCACATCTTAATCATGTGTGGAAGTTGGCAGTTACTTGCGGAGAACAGGTTTGTACTGGTACATGATCCAGGAACACTGGTTAGGTTAACTGCCTGCCGTTACATAACTGAAATACTGTTGAAAAAACGGCATTAAACCCAAAACAAACAAACATGTCTAACCTGAAAATATTTTAAACGGTACCTTAATCCATGACTTGTTGATGTAGTCATAAGCTGAACAATATTACTTTCAGAGGCAGACAGGTAATGTACTGGAACCAATGTTGAACTTGATCTTGAAGCATGTAACCACGTATCAGTTGTTTTTTCCCCCTCTTAATTGTTAACATTCCTACGATTCGTGAATTGTTGTTTTGTGGTCGGAGAAACGTTTGTTCGCTTTATTTTTTCAGTCGTAACCTCATCTTGATGCAGCAATATTCTCATTTTAATGCGTCCCAGTGGTTGTAATTTGAAACACCTTTCATAAACGATTAATGCCCCTAGATAAAAAAAAAATGCGACAAACAGGATTTCATATCTACAGGTATTAATTACTCCTCGTATGAATGTGACGGATACTTATTTGGAACCATTAACTTTAGGAATGGAAAGTTCTACATAACTAACTGTTGAGAACGGGCTGGTTAAGAAATTTTCCATTTGCTCTTATGTTTCATGTTGTTCACAAGTCTCTAGGTCCTTATATAAGAATATATATATCCTTTTTTCTATTTATTATACGTTCTGTTATATTATCAGAGGCTCAATTCTGTCACAAAGATAAGAACCGCTGTTTGGATACAGCCACTGTTGGATTGGTATGGTGTCCTTTTGGTTTGCAATTATCAGTACATTGTACAACAAATAAAATGTCTTATACTTGTGACGGGTGCAGATTTTATACATAGTTTATAACAGTATGGTATTGGTTTAAATTTAGTGGCCTGTAGCCTAAATAGTATAGTAATGGTTTATTGATTTTATTCGGAATTCTTCTGATACTTAGGGCAGTAGAATACAGGTGATCGATAGTGTAACATCGTGCATTTTCATATGCACATTTAGATGCATTAAAGCTTAATTATTTTGGCAAATTAATGGTTAGGCAATACATAGAGATAAAAGCAGTTCAGAGCACCGCTGCACCTGGGAAAGGACATAGAGAGTGTGTAGATAGTGTGTTACCAGAATTGTATGTGGGCTGTGGATCCCATAGATCCAAGCGACGTTTGAGCGTTTTGAGGTTAGAAATCTCTATATCCACATGTCGTATAATAGACTGGTTTAACGAGAAGATTTCGTGTCAATTTATTATATAAAGCTGAACAGAAATAAATAACTATGCTGTACCTATGACTTCGTTTGTTACGCATTTCCATACAAATCACGGGAAGCCAGGGTTACATACTCGAGTTTCGAATGTTTCAGAATTACGTTATTTTGCTTACAGAGAAAGATTTATTAATAAAATGAATGATATTTTGCATTCTATTGCCCAACACGTGACGGTCTCTTTGCTTGCCAACTTTTCTTTCAAATATCTAGAATAGCGGCAAAACTGACTTGTTGGAAACGGAAGACTCTCATTTGGAAAACGCAGAACCTTCTTGAATGAAAATGAAAACCCTTTGAAGTCTGAATGAATATGACTTGGTAAATATCGTTTATTGGGTCTTCTCTGTGTATGATTGATATTCAGTTATATAGTTTGAAAAGTGATGTGACATACTGTGAAATAATTGGTATGCTTTTAAGTTCTTCTTTCGTCTGATCCTAGGGGTATTAGAAGTTGTATATTATTTTAGGCGGTGTGTTACTGACATACAGATATCGTTTTTGTTGTGTTAACCTTATTCCGTATCACGAATAAGCATCAGCTCTGTCTATTGTTTTGTGGCAGTTACATGTTCTCCAATAATTCTTATTAATGGTTTCCATCAACAGTGTTCAACTATGCATAGCCATTATATTTACATTTTTTGAGAAAACATCTGTTTCACTCAAGTGAAATCACACAGAAGCTTACGCCTGAAAGGATTCTTTTTAATTATGTATGTGATAATTTTAAGAATCATTACAATAATGGATTTACTTGATCTTTATTCATTTACTGTGGTGCCTGTTGAATTAGCTGAGCATTTGCGCAAAACAAGCTTCAAAATATAACATGTTGTTTCAACAGAATTTCTCATAAATTCGATATAAATGTGTCATTCTTGCATCTCCTAGTTCTATTATTTAACTTGAAATTAACAATCGCTGATCAAAATATTATTTCGCGCTATATCTCAGATATAAGAACATGAAGTTATCTGGCAGAACATGTTGTACCTGTTTTTGACCATCGGTGGATAGAATTATATGGAAGGCTTTTGTTTGTCTCACTGTATTGTAGAAATATCTCTCACTAAAGTTTTAATGAACACTAACTGAAGTATATATTTTGATGATATTTGTACGAACAATGATTTTCCATCTATTTTAAATGGTTTTCCCATCAACTTACCCAATTTTCCAGCGAAACGTAATGCACGACGATTATCGTCGTGTTCGCGAAAGTCCCTTCATGATATTACAATAACCTAAATAGTTCTACGATATTTCTATTTTGCGTTGAAATATGACCAAAATGAATGGAATGATTTAAGTAAATGAGCCGCGCCATGAGAAACCAACGTAGTGCATTTGCGACCCAGCCTGCGCATCAAGGCAGTCTTGTTAGGATTCATGCTGTTCGCTAACAGCTTCTCTAATAGCATTAGGATTTGAAAATGAACAGCATGGATCCTGACCAGACTGCGCGGATACGCAGGCTGGTCTGGATCCATGCTGGTCGCAAACGCATTATGTTGATTTTCTCATGGTGCGGGTCTTTTATTCTTTACATATAAATGAAATTTTAATAATTTAAATCTTCTCTCCTAAAATCGGCAAGAATTCTAAAAATTATATATGCATGATCATTTGGTAATTCTCCACAGAAACAGCTTCATTTCATTGATATGTGATCACCTAGGATGAGGCTTCTTGTCCTATAAACGCATGGTGACAACTTTATGAGCCTTCTCCTCTAAAATGGATGATCATCTGGTAACCTGTATTTACTAACTTTTTAAAAAAAATAAAACTATTCTTTAAACTTGGTCGCTGCGGGTAGACTTAGTATATATGTGTAGAAACTATAGAAAACTTCAAAACATTTTCTCGTCTGAACTCGATGGCAAAGGGCGGATCAATAAGCTGGGGACTCTATACACGAATATCAAAATTGAAAATAGATCTAAATAGCGAAAACAAAAAGCCCATCACAGTGTATTGACATCTTAATCAGTAGGAGAGCCGATATACGGACATCATGGTCCTCTTAGTTCTTCGGTCAGTAAATATAAAACGCCACATTCTTTAAAATAACATTCGCATTTCGGATCTGTAAAGAAATATTTGACGGGTTGACCAGTCAAAAACATAAAACAATATTTAAGCAAAATGGAAATAAAAGAACATTTTGCAAATGAACACACTTTAATGTGGATTGTAAATCGCCAATTGAAATGTTATGTAATTATAAAACAGTTTTGTTCCTGTGAAAATATGTACATTATAACGTTTTTGATGCACATTTTGTTTTTGATTGACTGAATGTGCAAGGTAGCGTTTCTTTAAAAAAAAAAGTAGTTTCTGTACATAATTGCAGTAACTTCTAGGAAATTGCTTATTTACAATCAGTATTATTTGTGAAAATTGGTTATTTATTTCAATATTTTGTTTCCAATACGGTGTCATAACTTTTAATCTTTGCTAATGCAAGCGATTTTATGTGCAGTAGTCAGGTTTAATTACTATGGGAAACAATTATTTATCGTAAATAAATTTTTGAATCAATTAGTTCATCTTTTTAAAACTATTCCTGCATTATAAAGGAATATGTGTTCAAGTGTCGTTACATGTCACTTGTATTTTTCTAGAAAATGTATAGATTTCATGAACATTGAATGAAGTTTTTACTTTTGAGTTTTTCGTACGCCAGATTTACGATGTTGCAAAAAATAAATGTTGACAATAATTGCTGCTTTATACTGTAATAAAAACAGTAATTCCTTTATCTAACAACATTTCCCAACAACGGGGAGTACATCATAGCATTCTATATCCGAAAGACATATCGAGCTATTAATTGCTAAATATTTGCGTGGTCCAGATAAATAAGTTAATACATTGTATGATCAAGTGTGTATTTAGTTGATAAAGTATTGGCAGTCATATAGACGGAATTGTAGTTTGTGAAATTATGTATACAACTGTTAGAAGAACAAGCTCATACAATTCCTCTTAAGCAGCTGGCAGTGTCCTAAGTAAAATGTTTTGTCCGAAACCAATCCCTTTAAGAAAATGAGAATTTAACCCTTAAGAAAAATACGTTGATGTGAAGCTTTTGTTTATCACAAATAGGCACAAAGTAACTGGAGTTTACCCAACCGGACCAGTTGAATGAGTATGAATTCATTGTGACTACTTTCCGGTTATATGCCCGGTAATCTCCAGAATCATAACTAGCCTGGTACAGGACCGCTGAAATGTCAACATATGTACAACTTTAAAGTTGACAGAAAGCAAATAGCTGGTCGCTGCACGTAATATCATGTGTGTCTGTAATCGTTGTTCAATCCTGCGTAGAATAGCATTCGTCGATTTTTCATTGGCAGTAACGTGACAAAAATATGTAAGTTTTCTTTACCTGTGTCAGTGTTTTTCTGGTTATGATTGTAGAGATTACCAGATGTGAGCTAATAACCAGTCTTAAAACCCCTGGAGTAAATATTTTTTCTTATTTCAAATTGAACCATACATATATTTAAAAGACAAAAGACTGCATATTGTACTGAAACGTAACCGAAGAACTTAGCAGCGAAAATGCTTGAAAATTCCTTAATTTACAATATATATATATACGTTTATAACAATATAATCTGTGCGATGTCGTTGTCTATAAAACCATTTAAAATGGCAATGATCTTCTGTATGATGTCTATGATATTAAATATCCTACATTTAATTTAAATTATTTTCTAAGTGATATCAAATAGTTAAGATAGTGTGGACCAATATTGATAATTCTGGTAACGCACACACTATGATAAAAAGTATGGTTATTGTAATTTATAAAAAGCTTCCTATCAAATTCCACTTAGATTTCTGGTTACTATCATACTCGTTTAGTAACAGATCAGATAAAGTACTCGGTTCTAATGTGTCTGCTGATGCGTTTTCAATGAGCTCTGTGCATTATACAAAATAGAGAGATCAAGCAAATTAGCTTCAGTTGTGTTTAATATGATATATTTTTCGTGAGTTATGTTGATGTTGTTTGAATTTGCAAGCCTTGATAAGTACTTTTGAAATGAAATTTGTTTAAGTAATTGCGAAATAATTGCGTTTTATTTTTACGCTTGCTAGATCAGGTAAAACCGATCTCAGTATATTCATTATCTTTGAAATTCGTGATATTTTCTGAATATACCAATCATGATATTGCAGCAAAGTAGTCAGGTTTGTGTCAATTATTGGAAACAATACTTTTTGCAGAAAATAATGACCTAGGATATAATAAATGTTTAAATCTTGAATCAGAACGTAGTTTGTACGTGTCGAATTGTGCGGTTAGATAAATATACATTTTACTTTGATAATTACAGTGTTACTCAGATGTATGCAAAAACACATTTTACAAAAAGCATACTATTAGATGATCTCAAAATATTTGATGAATATGTTTTGTTTTGTCTTCAATAGTTTCATTATTTCATTCATTGACATTGAAACCTATCCCTCTGTTTATTATATTCTCAGATCTTTGTTTTAATTTGAACATTTTAAACAAGCACTAAGAACAATAATTATACCTTTTCCACACAGCTCATATTCAGTACTATTTCTAAATGAACGAGAAGAACAAATGTAGTTACATTTAGCATCAACAAAGAAATTTCCCAGGATGTCTAGCTGTACAAGCTGCGCACAATCTCCACTAATTTCATATAGTACTTAACCATTAGCCTGCTGGCGGCAAGTGTCCCTGCCTTAGCGACCAGTGCAGACCAAGATCAGCCTGTACTTCCATGCAGTCTGATCATGATCTGCACTGATCGCCATTCTGTCAGTATCATTTTGGTAAGCACCCCTTTTAAGTGTTAATGGTACTGTCCAAATTGAAAGACAGACAAGTTCATTATAGAAATTTATCAGGTTAAGGGTTAAGTGGCAGGGGACACCCGGGTACGTTTTTTGTATGAAATAGGTAGGTGTACTTATGATGTTTATAGAATTAAAGATTCCTGCGCACGAGTAATTATTGTGTAATTGAATCGATTTTCCTAGGTGCGTGTAGACGGCTGGGTCTAAAATCTTACCTGAAATAACGGAAGTCAAAAGACACTATCCATCCATCCATCCAGATTCAGCTCAAATTTGCGGAAAGATAAACGGCTATGAGTCACTTTTCTTCCCATCATTAGTTTCAACTGGTCACATGTTTTATACATAGTTTGTAGGTCAGTAATTTGAAGATAATACGATACAGGTCACGCAATGTGTGTACTTTGGGCCATTTTTGCCTCATGATTTAGTGTCCTGAAACCGGAAATTTACCCGTTTTTTATCATAGAAACAACGAAATCGGCAAGCTGAAAATGTCATACGATGAAGTGCTAAGTATGTGCAATACATCCGCTCAACACAAACCTGCCCGCTTCCGCTCCCCCCCCCCCCCCCCCCCCCCCCCCCCCCCCCCACACCCCACCCACCCACACCTCCGAATTCTTTTTTTACTTTTTCGATTGTCTTACAGTTGTCGAGTGTCCGGTAATGCCTTTGATATACACCTGAATAGCCAATGTTAAAGGAGCCACACCCCACGGATACTAAAATAGGTCCCAAAAAATTGTTCCCCCGCAGTAAAATTGTGTTCGCATTACTAGCACACTTACCACCGCAATACATTATTTTCGTCCATTTTTTCAGTATTTCATTCTATATAACAAGGACATCACGGTTGGACTTAACGTACAAATTGACGTTTCTCTAACAAATTACAAATATCTCTTCATATGTACCAACAATAACCAACCAACACATTTTACCGAACACTTTTTTTTATTCGCCCCTTCGCCTTTAAAACATAAACATGCCCATTACTAGCTTGTACTGACCCCCTTTATACCTGAATAGTTATACATGTCCTGTCTACTTGGCTAAAATAAACCAAAAGTTCCTCCCAAAGACATATGGAGTCCATTACTAACTTCCGCCAATTCTAACTCTCACCACCGAACAACCTCTTGTCAAAACAATGCCCTAATAGTAAAAGATTCATCGCGATAAAAAACTCTGCCGAAAAGTCTATCCCACAAAACATAACTAACCCCCAAATATTTCCCTGGTTTCAACACCAAACTCGAACGATACGCCAACGCACATAAGCAAGCCAAAAATTCAGTACATGCCTGGAATTAAGACCAAAGAAATCCCCAAGGAATGCGTGCAAACTGAAAATCAAAACAAATTTGATAATATTAATGAAAACTCATAATTCAAACGTTTGTTCAAATTGTCAAATCAGTAATGAATACAAAAATAATAGAAGTTGAGATTTCAAACCTTTCGCCATCCCCTTCAATGTCACGTGGCGAAGTAACGTATAGAAGTTGTAAGTTCGATTAAAATTCCTTGAGATTTCAACAATTAGAATGAAACATTACTCTTTAATCCGCCATTCAATTTTCCTTAAATATGATCGTTTTTTTCGTCATTTTTGATATCAATTGTCCGAAGGCAGGACTCTTTTACAAGATTAAAAATGAAAATTAAGAAAAAACATTTCAGTTACATAATATCGCATGGATATTAGACAAGAATTGCACAAAAAACAAAACAAAAAAAACAATAAAAAAACAATGTGAAAAAAAAAACCTCGTTAGTGTTGCTCAAAACAGTTTAGATTTTATATAAAAATGATGTCGCATATTTTAATGCACATTGTAAATCAATACAATGAAGAGGAAATAAAAATGAAGTTCATAGTTGGTAAACAAAAAAGTCATGAGACATCAACGTATTACAAGTGGCAATTACTGCGATATACTTTGAAAATTAAGTTTAAATTAAATGTCCGATAAAGTATAACAACAAAAGGCATTAAAATATAAAGGACAGATTATCATCCGTGATGCTTGTTGACTAGTATTCACAAAGTGCTTTTATTTTTTTTTTTTTTTTTTTCGAATTCCATTTAAAAAGACGCGTTTTTACTTGTAGACAAAACTACATAACACATGTACCCTGATAGAAAATCTAAAAAACCTTTTAAAAGATATGTGTCGATTTAACTATGAGCCTATATACACAATTTTATGAAAACATTAAAAAGAGCGAATTGAAACCAATGTAAGATACTCTCGTGATATCATACGTTTTGACATTATGACACCCTGTATGACCCTGTATAATGCAAAACTCTCAGACAGCAAAATATAATCGTGCCAAGTCACCAGCTGTCTGGCGAAACAGTCTGAGACGAATATTGTAGCACAAAATAACATGTGGGCATATACACGCAATTTTTTAATATACTATTTCATAAGTAAAGCATCTGCAGGTCCAGGTATTTTGGTTAGAGGGACACCAACATTAGATAGGGGGTCACCCATTTCTTCACACCGAGTTTCAAGACCGATTTTCTTTGTAAAATGTATGAATCAAAGTGGGAACTGACCCACAATGCCCCTCTGTCAGGCTCTGAGTCCGTGCATGTAAAGAATGGAGTTATCCCTTACAGCTAACAGGAAACTTCTCGCATCATGATATCATAAATCTGAAATTGTCTGATACTTCAGAAGAATTTTCCGTCTTACTAGTACCATTTTATGTTATATTTAAAACGCAATTGTCGTATTAAGTGTCCGACAGAAACGGATTGACTTTATTTGGATGTGAAAATAAAATGTTCCACCAAATGATAATCGCGCGTAATTATTTTTTTTTTCAAGTAAAATGACTGTCATGCCATGTGCCTCCATCCAGATTTCAGTCTTTGATGCCGAGTATGCGGACAGAGTACATGTAAAAAGACCGAAGTTTTGACTGTCGTGATATCACATCTTCGGACGTTCAAAACTTCACTTCATACGACAAAAAGGCCCATCTGGTAAAATCGATACCGCCTGGGGACACAAATATCCGTAGAAGTTAAAGTTTGAACAAAATCTCAATGTTTCTCAAAATCAGTGATAACTTCATTCTTCCAGGTTCAATTCAATGTATTTAGTTAAAATCCATAGCTATACAAAACTTTATTATTCTTATATTTATGATAGTGTTTCGCATCAAATTTAGTCTAATTATATATATGGATAATCAAATAACTTAATAAGCAGAAATCCCGAAACTAAACTTTTTATTTCGCATGGTAATAAAGAGAAGTCTTAGGCTAACTTGATATTACAAGGAAAACTTTAGTAGCAACGTCTGATATAAATAAAATACACGCATATCGGTGACGTTTTACCCCAAATATATATGAGAGACGTTGAAGGGGAAGGCGAAGGTTGAAATCTCAAACTCTCTAATATCTCCATACCAACGTTACTTTCACATAGTTATTACCAAAAAAGCATCTTCTGATTCCGACAAAGCAAATATGCTAAACAGTTACTGTTCACAGCAATCCTCATTAGATGATATAAATAATACCCTTCCTGTATTAAATAAAATTACTGATTCTTCTCTCGCTGACCTCGTACTTTCTCAACAAGATGTGATCGATGCTATTTTACAACTCGATCCCACAAAGGCGTCTGGTCCTGATTTCTTTAGCCCTAGACTGCTAAAGGAAGCCTCTAACGAATTATCTAGACCCCTTACAATTTTTTAACATGCTCATTGAAAAGGCGTACTTCCCAACGGAATGAAAAAAAGCACACGTCTCACCAATATTCAAAAAGGCCGATCCTTCTAATCCAAGTAATTACAGGCCCAATTCCCTTCAAAGCTGTCTTGGTAAATTAATGGAACGCTGTATCCACAAACATCTTTACAACTACATCATTGACCATAATTTGTTGACGGCTTTTCAGTCCGGCTTTATACGAGGCGATTTAACAACCAATCAACTTTTATATATCTATAACGATTTTGTCAGGCACTAGACGATGGAAAAGAAATACGAATTGTCTTTTGTGACATTTGATCACGTTCGATCGAATGATTGAAAGCATTCGATCGCGTTTGGCTACGCGGCCTTTTAGAAAAGTTCAAAACGTACTTGAACACAATCATCTAGGTGTAATTTTTTATAACGAAGGTAAATGGCATTTTCATGTCTCTTCTGTGGTATCTAAAGCTTAGAAACGTATAGAAATGTTACAGGGTTTAAAATACCTACTTAAAAGATCGTGTCTTGAACGAATTTATTTTTCATTAATTCGACCTTTATTGGAATATAGCGATACTGTCTGGGATAATTGCACTGCTGAAGAAAAAAAATCGAAGCAATACAAATCGAAGCCGCGAGGCTACAAAATTATGCAGTATCAATAACCTCTTAAACGAGTTAAAATGGGAAGCATTATCTTCTAGAAGGAAAAAACATAAGCTAATTACCTTTTATAAGATGATTACTCCAAATTATCTGTCAGACTTGATTCCGACGAACTCACAAACTCGGTACGCTTTAAGGAACATAAATGATGTTCCTTTAATACACACGCGCGCGAAACTTTATTGAGGCGAATGGAACGCGCTACCCGAGCATATAAAAATTCATCTACATTAAGTGAATTCAAGCGTAAACTTAATACAAACTGTCATAGTGTACCCCCACACTTTCCTTTTTGGAGCAGACTTGAGCAAATCCTTCATAGCCGTCTTCGTCTAGAATGTAGCTTCCTGAAATACGACTTATTCAGAAAATCAATTGTAGATAGCCCGCACTGCATATGCGGAGAGATCGAAACAGTGAACCACTTCCTACTAGTAAGTCCTCTTTATAACGCACATAGACAAACATTCTTTTCAAATTTACTGTGTCCAACAACCTTCCAGAATCTCATTTACGGTTTACGGTTCTGAAAACCTAAGCCAACCAGAAGACATTACCGTGTTCTTGCAAGTTCAATCATACATCGTTGCCACACGACGTTTCACCACATGATGCTTATTAAAAAGTTTGATTGTCGAGTCGCGTGCACATCGGGCGTTTGGCGTTTATTGATTGCAGCAAACTTCATTTTCTTTCCTTTTTTGTTTATTTCTTCTTTTTTATCCTTCACGCTTCAAAAATCTCATAATATGTTATCTCAAAAATATACACACATACATACTCAAAATTTTGACCAACGCCATTAAATCTTAAACACTCAGGGAAACGAATTCATATGTCTTCTTTGAAGACTTGTTTTCGAATCCTATGTATATTTGCTTAAATGTATCGAACTGTATGTATGCATATATATATATATATATATATATATATATATATATATATATATATATATATATATATATACCCATAATTGTAATCGAAATAAATACTGTTTAAACCAAGGTTTCACCAGTGTTAGTATATAGCAGTAACTTTAAAATGAGAAAAACTTTTAACGCATTTAACAATGTATGTACAGTCAAACATACTGACATATGAAATGTACAAAATTTCCTAACAAATTACTAAAATGTTTTACAGATATTACACAAAGACGTTTTTTAAATAATTGAGAAAATCAAGGTTCTCTTTCCGTTTTAAAATATCTATCTCTTATTGTCACATACTTTATCCGTTTTCAATGTCATATATACGCTCTGTGCAAATTGAACGTTTCATTACAACTGTGGGCGAATAGCTTACATGAATTATTAAACATTCTAATTCATTTAGAAAAAATTCTGCAGGAAATGAACGGGATTCCTGTTGATCAGAATGTCGTTACTAAACAAGTGTTCATTAAAATGAAACATTAATAGTTTCCATTCTATTCTAAGTCTGCTTACTAGATACATTAATATTTTCCTAACTGACACGCTAGTAATAATACAATGATATATTTATACCGTCCATCTGTATTGTCGTGGCACTTGACATGCGAATTAACGACATTAAACAAGAAACAACACAACAGAGTATTTCTTGTCTTTACCACAATTTTTCATGTCATATGCATCAGTACTGTATGAAAATGAATCGGATATCATTCAAGAAACATCCATGTGCACTTTGAACAACAATAGTCAGCCATTGTCATCGTGTGACGTCACATCAATAATTTCGCGGTATAGGTCAACAAATGTGGCAATCAAACTATCATAGGTTAAAAACACTAAATATTATTCAAACATTGAAAAGCTATATAAGTCAAACTAACAAGAACACTCAAAAGCCATTAAACGCCAGTTTAAACATTTTATTTGAACTGTTTACATTGGCACTTTCGAAAATATTCTTCTCTGTGCAGTGGACACGCCAGATATTTTGCAAGT
Organism: Mercenaria mercenaria; assembly: GCF_021730395.1. Lineage (NCBI taxonomy): Eukaryota > Metazoa > Mollusca > Bivalvia > Venerida > Veneridae > Mercenaria > Mercenaria mercenaria. The sequence goes on from NC_069367.1 coordinate 59,143,294, forward strand.
AAACCACAAGGTCGCGGCCGTGTCATAATGTATCGGAGCCTAAGAATTGTAGTATTGCTGAATATTTTCTATCTGATACTTATCTTACATGTTCTAATTCACTGCCCAGTATCATGGGTGTATTTTGAGGAGATGATCGCGGGGCCCCAATCCCCTCCTCCCCCTTAACATCCGTCGAGTTCAACGTTTTGATGTTTCCCTAATACTGATATTTCATTCATTTTTGTCTAGCTGGGGGATGTTACGTAAAATATGGTGTTCTATAACCTATGGATGGGACTTAATGTGCATAATTAATGAGAACAAATGCCGATCAGCTGGTAGACGAACTTGTAAACATTGCAAATATTTGCTTAATTAATGTTGTTTAATTTTTGTTGTTGTTTTTGCAACAGATATGTGAAAAAGAAACGATTTTAATAAATATTGACAGATATTTAGCAAGGTAACTGCAGGTTAGAACATGACGTAAACACCACGTAGGTGGCGCAACTCAAATACGGCGAAATTAGTGATGACGCGAGATCAGAGATGTCGAGTATAAAGATATTTCAGACTGGTGTGATCAGATTCAGTGCGTAACAAACGCATTGAATTCATATTCTTAGAATCTATGAATGTTCTCTTTCGGGTTCATATGCACGGCGTAAAAGTAGGGAACAATTTATATTGGTCAGAGTCTTCGTAAATCACTAATAAAGGATTTTAAGCTATCTATACCATGTTTGAAAATAACAGAGCTAACAAGCAGAGATAAAATGCGAGAGTTTGATATTTCGGTCGTGATTGTGCAAAAAACTTTACAACACTCGATGACGTTTGTTTCAAGTGGTCAGACTCATCTTGTTTACGTTATATAATGACCGACACCAGTTTTTTGAAAGCCCCTAAAAGAAATATATAAAAATTAACTATAAATAAACTCTTGCATTAATTTTTAGGCTGAGAAGTCATATTGTTTGTTTTATAATTAGTAGATAAATGGTGTCCGAGCTATAAGCAACAAAAGCTGTATTGATATGCTTATTCCTAGATCAAAAGTAATACTACATGAATTTCCTATTAATTAGAAGAAACATAATTCTTTTTAGTCCATTTTCATTGTATTTAGTTATAAACGAGTAGTATTAAAGTATTTGGTAACACAGCAAAAGTTGAAGATCACTAAAATTTAATTTGATAAGACAATGTTGCCTAGATGTTTAAATTAATAGTCAAACAACTCTCTGGACAAAGAATAAAGTCGGTTCTTGGATTCACGATATATGATTGTCTAGAAGAGAAGAAGGTTGTAGTTAGTTTCATTTAAATTGACCCACTTCACACATGGTAAACATATTCTTGTTATCAATATTCCTGTCATGACTCGATATCAGACTTGTCTATTTGCTTTTGCTTGCAATTATGCCTTGCCATTAAGGCAACTATAAGATGTTTCCACAAAGAATTTTCAACACAAGCATTTCTTATAATGTTATAAGAAATGTGATATGGTGCCTGCTTTTTAATTTTGTCTTTTGGCAGTTCCTGTAATATGCAGGCTCCATAAATTCAGATCCCCTTTCTAAATTCCAGTTTTGTTTAGTTTTGCCCATTGTTTTCTCGTTTTGGGCAAACCCTTTATTTCAACTGGGGACTATACGCCGTTTTTCATGGAATTACACGCCAGCGTATCATTGGAGGTTCCATGTGCACCGCCGTATGAACACATCTGCGGATGTCTCTAAATTGTTTTTGTACTTGTAGCATGTACAAATAATGAGTTCTGCTCAATCCGAGGCTAGAGGGCGTGGACGGTAGCATGCATTTCCACTACCGTCCATGAACAGGCTCAATCAAACCGAGCCTGCAACATTTTCGTTTTTGTCGTGTTGGGCGACCTGTGGAGTTTCCACTTTTTCTATTCAATTTTCCTTTTTTTATCAGTAGGAAAAGATGAAAGGTGTACGTTACGTTAGCGAAGCTTCTTTTATCATCTCGGGACTACAACTAGTGACTGCAAAAGATGAATAATATTACAGAGATTCGATTAAGTCCCGTTATCTTTACCGTAACGTTGTTGTTTCTTTCAATATGTTTTGAATCGACAAATATGCCTTTGGAACTCAGCTATGAAAGTATTTGATTGTTTTACTGTATACGTAAAAACTGAAAGTAACTACTTAAATCTGCTAGACCGATACAACTTGGAATTTATCAGGCTTGTAGAGTAAACTGGTGATGTGTTTAGCTAGTAGTAATTTCATAACGCTAGTGTCAGCCATATTTGCCATTGAGATGTAAACGTCAAATCTTAACATTGAATAAAACCGCTCATAACACGGGAGCGGCGGTCTAATGGTTAATGTTGCTGCCGCTCAAGCCGGGGATCGTGAGTGCTAGCCCCACTTGGGTCAAAACCTTACCTCATACGACACCAGCACTGTTATTTCCAGGAAACGGATTCATGAATGGTTCGAGACGCTTGAAGCTTTCATCACTGTCGAGCTAAACAGATTACTTCCAACTAAAATGTGCATGATTGATTCGATAATTTCAAGCAGACGGGTAATCTATTTTGTTATGTTATCATGCTGCCAAAATATATTGTTTCCAAAATTCGTTTATCTTAATTGCAGCATTTATTGATGTTAACGAGAGCAAGTTAACATTCCGTTCATCAAAGTAACGCTTCAAAATACATTTTTCCTGTTGCATTTTGCATTGCCCGAATAAAGCAAAACATTATTTTCTGCGACGGTAACAAAGACATCTGGACTGTTCAGTTATTGTCATGCTCCTAACACAATTAAATGCAAAAGTGACACTAAAGATAAATTATGATGATACTCTTTATACTTTACTCCAGGCTTGATCATTTTGATATAGTATCCTGTATAGAATTGTCAAAGAAATACAAATGTACGTACACAAAAGATTTGCAAACATATCTTTAACGTTAATGACATGTTCCCATGTTCTTCTATTGTATTGAATAACGATTTTAGATGTACACTGTGTGGCCATCACACACGTTTAACTGATGTGCGCTTATACAACTAAGAGAAAATGAAACTATCCAACAGGGAAAATACACTTTCAAAGAACACAGCCTCCCTAAACCATAATTCAAGCAACACAGGCACGCACGCACACAAAGGCAAACCAACGAATGGGGACAAAATTAACAAATAAAGGAATAAAATCTATAAGTGATAGCAGACCAGGTTTGCATGAGTCTGTTCTGGAAAGGTAACGAGGCAACAACCCCCACGTCCCTTAGCAATGGCTCAATATTATTCATTAAACTCAAAACAAAAAAACAATACTTAGTTCAAGAAAATTCTTTGGATGCATAGACTACAATTACGTGCCACGTTCAGTTGCACAAACACCTCTATGATAATTCTTGATTTCGTGGCGCATTACAATTGACATACTCATCTGAAAGTATCAGTAATTATGTTGATACATTTGAACATGTTAGTTTCGGAAAAGAAAAATGATTGATATAACGTTCTGCACACTAAGTCTGAATCAGTGTTAAACTTGTGCCTGTTTCACGAATGAGCTCATCGATATAGCATTTTATATGTTTATTAACCGTATGCAAATATATTTTAACAATTAATCGGTACTTTTTACATTAAATACTAAATTATTGTAACATTATTTTTTACATGTACAATGCTGCAATTACTATAAATTTCATGAAATAGCGTAGTACTTTATTTTTAGAAACTTGCATTTATAGACTCTATACATTTATTTTCATTATTTATTTGACACGATTTGTCACGTTGCAAGCATTAAAATACTGAAAATATGTTGGTGAATGTAACAAAATGTTCCATGCTAACTGCTAATTGCTTTTCATCTACTCAGTTCATTCAATGTCACTATATCTGTCTACAGGTTTGGTAGATATTAAGATAAATGCTTTATTTTCCAAGAATCCTTATTGCCGTTAGACGCTGTCAATTGTATAACGTTTCATCACAGTAATTGCATTGTCAGTACCAGTCAAATAAATACCTTCTTATTTATCAATATGTTTATGGTATGTACCAGAGAAATGTTTGCGAAACACACAATCATCTGCTAATACAACTAATATATGTTCCTGAAACATTGTGTTTTTCACTAAAATATAACACTGTGAATGATATAGTTTGTGTTTATTTCTTTAGCTCTTTGCTTATTATCAATTAGTCTAGTCCTACGCTCTTCAGAATATGGTAATTGTCGTGTTTCCCCAGGAGATATATAACAAACAACTATCCTGCAGGTGTTTTAGAAGTTAATTTTTCTAATGCATTTACATTTATGGAACTCTATATACAAATTAAGATATTAAGTAAATCTGCTTCATTTCCTTAGATGAATATCATTTAATTGAATGCAAAATAGCTACGATCTTATCTGGAAAATGAGTTAGTGCATTGTTGAAATATATGTTCGATTTTAAGAACATGTGAAAACTGGTCACATACTATGCGGTAATATATATAAAATATGTAAAATTCTATTGTAACAGTTGATCATTTTCTAGTTTTCAATGCACTAGACATGAATCGTTTTGAAGGCAGGAATCCGTTAGACTTCGCACATTAATACCGCATTACTAAATACTAGTACCGAACATCATTTGATGATGTTTTAAGTTCCATAAAGCTTTAAATTTCATGATAAAAACAGATAATACTGTTGTCCAAATAGAGATTACACATAATTAAATAGTTAGGAAAATGTTACTTTCAATAAAACACTTGAAATGATGAAGTTAGGGTAATAAAGGGAGATAATCAAAACATTTTATTGTTAATATAGTTTATAGTTAATCATATAGTCAAACCTATGAAAACAATTACCAAACATTGGATTTGACAAGAAAATGATATATTTTATGTTCATAACAGAAACTGTGGCAGCCAAATTTTAATCAAAAGCATTATGATCCTTTTAAAGGTTCGTGTCGTTTGTCCTATAACAATACAACAGAATATAAAACATGTATATTATTCTTTAAAATGATTGTTAATTTACTCATATATGTCTTGAATTCCGGACAAGGCCCAGGTAGAAGGATTCCTAGGCATATTTTAAGAGAATTACAATTCAGTAATGTAATGAACATGTTATATTTTTTGTTCAATTTTCATATAAAGCAGAACTCTTTTTGAGGTTAATGATAGATAGCTAAGCTATATAAGAAATTTTGTAAAATATTCTTTACAGGTAAAATTATATTTTTTTATAGCGGTATGCATCATTTTATGACAAGAACTATCATCTTTTCGTAGTATAACTACATTGAGAATAAATTTAAGTCATAGTTACTAAAATGTCTTTTCTGATTCTCCATGATAATCGGTGCCCATTAATTTACTACATATAAATCAGGAATTGTAATAATAGACATTAGACTGATCCTAATAATAGCTTTTAGCTTGTAACGAAAACAACTTCCTTGATCATTTTCCTGAATATGTATATAAGGTCTAATGTTTATATTACGCTTTTTATGTATATATTTGGAAATAAAGAATGCACAACCCGCTCAAATACGTCTATCTGTGTAGTAACAAAGTATGCACAACTTTACCTCCCTTGCAAAATGCAGAAATATGTCAGCCATAAAGTTAAGTAGCGATAAAATCTTCGTTATGTTTAAATTTTATCATTTAAACTTAAATACCCCTGCAAAACTATCTCACACAAGTAAAATTCATTTCTTTTTTGGTCATTTGAAACCGTTGCATATTTGCGGACAATTTGAGATTTCGCTATATAAACCATTTACGTTAGTGTCAATACACTTAATAGTTTAACAAACGCATAATCGGTTGACAAGTTGTGACAAAAAACATTTTAAGACAAGAAAAAAGGGCAAATATTCAAAATTGTCTTTCACGGGAATTTACAACAAATCGGTATGTTGAATATCATTTGATTTGATCTTTCATAATTCATGAACAATCAAAGATGTTCTGCTTGTTATTTTTGTTCAGTTTGTATTTTACAAAATAATTTCCCTGAGCTGAATCAAAGGAAAATAAAAACAATGATTATCTTTGCAAAATAATTCTTGGAAAGACTTGTATATATTCTGTTTCATTGTAAGTGTTGTTGAAATGCATTACATTTACACCTTTATCTGAAGGTGCACTGACGTTCTTTTCAAGGTAGGTATGAACCATTAAAATTGTATCCGGGTTTCGTATATTAATATAATAAAGATCCGTCGTGTGGAAACAAAAAAGCTTATCATGTTTAAAATCTATGATCATTAATACCACAACATCAGCTTTAATGATGTCGGTGATATCGTGTGTAAATATCTCAATCATATGCAAAAGAAACTGTAAGTTTTATTTGACAAAATTCATTAACAATATGTAGAGTATTACCGATACATGAAAATGAAAAAAGAGATTCCCGTAGATTCCAGTTATGGAAACTTGCTTCAGGACCATTTGTTTCGAAATAGAACAGAAAATTATCAAAGACTGGAGACCATTTTTTTTTCAGTTTTGCTGCATTTTCTAACTGAACGTAAAATTTTGAAAAATCAGCCAATTCAAACATCAGAATAAGAAATACTTTTAATATCATTGTTCAGGTCGTCTTTTAGGTGCTTCTTTAAAGATGATAAAAAACAAACAAACATTTTTTTCTGGTTCTGGGAATTACACGTATTCTTTTTCTTCTGGTCGAAATACATTACATTTACAATTTACCTTTAGGTCCTTTACGTTCTTCTCAAGGTAGATATGAACTAGTTAAAATGTATCCGGGTATCGTAGAATATGATAAAGATCCGTCGTGCGGAAACGAAACGCTTGTCATGTTTAAAATATAACATAGATTATCATTGATAACATGCGCGCAAAGCCGCAACCGTTTTAAAATAAATAATTTGATACCCAAAACAGTCTCAAAAGTTTGAAAAAAACATAATATCAGCTTGAAAGTCGATGACATCTTTTATCATAAATAAATATCTCATAAATATGCAAAAGAACCGGTAGGCTTTTTTTTTTTTTTTTTTTTATTTGAGAGGTTTTATTTATTTGAGAGGTTTTACTAAATATACATTTAGATTATTTCCGACAATGAAAATGATTCCCGTAGCTTCCCATTATGGAAACTTGCCCCAGGTCCAGTTGTTTCAAAATAGTACAGTAAAAGTAAAATATCAACCACTCGACACTATTAATTTTTAGTTCGGCTGCATTTTCTGAGGGCAAAATAATCAACAACTTCAACCAACTGAATATTAAGAAATATTTGTCTGAAAAACAGATATACCTAAATGGTTTACGAACAGTTCATCAGTTATCATAATAAAACTATAATTTTCATATAAGGCGAAAACTATTAAGCCTTTCTTGGTAGAGTTTCTTCTTTGCTTTGCAACTCGATTTATTTGGAAGGATACCTACCGTGCGAAGTAACTCGAGGCTCAAGAATGGTTTCAAAATAACAACAACAAACAAAAAATCAATAACCATATAGGTATGATGCTGATTCAATTAAACCTTTCGGACACAATCATTCGATCGAAATCTAACAAATTTGTATCTTTAGCAAAGAAATATACAAACTACCTCATTTCAACCATTTTTCTCTGCTTTTCATTGCTTGTTGTTTTTCTTCTTCCGGAGCCTTCCACATATTGGAATGCGCAGAAGGCCTTTTTTGGACGTTAATCGAGCGACCGAAATGGGGTGTTTTCTACTATACTCTACCAGAAAGAGCTAAATCGATTTCGCCTGTCTTTGTTTCATAACATGAAAAATAACATTAACGAATTTCACTTCTTAGGGACATTGTGTTCACGGCGATGTATATATCGAAATATTGTTTCGATTTAAAATACTTTTCCGCGTAGGCACCTGAGAGTTAACTCGCTTTAAAGTGAGATTCGTTGAACGTATATAAAATTAATAGAAAACGAGTGATTTTGAATAAAATACCATGAATCAGAAAATCTTTTTAAAAAGTACGACCGAATTATAATCCACGACTTAATACTATATTACTGAAATGGATTTATTTTATACTGTGGAATGCACGTTTAAACCTCCCTTGTAATATCAGTCAAGCTATCTTTGGCAACGTTTAACAGTAGTAGTAGACATAACGTTTAAATCTATTTAACATAAATTCGAAAACACATATAATGTAATGACCTGTAATTCTATAATTCTCGCCAGTTTAAGAATAAACAGACGATCCGGCGTACGTTGGCCAGGTGTGTTGCACGTAAACTTCTAACTTGTTATGATTTTCTGTTGTGTCAGATTCCAAAAAAATGCAGCTATTATTTTCTTGTAGTATGTTTCTTTCTTTACCGGTGTTTACCACAAATTGTTTATCCGAAAATACATGGTCGGTGCATTACGGCGTACATCGGATTGACCCAGGCAGTGTCCCAAAGCCAAACGAATTACTAGCCGATAAACCGCGGCGAAACGGCGAAAATGGATTTGTTTTATACTCTCTGTTAAAACTCCCTTGTAATATGAGTCAAGCTATCTTTGACAACGTTATAACAGTAGCATTAGATATAACTTTTAAATCTGTTTAACATCCAGATAAAGTATAGCTTTCGAAAACACATGTCTTGTAATTCTATAATTCTCGCCGGTTTAAGAATAAAGGCCGTTTCGCCGCGGTTTAAAACGGTGAATTGACGGTTCATTTCTCCCAGAATAAAAAAAAATCAAAGGAAAGGTAGTTCTTTTTTTGAACTGATTTCTGAATGTCGAATAACGACCAGTTAGAAGCTGGATAAGAAAACAATCTTTATATCAAACTTTTCTTTTGTGTGATGAAAAACTTCGCAGCTCAAATTTGTTAAATTGCAATGACGCATTCGTACAGATCCTAATTAACGTAATGACTGGTTGAGATTTACAGGACAGAGCACAAGGTAAGCACTAAATCCTCCGACAAAGACATTGTGAAATCAAAACATGACCAGCATGTCTGTCTCATTTAAATATTTCAAGCTATTTACTACAACCATTTTTTTCCATACACAATTGATTACTGTTCACGACAAAATAGATGACATAAAAAAGTCATGTAGTTTAAACAACTCGCTGCTGCCATATTATAAATAAGCATGTAGTTAAAAATTGGTTTTACTACCAGTGAAACTTCAACAATTAAAAAGGCATAACTTTAGGAAGTATACATGGCTATCTGCATTACATATTTAATAAAACTAACTAAAACTCTTCTCATAGTTGTGACATTAGCACTAGTGGTTTTTGAATTAAAAGAAAAAACCATTGTGTAATAGCTTAATGACTTGTGTATTGGTTACAAATGAAGCGTTTCAATATTATAAATTTTCGGTCATTTTTTACCATTTGCAATTATAAATTTGTATGATTTTAAAAAAGACATTTTGATTTTGGTCAATTGTAATTAAATGAACTGTACGCAAATAAATGGACACTTGTTATCCTGTTTGCTATGTCTTCTTCATTCGTAGAATTATTCTGTCTATCTCTTAGATAGTAAGATAGTTCATTTCCATTCCATTGAACTGTTGCAGACAACAAACCATGACTTATTGCGTTATCCCTATTGCATGGCACGCTTTGCTTTTATTGATATGTTTTAATGTTCCACCGCACGATTTGCATTAATATGTGTAATGTTAACACTTTCCTAGCAATTATCAGTGTCATATTACTGTAAATGAAGTTGTGAAATTTCTTATCTTTTCTAAAATACTAACATTACCTTCTAACTGTGTGTGTCCGTGCATAATTATATCAAGAATTTCTAACATTTGCATTTCTCCAAGGACACCAAACCTATCAAATGTTTTCTGCTTCCGAAAAATGGAAATATGTAAATAATCTCGTGAATGTCTTCCTAAGAACATAAAAAGCACTGAGCATTTTTTACGTCCTAAACATGTTCTCACACACTTACAATAGAATTTCAATTTATCAAACCGATGTTTCTATAGATTACTTTCTAACGTTTCGTTTTCATACGTCAATAACAAGTCACAGCGTATTGCTTTGCTATGCTGAAAACAGTCGCATCTGTGCAGTATTCTAGAAATTACCCGCGCATGGCAAAATAAACATCAAAAAGCATCCAAAAGAAGCCCTTAAGATTGATTATGCTGAACATGTTGGTGCGTTAATAAAGTTTAAATTGCAAAACAGTTTGTTAAATTAAGAAAGGGTGTGTTATTTATGATGAAATAACTTTTGCTGACACAGACAAACTAACATTTTACGCATTTTAGTCTAAATAAGGAAGATATAATGTGTATCATAATCTCCACGAGACAGCTTTTATTGGATAATAAATAGGCTAATTAATGAAACACACAAGAGTGACGCGTGTTAAAAGTGGAAATAAACATAAGATGTCGCTATTACCAGGTTTAAGATCCCCAGTGGTATTTTTGCCACTATGCGTTTCATTTTGACCTTTTAGCATTATTAAGCGGCGTTTAAGTGTGTTCCTTATTGGGTTTGTTTTATCCTTGTTGTCTTTTTGTTTTACTTCGTCTACATCATTTCTTTCCTTTACACACAAATACATATGATGCTGTGGGTTTCTGTATTTAGAGTTTGCCTTTCTTGGAACCTGGCTGTTTCGAATGCTTGTTGATATGAATATCTGAATTTTTTCATATGTATGCAATGTCAGTGCCGATATAACATTGAATCATTGTAACACCATTGCCCTAATAAGCCTTGAGAAAATCGATTTTATTATGTTAACCTTGAAGATGATGTTAAGGTGTGTATTAAATGACCAAACATTTCACAGAACCCAGTGTTGACAAATATTGTGTAAATAAGAATATAGTGTATAAATACAATACACAATGCTCTAACTTAGTACATCTATTTTTCTAATCAAAATCATGTTATCGCTCGGGAGTCCGCTTCCGTTGTTTACAGATGTCGCACTTCTTTAAAACAATCACAATAGTTAATTTCAAGACAAATATGTAACCTCTGTACATTCCATACTAAATTCTTCTAGTCATCTATAGTAAAGTTGATAAAGAAGTAGTAAGAGCAAAATAGTAAACTTGCCACATATCTCTTATGGAATGCGACAAATTACGTAATGTTTTGTGTATTTGGATGAAATGTAGAAGAAAGGTAACATTCATTGTATTAAACGTGGTCAAGCCATTTCATAGATACAAATATATAGATGTAATCTATTCTGTCTTTGCAATGCACCTTTAAGAAAGTATCACTTGACGTTAAAATGTATTTCGATTTCGGACTATGAAATGTATAATACTGTTTTAAAACTAACTGTATTAGCAGAATAGGATATCATATTGATATAAATTACACAAACTTATTCAGAACAAACACAATAATTAGCGATGATTTGACGTTGAAGTCTTTTGTTTCTAACCCATTTGCTTTTGGAACTGTACACATTGATGTTTTAATGAAACTGAAACTAAATATATGTAATGGTTGTATCATAGTGACGTTTTGAAACATAATACGCCATATTCCACATTAATACGATACGAACGAATCAGATAACTTCAGTTCTAAAAACTGGTATAAACGTTCTCTGTTTAAGGACACACTAGGGAGTGAAATTGCTTTTTCTTGACATGGTTCGTTTTTATTTCATATAATTTCACCATACAGTCCTCCATCAGATGGTAAAATTGCAAATATAAAAACTTTATTTGACAAATTTACTAGATAAACAGTTAACATTTGACATGGTTTACAATAACAGCTTCCTGGCTATAAATTTGTCATGATACTTTTCCAACCACTTTTCAGCTTAGCATTGAACCTGAATAATGATAATGTTGTCATCTAAGGTTGTAAAGAAAGTGTTAATGATAGTTTTTCCCGGCCATAGGCCAGTATTGATTTCGGCTTTATTTCCTGTAGGTGAAGGCAATTTAACAGCTGACTAAAACTGTACATTTTAATTGCTGGATGAAAAGTTCCACAGGTTTTCGAATGGAATAGATAATGTTTTCTTAAGGGGTGCATGTGCTGGTGCTCTGAGATGTACTGCTAGACAGTATAATCCGTTGCAAGACACCTGTGGAAATAGCTTACGTCATAAATCTGAATCCTCTCGGTAGTGAAACTGCGATAACTTGCCATCTCTGCTACTCCTTCTCTAAACGATTTACAGTCAACTCGTCCTCTAGTCAACTCGTCTCAGTTTTGGTCATTTCGTATCCCTTGACAATTTCAAAAATGGTCAATTTTCGGCCCCTCCTTTTACGTCTTATTTTTTGTCAAAGTATCCTAGATTATGATCAATATAATTATCAAAATTATACTTTAAAAGCTACATTTTTTGCTTGATAAATGCAATGTACTTGAGTGCATGCACGTTTCCTAGCTTAATGTGTGCATTGACTAATGCGGCCGTGTATCTTTTATAAAGATTCTTCTAGTTTGCTTTGATGTAACCGTTATTATATTTTCACCAGACATCAGACTATGACTGACTGTCTTGGTCAAGAGGCCTGAGTATTGTTCAAACTATCAACCAATTAATACATGGATTTGTAGAATGAAGTACATGATCAGTGTTTGATGAATGAGGGCCTAAAGATTCAGTTCAAAAAATCAGTTTTCTCTGAACAGAGACTCACATCTTTGAGAAGTATTTCAAGTGATTCAATTCCTTTATTTATGAAAGAAATTGCATAAAACTTGGCATCTGTTTTAAGGGTAATCCATAAAAGTGTATCAGAGTTTTGTGATAATTTAACCCGTTCTTGAATTATGTCACTTTTAATTCAGTGGGAAGGAAAGAGATATCCAAATATGATTAATTTGTGTGTAACATTTTTTTTTTCTGACAGTGTAAGGACAATTTGTGAAACACGTTGGTACTTTATGGGCATCCCACAAAATTTTAAATCTTAGTACCATGGTAAAAATTAATTTTTCAGTTCTTTTAATTTGCTTTACACACATAATTTGACGAATGTTTTCAAAAAAAGGACTAAATTCAGTGTGAAATAGTTTTTTTTTAAATACTGAATGATAGACAAGTCTTCATAGTTACGTAATATATATCGCTTTTTTAATACGGACTATGGTCAATTTATTGCATATGATTCACCATATCAGTAAATGACCATTTTCAGAACTAACTGACACGACTAATAAGTGCTGAACATCTTTTCCTTAAATATAACTTAAAAATGTTGTTTCGTTCTAGTGCCGAAATCTTCTGTTAAAGTTCATAAGATTGTTTCCCTAACCTTGTCAAGTAATAGGGTATACAATTAGCATCCTGCTTTTATAACGTTGTTCGTAACGCGTAATCAAGGTGACGGCTTTTAAGTGAAACGTGCTTACGCTAAAAACACGAATTTGTCTTAGAGACATTTTGAAAGTGTCATAAGTTTTTTTCTGAAACCATTCAGACACACTAGATATCCAATGTCAAAACAGATAATTTGATGAAAAAAGTTATGACTTTCATATTTTTATCAAATTACTTCTTTGAAAGGGAAAATCCTAAATATTCTAAACATATAATGACTGCGATTTGAAAAGTAAGTTTATGCAAACTTAATCAAAATTAAACAGATTATAATAGAACGCTTTTTAACCGTTTGAATATATTAAAGAAATGTACTAATAAGCTTTGATAATGTGGCAGTTGAGTCCAATAAGTCCAGGGGTGTTCAAAGATAATCCGTCACAGATCTACTGTAAAGCAATTATTGGATTTACCTGTACTGGAAAATAAACAGTGTCGATTGTATTGAGGTCAACTGCCACATTATCAAAGTTTATTAGTACTGTAGTATTTCGCAATGTTTTAAAAGCAGTCATTTGTCGATATGAGTCATTAAGCCATAAAAAGAAGTTACAAAGAATAAACAAAACAATTAATTGAGATCTTTCTAATGTTTTAGTAAATAAAATTGGTAAATAATAGCCTTTATAATTAGAAACATATTTATAGGAAAAAAGTTCTTTTTACAGGGACACAAGACTCTGATACAGATGTCATTAACTATTACAGCAGTGGTACTTAAGCGCAGTGCGTCACCTTGCTATATATTCCACTGAATTCCACTTAAGTAGGGGCTATTGGAGGAGTGAGGAGACCTGCATATTTCATTACCCCTGATGAACAAACTCAATCCACCCTAGCCTGCTGTTATGTACTTCGGTTACATTTTATGCTACTAAATAACCTTCTTATAGAGTTCATCAAAAGATACAAGGAGTAAGTATTTATATATTTTTGGTCCATTTATATTCATGGTAACAGAATTACGCTTAAACCGTTGCTAAGGGTAAGAGGGGAGTATGTTGGTGTGGGATGGGGTTTAAACATTTCATTTCCTGTCACGAACAAATTCAAAACGAGTCTGCTATTGTTTTGCTTTGTTCCGTTTTATGGTTTCAAAGGATCATCCTGTATATTTCATTGCATGTTATGGCGCCTTGAGAAGCTTTACCTGCCAGTTGTTACTAGAATATAATTTCGGTAGAAATTTTCTTATGTGATCAATAAATATTTAACATAGACTGATTTTTAATATCGGGACCTCTGTTGTTATAATACAAATGAAACATATTTCCATCCTAAGTATGCGGACACGTTTGATCAGAACTTTTTTGTTTCATTAGGATCGAATCATCCACCAAAAATGGTGTTATACGCAGCTTGGGAAACTAATATCAAATTCCTTATGTTATATTGGAAAAGGGATAAGATATTGGTCACTGGGTAATGCTTGTTTTATTATTTTTAGCCTGATTTATAGGAATAAAATTAGCATTTCTGTCCTCGGATTCAAAGCGTTCCACCTAGGTGCTGCTTGTATATAACAATTTTATGCAAATATTGAGTAAGTAGAATAGAAATAAGAGCATAAATGAGCCGTGCCATGAGAAAACCACATAGTGGGTTTGCGACCAGCAATGGATCCAGACCAGCCTGCGCATCCGCGCAGTCTGGTCAGGATCCATGCTGTTCGCTAACAGTTTCTCCCCAATTCCAATACGCTTTAAAGCGAACCCGCATGGATCCTGACCAACTGCGCGGATGCACAGGCTGTCTGGATCCATGCTGGTCGCCAAACCCACTATGTGGTTTTCCCATGGGACGGCTCAAAGATATTCCCTAAATCAGAAATATGTTGAGCACAAATGAACCATGCATTTCCTTATGATAACGTCCTGATCTCGCATTATACTTATGGGTTTTTAAATCCCACACTGTGCTTATTTTTCATTGGAGATTCGAACAAATAAACGGTAAGAAAATAAATATAAACCGTGAGGAATGTGAGATGGTCAGATGGTAATACGTTGAATGGCTAGAAACAGACATTGTTATATTCATATTTCAGGATATTAAAAACATATAATAAAACTGCAGTAATAAATGTAAAGGAATATTTACACAAAAGGTATTAAAATTTTAATAGACATTTAGATAACATAAATATATCAAGGCTATCGAAATGTTTTGTGATTTTATTAAAGGAAACTTATTTAAATTAGAGAAAACTGTTACTTAATGGAAAGTGCAAATGATTTAAACAGAATCTGAAACGGAACTGTTAAACGTTGTGCAGCATTGTAAAGTAAAAGAATGCCCGTTATAATTCCAGAATCGTATGGAGAGTTTAAACATGTAAATTACTCTACACTGAAGAAATTAATTTATTTGAGCCGCGCTATGAGAAAACCAACATAGTGCGTCTGCGACCAGCATGGATCCAGACCAGCTTGCGCATCATCACAGTCTGGTTAGGATCCATGTTGTTCGCTAATAGTTTCTGTAATTGCAATAGGCTTTGAAATCGAACAGCGCAGATGCGCAGGCTGGTCTGGATCCATGCTGGTCGCAAACGCACTAAGTTGGTTTTCTCATGGCGCGGCTCATTTATACATTGGCACTTACGCTCGAGGCTTGAACTTTTTATTACTATATTATTATTAGAAATGTTCGACAATCGACTGTATTGACGTGTCGTTTTTTATTTTTGTTGAAGCACTCACTTTTAAATGTGCATGTATTTAATTGTTCAAGGAAAAGTTTTACATTATATTTTCATTAATATTCATTTAAAAGTAAGGAACAGAAAGGAAACAGTTCTGATTCTACAATGCATTATTTGAATTCCCGCACAAATAAAGATTTTATAAAAATTCTCTCGTGACGCTGGTAGCAGTTTTAGCGAAAAGCAGGTTAACTACCATTTTGCCATCCTTTAATTGATTTCAGATTCACTGAAATGCAAGTGTTGTAGAACACATTTTATTGATGTACCATAATTTCCCGCAGGTACTTCCGCGTAATTTGCGACTTTTAGATTGTTTGCTATTATACGAGATAACTTTCATGCAGCGTTTAATATGACATGTTGCGGATTTTGCAACCATTTAAGTGCATGACCCCTGAGATCTCCAAAACTCTGTATTTGATAAAAAGAAACTTAAGACGATTAATTGATCCTATTGACTATTGAGATGTAATTATTTGTCAGTTAATCAAATTTAGCAATACATATGCGGGTTACTGCAGCGCAGCTCATTTATCAATTGAAACGTAGATTATTGCAATTTGCAAATACGCCACATGTTTTCTATTGTTTGTTTCTGAATAATACTGCAGCTATGACGAAGAGTACATTTTAAATCTCATGTCAAAGCATGCGAACTGTTTTGTTTTGCAGACTTTATAGCAATCTGAAGTCTAACACGCCGACTTGGTCGCATTGTAGTAATAGTACTGCAGTATTGCAGACTTCAATGAATATTTTTTATAAGAAACCTACAAACAAAATATCTTAACAGTATGAACTGTACGATGTGCCCTATTTCTGTGTGAATTTCCTGAAAAAAAAAACATATGTTTTTATTTGATAGGTTAAAAAAGCAGTAATATCAGTAGTTGGTTGTCTTGTAAATTACAATTTATTATTGTAAGTTATTGTCAATTAACGAAACGTTAGCAAGAAAACTGTTTACATATCTTATTTCTGGTGAAATATCAAATGAATATTTTAGTTCATGAGTGTAGACCATCAATGATGGCAAGGATATTCATTCGCTAACAGATCTGATAGTGAAATATGTTTCAGAATTCTGTCGATATCTAATATCTTCTGGATATAATAGAGACATTTGGGGATTAAACAAGTTGACAAATACCGCGACGGCGTTATATAGTGAAACACTTGCATAAAGCGTATACTGTCCGAAATACATTTATCTTCCGAATAAAGTATCATTTTTGTAAATTACAAAGTTCATATGTTCATAAATGTCACTTGTAGTTACAACATTGCGTAAGATGGACATTTTGTCTTACCCATGAGCCACACAACTTATCACTTACTCATATTGGTAATAGTAAGTTTTGTTGACAATATTGTCATCTCTTTTGCCATGATTACTTCTTCAAGCATTTTTCATGGCGCGTAGCTAGTTGGTTGGAGGCATGGGTGCGACGGTTCCAAATATACGTTGAATATTATAAATAAATGTATATGTCCTTTGTATTTTCGTGCTTGTAAATGTAAAATATCACGAGGAACTTTAAGTTCAAGTGAATAAAAAATATGTTAATAATGGCAGGATGTAACATTTGATGGTGACAATTGTTTTGCAATTCGAAACTGGACTGACAGTTCGCTTATGACTGGAAATTACATTTAATGGAAACTTAGATTAACACCATTTTTACCGAGAAAAATAAGTATTTCTTTAGTGGCCCTTGATGAATTTGAAATTAATGGTCAAAAGGTTTCTAGTCAGTGCCGAATGATTTATAGACACATTTAACTCATAATATAAAAATAGTGCCTTGCTACAATTCTACATGTTATTGCAATATTAAGCATTGTTCAACATTTTTGTACATGGTCAAAGACGAGCCTCCTACTTTTAAATGAACAGCGTCCATATCAGTTTTTACAACAGGCAACTAGATTGTGTGTACCAATTGTCGCAGATTTGTTAACTAAATCATTATTTAAGAGGGTTTTTTTTTTTTGCTTTAAACGTTCCGTAATAGTGCAGTGTCATTTCTCCTTTTCTGAATGACCCGGGATACTAGAATCTGAGTTATATTCTTAGAATTGATTACCAGTTATTGATACCTTTTCTCCTTGAGACCCCGTTAGACAAAACTAACAACACAACTAATAGCAGTTATACCTCTTGATACTTTATATATATATATACAATTTACTAAATTTTATGGTTTTCCCACAGTATTTTTTTTGGGGGGAGGGGGGTAAATAAATAAGGCCAAGGGTCCTTCTTTTAGTCGTGAGCAGTACCATACCTATGCTGCGGGGGCGTCCGTGTCTGTGAAACATTTCTAGTCTGTTTTTAATTATCAAACTGATGTACATCTCATGGTGTTTGCATCAATAGTATCAATATCAAATAATTAATTTTTTAAATAGCTTTCAATGACTGTAGTTACTATCAAAATAGTAACATAATTTTTTTTTTGGTTTAGATCACAATCAAATACTTGCAGTACTTAGTTACAAAATATTTTACCTTAACAACATATTTTATTTTACTTCACTGACTCGTGTTGCGGTAGTTTGTTTAACAGTTTCATATCTTAAATTGTATCTGCTCCACATTTATCCGGATATTCATATTTTGCAAATCAAGGATGTATTTGAAGTACCTTCCTTCACGATGTTTTGTATAAATTTACGTAAATTATCTATTATAACGCATATAAAAACAATTTCATAAAATATTAAACCTTTCAAACGAAATAAGTTTTAAATAGTTTAATATTCACACAATTTCTCAATGTTAGGCGGAATAATTAACAGATTTCATCTTTTCAAAGTATTATGTTAATTCGTTTATTTTTTTATTTTTAAGAATAAAATTTAAAGAAGAGAGAATGTTGAATGTAAACATTTATTTTTAGGAAATCTTGATAGTAAACAAGAAATTATGTAAAAGTTCATATGAAAACATGTTGAAGTACAACCATAAGTCGTTGAATGGTATCAAGAACAATGATTTAAACCTTGGCGTTACAGATGAAACCTTAGAGTGATTATTTAATCGCATTGTGTGCGCAATAATGGAGACATCAGTCTGTTATGTCAGATTTTTATAGAAAACAAATGTAAACAGCTTTAAGCAAAAATAAGGAGAAAGTACTGTCTCGGTAACCTAAAGGTAGAGCACTTGTGTTCGATGGTAGGTTCACTGGCCGCGTCAGAAAAAAGACTTTGAAAATAACGCTCGTATAGCTTCTCCACTGTTTGCTCCACATTGTCATTTAAATAACGGTGATGCTGATGCTGATGCTGATGCTAGCTGAAGGAAACTTGATGAATCAACCCGTTTTTATTTTCGGAAAGTATTTTAAATAGTACAGGTGAAAGAGTTGGATACTCGTTTAATTGATTTAAACAACGATATGTAGACATAGACGAATCTGTTTTTATTTTTTGTTATCAAAAGATATTGTATGTGTTGTGTCGTTTTGTTAATATGCATGGATGCTTCAGACACAAAAGCAGAAAGAATTGATACTATCTTTAGATAAATCAAGCTATTAGCTGTTTAAGCTAACAACGTTTCACTTTTTATGTCACTATATAAGGAGTGTCGTAGATTTGGTAATCTTAAAAATCATTTGTTATTAAGAGACATTTGCTGAAGTGATTAACGTATTCTTAACAAAGTGTATTTTAATTATTTACGCAATACTTGATAAATTTACAGATATTTGTCATCTTAAGACAGAAATACAATGGAAAGCTCTTATAAATCGAGACACTGGCACCATTAGAAGGAGTGGCAATAAACTAATGACTTATAAATTATTAAAAGCTGACTTTGTAACTGAAGACTATGTGAGTTTACATATTCCTTTAAAGCATAGGCCTCTTTTAATAAATTTAGATGTGGTGTAGCACTAATTAGACTAGAGACAGGAAGATATGAAATCCTCCATATTGAAGACTATGGAAGCCCTGGAGAGTCATTTGACTTCCGTACTTCTTACGTTTAATTTTTGACTTCTGTACTTCTCACTTGCAAGTCCCATACTTTCTAACTTTGGCTTCTAACTTCCTGACTTCTGACTTCCGACTTCCACCTTTCTAACTTCTTTCTTTCAACTTCCTCACTTCTAACGTTTAACTACCTTGCTTCCGACTACAGACTTCCAATTTCTTCACTTATAACTTGCGAACATTTAATTTCTTACTTACAGTTTCGACACTTCTTACTTCTAACTTTTGACTTCTGATTTCCAACTTCCATATTTATTACTTCCAATTTTCCCACTTCTGACCTATAACTTCCACTCTTTTTACTTCTAACTTCAAACTTCCTGATTTCTGACTTCTAAATTTTAAACTTCTTATTTCTGACTTCCAACTTCCATCTTCTGACTTTCGACTTTCGCTCTTCTGTCTTCCAACTTCTGCACTTTTGACTTCTAACTTCCTGACATCCGGCTTCCAATTTCTGCACTGCTGACTTCCAACTCTCCCTCTTTGGAAGTCGGAAGTAAGAAGTGTGGAATATGGAAATCAGGAAGTTGGAAGTCAGAAGTGCGGAAGGTAGAAGTCAGAAGTTTGGAAGTTAGAAGAAGGGAGTAAGAAGTCAAGAAGTTAGAAGTAAGAAGTATGGGAGTTTTAAATCAAAAGTCGAAAGTCAGAGAGTTGGAAATCAAAAGTGCGGAATTTAGAAGTCAGAAGTGCGGAATTTAGAAGTCAGAAGTGCGGAAGTTAGAAGTACGAAGTACGAAGTCAGGTAATGCGAAGTGATAGGTGCAAAAGATAGAAGTCAAAAGTGGGAAGTACAGAAGTCAAGTGTCCCTCCAAGGCTTCCGTTGAAGACAAAATATGTCCCGTTAGTAAATCTCCCGTAGAATATGAAAAATATGTACATGTACTTCTTCAATATCGTTCATATGATGATTAAAGGCATCCAATGTTAGACAAAGCATCAAACATAAAAACGAATTTTGTTAATTTATTAGAAGATGAAAAGCTAGTGTTTGTACTCTCCATTTTGACGGCAAAAAAACCTTCTACAGTACCCTTCAACTTAGATTTAACATTTTGTATAAACAGGTTTCATGTCAATGTATAAAAACATTGTTTTATCATTATAAATAATGTCTTGATATAACATTTTGTTTACTCTGTAGTATGATTTGAGTATGTTTATGTTATCTGAATAGTCCATCCTTGATCTGATCTAGGGTGATCGTCCATTTTTAAACCATTCCTTAATTCCACGGTAGTTCAGATTTTTAATACTTATTTTGATTTTAAAGACCTTTTTAACTTTTAGTTAGCGACTGTTTCTAGTTTTATGATATAATATGTGTTGATGTTAAAAGACAAGAATTTTTATAAATTACCTGTGATAATAAGTTTCCTGTAGGCGTTTTTCTGTTTGTTTGTTTATTTTGGTTTTAACGCCGTTTTTCAACAGTAGTTCAGTTATGTAACGGCGGGCAGTTAGCCTAACCAGTGTTCCTGGATTCTGTACCAGTACAAACCTGTTCTCCGCAAGTAACTGCCAACTTCCCCACATGAATCAGAGGCCTGTAGGCGTTGTACTTTTACTGCATGTATCAGTATGTTATATATTTGTTGTACAATTATGAGACGGAAATAGAGAAATATATATGGACCGAGCTCGTTGCATAATATCGATTTTTGAGACTCAATAATTTTAAGTTAATCATAAAAATAAATGCGTTACTATGACTATCGTAGCGTGTCACGTCTGGCGTCACGAAGTTTATATTTTATCTTTTTTTTCTAGCTACTACTGCTAAATAAATGCAGGTTTATTGGGTAAATTGGGGCAAATTACAAAAATACTGTAATGGTCGATAGCAATTGTTAGTTTCATGTCAAGCTATTTAAGGTAATTCTTTCATTCGACTGCCCTGAATCAAATTAAACATAAAATATTCACCATCAGTTTTAGTTTACAATTCTGTTTTGCAGGAATCTTAATAAACTGAAATGTATCAGCCTAGTAGTAGTAGTATATTCAGTCTTAGTCATCTATTTCTAGAAATTGTAGTCATCAACTACATACTAGAAATTGACAGGTGAATAGTTTGAGGCCCGTTCATAATTAATAGACTGCATATGTTCGAGTCTGCAATTATTTCGCCTGGCTGTGTGTTACGCTTCTGAATATTATTTTGGACGCGACTACAAGTACTGTTACACTATTTAATACCTTAAGTTTGAATTCACTAGAAGACAACGAAAATTGGAAAACAAGAGGGCCAAGCTGATCCTAGGTCGTTCACCTGAGTAACAAACCATAACAGTGTAAACATGTTTTATCTAGTGATTTCATGGAAACTGGCCTATTTCCATTAAGATTGGACAAAAAATTGTGGCCACTCTTGAGGTGTAAACTAGATTTTTTTTGATTTGAGCCTAATGACCTTATATCGGTTTAACCAACGATGACTCAGATTCGAAAATTGTACATGGTTTTATAAAAACCAAACATTCTGGCTTCCGTTTTGGGAAATATTGGAGAAAAAAGTGAACCTTTAATGTATAAAAGTTTTTCCTTTGATGTGCCCTAGTTTTAGACCCATGTGACCCAGATTTTAAAACATCCAAGACGTTATGAAAATAAACATTCTAACCAAGTTATTTGAAGATTGAATACGAAATGTGGTCCCTAGGGCGTAAACAAGCTTATTCTTTGATTTGACCTGGTGACCTAGTATTTGACCTTATATAACCTATATAAAACATTTTCCCAGATTTCAAGCAGACAAACACTCTGACAAAGTTTCATGCACATCAAGTGAAAATAGCAGCCCCTATTATAAGCTCAAGGTTTTTCATTGATTTGAATAGGTGACCTAGATTTTGACTCCAGACAATCCAGATTCAAACTTGGGCTAAAGATCATCAAGGTCATCACTTAGACCAAATTTCATGAAGATAAGGTCATAAATGTGGCATCTGGATTGTTATCAATTATTTCCTTTGATTTGACCAGATGACCTAGTTTTTGACCCTACATGACCCAGATTCGAATTTCACCTAGAGGTCATCAAGACAACTACTCTGACAAAATCTCAGGAGTCTCAAACTTTAACTGTGAACTCTAGAGTGTTAACAAGATTTTCCTTTGATTTCGCCTAGTGACCTAGTTTTTGACCCCACATGACCCAAATTCTAACTTGACCTAAAGATCTGCAAGACAAACGTTCTGACCAAGCTTCATAAAGATTGTTCACAACTGTGGCCTCTAGAGTGTTCACAAGCTTTTCCTTTGATTTGACCGGGTGACTTAGTTTTTGACCCAACATGACCCAGATTGAAACTTGACCTACAAATCAACGGACGCCGGACAATGACAGGTCACAATGCCTAACCTTGAGCACTTTATGCTCAGGTGAGCTAAAAATACAAATAACTTAACTACAAAATAAATTTAATACTTTATTTTAAACCTTCCACTTAGATACATTTTATTTAATGTTATTCGCTGAAGTTACGGTATTATGCTTATTAAAGTTTCAAGCATTAAAGTTTCAAGTTTCAAACCGCAAAGCGTCTTCTCTATTTACGGATATTCACTTTAAATGCAAACAAGGATTATTTGAAAATCAAGGTAACTTAGTTTGGCATTTTCATAAATATAGGATATGTACAACTTAACCATCATAAACTCAAAATTTATTACATAATTCAAATTTAATTCAATGGCCATTTGAACTGTATAGTAGTCAAATAAATAGTAATGTTTCAGAGTTGCAAATTCATCTTTGCTAATAAATTGTATTTCTTTCGGTTTTTTATCTATATCTAACTCGATACAGTTTTGCGTTGACATATCTTCCCATTTGTATCATTACTTTACGCAAGGATGCCACAGTGACGGGATCACTTTTATTTAGTAATATTATGTACCATTCTCAAATACACTCAATTGATTGGTCGAAACGGGTGCACGCGCGAGTCCGCAAAAAAGGGATATTGACTCGCAAAAGTGATACATGTAATGACTCTTGCGATATCACTTTTTCTTAAATGTATGAAATATGGGCCAGTCAAACGAGTGCATTTGAGAAGGGCATATAATATTACAGTTATACACTTTTGTTTCGGTCAATATCTATAGGTTACTAACTTTGTTTGTGGATATATGCACGAGTTCTGCAGCGGGTATATTGCGCGACGGTAGGAGCGAATATAAGCCAGCGAAGGAACTGAATTCATATAGTTCCTCATACAAAGGTGCTTAAACCTTTTTATGACTTACTTATATCAAATAATTTAATTATGTGTATAGAACTGATGGCGAGATAACAAAATAAGGAAAATTCGAAAAGAATTTCTCGAAATGCTAATAATACAAATAAAACTGTCGTGCAATAATACTTTCCGCGAAAATGACGTCACTTGTTGTAGCAACGTTGCGCGTGGGACGCCAATGGAATGTCACCGCCCCCCCCCCGATTCTTTCCATTACAACGTTAAGAAAAACAGGTCCACTTCCAAGGAATCATACGCTATATACTGCAATAGCTACCAAATTACAAGGAATCATACGCTATATACTGCAATAGCTACCAAATTACAAGGAATCATACGCTATATACTGCAATAGCTACCAAATTACAAGGAATCACGCTATATACTGCAATAACTACCAATTTACAAGGAGTCATACGCTCTTACAATAGGAACAAGTTATAGGAACAAGCACGTTTCTGGATAAATGTCATGTGTTGTGGCAACCTGAGAAGATTTTTGCAATAAATCACTTTAACAGGGAAGCTATTCATTTACATTAACACGCGTTTTTTTATTACATTGATAGTTTCCTTTGTCTTTTCACTATATGAGAAAAACTGAAATGCAGGTCCGTGGAACATAAAATTTATAAAACATTCTGAAAATCATTATTCTTCATAAAGACGTACTGCCAACACAACAATGTACACTGTTATCCAATGAAATCGGATAATTATATGTTAAAATCAAAAGTATTTAAGTAAAAAAAGACGCAATTTTTCTTTTACCGCTTGGTGGGCGCTCCGACGTCAAAAATAACGGTGTATATTTACAGTATAACGCTACTCAACGAAAGCTAATTACATTTTCTGTTCATGTATACCAAAACTCATCAAGATCTGAGATGTTGCCGATATTTGGGTGGAAAGTAGCGACCTACCTTAAGATTAATGTCGCATTCCGACGTCATTAAAATGAAGAGTAAATGTACTCCGTAGTGTGCGTGAAGTTGGACTTGTCATTAAATAATGATTCTACAAATGTTCTATGCTGGTTCAAGTCTTGTTATACACACAATAATTAAATTGTTTGAGTGGTAGGCGAAGTGTTCTATTTATCGGAGGAGACAGATTCATAGATTGTTAGATTAAATATGTATTACTTTCAATCTACAGGAAAGAGATTTTAGGGCAAGCCCATTATTTTAATTGGAGACCATACGCCACTTTTCATGGAATTGCACACTAGTGTATCATTGAAGGTTCCATGTGCACCGCCGTATGAACACATCTGCGGATGTCTGGTTTGTTTATGGTACTTACAGCATATGAAAATTTTGAGTTCTGCTGAAACCTGGGCTAGAGGGCGTGAATAGCACGACTTTCATGTTGTGTTTTGGTTAATTTAGTTTTTTAGCTTGAAACATTTCTGGTGTGGTGGTTTCCTATCATCCCGCTTTCTAGCTTTGGGTATATTGATTGCGCCTTGGATATGAGTGACTGCTTTTTAATGTGTCTTTTTGCAGTTTCTGTGTTATGCAGGCCCAGTTAACCTTATATGCCCTTTTCTAAATTAACTGTGTTTGTTCTGGCCCATTGTTTTTTCCCGTTTTAGCTCAAGCCCAACCCCTTATTTTAACTGGGGGCGCGCTTTTAAAAGTGACGCTAGTTTATATTTGAAGGTTCAATTGTGCACCGCGTTATCAAACACTCACTGCGCAGATGTTCTGAACTTGTTTTTCGGATACTTATAAATATGTTATCGTTGAGTTCTTGCTCATCCCGGAGCTAGAAGGGATGGACGGTAGCATTTCATTTCCACTTCCGTCCATAAACAGGCTCATTTACGTAGTGTTGAGCGAACCTGTGGAGCTTTCCACTACTATATTAATGTCTTACTCCTTAATTCTATGACATTTGTGTATGTCTTTCTTGCATACCAGACAGGGATTTCTGGTGTTTATACCGGTGCTGGAAAAATCCATCTTACCACCCGGAGTGCTGTAAATGACGTATTACGATCTACATATTATATATAGAAGATCTATATATACCACCCGAAGTGCTGTAAATGACGTGTTACGATCTACATATTATATATAGAAGATCTACATATACCACCCGAAGTGCTGTAAATGACGTATTACGATCTACATATTATATATAGAAGATCTACATATACCACCCGAAGTGCTGTAAATGACGTGTTACGATCTACATATTATATGTAGAAGATCTATATATACCACCCGAAGTGTTGTAAATGATGTATTACGATCTACATATTATATGTAGAAGATCTATAATAGTAATTTATATTTTATTTCAGAAAGCGGAAAAACATTCCAGTACCTTGACAATTCCTCTTTGTTCCCGATAGTATATTTCTCGATTTTGAAAACGTTATTTTATTATAAAAACATAGCGTAACCCTGCAATTGATAAAACAAAACCGGAACTAAGCTATGTCATTCGCCTTTGACGTCTTTCCTGTTTACGGACGTTGGTTTCCCGCACTTTGTTTAAATATGCTACTATAAGAAATAGTTCTAAAAAAAAAGTCGTTCGATTGATTTTTTTAAATTATTTCTTGAAAATGGTATGCAAGAAAAATATTCGATCACTTGCTGTATGTGCAGTTGGGGATATCTGGTTCTCGGGAAACAGTTACGCGGAAGCCTCATTACCGCCTAAACAGTTACCCTCGAGCCAGATACCCCGGTATTACCATCTGCACACACAACTAGTGAAAAAATTGCATATTTGGAAATAAATATTGATCAATCTAAGGACGTAAAATTGTTTATAAAGAAGTTGCTTCATAACTGTATTTGGCTGGATATTTCTTCACTTAACGTTGAACTTTAAGTACTTGGTCGATATTGATTTAAGAAATAATTTATAGCAAAACAGTGCTTTATCGCTGTTTATACTCGTGGACGTTTTACGTGGGCGAGAAATTACTTTGGACGGGACGTTATAACCGCCCGAGTGTATAAATTGGTGAATAATAAAGCAAATTTTGCTTATAATTTTTCGATCTAATATGTTCTTTATTGAAAAACTTTTATCAAATATGAGAGATCTGTTTCTCCCCCCCCCCCCCCCCCCCCCCTCTCGGCCACAAGCCAATGGCCCCCCGCCCCCCCCCCCCCAATAGCTAGGTCCCTCCCCACCCCACCCCCCTTGTTTACATGTCAGGGCGGAATTGGTAGTACGTCTTGCGGCAGAGTTCAGTTCGGGCGGTAAATTATTGCGAAATTATCAGCAAAGCTCGAAGAAACTGACTCAGTCATGTGTGTAACTTAATCAACACTTTTGTGCAATGCGACATTTGGTTTTAAAACATGTTATTATGTAAAATATTCATGAAATTTGAAGCGCTATTTCTCGTTGCGTTCATGACGCTTAAAATTATTCACGTTGGGACGTGACGTCAACATAAAATCGTTGTGATGATTAAAGCATTGTTAGTCATATTAGAATTCATCTTTACATCCTGTGGAGGTCATTTAACAGCTGACTAAAATTGTACATTTTGACTGATGGATGAAAAATAACACAGGTTTCCTAATTTTCTTAAGGAATGTGCAGATGCTCTGAGCTGTATTGTTAGACATTATAATCTGTTGCAGGGTTCGTGTGGAAATAGCTCATAAGAATAAGACAATTTTACTTTAAAAACTAAACATTTTGGTTTGCTTTATAAAATACCTGATGCAGAATACATCCACGTTTCGTAGCTTAATGTGTGCATTGACTAATGCGGCCGTGTATCTTTTTTTAAAGATACATCTTCTTGTAACTGACAACATATTAAGGCGCTTCTCATCTAGAAAATTCATTTATATTTTGTGAGTGCTAGTGCAGTGTATTTGTATAACGTAATTTGCCAAATTATATATATCAAGTACAAAATTAAAATTTCACCATGTGAGCATGTAAAAAGCACTAATTTGTGCTTACTAAAAATGGGTAAAATAGTGAATGTACATGAATATTGAATTTCTACTGTCTACATTGGACTGATAAAAGCGCTAAAATCAATCGCTATTAGATCGCCTGTTAGCGCTCTATGGTTTTAAGGGGACCTCCTTAATACATATACCTACAAAGCTGGATAAATGATTAAAAAGCAGTATTTAAGTGACGTTAGGTGTACGTTAAGTGCCGCCCATACTTGAACTCAGCTTGTCGTTTCGGACTATAGTATTCATTCAAATGTTATATACATTCAGTTCATTCCTGTATCATTGAAACGTTACATTCGTAGCAATTTGAACGCGTCTGTAGAGATTAGGTACCATTGGAGCCATAGAAGAAAACGTTATAATAGTGGATTAGAAAGTAGTCTTCTTGGATGTATCTTTCATTATTTTGTTATAAACTTGATTACACAGCTGTTTTCTGTATCTTTATGAAGGAAATGGTACGGATCGTGACACCCCACCCCCCCCCGCCAGCCCACCCCCAACCACCCACCACAACACAATCACAAAACAACAGAGTAACACAAGAAATCTCCTGGTCGTTTTTGTCGTCAGTAATATGTTGAAATACATTATTTTTAAATTTGTTTCCTTTGAAATGCTCTTTATTGGATCTGTTTAAACATTTTTTGCTTCATTACATCGTTATCATTGGGATAACAAAACTTTTTAACAGAATTATTTGAGCCGTGCATGCAGAAAACCAACATAGTGGCTTGCGACCAGCATGGATCAGACCGCTGCGTATCGCGCAGTATGGTCAGGGACATATGCTGTTCGCTACAGTTTGTCCAATTGCAAATAGGCTGTGAAAGCCGAACAGCAAGGATCCTGATCAGATGCGCAGGCTGTTCTGGATCCATGCTGGTCGCAAAGCCACTATGTTGGTTTTCTCATGGCACGGCTCAAATGTTCTGTTAAAACGTTTGGTCTGGATCCATGCTAGTCGCAAAGCCACTATGTTGGTTTTCTCATGGCGCGGCTCATTTTTTATTGACTCTGGTTGTGGTGTTGTTTACACAAAATGTTTCAAGGTTCCTATTTTGCCATTCTTGTCTGTTCTGCAAAATTGAAGGACATTTATATCCAAGGATATGAAGTTCTCATGGCAAAAACAAGGAGTGTAAGGATTACAATCTTGCAACCTTTTTTATTACTCTGAATATGAGGTTAACCTTTATTTAAAGCATCGAGAGCAATGACTGTCTTTCTCATTGGCGCATTCTCGATGTCATTGATGTACGTTTTTGTTGTAGCATTTCCTTCAGTGTTTTTCTTTTCAGTTTCATATATATATAAGAAATGTACCATCCTTTAGTTAAAATTGCATCAATTCTAAATACCAGTTTGTAACTGGTATAGCGTAAAAGTAAAGCTAGACAATACTTTCAAATGATACCAAAATTACGTGAGCTTACCAGGCATCAATATTTGATATATTTTAATATCACTGTTATATAGAACTTGCTTATTTGTGGACTTGACACCTTAAGACAATTAACATGTGTTCTTGAAGATATCTAGTACTGGTTCAAATTAAGTGTACATTCAGGGGAGTTTTTAATTAATGGGATTTGTGAAATATCGAATTTAACAGAGGCGTAATGGTGAAGACATATATAAAGATGCTCTTTGAACGACCTTGATATGGTACATATTAGTCATTTAACGAATGTCATATATTCATGTGTTTTACGTATGGTGGCTGATTAAGGACATTTGCTCGCGATTCTTGTAGCACATTTCGTTCTATAGTCCTTTCGCACACACCAACGCGTCATAATGACATTTTGAAAGATTTTTTTTTAAATTTAAACATAGAACACGACAGAATGAAACATTTTATTTCATGTTTTATTGTCTCGCTTTGGTGCACGACAGGACGACACTATGAGACGTGCCACATAGCCGCGCTCACGCCAACGTGACAAAACGAAACATTATATTTCATCCTGGCGCTCGCGCAAAGAAGCCATAACGAAATCGTTGATAATGGCATGCAAGCCAGCGCGAAATAAGAATGCTTCGTTCTGTCGCGCTGTGTGTTTCGTTATGTCACGTTATTAGTTTCGTTTTGTCGCGTAGGCGAACACGCCGAAACGACACGCAAAACTTTCAGATGTCGTTATTGCACGTTGGCGCGGGCGCCAGGACGAGAATCTACACGTGTATACGTTCCCGTGTTGAGTGCTTTGTGAGAATGTGGCTCTTCCTGTGCAATCATTTTTCTTGTTTTTATCAGTTAGTATTTTTATTATAGTTGCCCCTCCTTTATCTTTTCAAGCTAGAGTTTTCCTCTAAAAGCAGTGATAATATCCTGACAGAATATATTGAACTGTTTTAGTCCTAAAGCACTATGAAACGCAATCCTTCGGCATGACATTTATTTGTCATGACGGGAAAACTAGATAATGAGAATTTGTGTCACGTTTAAATATGATCGTGTTCGCCTTTGTTGATCATGCGGTAAAGCCGATATAATTCCATGGTAAATTAAGTTTCCTAGAAATTTTTATTTTACGTGAAGGTATCGTTTGTCCATTCGACACAATGGGAGTCAGCTGAATGTGTAACGTATTGCTTGAGCCTGCGAAATGATTGAAATGCTAAACGGTTATTTAGTAATGAAAACAAAAATGTTGCTCTTGATGTAATCGATTGATGTGAAATGCAACAAGCACAAAGAAATATTATAAGAAGTGGCGCAAATGTGGTATTTTGTGGATAATCACACAATTTTTAATAAAAACATCGTGATCCAATCAAATTAGTAAGTACATTAAAATAAGTAACTACAATGAAGTCGTTTTCTTTTCGAACATCTGGACTAAACGGCATTGCAAACATAAATGACAAATGGTCTTAAAATGGACTATTAGAAAATGCAAATACATAAATTCGATGGTTAAAAGACATAATTTTATGATATAATTTTGACAAACCTGGATATAGATAATGTTAAACATTTCTCTCACTTTAAATTCAAATACCAAAACTTACGCTTTCATTGTATTTATTTCTTAGACTAATGGAAACCAATGGAAAATCTTGTTACTTTAGTATTTAGACGGGGTTGTATGGAAGCCCTGGAGGGACAATTGATTTCCGTACTTCCACTTCCACTTCTACTTTTGCATTCTCACTCCTACTTCTTGACTTCCTACGTCTACTTCTAACTTCCAACTTTCTGACTTCTAAACGTTCCGCCTCTTAGCACTTCCAACTTCGATTGACTTTCGACTTCTTATTTCAACTTCCACACTTCTTACTCCGACTTCTTGACTTCTTACTTCCTTTCTTCTAACTTCCTGACTTCTCAACTTCCGCACTTCTGACTCCAACTTTCCTGACTTCTTACTTCCAACTTCCGCACTTTCCGACTTCCAACTTCCTGACTTTTACTTCCGTCTTCCAGCTTCCACATTCTTACTTCTATTCTTCCGCAACTTCTGGACTTCTTACTCCAGAACTTGATTTCTAGCTGCCACACTTCTTACTTCCGACTTCGTACTTCCCTCTTTTAAACTTCCGCACTTGGACTTCTAACTTCCACACTTCTGATTCTAACTCCTTGACTTCCCGATACCAAACTTCTATAGCTAAGATTCTGACTTCCAACCTTTCCTTCTTTGAAGTTCGGATAGTAAGAAGTGTGGGAAGTCGTAGTAAGAGTCAGAAAAAGTGCGGAAGTTGGAAGTCAGGATGTTAGAAAGAAGGAAGTAAGAAGTCGAAGTAAGAAGTATGCAGAAGTTTGGAAATCGAGAGTCGAAAAGTTAGGAAGTCGGAAGTCAGAAAAGTGCGGAAGTGAGATTGAGTGTGGAATGTTCGAAGTAGGAAGTAGGAAGTCAAGAAGATGGAAGTGAGGAAGTGCAAAGTTAGAAGTGAGAAGTGGGAAGTTACGAAAATCAATTGTCCCTCCAGGGTCTTCATAGGTTCTCTTATTACGACAAAACTTATGTGTTTGGAAGTTCATTCATCATGACAGTTACACACACAAAAAACAAAGATAAATTTCAAACAGGGAATGCCACATTCCAAAAGCCCGTCTCCAATCTGATTATAAATGATGTAATGGTTTTGAAATAAAGAAAAAAAATGCCTCGCATTGTTGCCTTAAAATGACGTCATGGACTTTATGACGTTACATGAAAGGTACCGCACAAAATTGATAACTTTTATTTTGAAAGTGCATAGAAAAAGTGTAATTCAAGCTTTAAATATTTATTTTTTTGCCGTAATATTGATTTAAACATATTTTATTCCTTCCTTTTTATGACAACGTATACAATGTACATATACAGAAAATATACAAAATATTTCTCACGAATCTTCAATGTTAATTAATGGTAAGCATTTTATAGCTTTTATATATTCGCGTAGAAATGTTAAGCGGAATTAAGAAAATAAAAGAAATGGATGCTGGTATCTGATTTTATAGGGTAAAAGGAGGGTTAAGCTTAATTGTCAAGTCCGTTTTCAGTAAGTATTTGTAAAATCTATTCAAAGTTGCACAATATATTACCAACGATGTTGACTCATAAGACTAAAACAACTAAGCTACTCGCAAAACATTTTATGTATATATAGCCTACTGAATGTGGCGCCCTCAAGTGACTGTAAGTGGCTCCATCTGTCGAGTGGCTTTGATCTTTCTTATTTCCATTCTGTTTGGCTAATAGCACTTTAATTACTGAATAAACGTCTGGATGTATAAACGTTCAAATTACGTTTGTATCGCTAAATCTTAATGAGCGTTTGTCAATAATTTAAAATGTAAATCGCTGTACGAGTATTAAAAGGAAGAACCTTAAGACACCACTTAAATCAGTAAAAGATATCTTTACATAGTTTGCAAACGTTTAGAAACGTAGTTACTGTACGACAAATATCATTCAACCATGCAATTTTGCTACAGTGATAGCATGTGTTTTTACAGCGACAATTATTTTATCTGAAATGTAATTCTTTAACCTTAATTGTCCTTGGAAAAATATTTGTTGATAGAACATATCCTGATTAAATATGATTCATGGGTTCCATAACCAGAGTTGTAAAATTATGTTACAGCATGATCCCATTCTATCAAGCTGACATGGCGCATAGATGAGTATTATTGCAGGCAGAACCATCATATAATCATTTCACATCCTGGTTTATGCAGTCATAAAATAACTCGTGCAAATAAAAGGTAAGGCTTCAAAAGAAGTCACGTTTCAAAACAACAACGGTTAGATGCGCGAAAACAATCACTGTGTTTCCAAGTCGTTTTCCATATTTACATTTACATTACATAAGATTTTCCCTAATAGGTAAATCACATACAGCCAAAGGCGAAATTGACATATTAAACACAAAAATGCTCATATAAAGCACCTAAAGAGCCATAATCGACATGCATTAGGCGTTGAATTTTGCTTAGATTGAATTTCGCACTAACTCCGGAAACGAAATTCAGATCAAAAGAAAACATCGAAATTCGAGGCAGAATTGAAAATTCAGCCAGCAGAAAGATCGAAATTCAAATATTTTGAGGGGAGCAGTGGTCTAGTGGAGATTGTATCGGTCGTTCAACCCAGGGCTCGTGTGTACGAGCCCCATTGGGATCAAGACTTCTCATATGACATCAGTACTTGTTTTTCCAGGGAGTTAACTCTAGAATAGTTACAATAAGCTTGATGCTTTCATCACAATCGAACTAAAATAAATAAGTATAAACTAAACTAAATATTTTGAGCTAGCATGAATTTCTAGTCAATCGGCATTTTAAAGAAAATTTAAATTGCGATCTTTAAACTGGCTCTTAATTCAATGCCTGTTCGATATTCATATTGAAAATTTGACTTTGATTTTCGAACTTGTTCGACTTTCCGTGCTAGATTTTCGAAACATTGAGCGAGCTCGCCAAATAAAATTAAGATCGAAATTCTGCTGTTTTCAAATTCAAATCCCAGTTTTTAATTCGATTTGCTTTGAAAATTGAGCAGGCTTGAAATATAATATCCGGAAAGAATAATCTGTTAGATTTTTAAAAAACTGAATTTCAATTTATTCTGATCTTGCGCGATTTTTAATCTTTGAATTATGATCTGAGCAGATCGCAGTTTCAGTATTATATTGAAATGCAGCTTTTCAAAATTTGAAGTACGATTTTCGAGCTGTCTCGAAACTAATTGCTTGGTTGATATCTGAAATTCACGACATAACAATAAATGTGCAGTTATTTGATTACACAAAAACTATTTAAAACTATTTATTTTCCCTGGTTATATGATCAACCAACAAAGTATTATAAAAACGATGTTTGTAAGATAGTAGATATTATTTTTGCAAAGAGATTGTTCGAGTTTTATAATAATGTGTTTGTGAGAATACGTTATACAAGGTATTTGTGATTAAGCCACAAATACCATTGAGGTTCCGTTAGATTCCAATTTTTTGCTATCGTGTAAATTACAATTAGCAATATTGTTATAACGTACATTGGCGAAGAAGGGATTACTTGCTAGACAGTCGGCTTAAATACGGAGTAGGCGAAAAACTACCGAACAGTCTCGACAGTAAGATTTACATGGCCAAATTATTATCGGCTTTTGTGGCGATTGTTCGCGATGGGTCTAATTTTCCCATATGATTAAATAAAACCTCTCCGGTAGAGCAAGAATTAGACAAAATACATCTGGTACAGCAATAATTAGATAAAATACCTCATGTACAGCAAGAATTAGATAAAACACCTCTGGTACAACATGAATTAGATAAAACACCTCTGGTACAGAATGAATTATATAAAACCTCTCCAGTACAGCAAGACAAAACATCTCTAGTAAAGCAGGAATTAGAGAAAATATATCTGGTACAGGAAAAACAAGTGAATGAAGTAATGCCATGCCAAATACAAGTCCCATACTGGATGGCACTATTTTCTCTACGGCCAGTTATACATATTGAAATGTATCTGGCAAGATGTATAAAAAATATTTTGTACTTATATACAACATGTTATACAAACACTTGGATTAAAATTTATATATAAAAACTACAGTTGTTTTCATATGTGAAATTTTTGGCCGATTATCAAAAAAAAAGGTTGTCTTAAGTTATTTATAGTAACAACAAAGAGGAAATTATCAGTAAAAAAAAAAAAAAAAAATTAAAAAAAATCTGTATAATATAAGTCCACAGAAACTCCTTAAAGGTTGAGATAGGTAAAAATAGCTCCTAAATTGGGATGTAACTGCATGTTGTAACACAGAAAAACTGGTTCCCGGATTATTCCCTACGGCAGTAATAATTAAGTTACAATTATAATCTGTTTATAGTAGAAACAAAGGAAACGTAATTATAAAACAAGTTGTGCCTCACGGTTGTGAACATTTGTTCATGTTTACATCAAAAATCACTCCATGCATGGGGGGGGGGTAAAGAAAGAAATTGCGCCAGATCAAAGTTTATTCTGTATCTGGCCTTTGGCCTCTATGTTTGACCTTAACCTTAAACCTAGGGACCAGATTTTTGCGCACGACACTCCGTATCATGGTGGTGAACATTTATGCCAAGTAATATAAAAATCCCCTTTAGGATTGTGTGTTACAGACTGGAGAGTAATAAGTCCTTTTGGCCTTTGATATTCCAGTGTGACCTTGACGTTGCAGCTAAGGGCTCGGGTGTTGCGGACGACACATTGTCTCATCCAGGTGAATATTTGTGCAAACTGATATTAAATTCTGTTTTGCATGACAGAATTATAGACCAGACAGGAAAAAATCCCATTGACCTTTGATCTCAAAGTGCGACCTTGACCTTTAAGCTAGGGTTCTGGGTGTTGCACAGGACACGTCGTCTCATTTAGCCAAGTAATATTAAAATCCCTTGATGGATGACAGAGCTATGGACCGGACAGGAAAATAAACTATTAACATTTGACCTCCAATTGTGACCTTGACCTTTGAGCTAGGGGTCCGGGCTTTCGCGTGACACGTGTTCTTCATGGGAACATTTGTGCCTAGTAATATTAAAAATCCCTTCATGGATGGAAGAGTTTTGGACCGGAAAGGAAAAAAGCCCTGTTGACATTTGATCTCCAATTGTGACCTTGACCTTTGAGCCAGTGTTCCGGGATTCGTGTTTGACACGTCGTCTCATCATGGGGAACCGTGTGCCAAGTGATACTAAAATCCCTTAATGAATGACGGAGTTATGGACCGGACACGGAAACAGAACCCTGTTCATGCTATGTAAATTATTGACTGCCAGTGTGACCTTGATCTTTGAGCAGTGGTCTAAAGTTGTACGTGGACACTATTGTCTTATTATGAGGATACATTTGTGCCAAGTAATATTGAAATCCCTTCATGGATGGCATATGTTATGGACCGGACAGGAAAAAGGCCCTGTTGACCTTAGACCATCAATTGTGACCATGGCCTTTAAGCTAGGGTCCGGGTTTTGCGCATAACACATCGCCTTACTATGAGGTACATTTATGCCAAGTAATATTAAAATCCCTTCATGAGTGACAGAGTTATGGACCGGACACGAAATTGCGGACAGACGGAGGACGGAATGACGGACGGACCGAAAACCACATTCCTATAGTCCCCGAAACTGGTTTCAACAAGTAGGGGACTAATAGCTTAAAGGTAAAACCTCTCTGTTATAGCAAGAGTAAAATAAAATACCTCTGGCCAAATATCACGATAACAGTCACTATCAGTCTTACTTTTAACACAGAACAGGTGTGATACTTTGTGATTTATTAAATGAATTATCAAGGTATCAACTAGAAGAACATAACAGACCAATTGTACTGTTTTGTTTTTACTTAGTCTAAAACAAAACTAAGAGTATAAAGTATTTATGCCAAATCAAGTGAATGATTTTCAATTAATGGGTAACTTATGCTGGCCTTTAATTGATGCCGCTGGAATCTGTTGCACGTCCCACCAATTCATAAAAAATAAATTTTCAATCATTTCTGCTGGGATAATAGGTTACTGTTCCTTTCTAGGATCACTTTATTCATTGTAGTAAATTCGCACAGTTGCATTGACATTTAACAATGTGTTAATTATATTTAGGGAGGCGATACGGACTAGAAGAGAAAGCTATATATTAGAACTGGAATTTAGAAGACATAGTTTACAGAAGGACAGGTAGGACTTTTGTAAATGTAAATTAAAAACATACGAAACTCAGAAACACATTGATATTGAACTAAAAGGTTTTTAATGTAGTAAAACATGTACTGAAACTCGGTACTTTTAATGTTACAATTACTTCACATTTCAACAGAAAAAACACTCGAGAGTGAAATATTTC
The DNA here is from genome assembly GCF_021730395.1 of Mercenaria mercenaria. Taxonomy (NCBI): domain Eukaryota; kingdom Metazoa; phylum Mollusca; class Bivalvia; order Venerida; family Veneridae; genus Mercenaria; species Mercenaria mercenaria. The sequence goes on from NC_069367.1 coordinate 59,180,853, forward strand.
TCTGGCAGAAGCCAAATGCTTTTTGTTTCTATTTAATTTATTAATATCATACTTCTAAAAAACAATATGGGATCTGCTTTTTGTATCATTTGTGCAGTATTTTATCTTTTGCGTCTTTTAGAAATTTACTTTTATGTAATATTCTATGATAATATCGTCAGGAATATGCATACTAACAGTCAAAAGGAAAATGTATATTCTACAACAAGTCCATTTACAGGTGATTTCAGTGCTGGTATATTTTTACGTCCATACTTTCATTGCACATTTGAACTACTGACATAGTTTGCATCTATCTTTAAATATGAATAATGACGGGACATTCATCCTGATATATAGTAGTGCTTTTTTTGTATTTGCTATGGGATAACCATCTTCTCTTAATGTTTACTACATATTCCACATCAATCTGGCACTGTTGAAAAACTGGCTTAAAAGTCATATTGACGAATATACTCGTAGTCCGTAAGAATTACAATAACTAGTTATTGTATTAGTTACTGGATTAATAGATAATAAAACAATTATTATCACATGATAAGAGCCCTTGTTTTTCAATATTTAAGACTATTACTTTAGACAGTTTGGAAATTTAGCATAAAATACTGAATATTCATTTTTGCGCAGATAATGATAAAAAACAACAAAATGATGATTAATATTTCGCATTTAGTTACATGACACGCAGAAAAATAGTTTAATATGCCCACGAAGGAGTCATATAGTTTGGAACACGTTGTCCGTCTGTCGGTTTCTGTCTGTTGCGCCAATTTTCGTTGTCCGGTCATATCTTTGTCATCGATGGATGGATTTCAAATAACTTGGCATGAATGTGTACCACAGTAAGACGACGTGTCGCGCGCAAGAACTCAGGTCGTAGCTCAATGGTCAAGGTTCACACTTAGACATTAAAGGATAGTGGCATTGATTGGGCGTGTCCTGGTCCATATCTTTGTCATCGATGGATGGATTTTCAAATAACTTGGCTTGATGTGTACCTCTGTAAAGGCGACGTGTCGCGCGCCAAGACCCAGGGTCCTAGCACAAAGGTCAAGGTACACTTAGACTTTAAAGGATAGTGCATTGATTGGGCGTTGTTCCGGTCCTTACTTTGTCATCATGCATGGATTATTTTAAAATAACTTCGCAGAATGTGTGACACAGTAAGACGACGTGTCGCGCGCAAGACCCAGCTCGTAGGTCAAAGGATCCTGAAATCTAACATCGGCCATAACTACTCATTCAAAGTGCCATCGGGGGCATATGTCATCCTATGGAGACAGCTCTTGTTTTATCATTATATTGTTTGAAAGGAACTATCAATAACAACGGTTAATGGCTGTAGAAATATCCAGGAAAGGTTTTTATTGCTATGAAAAAGCGTTTCGATGTTTATAGAAAAGCTTAATCTTGATAGCACTTTATCAGCAAATGTTACTTTCAGAGGTCAAAGCAATCAAGATAAAAAAAGATATATCTTAATGTGTACTCGTTTACTTGTTCAAAGTTACAAGTAAAGAAAACAGAAAAAAAATGTTGGTGTTGCGTTAGGCTATGCTATTATTTGTCTGCATTATAAATATTAATATGTTGTTATAAAAATCGCGGCCTCGACTGGAAATAGGTTATCATTTCAAGTCAGTTGAAGTTTTCATTAGCAACCTTGCCAGACGACTTCACTATAAAAAAGTGTTGAAATTATATTTTTATCAATAGTCAGCTCAGCTGACAAATGTTATTTGAACTTTAACTGTAAGTATATCTAGAACGTTAATTCTTATTCGTTACCGATTGTTTGCATATATTACTGCGTTGTGTTTTGCTGTCGGCCTCCGTTGTGCGACAAGAGTACTTTCGTCGTGCGTTCTCTATAAGAGATGAACCATGTTATCATTTCTCCTGCATTTAATGTTGTCCGTCTGTCTGTCAGTTTGTCTGTCTGCATGATAAAGAAATTTGTCTACGCACGTCCTTCATAATCACCAGACGGATGTTCTGTTTCGGTGATTTTCAGCAGTGATATGGACATTGATACGTCAGACTTTATGACCTTTTGGTCCCTTGTTTTCTTTCTTGAAAAAAAAACGATCTCCAGCTTACATTTTTCTTTTGAACGACAACCGAGACCCCTTAAGCAGAGATCCCATCGTACTGTTTCCACTTGGAACAACTTCAGAGACAAGATTTTGTTGTTACATTGTGATCATTGTTGATTTGCTGTACATATACAGCATAGAAAAAATATACCGTTTGTAAGTTTTCACTTTAACTCATGTAATATTTTCAAAGGAAGAAATGTTAGGTGAAATATTTCTTCGTCTGTTTAAGCTTATGGGCGTATGTTACATTTTCATGTTTGATATTTTCGTAACAGTACTTGCAAGACTTTACATTCTAACCCGGGCTTGTTCCTTCTGGCACATAAACGCTTAACAACTACGTATGACAAAACACTTAACAAACACTTTTACCGAAGATTTCATATAAATTATGCAAGTTAGCGAAAACACCATTATCAATGACAAAAGACACTTGAGTCAAAGAAATATCTGTATTGATTTGATGTATCCCACAAAGATTGTTAAGAGCAGATAAGTCAGCATAAAGGGATTAGATCAATTTTTTCGTGATTGATATTCAATGTTATGGTTTTTAATGCCAAAGATAATAGTTATACTCACTTTGAGAGTGGAGACGACATGACTTGTACCCCATGCAGTTATATTTGCGATGCTCAATAAAGCTACAGCGTCAAAACCTTTATTCTAACTGTTAGAATGTGAAAATGAAGGTAAAATCTATTATTTCTTGCCAGTACATATTCTATTCAAAAATAAACTACTACAACATCTTGTATCATCAATAAAAACCCATCTCACCCGAGTAGATGCATTTTACGGACTTGTATATTGTGACACCTTCAGTTTCTTGGACATCATTGCAATTACAATTAAGTTGAAATAAAATTTTGTATCATCATCCGCACAGACAGAATCCGTATTACAGTAATCTGTCAGTTTGGCGAATTGTAAGACATGAAAGGTAATGTGGACTGTATGTATATAGACTGTATGTATACAGTATAGTAACAAGATCTGGACCATTTTATTTCTGAAGCTACATACAGTTTTAAACTTGCCTATTTGCTCAGAGTATTGAAACATCGCATTATCTATCAAATTTCAAAAATATGAATTATGTTGAAATCAAATAAAATATACAGTATTCTTTAAATGTTTCAAATTATGTCATGTTATATATTATATAGCGAGTGACTCCTCTTTATTCTGAGTTTCTTTTTTGAAACGTCCAACTTTATTGCGTTGAAAAGTATTGCAGATATAGTGATAACCCTTTTGTGATCTCCAGAATGCAATTTGATTTTGTTACTACAAAAAAAGCAGACATTGTTAGATAAGGATTCTCCCAGGCGCCACAAGAATTTGGCTTTTACATTTGTTATAAAATTTTTTAACTAAAACCGATAATTTGATAATGACACTATTGTAGTTAATGTATCTGAGAGCTTGCTCAAAGTAATAAACGTCTGCTTGATATTTTTCCTTTTGATTTATGTAAAACGCTATGAAAGCATGTAAAAGTGATAAGTTTTAATATAATCAGGTTTTATCAGTCAACTACATTTTAATAAGTTATTGGTCACATGGTATGATTATGTTATGTGCTTTATCAAGCTCTACATTACATGTATATAGTATGAAATATTTACGTTCTTATTAACAAAGTTTAATTAAATGAGTTGTGAGAGGTGCTGCAAGAAATGCGTAAATTTGAACATAAAAAACTTCGACGTGTTAATTCTAATATTTCAAAAAAGGTTCATGTTATGCACTATGACAAAGACATGCCCGTTAACATGCGGGCGGGGTATCTTATAAAACCAATAAATGCAAATACAAGACAAAAGGAACAGCAGCTTCTTATAATGTTTATAATATATACAGCATACACGATTACTCATATAAGACGTGCTTTGCAATATTCTGTAGAATTGAGTACGCCTTGCCTTGCACGAAGACCGGTTCTTCCCATTCATTTGTGAATTCTAAGACAGTGTAGGTTCCATATAGTTATAAACCAACGCTTTCATACAATTTTAGTAGTTTGTGCGCGTAATACAAGTAACGTTTTTTCTTTAACTACTTGTAAAACTATTAATATTCAATTTGTGCAAAAAAAATTAGAAGTTTTTTTCTATAAATCATTATGCAAACTTGAATTAGTGATTGACAGTTCTCTTTGTTTGTTCAGGTGTGTTTATTTTCTCCTACTTGGTTCAGAGATATTGTAGTATCATTTAAGTGTGTTATGAGTTCGCCATTTCACACAAATCGATTTCACTCAGCTCTCTCTCTATCGATTCTAATAAGTGCTTGGTGTTAGATTAAGGGTTAGTTTGGAGAGATGTGTGTCGTAAGATAATAATGTTTTCGAGTTAGTAGAGGTTTATTGGGTAAGTAGTTGTTAAGTTTTGATCTGGGGATAGTGATCGATTGTCGAGGTTGGAGAGCGGTTGGTAGAGCTGATTCTGTTTTGAGAATAGATTGTGTGGATGGTGTCGGCTTTTGTGCAGTTGAGGTAGCGCGCGCTGTTCTGTGAGGGTGAAATTTGTGTAAGTTGTGGTGGGAGCATAAGTGTAGGTGGGTGTTTTCGTTGGTTTGTTGTGTGTGTCCGGTGTGTGGAGATTTATCTTATATTATATTCTTATTGTTTTTTTATGCTCCCGAAGGGAGGCATATAAGTTTTCAACTGTCCGTCCGTTAGTTCGTTCTTTCGTTCGTTCGTTCGTCAAAACGTTATCTTTTTGTCTCGAAAGGCATTTTGATTCGCAAAAACCCTGCGCCAGGACCTCAATATTCCACATGCTGATAGTACTTTTTGAAGTCACGACTTCTACTGAATTGTGGGGTTACCAGGTTTTAAGGTCAACGGTCACAGGAGCTCAATGTTAAATTTTGCATGAAGGCACTTTACTCGCGAACCATGCACCTAGGTTATTCACCTTCACATGCTGATAGTACTTATTAAGTACACAATACCGCAGAATGACTATGGAGGTCACCAGGTCAAGGTCAAGGTGTTCACAGAGGGCCAATGTTAACTTTTTGCATGAAGGCACTTTTATCGCGAACCAGTGCATCCAGGACTTCAAATTCCCCTCACTCAATGTGTAGTACTTATTGAGTACACGACTCCAACTGACTTTGAAGTCACCAGTTCCAAGGTCAAGGTCACAGGGCCAATGTTAACCTTTTGCATGAAGGCACTTTACTCACGAACCACTGCACCCAGGACCTTCAAACTTCACATGCTGATAGTACTTATTGAGTACATGACTCCTGTTGGCTTTGGGATCACCAGGTCAAGGTCACAAGGGCCAATGCTAACTTTTTGCATGCCGGCACTTTACTGGCGAATCACTGCACCCAGGACCTTCAAACTTCACTTGCTGATAGTAACTTATTTGTACACCGGTCCCCAAATGACTTTGTGGTCACCAGAGTTCAGCGTCAAGGTCACAGTGGCAATGTTAACTTTTTGCATTGATGGCCACTTTACAGATCGCCGTGAACCCGTGCATCCAGGACCTTATAGAACTTAACGCATGCTGATACGTACTTATGAATACACGAGATAGATCCAACTGGCTTTGACGCAGGTCACCAAGTTCAAAGCGTCAAGGTCACGGTCAAAGGCAAGGCGCTGGGGGGGGGAATTTGTCACCATTAGTGACTGCTTTTTTTTATTATTATTACTATCATTATTATTATTATACGTGCATACAATTTAGTGATTTATTTCCTTAAGAAGTCTGGAATATTTTAAAAGCGTTCTATGGCAGATGTATGGTCAGAAAATAACTCTTTATTATTCACTTTACAAGATTTTTTAAAACCACTGTATTAGACCAAATTGCAAACATCTTTATGAAACAGACAGAGCTAATACAAACATATGGAGCCAATAGAGAAAAACAGGGCCATAAAAACGGGGGCCAATACGGAATTCTAAGCATGTGTGATAGGTTCAAAAGAGTGGGCCAATTCGGTGAAGTCACTTCCGTTAGAATTTTTAAATGGAGATCGCCTCATTATGTTTTTAAATCAGATTTATAGATAAATTTTTTTCTTTTCACATTTTGACAAAAAATCATCTAACATGTTCATGTAATAACCAAAGTATAATGAGCGGGTGTTTGTACGTCTTCATAGATTGCAATGGATACTTATGTTATTCGGTATTGTATTAAAATGCAAGGGTTTCCTGTCAGGAATTCGGCAGTTTCATGGAAATTAATGAGGAAAATACGGAAATCTCAGATTAATTGTTAAAAGGATGTTGAGACCTTAATCTTTTAATATGGTTATTTTGATAGTGTGGACTATTTGTGCAATGATAAATAGCAATTCAAATGCTGAAAATGTTATGAATATATTGGCGAACAAGAGTGAAGTTGTGAACGCGAACAATATTCGGATAAGAATTAAACGAAGGCATGGGAGTTTATAATGTGTGCTTGTTGGTTGTGGTATTATCTTGATTGGAACACATATGTGTACAATTTTGTGTCTCGTTGCCTGCGCTCACTAAAAGGAAATTGACTTTTTAAAGCATTTTATCACAGTTCAAATGATAAGATAACTCACTGGAATGAAAAATATATAGGAATTCAAAAAATAAGTAAGTTCTAGTGTGTACTCTTGATTCTGTCACAATCAAAAATATCTCTCAGAATTATTCTTCAAAGTACTAATACAACTTCATTATGTTATTTCTCGGGCCCAATACGTCCTATACTGGGACAAATAACAGGCAATATGAATTGCTTGATTTAATAACATTATATCTAACTGAAGCAGGCGAAATGCATAATGTTAAACAATCATGCATGAGTCGACAGTATTTTATCTATTTTGATAAAATCCGATGTGAATCTAGTTTTATGTGCAGATATAAAAGAAACAGAATGGTGATTAATATTCCGCCTTTAGTTTAATGACATAGAATTATTACTTTTTAAGTCATTATATTGTTTAAAAAGAACTACCGATAAACAAATGTTAATGGCTTTAGAAGTATCCAGGACAGGTTTTTATTGCTATGAAAAAGTGTTTCGATGTTTATAGAAAAGGCTTAATCTTGATAGCACTTTATCAGCAAATGTTACTTTCAGAGGTCAAAGCAATCAAGATAAAAATAGTTATATCTTAATGACTATTCGTTTTGTGTACTTTGCATTCTGACCCAGCAAGTCCCTTACGAAAAATGGAGGCTTTGCAACTACTAATAAAACAGTTGTACTGAATTTTCCATATGCAAGTGAGAGAAAATACCATTATCTATTTATAATATATCTGCTCGGATTTTCTCGCAACCATATTTTTGTTTCACCGCATCATGCATTTGTTCCCACAATAATTTGTCGAGACGAGAAAAACTATCCCTACAATTCATCTTTACGGTCTATTACTACACCTGGCTAGTAAACGTAAATACATTTGTATAAGAGAAATATCTGTACTGATTTAATTTGTCCCACAACAGTGCTTACGAGCAAACAAGGTCTGTATAACAGGGATTAGGACCAATTTGCACGTGATTTATACGTAATTCAATTTCATGGTTTAAGTGAATAAGATACGGATAACAGTTTATACTTCGTTCTGAGAGTGGAGACGACATTGTTGATTAGATTTAAATGTTGCTAAGCCATTAAACCTGTCTATGCGACCTTCTTTAATTCCCAACTCGGTCCTGGGAAACACTGCGGTAGGCTACAGTATCAATACCATCATTCCAACTGTTAGAATGTGAAAATGAACAGTAAAACCTATAACACTCGCCATTACATATTCTGCTAAAAACAAGCTTTATCAAATAAATTACTACTACATCTTGTATCATCAATAAAATCCATATCAGCCGGGTAGGTACATTTGACGGACTTCTATATTGTGTCATCTTCAGTTTCTTGGAAAATTTAGCAATTATAATTAAGTTGAAATTAAATTTTATGTCATCGTCGGCACGGTATTTTTCGAATCCGTATGACAGTAATCTGTCGATTTTGAGAACTGTAAGGCATGAAAGGTAAATTATATTGGTTTGTTGATCTGTACAATTCGTATCACGTCTCTTTAATTCTGTACTTTTTCTGATCATCCGCTTCCGGATATTGGCGATACAAAATGAAACAAACCTAATGCAAACAATCAGATCAAAGCAGTGGTATGACATTCCCGACGTGACGTTAAGGAATGTTAACAAAACAAATTTTCGTCATTTAAAGCTATGATTTGTTTACAGGATTTTTTCCCAGAAACCAAATTTTGTGCATGTATTTCATGTGAATCAATTCGGTATTTTAAATTTGTAATACTGGTTTATACTACAACCTTATCAAAATACTGTATTGTCTGCATCAGATCCGGGAGTAAATCGCATTCAATGGATCTTCAGGTACTGATCAGATGAACTTGTAAGCGATTCGCATTAATAAAGATATACAAGGCATAAATAATAAACATCCTTAAACATCATCAACTTTCTATTTGTCAAATAAAGAAAAAACCAAGAAAACTTGTATTATCCATTTTACGCTTCATTTTAAACTTCCGGTTAAACATTATCTACTTAATCGTATTAACACTTTATCTTTAAACGTGCATCAGTCTGAATATGTTTTGAAAAAAGCATTGCAATATACGTGTCATCTTTCTTTTTTACGTGGTTTCCTATTTCTCATGGCAGCTAATATATATCAGCAATTATTATTGAAGTGTTAAATCTATTTTTGAAATTAATATGTTTATTTGTTTATATGTTAATAATTTTATTTTTAGGATTATTTAAATAGATTTCAAAAGCAATTATCTGTGGTTTAGAAAGTGCTGATATTAGTTTTATGGTTTAAACTTAATACTAAAACTAGAATCTAAAACCTAAAAAACTTAGATTATCCAAACATAATCTATATTTGAGGTTTTACTAAAACGATTTCCCGTTATAACCGTTTCAGTCTGTGGATCTGTTAAGTCAATGTGCGTTTACTTAAAAATCTAACTTAAATTATAACGATACGAATAGGCATTCAGCTGGGACTAAAGAGCACGTGTGATTTAAACATCCGATAGAGGTACATTTATATATATAATTACCGTTTTTAAATCAGCTGAGTGCTGGGAATGCGAATTATGTATGTTTCAATATTGAAATATATACAGAATATGTCACACAAAGGTTGGAAGGATATTCTAATGTTACGTAGATATAATTTATGATTTTGCTGTACATTGAATTGTCTTAAGATATAAAATTACTTCAGCAATTGTAATGAGCACTTTAAAAATGCTCGAAGCCTATATTAAGCAATTAAGCAAGGTAAGTTTCAAAGTGAACATGTAGTTAATCATTTTCTTCAAATGGTCTTTTAAATCATTTCCAGCACGAACAAAATTGCAAAAAAAGGAAATGCTGGAATACTACTGGAAAACATAAGGCAGTCTAATGCTTTATCCTTATCCTAATTTGTTTTGCCTCGAATCCGGGTGTAAAACGCATTCAGTCAAAGTCAGTATACGATCTTGACAACAGATCAGATATCATACAATTTATTAACAAGTTTTAAATCAAATGCAGATTTTGAAATAGAAGAGGAATAATAGAAAAACAGTTTTCATTATATTTATATTTACATTTCATTCATTTATAAATATAAATCAACAAGCAATTGTTGATGTTCATGATGATTAAATCGTGAGTATAATAAGGTAAACATACTTTAACAATGTCAGTTATTTGAGTATTTAAAGACTGTTAGTTATGAAGTTTTCATTTTCACAAAAGTTATTAATTTATCGTCAACATATGTCATCAAATTCCAGAAAGTCAGGATTCCTATAGATACGAACAAAGTGAATGGAAGTTTATTTAAAACAGTGTTAATTTCATTGATCACTTAATATTTAGCCCTGCTGCCAGCAGTGATTCTGCCATTGCGACCTGTGCCTAGCGCAATTTTTCGCAGGCTGTATCTGGTCTGCACTGTTCGCTATTTCACGTCAGTAAAAATTTTCAGTTCGCTATTCAGGCAGGAAATTTTCAGTTGAAAACCCTTTAAATAATAAAATGGTACTGCCAATTTGAATGATGGACCAGTCAGCTTTAGACACTTAGCAGGGTAAAGGTTAAAAATACATGATTTGACGTAAACTTAAAATGTACATACAGATCTATTCCTTTCTTTTTGATTTCAAATTTTACTTGGTCGGAAACTGTGACAAAATCAAAATTAATCGTGAAGATATTATTGCGTGATTAAAAATTGTAATTGCAGATATAATATTTATGGTAAAAGTATTGTTCGCTAGATAATTATTTGTTTTACGGATTTATAGTTCGAAATAAGCGACTTTGTATAAAGATTCAATGTGTTTCACAGTTGGTCGACGCAATAATGTTAATATTAAGTACGTTTAAAACAAATGCAAGCAGGATAACTTTCAAGATATTTATGGTTTTCCTATTCATAAAAAATGGTCTTTGTTAAGCAAATGCAATCGTCTTAAGGTAATTATTGTTTGCTCATAATTTCTTTTCATCTCGCGCCATGATTTCAGTTCATTTGTGAAAGAAGTATGCAACAAGCTTATCCATGCTCTGTGTTTCATTTTCATTGGCTGATGTGAACAGTATCGATAGGGACGTATAATATAAAGTAGTGGCTACGCAAAGATTGGTAAGAGATGAATTGAATGAATGGAAACAAGCATTGACATTTTCATATCTTAGGATGTTTACATACATGTTATAAAGAGTAATATATGGTTTGGAGTATTTACCTGAAACAGGTATTGTTTTATTATTTTAAAAAAATGACAAAGATGAATATACCAATGGTGTTTGGTTGTCTAAAAATGTACAGAAATGCCTAACAAAAGCTATTAATATGGATATTGAAACACTGATCAGTTTAATATACATATGATCTTGAAGCTGATTTTAAACCTATCATACTAATAATTTGGTTGGAAAATATGGTTTATGATAATCCGAAAATGTCAACGTCTAGGTGAGGCGTTTGACATCATCGGAAAAAAGATAGATAAATTTATATATCATCTAGTGAGCTCGTGTTGAAATTTCAGAATTTTGCATACATATGGATCTATATTTTAAAATACTATCATGGCTAATTATTTTAATCAAAGGCATAGATCACACGGAAGCGTAGTTAAGATATTGGATATAACGATATTGCAAAAGTCTTAACATTATTAATACCACTTTAAGAATAATTTGATTTCATTTTATGTTATATTAGATCCAGATTTGATAATTAACACATGAACAATTACCTCATATAGTTGATACAAACATGAAATTAACACGTTTATATTTATATATACAACTGCAGTTGAGACGCGTTTAACTAGACTTCGTAAGTGGCGGTTTTAGGGAAATACGTTCATAGAACGTGGGTTTCATTCATTTGTGTTTATAGATACATGTGCGCAGACATATACATATTCTGTACTTTCCTGTTGGACTTCTTTTACTACTATTAATGGCGTTACAATATTGAGTACTGCATGGGCAGTTGTCGTTTAATGTGCCTCTTCTGGCTGGACTTCTTTTATGGAGTTCGTTGCTGCAATTAAGTATAATCGGCGGAACCATAAACGTTTTGCTTAAAAATACATGTATCTTAATTCACAAATTGAAGTTCGGCATGATTGTTTATGGATACATAAATTGTGATCATTTTTAATGAATTAAAAAATCCCTATCATCCATCTAACGGATTTCAACTACAAAAATGTTGAAAATAGTTCATTGAAGCATCGTAGTTTCCCTTGAGTAAATAGTAAGTAACATCAGTTTTTTAGCCTCAGACTCCTTAGTTATCGGACGGCGGGTTTACACGGGGAAGGTCATTTGTACACGACAGGGTTGACTTCCTATCGTATTGTCTATCGATATATAATATTTTATTATTTGGATTGAAGAGACTAAGTGGATGTTATCGCATAATATTGAATATTTGAGTGTGACCATTATCAAATAATTACATAAATGTACAATAAGATTTAAAAAGAACTGTTGCCATAATGCGTTACATATCCATTAACATGTAGGTTGTCTATTGTTATCCGAAGATACGTTCTATATGCGTTTTCAGATTTAAAAAAATGCAGGATTATAGGGAGGATGACGAGAAAACGAACGTGTAGAATTATATTAAATGCTAAGGCATATAATGTGCATTTCCACTTGGATAAGAAAATGGAAGTATTATTTTCCAATAGGAAAAGTTTGTTTGATCGTAATTAAGCACATTTATAGTCGCCACCAGTAGCCCATATGAGCGGCTCTTCCTGAATACATTTAGTTACTGTTTGATGATATTGCAAGATACAGGAGAAACTCAAATATCAGAAGCTTCACTGGTTCTTTAGCGCGCCAAGTGTAAAGCACCAAAATACGTGATGAGCATCAAAATGTAAGTTATATTAGTTCGAGGTTTAATAGTCAGACGGCGTACCACTGGACCCCACTGTGTCCATTCCAACAACAGAGCCCCATTAGCTTCCAAAGCTAAAGGTCAGAAAAAGAAAACATAGAGCAAGCGAAAAAATTATGACGTTGTGATAAATGTACATCTAATGCGAGACTCGTATGCGATATGGTATTGTCTGCATATGAAGAGATTTTCTCAACGCCGATGTTTTTCAATGATACATGCTAGTCTTCATGTTCTCGTATGATGATATATAACATGCTAGTTGTATTAGATTTGTGTCCTTGTGTAAAAAAGATTCAAGATAGTTAATTTTAAATCGTTTATTACCAAACATTTTGTTTTGAACAGAGTCCATGTGTCTTCCAATAACAGATACATGTAGATCTGTTACCGTGAGTCATATCCCATATAAAAATATTTAAATGTATTTCATAAAATTATGTAATGACCATTTTAACTGTGGATCTTCCGAAACTGCAAATGCCGACCGCATAACCTTAACTCTTGTAGATGCATAATTACCAACGCAGTTTCTTCTAATTTAAAAAGTTTATTAGACTGTGATTTGTCCTAACATATCGGATACCATTTTAACAAAACGCAACATTTTCCGCACGTGAGTGTAAATTAATAAATACTGAAATAGACGATTTTCGTGATAATGGTGGTGTATATCCGTCACAAATGATGCAAAATTCGTCCTCTAAGCTTGATATTGCATGTAAAGTTATTTACATTAAAATAATATGATACACGAAGTATCTTTATCCAGTGAGAACATCTTCTCTGCGTTTAAGACATAAAAACAACACAACTTATACATTTAAACTGATTTATACTTAATTTAGTCTAATAACAATTAGTGATAAAACAAAACTAGTTCACAATATCATATTCTCTGTGACAAAGGGGCATACAAATATTGGTGTATTTAATTTCAATGTATATCTCTTTCGTTCATTCATAAATACTAACAACAGGAATTTCTTTCAGAATTATAAAGTAAAGTTTAAAAGTCATTATTGTTAACTGAAAGGACGATATAGTATATTATAGAAGATAGCATCATCGTCTATGGTTTTCTTATATTAAGCTATGCTCTCTTTTATTCTGTGCTTTTGTACCATTTTTATACTTACACATCTGCAAAGGTTTTGTTCATTTACGCTCATTCCTTGCGTTTTTTTCATGAATATAAGTATGTTTTTCAAACGCCAGAAATTGTTATTGATATTGGAGAGGCTCGAACCAACATCGGTGGGCGTAAGTATTTTGAAATCAGCGACCCCAACCACTCGGCCAAGAGTAAGATGAGTGAAACAAACTGAAAAAGTTTTTTTCTGTTATACACAAAAGACATTTTTAATTAGGTTGCAAAACTTTTCTAGAAAAAAAAATTGTTCAACGAAGATATGTGTTATTATGGGTTTTTTTTTTTTTTTTTTTTTTTATTTATTTATTTATTTTTTTTTTTTTTGTAAAAAAAGGGTTCATGTTCAGTACACAACATTTATTTAGAGGACATGTATGTTTACAATTTTAAGAAAATACTTTTGGTATCCTAGTTTTCTTCTCAGCTGTGAAATCTTTGATGTATATATTTTTTTCAAGCTTTTTCTTTCCATCTTCAAATAGAATTGAAACGCATCATTTAGCAATTGGCGTGGCATATGTTTTATGTACAAAGAACAAACATACAATTCATTTTGCCTTTAGGAAATAATCGGGTTTTTAATCTTACGAACTGGTAGTGTGTGTATATGTTTACTACTGATTGTATAACTCTTAGTTTTTCGACCTTTTGACTTCTGTTGTAATATAAAATGCATTTCATACAATTTGAATTCAAACTTATAGCCACTGTACAATGTTGAGATTATCTGTAAATACACGAATACGATTTTTCATTTTGATTTGTTTAGCTGGAAATACCATTCTGTATCTATTAATCATATTTATTTATTACTGCCAATATCTGCAAGAATATCCTTAAAAAGTTAAGGCACAACCAAAGCAATAATAATAACAGACTGATCTAGTTCATCTGTGTAAATGACATAGGCAATGCCTCCACGCCCTCAGTACCTTAAACTATCCCTTCCGATATATGTTGTGATATTAGCGGTGACGGTATGAAAATGAAAATGTTTTGTTTTTTTTACAATACGTTGTGATAGTTAAATGCAAGCGCTACTGTACGCTAAAATATATATTTTAGTTAAAAGATATTGGAAACAAGCTATCGTAATATTGTAAGGGGTTACACATTGGCTTGGTGTAGTTATTTTTAGATGAGAAATATAACATTAGGGCTAGATTTGATACCCTTATTTACAAATTAAATGAGTTATACTATCGGTTTCTTCATGGATAAGAAATAATGTTCTGTTAACAGTCGTATACATTTTAATACCAGGTATGTTGGCACATGTTTTAGTCATTTTACATGTTTCGTGTGTATTCGATGATTTGCAGCATTCGCTCAATTCAGATGTGTTTGGATTGTAGAGTTTTTAACAACAGAATAAGAGTAAAGACATATTAAAGTGATCTAGGAAATAATATTTACGCTGTGGTGGAATAATTCCATCGTATAACTTTAACAATTACACTTTCAATGAACACTAGTTAACGGATGAATATATATATACGTTTAAAGTACATATTATGTATACACAATATTTACACGTGCGCATATTTCCATGTGTAGTGCAGTATAGATAGCTTTGTTCCCTGAATGTCGATTTTCTGTCGGGGCTCATTTCCGTTTTTTAACTTTATTGTATTGTAGGTTTCACGTTTAAAATTCAAGATATAGCTAAAACATTGTATTTTATTCTCCTATAATAGCAGTCCAAATATCATTATATGATATATTGTACTGTTTTATTACTAAACCCTATTAAACGTAATCCTGTGAAATGACATTTATTTGGAAAATTAGATAATAATAATTTGTGTCACAATAATATGATCACTTTCGCTTTCGTTGATCAGTGTATTCGATTAATATACCTCAAGGCAATACAAATCTTCCTGGTAATGTGTTAGCTTAACATAAATATGTTCTTGCCATATTGACAAATTGGGTGTCAACTATAAGTTTAACGTATTCATAAGTTAATCAACAGTTAAAATGGGATTTATTACTGGCAATAATTACATTTCACATCTTCCATTTGATTTAGTAGAAACCCATATCAATCATCTGCTACAATATCAATAGTTGATAACTTAAAGTAAGAATGTTTTTGAGAATCAGTGACGGAACGATCATTCGAAACCATATCAATAAATAATTTGTTGGTAGAAGTAAAACACAATTAAAATGGATATATAAAAGTAAAGCTTATTTCGTAAGACATCCTCAACTACTACATTTGTCAATAAGATAAACCGTAATATATCTATCAATACAAAATTAAAATTCTGACGACGCCTCATGCGCCTGTCCGACTGTCAGTCTGTCTGTTATAAATATTTCGTGTCCGGAGCATAATATGATAACTATTTAAGGCATTGACTTCAACCTTGGCGTATAAGTAGGTAGGTGGTGATAAGGCGATGTGCAGAGCGGATGAACTGGGCCGATGAGGTCACGATCACAGCATGGTCAAATCTACCATTTTTCTTGTCCAGAGCATAGCTTAATAACCATTTAAGATATTACCTTCAGACTTAGCACATCCGCTACACACCGCCAAGTTACACCATCCCCGCTCCGATATACACCCCAATATCTTATAAAAGTTACTTCCTCCTCCGATATAAAAGGTTCGGCATATGTTGAACCGTAATTTTCACACAAACGAATTCGTCACACGTGTGAAAAGGTCGTACGAATTCCTCACACACTGTGTGACAAATACGTACGAATATGTCACACAATTGTGAAAAATTAGTGCTGTACCTATACACGCCCGCTTAGTGATGGTGTTGTGGGTGTCTGGGGCATTACTTTGCCATGCATAGTGGGATTATAGAATGACTTGGCAAAAATGTTAACAACAAGACCTGTCGTCCACTTACAGCCCGATGCTTTGCAAAAGGGTTGTCGATAAATTTTTGCTAGTTTCGGGAACCTTTCGGGATAATTAATCAATAAAATGGGCGGAGCCTTTCATCGGTCTCGTTCGGCATGTATTCGAGGAGTGGCATACGAACGGTTCTGGTATAAACGCCGAAACCTATGCTAAGTAGCCGAATGCGTTTTTTATAACAGAGTTTTCATACTTCGCCGGACGAATACATTTACAATTGAAGTACATTTGTTGTTTTAAAGTACTTTAGATCTAAGGTCAAAGGTAATGACGGTCAAATCCTATTTGATTACAGCTCAAAGTTCAGCTAATTTTCGTGGATGAGTATCTTTAAATTTTACGGCTTATTTATTCAACTGTCAAATCACTACCTGCTACAAACATACAAATAATTACATAGGCACTGTTTGTTTGTGTGTGTGTGAGGGGGGGAGGGGCTTTGGCGGAGGTGGCGTCACTTTCAAAAACACATCTTTTATCACTCAATGAAAAAGAGTGGCCCCAGCAAAGACCAGTGGAAAAACGAATCTGAAACCAGGCATTTGCACTACCTATCAAACCTATTTGACCCCTTGTTCCGTCATGGCCCTAAAGGAGCACCGTAATAGCGAGCCGACCTATTTGCAAAATTATGTCTTGCACAGCTACACTCAATGGCCCAAGGTACGGAATTCCGTTAGGGTCATCGCCTTTGAATGTGTTGGTCTGAAACGCGATATTCGATAGTACAATAATGAAAACGCGAAATCACGAAACTACGATAACAAAAACGCGACAACACGATGATGATAACGCGATACTACGATAACAAAAACGCGATAATACGATAGTACGATGATGATATTGTGATATACTATCACGTTTTCACCATCATACTGTCGCGTTTTCACCATCGTACTATCATCATAGTTTCGTGATTTCGCGTTTTCATTATTGTATTTTTGACCTTGACCCCTTCCCCCAAATATGCCCTTGAAATTTGTCTTTCTGCTATTCTTCTGGCGTTATTCTCCTTTTCTGCTATTCTGCTATTCTGCTAACCATAATTTTCATAAACGAATTTGTCATACGTGTGAACAATTCGTACGAATTACTCATACATGTATGACATATTTGTGAAAATTTCTTTGGTACTAAGAGGTAGTAAAAAAATGGGGCTCGACAATTTCACAAAACCTACTTGTGACATATTCGTACGTACTTATCACGCAGTGTGTGAGGAATTCGCACGATTTGTTTCACACGTGTGACGAATTGGTTTGTGTGAAAATTACGGTTCAACAGGCGTATATTGCTCCACTATGCGCAGCTCTTGGTGTCTGAAAATTACCACGTGCAGTTCTCCAAAGTACGTTATGGTAATTTACTAAATCCAAGTTTCTAAGTTTGTATTCAGGATCGATGTAAGTAATTCTATTCTTTTCAGTCTTTCAAGTATGCAAGATTATTTTTTGTCTATGAAATATTAACCCTAAATGAACATTGATTTTAATCACACATATTCTGTTTGCATCTGAATATAACTAACAAGAGAATTTGCAGATACGTAGCGTGAGGTTTAATGCTGGCATTATGCTTATAGGTCTAGTTTTTATTTCAGAATACAAATAAGATATTATGCATTAAGCATAAGAAGAAGATGCGTGTCAAGAATAATAAGTGTTCCGTACTGCACACGTTAACACTTCTAGACTATTTTGTCAGTAGGATATATTACCACGTTAACAGATAAGAAGGTTTTACAAGGCAAACCAATCGAAACGTATCAGCAACATTTAAATGTATATTAATGTGTTTTATACAGTCGATCATGTACATTGTTGTAATGAGCAGAAGTAATTATATTTGCATAAAGGTATATTTTATGTCCTTGTGAAATATAATTCTTCAGCCTGAATTTAAGTTTTTAACAAGAATATTCGATACTGTTTCTTGGATCAAAAGTTAACCTTTCAGTCAGTCATATTGCAGCATAATGCCAATCTGGCTTTCTTTTGATGAACATTATTTCAGGCATGATAATCTTATGGGTGTAAGATATATTAGGATTAAGTTACTTCATAATTGATTCTGACATAAAATAACCCTTGAAATTAAGGACAATAATTCAATAAGAAAGTCTCACAGTACCAAAACAGAACAAATAGCAGCCACTTTGTACATATACATATGTAAATTATAGTCGTTTGTATAAAATGCATGCAGTATAATTATACGGAACAAAACAAAATGACAACACGGACAACAAAAACGAAAGGGAACACAGCAGACACCGACTTAGAACATAGCTTTAGTATCTAAAACCAGTTGATTGTATACAAAACATCACTCAAAATTCAAACAATTTACAGGATAGTGTTAATAAAAGTTATTGCCACCACGTAAAGGCTACAAAAAGATCCTTTGAAATCATAGAATACAACCAAGAAAATTAATAGTAGCTTCGGTTTGATTGTGTCTGTTAACACAAGTGAGTGGAAAGTGCGACACTCCTCACGCCTCTTAGCGAATTCTGTTGGAGAAAATACACAAGGACCAGACAAAAGTATGGAGACACCATACATCACTTAAAATCGCTGTGGTAATAATATCTATAAAATCCACTGAAAGCATAGAATGTAGTCAAGTAAGATAATAGCAGACTCGGTTTGACTGAGTCTGTCCGTGCGAGGTAATTGAAAATGCAACACCCTTGATAACTACTAGCACTTGCCTAATCCCGTATCTACGCAGTAGTTGACAAATACATAGAGATAGTACCTAAGTTTTTCAAATCATAGGTATGAAGTTAAAAAGCTTTGAAATGAAGATAAATGTACATATATTTCACAAAAATAGATATATTAACAATATTTAACCAGAAGCGTAGAGTTATGAGCATTTAATATTTTCATGTAAAAGAAATTTTTTTGATCAAGGACATGTAACTCTTCTTGGACCTGGAGAGCAGAAACATCAAAGGGACACGATATAGCAAATATTTTCTACTTGGGTGCATTTGATTGAACATTCAACTGTGAACTGGATTTCTAAATAATAATCCATGATACTGTGTGCTAAAATTATATAACAACTGGAACAGTCCTTTAACAGCAAAAAGATGCTGTAGCGGAATGCAAATTGTTAGACTGTAACTGGGACTCGAACCAAGGACCTCTCACTCGTAAGGCAGACACTCTACCACTTCCATATAACAGCAGTAGCTATAGCTAGGCAGTTTAAGTGCACCGATTACAATACGTGAACTGGAACAGTTTTGTGACAATAACACATAATCGGCCTACTCGGATTATCGGCGTATTTGCTTTGTTACCTAACGGAAATGTTCGTGTAAAGAAAAAATATAATCTAATGCTGCAAACGTTTTAATCGGTAAAAACTGCCCAAGTTTCTCTGACGTGTTTTTTAGAGTATGAACTTACTAACTGGTAGTACCAGTGAAATATAAACTTACACTGAATTTTATATATTTGCCTCTTTAGCAGCTGGCGAATGGCAAAGACAGTGGGCTTTGTCCAAATATAAGCAATTACTTTATCAGTTTCGAGAATATATCAATTGATAGGAAATTACAGTTACAAACTAAATACCTTTCTGCAACACATGGAGTCATTAGCATTCACTGCCAATCAGTATTATGACTAAGATCGACGATCATTCATTCATTCAAATAATTTATAGACAGAGTCCGTTGTTTACATTTTTAAACGTAACCGGTGCTCTTGTAAAAACCACTTTTTTTTTTTTGAAAAGTCGAAGAATGCGAAGAGCTATGGTACGGTCTCTACAATACATGATACATGTACGTTGCATCTGAATTAAGATACATAATGGAAAACTTAAAGAACCATATAGCTCGGAACATTAACTTTTATCTATAGATATTAATAACTTTTACTGCGCCATGATGAAGCTGTTAGGATTTTCAGTAAGTTAATTGTAATAAAAAGTTCGTGTTTTCAGCGAAATATGTGAATATTAGACAAAGTTTGAAAGACATCTGGTATTTTTGTAAATATGTACAAAACAATAAAAATAGTTAAAGGAGAATGTTTACATACCACTAATAGTTACATGATAACAGAAACAATCATAAATTTGTTTTGCATTATACCTTTTTAATTTGTTTATACATTGTACTGATTTGCGCTGAACATGTGAAACTGTTTATTGTAGAATTCACAACAGTTCGAAGAACTAGGTACTATGCTTTATTTCGAATATATGGTAATATTTTAAAGGGCGAACATAGTCAAGGATCATTGTCATTTGTGCTATGGAATATAGCTCTGTAGTAAAATATCAATCATCTTGTGTAACAGGAAGAAATAGCCAAAATATTTAACTAATTATAATGCCATATCTTTATTTTTACGACTTTAAATGCGAAAACTAGTACAAACAGATTGCAATAATTCCAACCTCATGTAAAGCAGCCGATCCTGACTTTTTTTAAAAATTATTTCTATTCAGTTTATGATTTTCACTTCATATTTGTTATATTACAAATTACTGCAAATCATGCAGTTAATACTGTATACATAAAAAGATTATTGTATTTTTACCGTTACTTAAATTAATATAGAAGTTTAGCAGTTGAGCCCTCTAGAAAGTGCGAGTAGTAGCTTTATTTTGCTTTTCAGTTTGCACCTACGCTCTAAAAATAGTAATATTCACACATACACATACATTTAATGTTAAGTATCCGTAAAACAACTCGTTATGCAAGACGGTTCCAGTCGGTGTAAGCTATGGTAAGAGAACGTATGATCTAATCATCAGTACACCAATGTACGTAATAAATTATCTAATTCGCCAGTTCAACAACAACTTCTAGTGCGTAAGTAAATACCTCAAATATATAATGAGTCTCATTTATATACATTTTAAGGATATTGAACCTTCGGCTGGCATTTCTTGTTAACTGTTGCAAGGTTTTACGGACATGTTTTATGAGGATGTAATCTGCGTTTGATATAACAGTTATTTGTTGAATTAACTTCTTACTTTCATCATCGATTATTACTTTTTAATAGATACCTAGATCCTGAAATCACGTGCAGT